>NW_020838001.1:7441408-8041408 GCF_003676395.1 Aethalodelphis obliquidens
ACACACACACACACACACACACACACACACACACACACACACACACACACACAGTGATCACTTATGAAAAAAGAAAAGTTCGGGAAGTCATGACTAAAGATCTAGCAGACCCCAAATCCTTTAATTTATTCACTTTTTGTTTCTGGTTATAACATACCTGCTAGTGATTTGTAAACCTCCCAATATAATTGCCCATGTGCATTAGCCTTTGATGACCTTCCAAGTCAGTTTTTCCAAGAAATGTGAAGTAGTCTCTAGTCTCTGACATATCTAATGGCCCTCTCTGCATCTAGAAAACCATGTCTGTGTAGCGGGGTAAGCTGTGCATTGGAGGCATTATTCAGACACGTTGATAAAGACTTAAAAAATGGATAAGCTGGGTTTTCCATCCTCTGAAAGATTTTTCAATATGCATTTGATTTTCAGATATTCAATTGGTATTCTTGCTTTCTAATACTTTGTTAATCTCCAGGTATCTTTTAAGTAGCACCCTATAAGTTTTCTGGTTAGAATCAAAGCCCATTTTTGAATAATCAACCTCTTGTGAAATTGGCTGTTAATACAAATTAACTTTTTTTTTGAATAGTGGAAAAGGTGAAGTGGCCAATGGGTGAAAAAAAAAAATAGAAGCATCTAAGGTTATGGATCTCATTAGAACCAAAGACTTCAAGTGTTTTAATTGAAAAAAGGCTAATATTAAGGTTTCAAATGAAGCCCTTGAAGAAGCAGGAGTTAAATCTCAAATTTGATGCTAGGAATATTCTAGCTTAAAATTAAAGAAAATATTCTCATATACCTTTACCAATCTGAAACAAAGAAACATCATTCATAGTTTATGATGAGCAAATCTTACTGTTTTCCTTATTGGTGTTTTAAGTGTGTTTGTTTTAAATCAGAAAAAAAATCAAAATAAGAACTAGTCCAAATGGGTTTTTTTCCATCAACTTCAGAATTACTTGTTATCCATTTATTCCAGACACACATTCTTTAAGAATTTCCACCTCTCACTCAGCTCCCCTGTCCAGCTTTGGCAAGATCCAATTCACCTGGGAGAAAAGAGTTCTAATGTTTGGGACAACTGAGTCTTCTTTGCTGAACAATTATTATCATTCAAACTAATTTTCCTTGTGATAAAGCCATGTTAAGACAGCTCACTAACATCTCTTTTTATATTTGAACAACCAAAAAACATTAGCTATCTCCATATCACAATCCTTCACCTTGCATAATTGCATTATAGCACTTATTTCTACAAATTATATGGTCATTATTTAGATATAGGATATGTGTTTAGATATAAGGTGTCTTTGACTCCACCCTTAGATTACACATGCCATGAAGATAAGGTTAGTATTTTCTCACTGCCCCATATCTGGAAAAGTTAGTAGTGAACAAATAATGGTTTAATGAATGTTATTTGAAAGGTTATTGGGCTTTAAGATACACTTGCAGGGAAAAAAACATGCACTTGGCTTCTAAATCATAATGGTAGACAACTAATGTCTCTTGTGATTAAGCTTCTTCATCTGTAAATGAAAGTCATATTTATACCTACTTCACACTGTTTTGAGAATTAAATAAGTTATTAGCTCTTAAACACTTAGAAAAGTTCCTGGCATATTGAAATGAGACTTCTATAACTGTTAAATATTGATGTTATTATTTTTTAAATTATTATTATTATTAGTTTCTTCCAAGCATCCATCCCCCTAGTTCAGTAATAATTCCTCTCCCTCACCCCCCTGCAGTCCTTGAGCTACTCTAACTCTCCCTGCAGCTTCAAGGAGGTAGGGTAGGGAACCCAAGTGCACCAAATGTTCATGCTCTGTACCTAAGGGCACAAGGCCAGATGGGGTCAATATGAGCCATTTTCCAAATTAAACAAGACCAACAGAGAGTAAAGCTGAACATAAGATGGTTGGTAATATGCAGAGAGGGAAAGAAAGAAAAGGAAAGGGAGGAAAGGGGAGGTGAGGAAAGGGAAGAGGACAGAGAGAAAAGGAGACCAATGACATCATTTGAGCCCCTGAATCTATCAATCTATCATCTAGACTTACATGAGCCAATACATTTCTCAAATTCTCTTTTTCAAGTTTTAGCCAGTTTGATTTAGATACAGACTCAGATTAGATCTAGACTTCTATCAACTGAAACCAATCAGAAGCCCTGACAAAGACAACCATTGATTCTTTGTCTGCCAAAGGAAAGAGTTGACAAAATTATCTCCATTGAAATTCTAAAATCCTGTGTTGATAAGGCAGTAATCTCAGGCGAGTCCATTCAGATGACCACAAGTGGCTTAGCGGGTCTGTAATAAGCTCACGATCTCCTACTCCCTAAGGATGGCTGAGGTTGTGGGGTTCTCCTACAAGGCTGGCACTGACGCAGAACATTATTTCAAATACCAAGTCCTCAACCCAGGTAGAAAGGGGAAAAAATGGATAAAATGGCTACACTTCCTACTAAACAGAAGTGCACTTCATAGTGAATGGGGCAGGACGGCAAGATGTAAAAAGAAAATGCCAACGTCCTAATATGCCACAGTGTTTCATAAAGGGAAACTCTTTTCATCTGGTCACAGTGGGTTTTCAAAACAATTGAGGAAAAGTAGACATTTGTGAACTACAACTACAGCAAGCTGTCAAGGGATTGCTTTTTTAATTTTCTGAATTTAGAAAAAGAGCCGGTCAGCTCTGTGGTAGCCAAGAGCATGGCAGTGAACCTGAGTTCTAAACTTGGCACAATCACTCAAAAGGTAAAAGTAAGTTGAGGGAACTCACTTGAAGTTTGAACTTCAGTTTCCTTACCTGGGATATATGAGCCTTGGGAAAGGTGATATATTCCAAGATCCACCACAGCTCTTCAGTTCCACAATTCTACAAGCTCCTAGAAGATTGGAAGTGTGGGCAGAACCTCATCATAAAGAGGAAATCTTTTCAGATGAAAGCTGTAAGAAGGAAAAAATCATTTTACACGTGAACACTGAAAACAAGGTATGACAAGTAATCATGGATTGGTAAACTAGAACTGTCAAGGAGAGACAGCTTTTTAGAGAGGAGTTATTTAAAGACCTTTGTAAAAATAATGCCCCATAAGATCTCCAATCTTCAAAGCCTGGAGATTGAAACATATAATATTCCTTGGGAAAGTGTCATTTTATTTTTTAAGTGTTTTAAAGGGGATTTTTCCTTCTCATTTTTTAAAGATGTGTATTAGCAAAGGATAACATTTACATAAGAGGCACAGGAAAAAAGATAAACAGCTTCCTCTTCCTGCTATCAGGGCTTAAGGGTTTTTTTGTTTGTTTTCTCTGTTAAACTAAGATAAAGGTTGGTGGGAGGGGGGGCGTATAGAGGAAAGTGAAAAGGTGCTGGAAAAGTTCCTCTTTCAATTAGTATCTTTATCTGGAGCTCTGGCCACACTGAATGTGGTAACGTTCCTTGACTCTAATGCAGTGGACACAGCAGGGGGAAGAGATTTCAGGTTAATGACTCCTGAGTGTCCTGCTTACATTTCGTGACTCCCAGGCTCATCCTCACCCTGCCATTCTGTCCTGGAGATTCAAACTTCTAACCTCAATATTTGTTCTTATAGACGCTGATGTTAATTCACAGTTTTTAAATTTTATTCACTCCAATCTTTGTGAGAGTTTGTCTCAACAGCGCAGATGATTGGGGAAGTCATTTATTGAGTAAGCCCCTTGGAAATGGAGACTTGGAAGTGTGATTTCTATTGGCTGTAAAAGCCAAGAATGTCAATATTCATTATCCTGGCTTAGCAGGAAGCTACTTTTCATCAATTGCCCCAGAGATCCACCTTAGCAAACCAACACCACCACAAGAAAAATTTAAGTAGAGTATCTAATATATTTAATTGATTAAGTCAAGAGAAATTAACAGGAAGGTCTTTTTTCTATCTTATCATAAATCAATTGCCCTGAAGAGTTGATAAAATGATTTTGAGTAGTTATCAAACTTCACTTATCAAGGACTCTAAGGAACACTGGAAGAAATTAAACCAACGCTTTGTTTTTCCTCTACGTCCTGAATCCGTGTCTGCTCCCATGTACTTCAGCGTATAATTTACACATCCAACTCAGTTTTGCTTAAAAATACACTTGTTTGGATATCTCTCATCATTTCAGATCTGGCATCTTTGAAAAAATCAGTTTCCTAGGTACCCTATAAGATTCTATAAAGATTCATTACAACCAGAAATCAAATTCATCATCTACAAAACCTCTTAAACGTCAGAGGAACCACCCTTCCTATGCTATAATGTGAAATGATTAGGTTGCAATACAGATATTAACAACTTGTCTCCTGTACTGTGTCATGATCCTATCATTTTGTGGCTGGAGAAAACATTTTGCAGTACCTTTAAATCTAGTTACATCGACACCCACAGTTAATTTTTTAGAGGTGCCAATAGCTTGATTGATTAGAGTATCAGCTCTTGATATATTCTTTCATTTGAATACACACCGAGGGTTAAAGTAATGAGATGTAAATGGCATATTTATCACTTATTCCTACATAGGCTTTTATTTTTTAACTAAGAGTACAAGTAACACCCACAAATCCATCTGTGTCTGAAAAAAGGAAGAATACTTATACGCATAACATAGGCAACATCTGGCAGCCAAACGTTTATGAGCAAAGCACAGTTGTCATTGAATAGCTGCTAGTCTGGAATGAATCAATAAAATAATTTCTAGGAGCTAAAAATCCTTAATTATTTGTGGATAATGGTTGCAATCTTTTTTGGTGACTATTACTAACTCACATTTTACTGTCATAGTAGTAAGTAGTACTAGCAATAATAACAGTAACAAGAACCTAAGTTGAATATTTTATAAGGTGTTTTCCTATACATCATCTCATTTGATCTTTACAATGTCTCTGAGAAGCAAGCATAATTATTCTTATTCTTTCACACATGCAGAAATTGAGTTTCAGAAGACTTAGGTAAATTGCCTAAAGATGTTCATAGCAATTCCAACCTGTGTTTTCTGATTCCCAAGCTCCTTTTCTGTCTACAAGATCACATGGCCACTGAAGGTCAGCAGAGCCTGGGCCACAGTCACTTCCTGAAGCACAGGACAGGAGCAAAGCTCAGCAGAGGATGCTGGTCAAAGCAGGGTTTACAAGCCTCAAATAACTGGGTTGAGGCTTAGCTCTACCACTGACTAGCTGGGGTGGCCTTGGGAGGTACTTTACTGTTCTGTGCCTCTAGTTGTTCATCTCGAAAGTGGATTTGTTAGGGTTAAATAAGGTAATACATGTAAAGATCTTGGCCAAGTAATTGCTCAATAATTTGTAACTGTTTCAGAACAGTCCTATCACGCTTTTTTTTTTTTTTGCGGTACGCGGGCCTCTCAGTGCTGTGGCCTCTCCCGTTGCGGAGCACAGGCTCCGGATGCGCAGGCTCAGCGGCCATGGCTCACGGGCCCAGCCGCTCCGCGGCATGTGGGATCTTCTCGGACCAGGGCACGAACCCGCGTCCCCTGCATCGGCAGGCGGACTCTCAACCACTGCGCCACCAGGGAAGCCCCCTATCACCTTTTATAGTCCTCTAGTCTTTATGATTATTAAAATTTTTAATTACTAAAAATAGTCCTATAGTCTTTATAATTATTACCATCACTAATAGAGAATGATAATAAAAAGGATGAGGTCAGTTCTAGGAAAAACTTTGAATGGCAGGCAAAGGAGTGTGGGTATTCAGTTACTCATCTTCAAGATCATCCCTGCTGTGACTGATTCTGTGAAACCTTCCCTGACTGCAGCCAATTGAGTTGTCTCTTTTTTCTTCCTTCTCTTATAGCCTTGAATATGCCCTACTGCAATATTGTGGTCTACTTTTAACATCTTCTTCTTTAGACTAAGCTTTCTATAGCCAAGGATTCCCCAAATTCCAGCATAGTACCTGGCATATGACAGACACTCAGCTAACAAACGTTTGTCAAATGGAATTAACTAGAGATGGCTGCATGGCATCAGTTACAATTGCTATCTATGGGAGTGGCCTTATGATGGTTTGAGCATTAGGAAGATTTTCAACAAAGTAGTTTACAGGGTGGTTGGTAAAGAGAGAAGGACCAACAGAAGAATAGAGCATAGATAGGAAGGAGGATGCTACAATTGGCAAAGTAATATGGAATTCAAAACTAGCATCATGGGCAAAGAATTCAACATACAAAGGTGAAGTTGTAGGCTTGGGGCATAAAGGGGCAGATTATGTCATGGTGACTGGGGGATAGGTACTGGTGGTGTTATCAACCCAACTGAGGGGACAAGAGGAGAAGTTTGCAATGAGTAATTGATTATTATAATTTTGAACATTATCATTATTCCTTTAATGATATGAATAACTCTATACTTTTTTTCAGAATCACTATGAAAATTCCTATCAGCCTAAACATAGACAATAATACCATAAAAGCAAATGCTTATCCTGTCTAAAAAAACAATGTATAAGAAGTTATGTTTATAGGACTTCCCTGGTAGTCCAGTGGTTAAGAATCTGCCTTCCAATGGAGGGGATGCAGGTTCGATCCCTGGTCAGGGAACTAAGATCCCACGTGCCACGGGGCAACTAAGCCTACGCTCCACAACTACTGAGCCTGCGTGCTCCGGAGCCCACACGCCACAACTAGAGAGAAGCCCGCATGCTGCAATGAAAGATCCCACATGCCACAACAAAGATCTCCATGACCCGCAACTAAGACCCGATGCAGCCAAATTAATAAATTAAAAGAAAAGAAGCTATGTTGTTTAAACCTTTTAGATTATCCTCAAAGCCCAAATGTATTTCCACCCACTATATCCTTGAAGTTTGAAAAGTATTTAAAGCCTTCAACAATCTTTTTCCATTAAAAATTACGGTCCTCTTGAACTAAGCCATAGAGGTAACAAAATAGCAAAGTCAGATTCTTTCAATATTAACAGTAAAACTATTATCTACACATTTTAGATATCACTTGCTGACTCAGTTCTCCACCCCTCAAGTTATAATGCCTGAAAAATAAAGAACTGATTGAAGGACTTTATTTGGAAATACAAATACATGTTTTACTTTGGCTTAAAGGAGATTAGATAGCTTTAAAACATTGTCTGTGATCAACTATACAGAAAAAATTAATTTTAAACTGCCAAAAACTAACACACTAGAAAAAGAAAAGTATTCCCACCCAGACTACAGAAGGTTTGCTAAAAATGTCATGAATAACTTATCAAGCTATTAAACAAAGTCATTCACAATTAAGTGGCTGAGTAGAGACCTATCCATGAAGCAGTAGGGAAATCATCACTGAGAACTCAATGTGTGATGTTAAAAAGAAAACATTTATTTTCAAATTCAAAAAACAGTAAGAACTAGAAAAAAATTATTAAGAATTAGAAAAAGCAGTGTAGAAAACTGACCAATCTCTTTCATCAGCATCCATGAGCCAATTGGTCGGGAAAGAGGGCTTCGACTGCCTTTCCTGTCTGCCCTGCATAAAAGAAACACATTTCACAGCTGCTTAATAACATGTTTTCTCAAAGTTTCTGAGTAATGAGATTGTCTGGGCAAGGAAAATAGAACATCATGCTCTAGCAAGAAAAATTAATCAAGTAACTGAAACCATTGCCAATCCTGTTCTTTCCTACCTGTGGCAGGTCTCAGCCAAAGCAAGACGGGACACCTGTAACTGAACACTGGCCTCTGCTTGCTATTTAACACAATGAGAACAGTCCGGACATTTATGATTTAAATCTCTGAGAAAACCTCAGCCCACTTGACTGGGAAGTTACTGATGGCAGAGTCACCTAAGAAACTTTGGTCTTAGGGAAGCCACAAACTACAGGGCAGAACTGGCCAAAACTTCCTCCACCTGTCTCTCCTCCCACTCTTGTGCAGAAGGAAGCTTGTTTTCTCCTCTGAATACCACAGCTCCTCTGCTTAAGTTCCGGAAGCATATTCTGATGCTCAATTCACAACCACAAGGTTTGGCCTTGAAATAGAACAATAAGCACATACACATACATGAATACAGAAATACACACATACATACTGCATGTATAAACACCTATATATATATACACACACACATGTAATTGTGCACATAAACATACACATATGCATGGATACACACATATTTTTTATATATATATATGTGCACACATACACCTGAATATCTATATACACACATACAAACATAGATATATAAATATGTACCTATACATATATTTGCATATATAGATGAGCATGCATATACATATAAACACGAATACATACATGCATGCATTTATGTATATAAACATGCATATAAATGTACACATACACACTTAAACACACAAAGGCATCTATGTGAACCCATGTATCTATATACATGCATACATGCATTTATGTGTATATTACCGATACGCATATGTATAGTACTTAATGCATATATGCATATATATGTATACGTGTAAATAAACCTATACATACATATACGCATTGACAAAGGTGATACAAAGTTCATAGTAACCAGTATGGTTTACAAAACCCATGAAGGAGAACTATCTTTCTTCTCTTGGAAGCACAAATCTATATACCTCTACATCAAGTAGGTATTGCCCTGGATGGAACAGACAATGAAATCAGGAAATGGAAAACCATCATGGACACCAGGCAAAATATTTTAAAGAAAATGGGAGTACAGATTTATGAGTTGTGAATGATTCGAGCAGTAAATCTGTTTTTGTTTGTTTTTAAACATAGACTCCTTGGCAATACAGTGAAAGTATAGGCCTTTTGCCCAGAAAAAAAAAAGTAATACACTCAAATCTATATATAGGAACTCAATCTGTTCCAGATCCCCCAAAAGTTAAGAATACTTTGGCCTGGAGATTTTTTTTTAATTTATTTATTTATTTTATTTTTGGCTGCGTTGGGTTTTCGTTGCTGCGCGTGGGCTTTCTCTAGGTGCAGCGAGCGGGATCTACTCTTCTTTGCGGTGTGTGGGCTTCTCACTGCAGTGGCTTCTCTTGTGGAGCATGGGCCCTAGGCGTGCGGGCTTCAGTAGTTGTGGCTCGCAGGCTCTAGAGCACAGGCTCAGTAGTTGTGGCGCACGGGTTTAGTTGCTCCACGGCATGTGGGATCTTCCCAGACCAGGGCTCGAACCAGTGTCCCCTGCATTGGCAGGCGGATTCCTAACCACTGCGCCACCAGGGAAGTCCCTGGCCTGGAGATTTTTAAGTAAGTTCTTCTAACCTCAATTTCTCTTCCTGAGAGAGCACAAATTCATCAGAAAAATATTGGTCATAGTACAAACCCTCCCCTCATTTGTATTTTCGTAAGTCTCTGAATTTTATTTGCTATAACTGTCTAGTATTAAAATATGTTAAATATACTCAGAAATGTAATACAGGCTAGCAATTTTTTTAAATATGGAATTAGAAACTATGGTAAAATCTCTAACTCAAATTTATAACATCTTTTATGAACTTGATGAAAAAGAGAAGTCAAATGTTAATATAGGAAGCTTACACAGGATCTATATGTTAGGAGATATTTTCTCAATATTAAATTACAGCTGCAAAACATACATTTAGACTGATCTATGTGGGCAAATCCTTCGTTTTGGAAAGGGCACTGGGCAACTATTAGTAGTTACAAACGCAATTCCTTTCTTGAAATCAGTAAAACACATCTCTTTACTTTTGAAATTTGGATCTGATTGTACTTTAAAGCCTTTCTCTAGAAGACATCTAACTTGAAAGAAAAATCAAACCAGTCAGGCACCAGAGAAAAAGATTCTGTAATGAGATTTAAAAAGAGCCAGAGGCAGAACCACACTTTTGAGGAGAGAAATAACTAAAGGGCACCCACTTCTGTCTGTACTGCCGACACCATCCATGATTGCCAATTTCAGAAGCTGACAACAAAAATCTCTAACCTTCAAGAGCAGCAACCGTTCTCTTGTCTAGCTATGTAGTAAACTATTTGAGGAATAGGAACAAAGGAGAAACAACATTTTTGACTTGACTACCTGAGAAAGGAGGTATAGATAGGTATAGACAGGGGGAAATGCTTTTGTCCTAATGAATGAGAGAGATTCACAGGGGCCAGCTGGACAGGTGGACAACTTTGGAATATGTTAGCTTGATGTTACCATATCACTCAATCTCCCATCCTCCTCCACTCTTGCCAGACAGGTATCTGGAAAGCAAATATGTATCCGCTACCCAGATGTAATGAAATGCAATTAAGAATTTATCTTTCTCTGACAATTATAAGAGCAATCTTCAGAGGAAACCATCTAAACTTACAAGGATCCTACTTTATCTTAGAGTTCCACTTTAACTAATGGTTTCTAAATTACTTGAGTGGAAAATTAAGAATGCAAAACTTCACTTAAGGATGCATTAGGAACAAAGTGCTTTTGCAGTAAAACTTTCATTAAGGAAGCTATGTACACATGCATTTAAAAATACACATCTCTTTCTTAAGAATATAGGTAAAGAGATAAAGTAATCTGTTTGAATTATGATCTCTGGGACCATGACTGGGTTTAGACTTCTAAACTGGATAAATATCCAATTTTCAAAAATTACTGTTATCCAACATTGAGTTCCAAATGCAACTGCTTTCTCCCCTACTTTCCCATTTAAGGTCTAAATGATTTCTTCTTCAAAAACCATTTTGAACTCTTTTGAGGGGGGAAAAGGGAGGCACTACTCTGTCAAAAACTGCATTGGAAAATTGGCAAATAAAAGGCAAAATGTAACAATCAAATGACTTCTAAACTAGTGCTTCTTAAACTTTAACGGGAGATGTACATTTGGATCCTCCTGGAGATCCTGCTAAAATGCAGATTCTGATTCAGTAGGTCTGGAGAGGGGCCCAAGATTCTGCATTTCTAACAAGATCCCATGGGGATACCAATACTTCCCACCCTCCCAGGACTATACTTCCAGGATGAAGGAGCCAGAAAAATAGCTCTCAGCCTGCCCTCTGTCACATAACCCATAAAGAACATATTTAAGTGTATAGGAAGTACTTTCTTAAGCGTACCCAGGGGCTCCAAGTTCCCAAGATAGTTGGTGAAATTTCACCCCTATGCACTCAAGAGAGCATATTAGGACACTGTCACAGTGAAGTAATTATAAGTAAAATCTTGAGTTAGCACTACTTTATAATAACAACAGTAAATCATCTGCAAGGCCTACTACTTTATCATCACCATACTGGCTAGCCTCCTGGCTATTGCTGTTCCTCGGAAGAAGTAAGAGGCATTATTAAATGAGTAAATACATTCCTGCTGCCATTTATCCTGGAGCAATTCTACAGAGTTGCCCATAGGAGAAGCAGCTCATTAATCAATCAGTTTTTGAATCTGGGAGCCAATACCCATGTAACTATTATCTGAGTCTCCTATAAATGTTAGTGATTCTTTTTCTTCTCTGGAGTCACTTAATAAGCATGGCCTGCCTTTTCTGACCAGAAGACATGTAGGCCTTTCCCATCTTGGTTTCAGCTGGTCTGAAGGATGACAGTGTCATTGAGGAACCTTCCAAGATACACACACCCACAACAACTTGTCTTTATACTACTCAGAATATTTAAAAAATTATCCATCCCAGAAGTGTTCTCCAAAATTAGTAAAGGAAAAAAAAATTCCTCGAGCCATTTATATGGAAACAGACATAGAAATTTCACTTATTTCTCAACTCAATTCCCAAGTATTATTTGATGATTTTTATGATACTGTGATAAGAACTACTGTTCTAAATAAGAAAATAAGATGTCCCAACGCAGTTATATTAACAGGATTAAGCTTAACATAGAATGTTGGTCCGATATTCATATGCCAAAGCCTGGCACATGTCAAGTGCACACAAAAAGTTTGATTGTTAAATAAATCTGGAGACTCAATAAACAGTATTGCCTTAGAAAACATCAGCAGACTAAAACACACTCTCCCTCTCAAGGCAGGTACACTTCAGCTATAACTCATTGAATTAATCAGGATTTTTCACTTAGACTCATCATTTTTAATGCAAGAGGATAGGAGCAGGAAATTAAAAGAGCCTCCTCCAGATCCTTTGTTCCAAACAGCCTGTAACTAAAAAAATGACACAACAATTTACTCAAGATATATTTATCCACATCACAACACCACGTACCATGGCTTATGTCAGTGATTGCATTCCATTCTTCATTTTCAGTCCATTGTTCCATTACATTATATTTACATTGAAAATAAGTCAGATGGACCGTAATTTGAGAAAACAAGAATGCCCTGAACGTATCTTCCTGTTGGTTTGCGAACTGGCCCCTGAATACGGAGGTCGGGGAGGGACGGAAGAAAGAGCCATACTGCTCTGGATGGGTAGGTGATGATTTTAACAAACAAGGGAACTTATACCTGGAAGAGGAGTAGATCTCCGCACACGTGTGCCAGAATCTTTAGTTTATACGGTGACCTTAACGGAGTTCAGGCACTTAGTCCAGATGGTCTAACAATACTTTACTACCTCAGGGCCACGTCCTCATAGCAGCTTCTATTGTGGGAACATCTGGCGGAGTGTAGATTCCAAGGATGGGGAGGGGTGAGGAGCCTCTAATTGCCTGGGTCCACTCCAGGATGAACTGGTGGTCACGTCCTCTCCATGACCTCCTCCAACACTCACTTCTGTCCTCATACAGCAAAAGCACAGCTAAAATCTTACAGCAGGGCTTCCCTGATGGTGCAGTGGTTAAGAATCCGCCTGCCAATGCCGGGGACACGCGTTCGAGCCCTGGTCTGGGAAGACCCCACATGTTGCAGAGCAACAAAGCCTGTGTGCCACAACTACGGAGCCTGTGCTCTAGAGCCCGTGAGCCACAACTACTGAGCCCGCGTGCCACAACTACTGAAGCCCACACACCTAGAGCCCGTGCTCCACAACAAGAGAAGCCACCGCAATGAGAAGCCTGTGCACCGCAACAAAGAGTAGCCACCACTCACCGCAACTAGAGAAAGCCCACGTGCAGCAATGAAGACCCAACGCAGCCAAAAATAAATAAATTTATTTTAAAAATAAAAATAAAGAAAATAAAATCTTACAGCAGAGGCCTTCCGGGTGTAGTCAACTGAGAGTCACCCAAGGACCACTGAATGATGGAGAACCATGTTGGAGAAAAATAATTGAGGTAAAGAGAAAAAAATAAAAAATCCAGAAATGGCCATTTTTAAAAGGACGAGGCAACTGTAGTTGCAGGCGGCTAGACTGATCTTTAATCACGCTAACATTTTTTGCTGTGTCCACGGGAAACCAAAATGACTAGTCAGTTGCAAGGGTGAACTCTAATAATAGCAAACCAGAGCAGGCGTGACCCTTTCCTCAGCTTCTAACGACGGATTCGTGTTCCCAATAGTCAGAGTGACACCGTAGGGGCGCAGCTTGTGCTACCCACTCGAACAATCGCACAAATAAAATGAAAACAGGCGGAGCTACTGGACACAAGAATGACCCTGAAACACCTCCCCTTCTGTCTGGTGTTTTCCATTTCCATTCCGATACACTTTCCAACAGTTTCTCCTGCTCCTGCCCTCCTTCTAGAGCTTCTAGAAGGAAGGAGAATTCTGACCGGCGCTTCTCCCTCAAGAATCCAGGTGGCTCTTGAGGTAAAAGTGACACCTTACAGCCTTCTCAACCCCACAGCAAATCCATTTTCTGAAAGGACCAACACTCACTCAAGGTCAGGAATTGCACAGGGAGAGGAAAAATGTGCTGCTTTGCTATTCTGTCAGTTTGGCCTCTTGTCCTTGAAGAAATAAAAGCCCACTCTGAAGAAACACTTCAGGAAAACATCTGTTCAAGAAAAAAAAAAAGTACTTTTCTTTTTCCTTTTCATGTTGTTTTTGCTTTTGTAGTTGTCCACATCGGTATCATGGTTTAAAAGAAAAAGCTGGAAAACAAGACAATGGAGCAAACTTTTGAGATGTGGTCTAGATAAGAAAGGCGATGTGGTGCACTGAGAAGCGGATGCTAACTTTGTGTGAAAATCGTTCCGTTTCTTACCAACCCTTTCAAGCCGGGGTCCCACAAGGGTCCTCCTGCCGGGTGTTGCTGGCCCCAAGGGAAAGCTTCGTTCTTTGATGAATGAACTCGGAGACGAGAGCTCGGACACAAGAGCTCGGACACAAGCGCACTCCGACTCCACACACGCGGTGGGCGGGGCTGCTTCACAGGGTCTCTCGCGGGACTGGGGTGGGGAGGAGTTCTCGCGGGATGTGCTCAGACGCTCCAGGAAGCGTCTCTGCGCACAGCCGGGCACTAGCAACGTGAGTTGAGGGTCGAGCGCGGGGCTTCTGCACACGGCCCGCCAACGTGCCGTGGAGGCCGTGTTGCGCTGGCGTCTCTGGTCTGAAGGGTCGGGTGCAAGGCCTCTGCACGCGGTCCTCAATGAGCCAGTGACACCAGGTGAAGCACAAAGGGAAAACAAGGATAGACTTTATTACCCCCATCATATCTTTATTTCCCTGGAATTGTAAATGGGCTTTGCTGGTGACACATTGAGGTATTTTATTAAATTAAACGGTTGGATTGGTTAAAAGTAGTGCTTTTTAAACGTTTGGGAGCTGGAGATGTTTCCCTTTTCACTCAATGCTTGTGATGACTCACTGGTAGGGACGGGAGCAGATCAGTGCCCAGCCAGACGGCGAGAGGAGCCGGCAGCGCACGGGAGGAAGGAGCCCTTGCTGTGCAACCAGTTTCATCTCCACCTGCCCTTCCTCAGGCAGAGAGCCGACCCACACACCGGTGAGTTCCTGTTTGCACTCTGCATCATCAGTGTGGCATTTAGCAGGGGGGATGCAGCCTTTTCTGGACTCGCCCATTGGCTGCACACAGTCCAGCTAAGGCAAGAAAAGCTGAGGATTCTGGAAACTGGGCTGAAGGGCTTAGAAAATACGCACCTGTGGCTTCCAGACAGAATATCCTTTACCATCAAAAGGAAGGGATAAAAATCAAAGAAAGTTGATTCTCACTTGGCTTGAGGAGTATTTTAGCAGTCATTTGAAATGTATTGAAAATATTCCTATAGATAATCAGAGTCAATAATCATTATATAACATGTACGCATCTCGGTCCAGATTTTAAACTATATGCTGTTTTGAATATAATACAGCCTCGTCTAGAGATATTTATTATGAGACATCTTGAGATAGTCAAGTCAGAAACTTAGGCATCGACCTCGTGTCTTTCCCTCCCCCTTCTGGATTACATCAAACTCTGTGCCAGATCAGACTCGTCTTCTCTTCTCTCTCTCTGCCACTGCCTGGGTTCAGGCCTCGATTACTCCTTGTCTAGATCTAGGGCAGCAGCTTCCTACCTGCATTCCCCATTACACCCCACAGGGCTGATCGTCATGCAGGTTTTGCCCACCAAGGGGGATCAGGGGGTGCTATCCAGGTACGACTTTACTCCTCCTCCCCCAAATAGTGAATCTAGGCACCAGGCTTTGCAGTCTCCCTAGAGAAATGAGTGCACTTTCAAAATGTATCCATCACCCAGTGTGTGCTAGTAGTAGCCCTACTATCCATTCAAAGTTAATTTTCTAAGGTGACCCTTGCTGAAAACCTTCTTTTCAAAGGCTTTGAGACCATTGCTCTTAGGATGAAATGAATAAAGCCCACCTTCTTTTTAACATGGATTACAAAGCTTTTAGTAATGTTTGCACGCTGCATCTCCTTACATTCACTCTCTACAACTCATGCTGCAGTCATATGACACCAACTGTAGGTACCCAAGCCAACATATGGCTCCATGACTCAGTTCAGAGCTCTTTCCCCCAAACCTGAACCTCGAATATGCATCCATCAGGGCACTTACTGGATGGACACAGTCCATGCTGAATTCATCTTAGAGCCCCCATTGTCTGGTATGGGATTTGATACCCAGGAAACATTGAATTAGTAGTTGCTGAATTGATTTAATTGGACATCAAAAGTTACATATTTTTTCTTCTAATGATGTTCCCAAAGCCTCGAAGGTGCTCAGGTGGAGAGGGTTGACTGGAGAGGTAGTAGAATGGATTTGGAAGATTTAGGCTCTGACACTTGTATTAAAAATCTGTCAAGGAGAGGGAATGAGAAGCATATTAGTTGCATTTACTCCACTGTGACTTTAAATGATATCCTTGTCAAGAAAAAGCATGTGGGGAATTACTCAGGATAAAATGATAGAAAAGAGTCAACCATTAGCAAGAAGTTAATTTTGCTTTCAAATCCTCGGTTAACTTTTGAGTTGATTTTGATATGTTCATTTGTAGCTCTCTTTATAGTAAAACTTCCAAAGATGTATGAAAGGTATGGCAATTATAAAAGAAAGAGTTCAGTGGAAGAATATGGGGGTCTTTGTGTGACACAGGTGTACACGTGCACGCACACACACACAGAGTAAATAAAACTTTACGGTAAGGTCATTTTGGTTGCCTAGATCTTATAAACCTTAGCATCAGCATTACCTACCTACCACACTGTAGGCATCCATATAATTAGAAACCATGTTCCACTTGTGCTTAAAACTCTCCCATGGCTCCCCACCAAATCCTGAGCATGGCGTGCTGTATCGGTCATTATCCAGGTCGTTCCCACCTCTCCAATCATGCAAAGCACCGTACTTTGCGCTGTTACAAGAAGCTTCTCACAGTCCCCAAAGTAGGCCGTGATCTTTCCCACATCCTTCGCTTTATGCCTATTCCCTCTGCCAGTCCCTTCTGCAATATATCTGCCTGTCGGAAATGCCTTTTGCCTTTCAAAATGCCACGCTGATATTACCCCTTCTGTAAAATCTCACCACAGTGAACATCTCTTACTTTTGTTTGCCCAACGTTATGTGTCAATTATATCTCCATAAAGCTGGGAAAAAATTTTAAATAAAATTCTTTGTTTCCCAGATGGAGGTCCTTGTATCAATATTTCTCCATCCTAAAGTTGGACTGGACCCAGATCCTGGGCCAGAGTTTAGCCCATCCAAATCCTCAGGCTCAGCTAAATGATCTCACATTGGAGATGAATGGGCTAAAAGTAACCAAGCAGATCTTCACACAGTGTGGCACAGCACAGCACGCTAGAAAAGGGATAGGCTCTAGAACAGACAGGCTCTGGAACTTTCCAGCTTTGTTACCATGAATAAGATATCTGGGTTTTTCTGAGCCTCAGTTTGCCCATCATTAAATGGGGATAATGATGTTGGCCTAGCAGAGCTTTTGTAAAGATTATAAATGATATACACAAAGCACTTGGCACAGCGTCTGAATCATGGTAGTGTCTCTGTAAATCCTAGGTTTCATGGTTATAATCTTTAAGGAAGGAAGAATTTCTGACAGTGCAGTCTGCCTAGGTGCCTATTAAAGATGCCAATTCCTGCGCCCTACAACCAATCTACTGAGCCCACTGGACCAAAACTGAAGCCCCCAAATTGCGTTTCAGCACACTTCCCAGGTTGTTCTTAAATAAGAATCATACATCTGAAAGTCCCTGAAATAAGGTGGAGACCAAAGAAAGTATAAAGATAGAAGGGACATGAGGCTTGCTACTGCTGTTGACAATCACAACAATGATAATAGTAAGAACAACAGCAATAACATCAACAGAAATAATAGTAATAGCAGCTGGTACAAAACACTATTGCCAGATTGTTCTAAAAGCTTTAATATATTAATTTTTTAATCCCCACAACCCCACGAAATATGTCCTATCATATTCCCACATTTCAGATGAAGACATTGAAGTTCAAAGAGATCAAGTAACATAGCCAGGATCACAGAGCGAGTCAGCGGTGAAGCTACAAATAGCCAGGTAGGCTATTTCCAGAGGACAAGCTCTCAGCCACTGTGCTAGCATCGCGCCCACACAAGCACAATTGCTCACCCATGTCTGGCCCAATGTGGCAGCACTCATCCCTCCCATGTGTCTCTGCTGACTGCCAGGCATTGTCCCTGTTTTCAACCCCCCCCCATCCCCAGGGCCCATAGGACAGCATGTCATACATAGGGAGGCACTCAGTAAATTAATATGTGGTCAGTAATTGATCCCACAGGATGAGCTCAGAACTCCACCTACTATAAGTTCTTCAGACTGCAAGAATAAACATTTGCAACTGTATTTTTCACTCATGGAATTTCTTTCAAGTCCCTTATATAGATATCATCTAACCTATAAACCCAGCTCTCCCTCCTTCCCCAGCCTTCTTCAGAGGCTCCCCTTAATAATGTATATCTGTCCCCTTAGACCCAGAGTCAGGTTCAGCTGGTGTTTATTGCATGCCACTGTGTGGCAGGCACCATGCAGGCAGTATGACTAGTGGTTTCCAGAGGGCCACATAGTAGGTGCTTAGTCAACATCTGATAAACACTGAGGTTCACATTAGGCCCCCACTGAACAGGGGGTGAAACTGAGTCTAAGATGATTTGAGAACTTATAAGACTTAGGGCTTCAGGCTGTAAATTCAGTGTCCTCTCAGAGATGGTTTAGAAAACAAAGAGTTTAACACAACAGCACTACAAGCTTTGGGTAAATCTAACTACAACAGTTTACATTTTCTTTCAGGCCTATGTATCATGAAATATTTATTATCAGCTAACAGTACCTTAAATGTTTGTAGTACTTAGTATCTCTTGACTGGATTTCACATGAATTAATTTTAAGTGGGCAGTCTTTGAAAAAGGTGTCAAGTGAATTATTCAGATGTTCTCTCCATGTATCCTGTAGTGCCTTAAATTTACAGAAGTTTCAAACATAGGAAAAGCACATCTAGAATTGACAGGAAAAAACACCAGAATAACATTTAATATAACATTTTATCATGACACGAATCCATGGCTGATTTATCAAATTCTGATAATGGGTCACAGAGATGACTATCAGGATTGGAAAAGGAGGGATCCTTCCCTCTCAAGTGTGGGCTGGATCTAGTGACTCACTTTTAATGGATAGAATATAAAAGAAGTGAAAAGCTGTCACTTCTGAGATCAGGTTACAACGGACTGAATCCGTCTTGCTTGTTCACTCTGGTGAAGCCAGCCACCGTGTTGTAAAAAGCTCTGTGGAGAGGCCCACATGGCAAGGAACCCAGGGAGGCCAAGCCAGCAAGGAACTGAGGCCCACAGTCCAACCACTCCTGAGGAACTGTCAGTGACCACATGAGCGAGCCAGGAAGCATGTCCTTTCCAGTCAAGTTTGAGATGAGGTCAAAATCTCTGTAGGAGCCCCTGAGCTGGGAAGGCCCTGCTAAGCCACACCTGGATTCCTGACCCACAGAAACTATGAGATAATAAACGTGTGTTGTTATAGCTACATAATTTACTATTGGGGCTATTTGTTACACAGCAGTAGATAACTAATACAGCCTGGAAAGGATGCATGCAGTGAATGCCTCTGGCCTCATTCCATCCTGGGCCCACTTTGGACATGAGCTGTGGCTGCAGAGAACAGTTCCACGTGAGCTCAGGCTCACTTCTAACTGACAGAATCCCACCTGGAGAATACAAAGTGCTTTTTCTTCCTGGCCCAGGAGGCTGCTTCAATGTCACAGGATCCCTTGGCTGGAAGAGCAAGGAAATTAATGACCATGGAGTCACCTACACAGAGGAGGACCCAAGCAGGTGGATAAATGCCCAAACTTCCACCCTTCAGAGGGACAGTTTTACAAGGGTTTCTGCACACTTCTCAGAGGCTGCCAGTGAGCCAGCAGAATTGAGCTGCCCTTGCCAATAGCAATAACCTTGCTAAAAATTTCTTACGTGGCCCTTTTTTCCCTTCCCTGGCTCACCTCCCATACTCCTTTACTTGTTTCCCATGATCACCTCTCAAAAAAATCACCTACATTCAAAGTCTTGTCTTAGGCTCTATTTGAGGGGAAACCCATACTAAGACCATGCTGATTGAACTGTCCACTATGGTAGGATTTCGGTAAGCACAGTGGTTTATGGTAAGTAGAGGGCATGGGAGAAAGGAAGTATGGGTCATGTTTAGGGGATGGCAAATGATGTGGTTTGCTTAGGACAGTTTCCAAACTTGTCTGAAAGATTTGCGTCAGTTGTTACAATGTAAATTCCAAGTCCCTTTTCCTAGAGAATCTGATTCCTGGGAGGGGACCTAGGAATCTGAATTTTTAACTCATATGCATCCCAATGGATTTTTTTTTTTTTTTTTAGCAGTCAAGTTTGGGGAACAGTGAGCTGGTGAAGGATTGGCCTTGGAGGCAAGGGAAGGAGGAAAAGAGCAAATTTGGTCAAAGCCATGTTTATGAAGAACCTCAAAATCTTTCTTTAAAGACTGGAATGTATTCTGAGAGCAGTGGGGAGCCACTGAATGTTTCTGAGCAGAGAACATGACAATTGAGTTATTGTGAAATTATTTGACAGCAACAAGACATAAATGGATTTCCTGAGATGCGAGTTTAGGTGAGATACACTATGAGGAATATGAAGGCCAATAAAGAGGTTATTGCAAGTGTTCAGGTGGTGTGGAATAGAGATTCAAGTAGATAATTGATCAAAAAAAGAGAAATAGCTTTTTGTGAACTAAGCCTGAAATTTGAATTAAATAGTCTTGCTTCACAACATTTCCTTCTCTGTACTGCCTGCAGACTATGTTTGTAGGGCCTCTGTGCATTTTGTTATCATTCTTGGCATGCAGTATTAATCTCTCTCTTTTTCGTAAGTAATTACCCTTACATTACTCTCAAAGTTATGGAATTTTCTCAGGGGAAAACTCTACCGTGCACTTAAGAAATGGATGATTATTTATGTAGTTGGATCACTTGGAAACATTTACATTTTTCCTTTATGATGATTAAAGCCTAATGCAAATAGAGTTTTTGACATAGGTTCCAAACATATTTTAATATGTATAACTGGAAGTTTGACAGTTACCTGAGTGTTAGTGTGGAAGTGAAGCAGATTTTCTAATTAAATCAAAGAAGAAATTCACTACTGCCTTAAAACAAAATGTTATAACAAAAAGAAAGAAAGGAAAAATACCAACATAGTCTTTTGGTTTGGGCTGCATTTTGGTTACATATTTGTTTGTCTTTCGGGCAAAAGGATTAAGCAGTAACTATCACAATATGGTTACCCACATTCGTAAGACTGAGTAATTTTATTATTTTAACAGCAAATTCATTTCTCTCTCCTCCTCCTCTTTCCCTCTCTTCTTCCTCCTTGTCCCTCTCCCTCTCTCTCATTTTGTAAGAGCACTTGTAAGTATATGGCACAAGAATAGCCCATTAACCTCAAATGAGATGGAGCCTTTCTCTCTGTGACACACATCCCAAATGAAATATAAGAATGTGGACTGCGGAGTATGGGGTCAGCTAGTAGTAGTCACCCCAGCCGTGGTGTTGGCATGCTGTGCGCCCGTGGGCAATCATGTTAGCTCCAACCTCATGGGGTATCTATATAAAGATTGAATTAAACCACATGGATGAAGCTCTTGGAAGAAAGCCTGGTGCCTGGTAAGAGCCCATATAGTAGTGCTCTGTCTTTATTATACCTCACCCCCTGGCGCGGAAGAGCCTAGCCACCATCTCTGATGCAGGCAGTGGCGGTGGAGATGCTGGGGCACAGGGGCTCCCCACGGATCTCTTACGGCCGCCTTGTTCATAGATTCCTCTCCAGCACCTTCATGAATAATGTTAAGTCCCCATTAAATGAAAGTGTGTTTATTTCCTGTGAATGAGGAAATTTGTCTTGTGTGAATCCCTAAACTTTTATTAGCACTGAAATAGGTTGTGCTTCCTTCTTCTTCAGTTGATTCAGCAGATAATCTTTCCTCATTCATCTGCTATAATGGATGGCTGAGAGGATACTGAAATTAAGCAGCATCTTATTTGTCATTTCAGAATGGTCTAAGGGAGGGAAGGGGGGCGTTGAGGAAGGAGAAAGATACTGCTATTTGTATAGTCTAATTGTATTATCTTTAGGGCAAAAGCTCAGAAGAAGGCCTCTAAGGGAGCTTCTTACCCTAGGTCACCTAATCGTCAGTATGCGTAAGTCACACACCCTCAGCCTGTCTCTAGGAGGTCAACAAATCAATCTATTAATGCACTATTATTAAACCTTTGGTGGAATTGATGGAGAAAGAAAGCCTCAAGGAAAGCAGAAGCATTCCAAAAAGGAAGATAAAAGCCAGAGAATTAAGAAAGGGAGAGAGGGCTTCCCTGGTGGCACAGTGGTTGAGAATCCGTCTGCCAACGCAGGGGACACGGGTTCGAGCCCTGGTCCGGGAAGATCCCACATGCCGCCGAGCAACTAAGCCCGTGCACCACAACTACTGAGCCTGTGCTCTAGTTCCCGTGAGCCACAACTACTGAAGCCTGAATGCCTAGAGCCCGTGCTCAACAAGAGAAGCCACCGCACCACAAGGAAGAGTAGCCCCCGCTCGCCTTTACTAAAGAAAGCCCACGCCCAGACACAATGCAGCCAAAAATAAATAAATAAATAAATTTACAAAAAATAAAAAAGGAAAGAGAGAGACAGAGATATGACAACACTCACTAGGAAAAATATCAGAACGATTAGTTTTAGATGCAGCATGTCAGGTTTAGTTAGTAAGAAAAGAAAGCATTAAGTCAGGGAATTCAGACAAGCATATACTTAGGAAAACAGCCAGAGAAATGGGAAAGAGCTCATGCTGTTGCAACCAGTGCAGAATATAACTAACACTGAAGGCACCCACACCACTCCTGGTGGCCTCAGCAACCAGAACTCCCCTTCATGCAAATAACGCAGAGATTAGAAAAGGCATATGTAAATAAAATAAGCATTCTTCACAGAAAGAACCATCACCACGTGGGGAGTGGTCCAGAGGGCAACATGGGAGATGTATGTGCAATAGACAGAGAATGAAATCTTGAGGGCATGGACTTGGGTTGACAATACAAGTGATTGATTAACAACTCCCCAAACTTAAGAATTTTTGTGTTGTGAATACACGTCGACTGGCTTCTAGTCCTTATACATAAATAAGTATGGGCAAATCACTGGCCACTGCTTCAGGGAAGCAGAGTCTCAGATCTGGGGAACACCAGGGCTAATTATTCTAGGAGCAAAAATTTGCTTGAGTAGCTGTGAATATCCTCCCTGGCTTATTCTCCAGTCGGGGACTGGGGTAGATGGACACGGGCATTAATAAGAACAGTGGAGAGAGACAGGATACAGGTTTGTCTTCTCTTCCTCAAACCTGCCTGTTTGTCAGGTAATGTGTAGTTTTCTCAGAAGGTGAGGCAACAATGAGCATGGTCATGAACACATACTAGACCTGAAGGTTAAATAAAGTTGAGAGGAAGAGCACTTAATGGCTATCCTTGTGTATTTAGAAAGGGAGACGTGGAAAAGCCAAGGTGAAAACACACCAGTGCTTTTAGCCATGATGATCATTACCAGACTATGAATTTGGTGGTGAGGGAAAAGGCAATTTGGCACATAAAACACTGTACAGAAATATCTGTGTTGCTGCTGCTCGCCAGCCTTGAGGCTTACTATTTGCCCAACTCTGTGCTGAAATCATATGCATAATCTCATTTAGTTCTCCCTACAGACATGTAAGATAGATACTGTTACGATAATCCCAGTTTTGCAGCTGAGGAAAAGTTGAGCTCAGGAAGTTTTAATACCTTGACCAGAGTCATAAAGGGATCGTAAATGGCAGCACTGGGTGCAGATCACAGTAATCTTAGTCCAAACCTCATTCTCTTAGCTTCCCTGCTATATTCCCTCCCAATTTAATCTTGCTAAATAAATATATTAATGTAATCTGTAGTGAGAATCTAAGCTACCTCCTGTATCAGATTTATCTATGATGAGGGATCCTGAAAGATTTAGGGGTATAATATGACAGCATTCACAATCTATGAAACTTAATTAGCTGGAGTCACCTGTAATGATTAGAGTGTTGTTTTGGAAAGAAAACAGAGGAAAAGAGGAAGCAGAGACATAGGATCACTTATTTGGGGGAGCATATCACTCTATGAGAATATAAAAGAATCACCTATGTTTGCTGCTATAACTTCCCTAAAGTTATCGCCTGTTGGAGACTTTCCAAAAGCATATATCTATATTTTATTTCACAGGGAAGACGAACAGTAGGGCCCTTGGTATAGAGATTAAAAAGAGGGCCTGCTGAAGGAACACATACAGAAGTGCAGCCTCCGCAAGGGAAAAGCAGAAGGAGGTTATTTTAAATTACATTTTCTTTGAATATAAAGCCCTCCACCAAGATAAACCACATTCTACTTTCAAAGAATAAATTTAACCAAAAGAAATCAAAGTTGTTTTCTTTTTTCCTTTTTGAAGTCACGCCTGTGTTGACTTCTAGACAGCTTTACGAGATACATGCCAAATGCAAAGTAGATACTGAACTTTGATAATACAAGGGTTTGGCGTATAATCATGTGAACCACAGGGACTGCTTATTTTATTAGGTAAATACTGTAGAGCACGATGCTCATGCAGGCTTTGATGTCATTAGGAAATAAAGAGAAAGAGGAATAACAGTATTATTGAAGGAAAAACGCCACAGTGTGTTTTCAGCTCAAAGTGGCAATGTGAACTTACCTATTTACCTAAACTCTTTACCCAAATTCTCATT
Source organism: Aethalodelphis obliquidens (assembly GCF_003676395.1). Lineage (NCBI taxonomy): Eukaryota > Metazoa > Chordata > Mammalia > Artiodactyla > Delphinidae > Aethalodelphis > Aethalodelphis obliquidens. Next base: position 7,466,019 of record NW_020838001.1, read on the forward strand.
CAAATGACCAAACTCCTATAAAAGTAGAAAGTAATCTATTTCAGAACAGAAGCCATAGAGGAATCAGCCACCTGTTTGCAAGAAAATCTACCATTGTAAATTAGAGTTAGTATGTGATTACAGAAGAAAGATACAGATTGTGAGTAGCCTCAACACATGAAAGAAGAGTCCTCCAGGTGGAAGGACTACGAGAGAATCCCTATAAAGATGCAGCTGAGGAAAGCCAAATGGTGGGAACCAGGGTAGACGAAGCCATGTTGTTTGAGGGTGGAGGGGTGTATGTTTCAATCTTCTACTGCAAGAGTCAAGAGTCCAGATCATGTTTCATATGGGTGGTATGATATATACAGGAAAGAATAGGAAATATCTGAACAGAGAAACCCATAAACATGCACACACAAGAAGAGCACAGACAAAAATGCTAAAGTAAACCCGAATAACTTGTGAATAATAAATATGAAAACACACAGCCTTATTACAAGACAGAAGATCTTAGACTGTAATGGAAAAAATAAGTTTAACCAAATGTTGATTACAGGAAACACAACTAAAATAAATGGTAGAGGAGAAAAAGAAAAGAAAAACAATCATTTATGGAGCATTTAATACCCGGCATTCACTGTTCTAAGTATTGTACAGATTTTTATCTTATTTTATATGAGTAACTACTACACAAGGTAGTACTATTTTATTACTGTGTTACAAGTGAGAAAATAGAATCACAAAGAAGTTAAATAACTTTCTTAAAGCCACACAGTTTACTCAGTGGTAGATTCATGAAATTTCTGCCTTAGAGGCAAAATGAAAAAAAAAAAGGCAAAACACAGTTGGCGGATTCAAACAAAAGAAAGACATGCAATATTAATATAAACAATACCATTTCTCCATTTGTTTGGTGCTGAAATATTTGAACAGGGAACTACACACATTCGCATAAAACAAAAAACTTTCTTTAAAAAGGACAGAAAAGATAAGGAGGACAAATAGTTATAAAAAAAAATCAAGTGAATTAACAATACTTATTAAAATACATAGAATACAAGGTAATTCAACCAGGTACTTAACAGTATCTACAGAATATTTTTTCTTTATTCTTTTTTTTTTTTTTTGAAGTATAGTGATCCACAATGTTGTGCTAGTTTCGGGTACACTGCAAAGTGATTCAGATATATATATATATATATATATATATATATGTATATATATTTTCTTTTTCAGATTCTTTTCAATTGTAGGTTATTACCTACCCATAATTTTAAATTGATAAAAGGTCATACATGTAAATGTCATGAGTTTTTACATAAGGAATCTTCCTAGAAAGAGCAGGGACCAACCATGCATGATTTTCCCATAAGTAAATGAAAGAATACATGAATGAATGAACACCCATTTGTTTTTGACAGTCCAAGTTGATGAGAAAATTAAATATAATACATTTTAATTTAAGAAAACACACACACATATGCACACAATTAAATCCTAAAGGCAGAAACTAAAGGCAGAAATTTCCTGACCATAGTGTAACAAATACTTTTAATTAGAAATAAATAACAAAATAAACCACTTAGTTTAAGCATGCATAATGCAATATGATGTATATAACTGTATATAAATGTAGTGAGAAAAAGATGTGGGAATTGGTGGGTCTTAAGAACATATAGATGAGTTTTTTCATCAGTGCTTTTATGCACGTGCATTTTTATGTATTTGCATTACAAAGTTGGTAAAAATGTGTTAAATATACCAATTTTTTGTAATCCCTTGAGTGTATTTCATGTTTTTTTCTAATATTCTGTCTATTGTTTCTCTATAAAGTCTTCAAATTATTCTCATAAGAAAAATACAGCCTTGTCATATAATTAAATATATCCTCCTTCCCACCTCAAAAAAATCTCACTGCGTGTTAATTTTTCAAGAAATTTTAAAATTGTGGAATAAATTTTATAAGTAAAGGGTGAGTCTTTTAACCAGGAGTTATTGAAGTAAAATGATTGTCCCACAATTGCCTTTAAGAGACTCATTTTTAAAAGACAAAGTGTGACAGATATATCCATTTTCATATCCTACTGTATTCCTTTAAGAAAAAAGAAACTGTCTCTTTTTCCTAATAAGTTAATTACTGTGCTGTAATTGTGAAATTGGCTTTTTTAAAAGGAATCTATCTCTTATCATCTTTAAATTTAAAATAACGTGATGACAGTAAAAGTCATCATTACATTCTTCCAGTGTCAGAGTCCCAGATGGCATGATAAAAAAATAATCAATAACAATTCAGTACTCATTATGTGTATAAAAAATTATAATGATTAGATTCAACTTTTGCATATATTTTCCAAAGATGCACTTATGCATAAAATTAGGTTTTGTTTAATTTTAATTACATGTTACATTCTTTTAAACGTAATTATCAAGGTATATTCTTCAGTTCCATAAATTACTACATGAATAAAACAACAATTCAAAGTACTGTTAAAGAGGTACAGATGAAGGTATATATGATCCAAAGAAAGAAAGCCTTTTGAAGGCTTCGTGAAGATGATCGCAATTACTATGCATGATGAATAATGACCAGGGTTTCCAAGAATATAGTAAGGGATGAGGACAGACAATGATGTGACATATAGATCCCTGGGCAGGGAAGGGCGCAGGGTCAGGGGGAATGTATTCTGTCTGCAGTAAGTTAGCACTTTTACTGGAATCACATGACTTGAAAAAAAATAGAAAAGAAAAGAAAAATTTAAATGAAGAATATGACTAAGACAGTATTTTCAACAACTTCAAATAACTGACTCAGATGCTTTTACTCAATTCATTAGGCGATGGGGAGTCATGATGGTTATTTTAACAGAAAAGGAACTATATATATATATATATATATATATATATATAACTTCACTTGAGGGATATTTGATATTATACTAACAAAAGGTCAAGGAAAGAAAGCCTAAATTCAAGGCAGTCAATTGGATCATTATTCTATTCCAGTGGTTCTCAAACTTTAGTGTGTGCATTAGCATCACCTGCAAGGTTTGTCAAAATATAGGTTGCTGGGACCCATTCCCAGAGTGTCAGATTCAGTAGGTCTTGCATTTCTGTATGTTTGAATGCGGTGCTGATACTGCCAGACTGAGGACCACACCTGGGGAACCACTGGTCCAGTAGTTCAATGAGAGCTAAGGGTACCTGGACTAGTGTGGTTCATTAGGATCATACTGAACTAGAAATGACAGAAAATCTAACTGTGGCTAAATAGAGGGAGTTTATTTTCCTCCCTTACAAATTCTAAAGGAATATCTCTGTGGATCATGTAGTTGCTCAAGAATGTCATTAAAAATCCAGGCTCATTTGACATTTCTGATCTGTATGGTATGTGGCTTTAATCCTCGTGGTATCACCATGGCTGCTGTACCTCCAGGCATTGTGTCCCTGTTCAGGGCATTAAAAAGGCAAAGCCTCCTAGAGAGGCTTTTTAAAATTTTTGTTTAGAATGACTGTCTTATCCAGGGATTTATACCGACATCTCAATAGCCAAGCATGTCATAGGACTTTCTCTCTCCAGCTCTAAAGGTGGTTGGATAGAAGGCAAAGCAGATTACTGGCTGGCACATTTGGCTTTCTGGACAGAAGTCAGGATTCTTCTAAAAAGCGGTGGTCATGGGCATTAGGTGGGTGACTAGCAGTGTTTGCCACACAGAGGGGTAGAATGTGATTGTAGACATGAAAGGCTAGAGTGAGAAGATGTAGACCTTGAAAATTGATTTCTGAATCTTTCACATCCTTCCAGCCTCAGTTTAAATGTAATTCCTCCAAAAAGCCTTACTTGACTTCAACTCCCAAGTTAAATTAAAGGCTTCTATTGTTTAACCTTGGCAACTGGAATAATTAATCCACAGGTAATTCATTGGAGAGCAGCATTCAGAACATCTAGGACTGTTAGGGCTCCCACCCATAGACAAAAGGGTTATAGCAGAAGCCTTAGTAGAACAGTTTTTCAAGAAAAGTGGCGATCTTCCTGGGGAAGGGTCTTTGTGGGAGTGTTGGAGCCTGGGAGAAGGGTGCTATATAGGCTCTGGTGCTGGGTGTCGAGGGAAGGAAGGAAGGAAGCTCTGCCTATAAGTGAAAGTCATTCGTTTATCTCAGGAGAAATACTGCATCCTTTAAAAAAGAACAGGCTATATTAAAAGGGAGCAATGAGAACATTTTTAAAAGGAGAGTTTGGAAATGGAAAATATGTAGAAATAAAAAATTCTGCGGAGGGACTAAGAAATAAAAAGGGCAGAGCTCAGAGTCACATTAATGTGCTTGAAAAAGCTAAAGTTGAACAAGTTTTGTACATGAGAGAAAGAAGGGGGAGAAAAGAAGATGGAAATTAAAGAGAAAAGTTTAAGACATGAATAAAAAGATCCAAGGGGCCTGGAATTCAGCTAATAGGAGTTAGAAAAAGTAGAGGACAGAAATAGGAAGAGGAAATAATCAAAAAATGATAGACTGTAATGTCCCTGGCTGGAGAAAAGCATAAGTCCTTAGACTGAAAGGACATTTTAACATACTGAGTAGAAAGAAATATAATACATTCAGAATGACAGTGATGAAAGAGATTTCAAAATATTTACAGGAAAAGGAAAGCAAAAGAAAACATATGCCTTCTTCTGCCTACAAGAAACAAAAAATATCAGTATCACAATTCACTAAGAAACATAGATGCTAGAAGACAACAGAGTTCAATGGCAATAGAGTTTAGAACTTTGAAGTTCTGAAAAACTTCATATGGAAAAGAAGTTGAACTCAGAATTCTATAATCATTCACATTGATAACAGAATTTTATAAACAAAGTATCAATCAGGAATGAGGGCAAAGGAAAGATGATATTACACTGGTAAGAATTCAAAAAGGTTACTATCAATGCACCCTGTATATTCTAGCTTTATTGAGATGTAATCGACATGTAACACTGTATTAGTCCAAGGTGTGCAACATATGATTTGATATTTGCATATGTTGCAAAGCGATCACCACAATAAGCCTAGTTAACATCTGTCACTTCACATAGTTACGTACGTTTTTCTTGTGATGAGAACTTTTAATATCTAATCTCTTAGCAACTTTTAAATGTATAATAGGGTATTGTTAACTCTGTCACCATACTGTACATTACATTACATCCTCAGAATGAAGGCAGTTTGTATAACACTTTCCATACTGTACCACAGGTAGATTTGCAGATATCTCTTCCGTATCTCTTTCTTCATGAAATATTTCCAGCTCCTTGAGACAGGAGCAATATTTAATTCATCTTTGCGTATATGCATCTTGCAGAGCCTGATAAACCACTGTTCAGTAATGTTTAGTAAAGAAAAGAAGGGAAAAGGGAAGGAAAGAAGAGAAAGGTAGTTCTATTTCAGGGATCAGTCCCATCCCAGACACCTTGGAGTAGTAGCATCATTGAAACTGGCAATATACTTCTACAAGTTGGATGGATTTCACCACCTCCACAATTGTCTGATCTAGCCCAGTCTCTGCTAGGAGCAAACACAATGCTGAAATGCCTAACTACCATGTCTATGCAACAAGAAAGCCAGAACACAGAAAGGGCTGGAAAGAGTAAAATGGAAGGATATGGCTACATAAGAATAAGTAGCCAACTCACAAGTGGGAGAGGCAGCCCTGAGAGTGGATAACTGTTGTCAGAGGGGTACTTTCAGCTTACGAATCCCTACGTGGAGCAGGTTCAATCTGATGCTGTGATTGAGGGAGTGGTCATTCCAGTGAGAGGCCAGAATGGCATGGAGCCCACTGACAAAGAGGTTGAGGAAGAGTGTGGCCAAAGTAAAGGACAGTCATCAGCATGTGTGCTGAAACTCTACGGCGGAAATCCGTCCAAATTGCCCACATGAGGTCAGGAGGACACGGCATGCCTGGTGTTAGCGTACCTTTGTTTAAAACCCCTCAGTGGCTCCCCACGGGTCTTAAACTCTAAACTTGTTAATATGGCTACACGGCTCAACAGAGTCTCCTGCAATTCCCATGCGCACTTATTTGCAGCAACTTGAGTTAGGAAACCAGCCTCCTCTGTTCCTCAAGTGCAGTAGCTCCTTCCCACTCCCGGGGGCCTGTGCACATGGTATGTCTCTGCTTATAACACCCACCACCCTTCCCTTCACCCTCTGCTTACAAACCCCACTCGTTCTTCTATCTCAGTTTAAATGTTTCTTTCTCCAAGAGGTCTTCCCTGTGGCACTGGCAGATCAGGTCTCCCTGGTGTACACTCTCCGCAGCACACTTCCCCTCACCGTGCCTGTTGCCATCGTAATTGGAGTTATTTGTTCATAAGTTTATAGTTTCCCATCTCCTCTGGGTTTTAGTCCTTTGAGGGTAGAGGCAGGTCTGTCTTTGTACCAAGCTCAGGGCAGCACAGTGTCCAGCACATGCATTCTCAGCGGGAGCTGTATCACCCGCAAAGGGGCAAAAGTGGGTTCTTTGTGGAGATGAAAACAATCTCACTCCCTTTATGTGTAAAGCATAGATCTACATACAGAACAAAAACACATATTCCATGTATTTTGTGGTATTAAAATTTCATGGGGTGCAGGAAGGCAATTAGAAAATGTCTGAAAACTTTCCTTGGCTAGATGATAATGAAGACAAAACAAAACGCTGATCTAATGTCCTCTAGCACAGTGCCTGGATAGATTTGACCCCTAACTATATAAATATTGAGTGAAAAAAAAAAGTCAAGGTAGAAGGAAATCATCAATTTTGATGTGGGCTAGAAGGCAGATAACCTTGCATATCCCCTTGTGAACCTTGATGAAACATTCTCACTTCACTGTTCTCCCCTGACTCTGAGCATAGGGGAGATTGCATGGTAAGACAGAATCTTTCAGGGAGTTTGGTGTTGCCTTATTTATCTTAAATTCATATAATTTTAGACGTTGCTTTTTAAAAAACAAACACTAGAAACAGAGCAGAGAGGAACTGAGTTACAAAAATGTATGTAGATCGCTGCATAGCTCAAATTTGCAAATTTAGTCAATGCACAGGGTTATATTTAAGGTAACTTTTCAGCTTAGATGCTGACCTTGCTGGATGCCCACAATGCTCTACTTTCCTCTCACAAAATTTCCACACTTAATACTATTATTAAGTACGATTACAATAGGCACAGTGACAGCAAGTATGCTGCCCGAGAGGGTACACTAGGGAGACCTGATCTACTAAACGTGAAAATTTCCATCTAGTGAGCAGGGACCCTTGCTAATTGTATGAGATAAAGCAAATTTAGACAGTCTAGCACATATTAAGCACTCAGTAATTATTAGCTGTTACTAATAGTACTGGTAGTAATATTTTTAGTGCCGTTATTATTCATTTCCACACTTGTATCAGCACACCAAGCCCAGCATTAAAGTAAGCACTTCATTAATACCTGACAAATAAATAAAATACAATTCTAGCCAGGGAATCTCTTGCCCCTCCATTTTGACCCTTTTACTTTTTTTTGGAACCAGTATTGGATAAAAACGAAACACCCAGGCCCTTTTATGTACCATTTTTTAACATTAGTGTTAATGTGCCAGGGACTTCCCTGGTGGCACAGTGGTTAAGAATCTGCCTGCCAATGCAGGGGACACGGGTTCAAGCCCTGGTCCAGGAAGATCCCACATGCCACGGAGCAACTAAGCCCGTGCGCCACAACTACTGAGCCTGCGCTCTAGAGCCCGTGAGCCACAACTACTGAGCCCGCGAGCCACAACTACTGAAGCCCGCCTACCTAGAGCCCATGCTCCACAACAAGAGAAGCCACCGCAATGAGACGCCCATGCACTGCAACGAAGAGTACCCCCTGCTCACCGCAACTAGGAAAAGACCGTGCACAGCAACAAAGACCCAACGCAGCCAAAAATAAATAAATAAAATTATATTTTAAAAAATGTTAATGTGCCATACCTGAGATAGAGTGTTAGCTTCTTTTCACTTGATCTCAGATTATACTGGATATGTTTATGATTCTCAAAATTAACACTGAAGTTATTACCGTATTATCTCATTTTTATCCAATAAGCCTATTTCTTCCCAAATCACAGCCCTTCTTATTTCGACGCCACAACTGATAAAGTCCACACCTGACCCAGAATAATCATTGCCACTTTGCCACTTATTCACTCTGAGGCTGTCATCATACATGCCACCAAACGTTAATGAGAAGAGACTGAGGCCTGTGGCTGCCTCAGAGAGCACTCGCGATGGAAAAATCAATCTCGGAGCGAGCATCAGGGCGAGAGGATCCTGCACGATAGCGTGCTGAGCTGACTACGCGGAGAAGCTCAGCACCTTTCGCTTATCAGAGACAACAAGTGAGCCTCAGATGAAACACGTCTGTGAGATTTTAGCAGCTCGACACTGAGCACGCGACTCTGAAATGTGATAATTATCCATCAGTGTTGAACACAATCTGGAGTCCCAGAAGCAGACTGCCGTTTGCAGATTAGAGTCGACATGAGAAACTCATGGGCGTCAGTTTTTTGTACATACACACAACATACATATCTGTCCTTTTCTTAAAAGATACACGTCAGTGCTTCGAATGGAAAGCTCAGGCATTCCAACAGAAAAATTGTGTGCCCCTGACCCTGCTCCCTCATAAAAAACTACCTCTTTCCATGGTGTCTGTTTACATATATTTCAGTGGGAACATTGAATAAGAAGAGCATAGCCATTCCTTGAGCATGTGTGTGAGCCGAATGATCTACCAACCTGTCACATTGAATCTTTCCAAACATCCTAGGAGGTGAGAATTGCTGTGTCTGTTTGGTAGATGTTCAAACAACCAAGGCATGGAAACATTACAGTCTCTGGCCACAGATGGCAGACTTGGGCCTGAATTTGTCTCTCTCAAAACTCATAGTTTTAACCATTGTCTGGAATCATTAGAGTATCTTCTAGAACAAAAAGCCAGTTTTCCGTGGTAATAAGCAGACACAAAGTAAAGAACATGTTGAATTACCTGTCCCATAAACACCTTATATTTAGTAGTATAATCTGAAACAACGTAAATTTGTTTTATCTTTGAAACTTTAATATATTATCACGCACCATTACGTGGTTGTAAAGCTGGTAAAGAGTATGTTCAGGTCAAGGAATACAGCTTGAGATGAAAATGTTCCTTGGGAACACTGGGCCTTAGATGGGACTTCATTTGGAAACACATTGGGAGTTGATGCAAAAGATGCTGAAATCCAGCATCTGGTATAACCGTTCTTGGAGTTGACCAGGTGAGGTGTGAGTCCTTTCTGGCTAACTGCTGTATCTAGCACTGACATTGCAGCATTTATAAGCAATAAAAATCCATAGCACCATTGTTCCTACTCCATTTGGCCCACACTGGGATAGCATAGGGAGCTGAAAAAATACTAATATCTGGACCCCACTACTAGATATTCTGATTTGATTGGTCTGAGATGGATCCAGGCACGAGTTTTAAAACTCCCCCAAGTGATTCTTTTTTTATATATATATAAATTTATTTATTTTATTTTTGGCTGTGTTGGGTCTTTGTTGCTGCACATGGGCTTTCTCTAGTTGCGGTGAGGGGGTGTACTCGTCGTTGTGGTGTGCGGGCTTCTCATTGCTGTGGCTTCTCTTGTTGCGGAGCACGGGCTGTAGGCGGGCTTCAGTAGTTGTGGTACGTGGGCTCAGTAGTTGTGGCTCGTGGGCTCTACAGCGCAGGCTCAGTAGTTGTGGCACACGGGCTTAGTTGCTCTGCAGCATGTGGGATCTTCCCAGACCAGGGCTCGAACCCGTGTCCCCTGCATTGGCAGGTGGATTCTTAACCACAGCATCACCAGGGAAACCCCCCGTAAGTGATTCTAATGCACATTCTAAGTTGACACGTACAGATATTAAATGAAATAAAAGGAGGGAGGATAAAATTTACATGATGGAGAAAATAAGAGAAAATATTCTTGTTGCTATCTCTCTGGGTGTTAGGATAATATTTTGGAAACATTGATCATTTACTTTTCCCTAGTATTTTTCTTTTCTCCTTTGTCCTTAATCTCTGTGCACTACGATACTTTTCTCTGCTAATTGCTTCTGGAAAGGAATGTAAAGGTAGAAAGCAAGAACAAAAGCAGCCCCCACTAGTTTCTTTTTTAAAAGAATTGGGAGCATAACTTGTCCATCTCTCCCTAGTAGAAAATTTTCTCAGTGCAGACAGAAGGGTGAAAATTGGAGGTTAAATCATTTGAGTATATCTTCTCTGTGGGTCCCAAAGAAAAGAGCTATGGACAATATTCTTGCAGATTGAAGACTGAACAACTCCCAAAAGATCTGAAGTATCCAAGAGCAGGGGTGTCCTGGGCCTTATTTCTTAGGTAAGGTCCCAGGGAAGCAAATGTCTCCAGAGGAAAATAACAATAGCAGCAGCAGCATATGTATCTAGACAGGGGATTTAAACAACGTCCTATAAGTATTTCATACAAACAGCATGAAGTAGAGCCAATGGAGAGATTCCATCGGCCCAAGAGGTGCTGAGATAGCAGAGGCTCACTGGCCTTAGAAGGAACTGGAGCATCTCCATGGTTACCTGTGTAGACTGGTGACGAATAACTAGACAACCCAGGCAAGGAGTGTCTCAGCAGACACTAAGAACAAGATGTCCCTCCCTTCCTCCAAGGCCTTGGCATTTTATAATCCAAGTTTTAGACACAATTCAAGAAAGAAGGTTAAGAGTCTCCAAATTGCCTAAGATTAAATTTCATAAAAATTATTGTATTAGGGAAGAAATTAGCTCTGCATTTATGGACTGACATTGGCACCCACTACACTTTTAATTCCACTCACATTCCCTCTGATCATTCACCACACCTGTCCAGCTTCGGTGTGCTTTTGCTTGCAAACATCTGCCCCTGTGTCTTTCTTCTGAAGCCACTCTGCCCACTGAAGCAGAGAGCCAGAAGGTTAAATGTCTTTACAAAGCCAGTGACTGACGGGTGCAAGGGTCTAAAAGCCCAGCTTCCTTGGCTGAGGCTGGGACGACTCTGAGACATAACCTACACTCTAGAGTCCCCTGCAGGATCAGGCTGACGATACTCTCCGTGGGATCTAGATCCACCCCCCACCCCCCAGCCAAACCTCTCTGCTGTTCTGCTTCCCACACTTCCTTAGCACTGTCTCCTGGGAGCACCTCCTCTAACTGATCTTCTCATGGATCCTCATCTCAGAATGTGCTTCTGGGGAACTTGACCTAAGAGAAAGGCACGCTACTGTCCCATGCAAACTCTCTTTCTTCAGTATGCCTATTTCCACATGCCACATTTCCTTCCCACATGCCGACGTCTTTAGCTTGGGATATAAGGCCTTAATTAACCTGACCTGTATCCATCACTCTGGTTTCTTCCCTCATCAATCCTTGCCTTACCGGTAGATTCCAGCAGCACCAAACTCTAATCCTTGAAGACTCAGACTGTTTTACATGTCCGTGTTTCCCTGTGTTGATTACTCTGTCTGAAGTGTCTCTCCCACTCTTGTCCACCTGGAAAACTCCTATCTCAACCATAAAACACAACCTTCTCAAGAAACCTGTCTTGACACCTCTAAATCATCAACTCCCCACCCCCAAAAGAAAAAACTCTCTTATTATTACAAAGATTTAATTCCTCCATCTCTATGCTTTATTTTCTCTAGTACATAGTTCTACCTTGTTTTTAAGCCTACTCAGTTTTTCTTTTTTTAAGAGAAACAACTTATTTTATTTGTAAAATAAATACTGGAGGAACAGAGAGGGTGTTCGTTGTGCAGAGTAACATCAGCTTCATAGAGAAGACAACCCCACTCATTGCCATGTGCTAGAGAGAATTCTAACGACCAGAATGAGAACCTCAATCATTTGGGCATTGGAGAAGCCCAGCTAGATAGCTTTGAGTATTTCCTAAACTATCTAAAGTAATGTTGGAAGATATTAGCATTCATATCAGAATGTATTGAATATTGGAATTACAAAATAACCCTCCTTTGAAGATGTCAAAAATAGCAGAAATTATTAACCTTCATTATTCTATTTGCTACAGAGTGAAAAAAGATAAATATATCTTATTCCGGCTCAAGGTGGCAACAGTAGCTCTAATTCCACAGACCAAATACACCCCTCATCTTTTCATCATTGTCACCAAAATAGTGATGAGATAGATGAGGGTGGAGATAGCCACTCATGGAGGGGGTGGGAGCTGAGGGCAGGCTGAATGCCACACAGCCAGAGACAAGCATACTCAATTTTAATTTGTTTACCTGCCTTTGCTATTGGATAGGAAATTCTTTGTTAACAAAAATTGTGCTTGCCCTGCACTGTCTTTGGTGCATAGCAAATAATTAATAACACAGGAAATGTTACATTATTTTCCTCTTTGAGAACTTTTTTCATCATCTTACAACCTGACCAAATCCTAATAATTACCCTTCAGTTTACACTCCTTATATTAATATATTTTCATAAATATTCAAATACATGCATATTTTAATTTTCTATATAAGCTTAAAATTCTGGAATTCTTGTAATCTTCAGTGCTCATTTTGCCATTTCCCCTATGGTTTTCCATTTCACCCCATATCAGTTTTGTGTAATGCTCATCTATGTTTATCCCCTCCTCAAGGAAGCCAAGGACTATATCGTATTTATCTCCTTCATTCCCTCTAAAATGCCCTTGATAAGTATGTGTCAAATGAGTGAATAAAAACAAAGGAACAAAATGCAACTCTTGCTTTCCTGATATTTCAAAGTTCTTTAAATACCGACTTATGACTTAAACTTTCTTGTCTCCAACAGGGAATAGTGCCTTATAGATGCTCAGTAAATAGCTGTTGAATTATTAAATGTTTTAACAGTCAGTTTTTACATGAGTTGATTCCGCATTACCTTATTTTACAGAAAGTGGGAAGTAAGTTATAGGGATTTGTCTAGAATTTCAAAAAGCTTCGGTTAGAAACTGGAGGTTAGAGATCACGACTTTTGATTCATGACCAAGAATTTACTCCAAAAAGAACTCAGTCTCTTTAAATTATATATAGTCAGCTCCCCATTATATCTTAGAATATTAATCTAATGTGTTATTCAAGAGAAACTTGCTTTACTCTCCATCATCGATTCCCAGCTGGTTATCATATTGTCAACATCAAGGCTACTACTAAAGAGCCTGCCTACAGAAAAAGTAGGAAGGTGTCTGAGTCATATCATCAGAAAGAACAATGTATTTAACACCTACTATATGCTAGACATTGTGTGGGGTTTACATAAGCTTGTTTCTTCCTCAGCAAACCTTTGGGAAAAGATTCTAGTATTGTAATTAAGGTGCAGATCATTAGATAACCAGACTTAATAGGAGTAAGACAGTGTCGATCTTGTCCAATATCCTACCCCTAGTGCCTGGGATACTGTATTGCATATAGCAAGTGCTCAGTAAATATGCACTGAATGAATGAATTTGCCTGAGGTTATCAGGTTAGTAATGGAGGAGCTGGGTGTAAACCAAGGTTCCTCTCCTCTTTCCATCATGCCATGCTGTGTCTTCTGTAGTTTTGCACCTCAAGGTATAGTGGTCCCTGGACCAGCATCATCAGCATTCCCTAGGAGCTTATTAGAAATAAAGAATCTCAGATCACCCACCCCCAGGCCTACTGAATCAGGGTCTGCATTTAATAAGAATCCCAGGTGATTCTTGTGCACATTGACGTTTGAGAAGCACTGTCCTAGGACATATTTTAACAGCATATATCCAAGTTCCACAATAATAATTCTCAGGATTTATTGACATTTTTCTGTCTTCCAACAGAAGTGGAAATCAAGAACCAATTGCTAATAATCAAAAACTTGTATGATTGAAATAACAGCCAGTTATGGGGCATCTCCACTGCGCTAGGCACTGTATTAGGGATCAGAGATACAAATATCTGTAAGGACAGTTCCTACCTTTAAGGATCCCAGAGGAGGGGATCTTAACCTGAGGGAGCTCTTAGCCTGAGACCCATGGATTGCCCCTCCTACAGCCAGCAACCTGCCCTGTCATCACATACATTGCATTTTGCATTGTGTGTGTGTGTGTGTGTGTGTGTGTGTGTGTGTGTGTGTGAACAAATGCACATTTTTCATGTGCATTTCAAACTAAAGGTCCATAACTCTCATCAGATTTACAGGGGTAACTAAAACACTTCTTTAGTATCAGAAATAAAAATTAGAATCGGACCACTAATGCTAACATAGAGGAAAATCACTTTAAAATTTTTACTTGAGTCTAATGCACTTATATCTCTATCCTATATTAGATAGATATACACAAACATAAGCATCTACATAGCATATACATATATGTACGAACATTTGACCATGCGTTATATTTCTGTTTAGCTATTAGTCCTTACAAATAACAACGCAACAGCAATAATAGCTAATACTTATTGAGACTATACTGTGTGCCAAGTGTGATTTTGAGCCCTGAATTAACTTATTTAAGTTAATGACAATTAGGAATTATTCCCATTTTACAAATTAGTCAGCTGAGGCTGCAGAGGTAAGTAAATTGCCCAAGGCCACTCAGCTGGAAAGTGAAAGTGCCAGGACTCAAGCCAGGAACAGAGCCTAGACCCTTAGCCGCTACCCAGCCTGTGAATAAATGGGAGTGTGCTGATTCTTCACAATAGGGTTAAGAGTGATGCTGCTGATCAAACCAGGGAAGGAAGAAGAGGAACTATGTAGAAGTGGTACCCACCCAGTTCCCTCAGCACCGTTATAAGTGTAACTTAGGTTCTTTCAGTTTGTCACTTCAACTTGGCAGACATATGTGCATGAATTAAACATGTATATGCATGTGCGTATAAGACAATTCTAATTGTATACACATATATGTAAGTACACACATGCATGTATGTGGACACACACTCACACATTAGTGGTCTTAACTCAGAGATAGAATCATTTCAGTTTCTCTTTTTGTTTCTTTTGCTGAACATTTCTGCACATTCCATGGTAACCAGCTCCCTTGTTCTACAGTGGTTCTCAACCACATGCATCTAAGTTACTGGAGGGGCTTGTTAATAATTCAAACACCTGAAACCCTCCCTGACCTACTGAAAAACCATCTTCAGGGCTAGGGCCCAGGTAACTACAAGTTTTAACAAGCTTTGCGAATATGTATTTTTTAAACAAGCCCCTCAGGTGACTAAATTTGGGAATAAATACTCTTTATTGACCCTTAAAGTGCCTGCAAATTACCTGGCCATCTTATTAAAGGCAGATTCATGTTCAGTAAAATTGGGCTCAATCCTGAGATTCTGTATTTCTAATCAGCTGATGCGATGCTTCTGGTCTGTGTGTCACACTTTGAGTAGCGAGGCTATGTATTACTGTTTTAACATTTATGTTCAAGTATACATTTTGGCCCCAGTTTCAGTGCTCTGTACACCTAGAAACGACACACCCCACCAGTTTCAGGACTAAACCCTCTTTGTAGGGATGGAGCATCTTGGACTTCTGAGGAGCAGGTGGAGATTTTTTGTTTTGGTGTTTGATATAAACCAAATGAAAACAGGTCATTCATTCCAGGCAGGAGGACTGCCCCTCATCTTTAATGCCAGCGTTCACTTTGTAGCTCGCCAGCGTGGTTACTTGTTAGAACACCAAATGATAATCTAAATGTTAACATGTTGTCATTAAAGAATGATGACCACTTTCAAAGTACAAGTAATCCCTGACATCCTATAAAGAGGTGATGGAAGATGTAATATTTTATTCATCCCAAGGCTTCATTAACAATTCTTCTTTAAGGCAGCTGGGACTCTAGCATCTTATCCAAAGAGCTTTGACTGGAGTTGTAATTAGTTAAGCCTAAAAATCGTGAGGATGGGGCTTCCCTGGTGGCGCAGTGGTTGAGAGTCCGCCTGCCGACGCAGGGGATACGGGTTCGTGCCCCGGTCTGGGAAGATCCCACATGCCGCAGAGCAGCTGGGCCCGTGAGCCATGGCCGCTGAACCTGCGCATCCGGAGCCTGTGCTCCGCAACGGGAGAGGCCAAAACAGTGAGAGGCCCGCGTACCGCAAAAAAAAAAAAAAAAAATCATGAGGATGTATTGGCAAGAGGTGGATTTAATGTGAAGCAAAGAAGCACCTTATAAATGGAAGCGTGCACAGTTTCTTTTGCCGACTGTACACGTGGAGGTCTGAAATCACATTCCTGGAGGCATGCTGACAGAAGAAGCTGCCTGCTTATTGTGCAGAGGGGAGAGAAGCAGGGGGCAGGAAAGCAATCTAGTTCCCTAAATGTGCTGCCAGCATTTCCAGTAATTACATAACAACAATTATTATGATAACAGAAATAACAGCAATCATTGTCATCATCATCACTATGCCATAAAAGTTATAAGTGATAAAAACCCAACTCAGATTGGCTTAAGATAAAAAAATAATTTATTTGCTTATATAATTTTTCAATGTGTAAGCAGATTGAGGCACTTTAATGAGTAATGTGGTGTTTTGCTTTCTCCCCTCCTACCATTTTTATTCTATTTCTTTGTCCTGCTTCCTGATATGGTGTCTGTCTTAGGCAGACACTCTCCACATGAAGACCTATAGGAGCTCCATATGTTTGCAAACAGCACTCCCAGAAGAATTCTCAATAATTATAGCAAAATTTCTGGGCATTGGGTCTCGTTGGACCAGCCTGGATCATATGTTTATTCTTTTTTTTTTTTTTTTTTTGCGGTACGCGGCCCTCTCACTGTTGTGGCGTCTCCCGTTGCGGAGCACAGGCTCCGGACGCGCAGGCTCAGCGGCCATGGCTCACGGGCCCAGCCGCTCCGCGGCATGTGGGATCTTCCCAGACCGGGGCACAAACCCGTGTCCCCTGCATCGGCAGGCGGACTCTCAACCACTGCGCCACCAGGGAAGCCCCATATGTTTATTCTTGAAGCAATCAATTTGGCAGGGTCCAGTGGACTCCCTGAGTTGAGGAAACAGAGATGAGAGTCAAGGAGACAGAGGAGGCCAGAGTCCACAAGACAATACCAGAGAGGAGAGGGGTGCACACGGAGAGAATTCCAGACATCTGCGGAGGGTCCCGCTTGAGCATGCATCCGAGTACTGATGCATCGTGTTTGTAAGGAAACTACTGAAGGCTGTGGTCACAACCATCTGAAACAATTAGAGGGAGCAGTAAACAGGACTTAGGGTCAGAAATAGTGCCTATCCTCATAATAAAACCCCTGTTATTCATGGGGCCTTTGGTAGAGTACTCAGAAGGGTCTTGATCCAGGAGTTGTAAATAATTAGCCCTAGGCAAAATCTACTCTGGTCTAACCTTACAAATCTTAAAAAGAAGACTTGAAAGGATCATCAAAGTATTTACAAGTAATTTAACTTAATCCCAGAACAGAGCTCAAGACTATATATAGAAATACAAAATTACGTAGCACCCGAAAAGCTAAAATTCATTTGACATTTTTTTCTCAGTGGCACATAAAACAAGTTGCTGTATTTTAACAAGTGGCATCTTAAAGTTGATGAAATATGGTTTAATTATAAGCTAGTCTTCCCCTACTTTTCTCATTTTCCAAATCATGCTGTCCCATTGAGGGTCTCACAACATCCAAAATTTTAAAAAAACATGTTGTTTCAGTCCACAGTTCTCTCTCTTTGTCTTATCAGCTCTGTGTCTGACATCTGCCCCTGCATCTTGCTTGGCATGACAAAATGTTTGAACTCATTCTTTTATTAACCACTTCATAATCTCAGTTCATATGCCTAGATACAACGTCTTAAAAGCAAAAGAAAAAATGTATCGAGAGAAAAAAATTAATTAGAAAAAATTAATGTAGAAAAATTAATTTAGGAAAAAAATGAGTGACAGAGATACCATTTATATTACCATAGCCCCAGTTCTGCAGATGCAGCACAGGGTCTAGATCTCCTTTACTGAAGAACAGTAAATCTCTAAGTATATTCTACAGACAGATTCTCAAGGGGCCTTTAAAAAAAACTGGCAATAATTAGTAAGTCTCCTTTCTACCACATTTCATATAAAAGGATGGATTGAAGCCCTTCCAATTTGTACATGTGTATAGTGCGTGCGTGTGTGTGTGTGTGTGTGTGTGTGTGTGTGTGAAAAACACTTCACACCTTGAGAAATGCTGACAAACACCCATCTATTTTTTAATATATATATACTAATATATTCTATATTTCTTTAATTGATTCATCATTTCAGTGCCTGGTGGAAGGGCCATGAAGTGATAAAAACTAAGTTGAAAACAATTAGTTTAAACCCAAACATTTTCTTGATGACAATGTAACTAAGCTTTAAGTACTCTCTTTTATACAAGTATTGGCAAAATATGCCACCTAGAATTAATTAATGAACAGTGCAAGATGAAGCGACTAATTAGCAAATAATGGAGATGGGGAGGGAGTGAGAGTGGCTGGGGATGCTTTGCTTATAGAGCTAAGGTTCTGGAAATAACTGAGGATAGAATATGTTCCTCAGATGTAAATACTTATCATGGGCTTGATAACACATGAAGGACAAACCTATTTAAAAACATGCCTCCTGTCGAAGAAAATGAACAGATCAGGACTCATCAGATGAAACCGTTGCTGTTGACGTAGCAAATTTTGTCCTTCCTAGAAACCCTTTACAATAGATATCATCTCACCAAGTCCACTCTGTAACCGGCAAATTTTATCCCCTTTTCCTCCAAATTATGGAGTGGACCGGCAGGAATTTGTTTGCTGCTCCCAGAAAATGGCTTGCAAGAAAAGAGTCTAGTTGTCCATATAACCTGGTTCTTCACTGACATTTAGAAATAATTAAGATCACAAGTATATTCTTTAAAAAAATGGTTTATACTACTTTCTATGCGCTAACACTCATCTAGGTACTTTACAAAGGTTTGATCCTATGGGCTAGATACTGTTATTATCTCCGTTTTACTAGTGAGAAAACTGAGTTATGGAGGACAGAACTATTTTACAGCTGGACTAAGAAAATTCTGTCCTTTTTCTCTAGGGTGCCTGGATGACCAGCTGTAACTATTGGCTAAAATAAAGGTAGTGGGCTTTGTGATGTGCTATATAAAGTCATAAAATTGGCCAGCCACCCCTTGGGCCACGTCCTCCACTGATGCTATGACTGGCCTAAACAGTAAAGTCAAACAGTAAAGTTTGGCTAAAAACTGGGAACTTCTGCCTTGAGCTTTCCCAAAGCCAAGAGATCTCACACAAATCTTGGTGGTTTCACTGGAAGAGAGAGAGCAGTTGTCCCCAAGTGGACTAGGACCCTGAGGACCTCACACCTGGTTGTCTCCTGGACCCCAATGCCTTACACCTGGTTGTCTCCTGGACCCCCAATGCCTCACACCTGGTTGTCTCCTGGACCCCCAATGCCTAGCTCCACTCTCTTTCTCTTGTTGCATCATACCATGTGCCTTCAAGGAAAAGCTTTATGGGAGTATGTTCTGTGGAATCAGGTGAGTCCTTTAAAATATCCAAACTTGGAGAATCTTTACATGAGGCACAGAAGTTAGTAACTTGCAGGCCAGTTACAGACAAAACCAGAATTTGACCCTAAGCATCCGGCCCCAGAATCTCTGGTTTTAACCACAAAGCTATGCTACTTGTCACAAACATCAGTACCCAAATTAGAATGGTATGTGGTCCTCAGGGGAGTCTACCTCTAGCCTTTCTCAAGTGTTCACATATTTTAGTGAACCCCAAGGGGTGTTTCATATAGGCTTAGAGCCTGTCCTCCAGGGTTCTGTATAAGTTTTCTTGTTGACAGCCCTGAAGTAGGCAGAATTCTAAAACATGCCCTGAGATCTCTCAACCCCCTGGTATACAAGCCCTGCATCACCCCTTGACTGAATATGGTGGATTTGACTCTGTGATGAGGTTACATCATGTATATGAGATACAGCACAGTTTACTTCAGGATACGGAGATGACACAAGTGGGCCTGACCCAATCAGGCAAGCCTTTAAAAGCAGGGAATGTCTCCAGGTGGTGGCAGTAGAGGAGGCTGGAAGATGGAAGGGGACACCAGGATAGGAGCTGAATGCTGCCTCTAGAACTTGAGACCGATCCCCAGCAGACAAAAGAATTGAGAGCTCAGTCCTACAACTGCAAAGACCTGAATTCTGACAGCAATCTCAGTGATCCTGGAAGTGGATTCTCCCCCCACTTAAGAGCCTCCAGTTGAAAGCCAGCCAGGCCAACACCTTGATTTCAACCTCATGAGATCCCACGCAGAGAACCTAGCCAAGCCACCTGGACTTCTGACCGACAGAACTGTGACGTAATGAATGGGTGTTGGGTTAAGGTGCCAAGTTTGGGGTAATATGTTACGCAGCACAGAAAATGAATATAGTCCCCGAGGCGTAGTGACCACCACCTCCTTGGAGAGCATCCTCCCTGAGAACATTGTGTGCTGGCTGTGTCATCTCCTGGAGCTGCAGAGCCCTCAAGGTTGCAAGCCAGGCTGGCTTCCTGCGGGGCTCCCTGGGGCACAGGCTCACTGGCTCCTCACAGAATCGGGGAGAACCTTCTCTGAATCCCTCTGCCATCAGGGCCCCACCAATACTCTCCGTGCCAAGAAGCAGCCAGACTCCTGGGGAAAACAAGCCTGGCGACCTTAACTTTCAGCTCTCTCAACAAGGCTCAGGCCTCAGTTCTACTTCTCTCCTTTTGCTCACCCTGGCCATAGCACCAGGGCATCAGTGCCAGAGACCCAATCCTCAGATTTTTGTGCAGCTATTTGAGTGAGAGAATGTCATGGACTACATGTTTGTGTCCCTTCCAAATTCATATGCTGAAGCTCTAACCCCCCAATGTGATAGTATTTGGAAGTGGGGTCTTTGAGAGATAGTTAGGTTTCAATGAGGTCATGAGGGTGGAGCTTCATGATAAGATTAGTGCCTTCATGAGAAGAGGAAGAGACCAGAGCCCTTTCTCTCTCCATCCTGTAAGCACACAGCAAAGGGGCCACTGTCTTCAAATTAGGAAGTGGTTTCCCACCAGACACCAAATGTGCTGGAACCTAGATCCTGGACTTCCCAGCCTGCAGAAGGGTGAGAAATAAATGATTGTTGTTTAAGCCACCCAGTCAATGGTGTTCCATTATAGTAGCCCAAACAATAAGACAATGTCCCCCATCCCCTGGGGCTGCTAAGAGGATCCGACAAAGGCCTAAAGAGTTTGATAGCTCATTGTTACCACCTCCAGGAGACCCTGCCTAATAAGGAAGCCAGGCTGAGCAAAGAGGAGCTGAGAATGAGAGAGGGAGAGACAGGGACCCTTGATCCAATCGTTTAGACAGGAACCAACGCATTTTCTTTGCTCAGTCCTCTTTACGTTGGGTTTTTGTCATTTACACTGAAGAAGTTCTGACAAAATAGTACGGTTCATTCCCGTAGAAGTCCTGCTGGTCTCACCCAATCCCTGCTTTGATTAGGTCATATCCTGCCTCCTTTAGCCACCCTTATCCCATTTTGACTTGTTGAAAGGGCTGGTTCACTAATGGGACACTGTTTTCAGTCTCTGAATGCTTGCTTTCTGACTGATGGACCTTTTTGCCTTTTAAAAAAATTTTTTTTAATGCTCAGTAGTTATTTATATATAATCTCTCCATTATTCTGGACAAATCTCAACCAGACTAAAGTTTCCCAAAACCTTTAATTGAACTTCATGAACTACTTCTTCAGAGAGAACTTTAACCAGCCACCACGGTCAAATATTTTATGATCTTTCCAGGGCAAGAAGTGCAGGAGAAAGGAAGATGTAGAGGTGCCGTAAACGAACAATCGCCCATGGCACTCGACTTGGGAGATGAGACTGTCAAGGGAGAATTAGTAGATGTAAAAGTAAAAAATGACCTTGATGCCGGTGCAAGGGTGTTTGTGTTAAACTTATAGTGGAGATTTGGAAAAGCTCTACAAAAGCTTTAAATGAAGAAGAAATGCTACCATGTGCAAAAAGTTATGTCTGCAGACGTGCTTGTTTTGCATTAAAAGAGAGTTCCACACTGGTGACCCTGAGAAAGTTGCTAAGACTCTCAGCTCATTATTTTATTCACTCCATGGAGGTAAAGTCCAAACTACCCTATGGAGGTCATCGCTATGAGAAACCTCAAGATACAGCATAGTGATGATAACTGTCATTGCCCCATTGTCATATGGAGCCCTTGCCCACTTAATATGTAGCAGAAACTGGGCTAAACACTTTACATTTAAGTCTCACAAAAATCTGCAGGAGTGGGTAATATTAATATCTCCATTTCCATTCTACAAGTTTCAGGCAGGTTAAAGCATTTAAGTCAGTTAGCTAGTCTGCTTGAGTCACAGTTTAACCTGTCTCTGACTTTAAAATCCCTTTTGAGGGGAGAAGAGCCATTCATACATTAAATGTACGTATAGTGCAAGACTGTTGTCTCCTAACTCAAACTACTACCTTTTACACACACCCACGTATAGATCTCACATATGCCCACACATGCACACACTTCCCTGCTGCAAGAGCTCCAATTTTGTTTATCCACATCCCTAGGACTTTGTATTCTTATAAGGAGACCCAGACATAGCCCCAGGGGTGAGTCTTGATCCACCTGAGTTAATTAAGGCAGTTTCATCCCCCTTCCTTGATTGGCTTGGGAAGTGGTCTATGACCCAATTCTATCAAATGAGATACAGTGAGAATCCATTTCCAGGGCTTCATGGAAATGTTTCTTAGCTCTTAGAGAAAGAAGAGATTCAAGGAAGAGACTAGACCTTTTTTTCTTTTCTGCTCCTGAACAATGATGTGTGTTTAGGAGCCACTGCAGCTATTTTGTGATCACGAGGGAAGTGAGATGGCATGCCAAGGATGGTGAAGCAGAAAGTCAGAAAGGAATTGGGTTCTTTTTAAAATTTACTTATTTATTTATTTATTTTTGGCTACGTTGGGTCTTCGTTGCTGTGCACAGGGCTTTCTCTAGTTGCAGCAAGCAGGGGCTACTCTTTGTTGCAGTGCACAGGCTTCTCATCGCAGTGGCTTCTCTTGCTGCGGAGCACAGGCTCTAGGCATGTGGGCTTCAGTAGTCATGGCACGCAGGCTCAGTAGTTGTGGCTTGTGGGCTCTAGAGCACAGGCTCAATAGTTGTGGCGCATGGGCTTAGTTGCTCCGCGGCACGTGGGATCAGACTAGGGCTTGAACCCATGTTCCCTGCATTGGCAGGCAGATTCTTAACCACGGCGCCACCAGGGAAGTCCCAGGAATTGGGTTCTTAATAGCATCACTGAACCTCTGAATTGGCCAAGCAGAAGATGCCTCAACTTGGGATTTAATATTTGAAAAATAAATCCCTTTATTTATTAAATCATTGTGACTTGGGTCTGGTGTGACTTGGAGTCAGAGACTTTTAAAGATACCCCAGTATTTTACTGTATATTTGTGAGGGTCCTAGTAAATGAAACACCCACTGATTTACATTCTCTGTCCTCTTCTCACTTTTGACTCTTCCTGTCCTCAAGTCCACAATGGCCTGTTATTCACTAAAATCAAAATTTTTCCCTATAAAAATGAACACAACAAACCAAGCTAACACATGAGTGTGTGATTATATTACATATATGTTATGTATGTAATGATGTTATTATATTGCATGTAATGATATAAGATGGTGCAGCACCCATCTTGCTGGACTCCTCATTCCTGTAATGGCTTTGAGGAAGGAAGCAACCATGTTGGGGAACCCCAAATGGCAAGGAACTTTGAGAGGCTTCTAGGAGCTCTGGGTGACCTCCAACAGTCAGCCCAAGAAACTGAAGCCCTTGGTACTACATAAGCAAGAAAAGGAACTCTGCCAATTGTGTGAGTTTGGAAGTAGATTCTTCCATAGTTGAGCTTCCAAGTGAGTCCTTGGCCCTGGCTGACATCTTAAATGCAGTCTTACAGAGGACCCATCTGGGACTCCTGACCCACAGAAACTTCGGGAAAGTGAATATGTGTTATTTTAAACCATTATTCTTGTTGCTTTTTGCGCAACAATAGAAATGAGAGATTTTGGCCCTTGAATAACCTTAATGTAAGCACCTCCGTAAATTTTGCATTCTAGGCACCTTGCTTGCCTCATCCTAGTTCGACCTTGAGATAACATAATTTTTTCAGCTATAGAGTTTGCGAGAAGGATTTGACAGAACTGAATCATAGCTTGCCTATTCTGTTCAATTAAGCTGGCATTATTGGGGTTTTTTTCCCCCTCTATAAAGTGTTAAACAGAAAGCGATTAAGAATATTTAGTGCTTTGTAGTGTTCACTAATTACACTTTATAAAAAGCATAATTTTCTTTAAAATACCAGTAATTCCTGAGTTTTTCTATATTCATTTTCCCAACCCACTCGTATATACAGCCTAAGAAAGTACCTATGCTATATTTCTTACCATCTCTACCAGCTCATGGTAAAAACCAGTGCTCAAGGAAAGAATTCAGCAGTGGTCAGGATTTCCAAGGTGTTTTTTCTTTAATTTAAGAATTAAAATGTAAGAATTTTAATTTAAATGTAAGAATTTCAGAAGATCTGCAGTCAGAGAAACTTGGGTTTAATTCTGGCTGCTCTATAACTCACAAAGTGTATGACTTGAGAAAATCATTTCCTCCTAGCTTCATGTCCATTATCTGAAAATGGGGAGATTACTAAGACCTACCACATAGGGATGCTTTAATAAAATAATGCCAGGAAAGTTCTTAACACAGTACTTGGCACAGAATATGTAGTCAGTAAATAGATAATAGTGATAGAAAACATTTAATAAACATTAATTATGTGCTAGATACTGAACCAAAACCTTATTTACATTTGTTCATTGAACTTTTATTACAAACTTGTAGTTGTATTATACCCATCTTACAGATGGGAACACTGATCCCTAGAGAGAGCAAGCATCTTGCCCAAGGTTCCATGGATTATAAGTGATTCAGAAGGAAGCAGTCCAATACCTGAG
This sequence comes from Aethalodelphis obliquidens, assembly GCF_003676395.1. Lineage (NCBI taxonomy): Eukaryota > Metazoa > Chordata > Mammalia > Artiodactyla > Delphinidae > Aethalodelphis > Aethalodelphis obliquidens. The sequence goes on from NW_020838001.1 coordinate 7,491,026, forward strand.
TCGACCCCACCATGCTCCCCTCTTGTTCCCACTACCCACTGTTAACTACTGCTCTTTGGCAAACATTTGATTTCCCTGCCCTCCCTCCCTCCCTCCTTCCTTCTTTCCTTCCTTTCTGAATGGGCCTGGGACTTCCTTGACGGTCCAGTGGTTAAGACACCAGGCTTCCACTGCAGGGGGCACAGGTTTGATCCCTGGTCACGGAACTAGATCCTGCATGCCGTGCAGCAAAAAAATTAAAAAATAACACTTCCAGAATGGGCCTCTCTGCCAACATTTGGTGACCTGTCTTATCAGGTTATGATACAAGTAAGATGTGTCTCAGATTCTCTTTAGAGATTGCGCTTTGCTATAAGTAACGCTTAAGTTCCCTTAGCTTTTTTAAAACTCCTTTTCTTTTTAAAGGGAGAGATTTGGGCTTCTTCTCAGTTCTAGTCACTGCTCATCTGATAGGCTTTTCAAGACAGAAGTTAAAAAATATCAAAATGTAAGTTACTGGCATCATGGGGCATTCCAGTGGAGAAATGGTCACTTTCCTCATGACAAATGAGTGACCTCCTTATCAGACTCCCTCCTTTTTCCACCCATAACCACCCACTCTAATTCACTAATACAGAGTAGGAAGGGGAATGCTGTGGATTTCACCCCCATCCTATATTTGCATTTGAATAAACAGATTGCTCCCAAGTGAGCTTTGAAAAAAAAATGCAAACCACTGAAGTCAGAGAGACTAAAATACAGTGATTATGAATGGGAATAGAGTCTTGTGCAGATAAATATATATTAGCCATGAGTTTCATATATATCAGAAATATTTCTTTCTACTGCTCTGGGCCACCGAGGTGTAAAATTGATTCACCTGCTCTGGGAAAGCACATTGTGTCTGTCCTCCATAATCCATTGGCAATCTTAATTGATTGTAGCACTGCCTGTCTCTGGTTGGACATATGATCACAACCTCAGTTCTATAAAGTATTTTCTGCTGTAGGAGGATGAGCAAAACAATCTACAGGTGTTAACATTAAAGAACTTCATTAAATTTTCTATGCAACTCACCCTCAAACCAATCCAGTGGTTTATTAATTTTGGGAACCTAGATGTCGCTCATTAAGGAGAGGTATTCAGGTATTAAATCCCACTGATCATACAGAATGGAATAGTTTATAAGGGAGCTGGATTCTTTTCCCACAGAAATTAAATTCAGAATTTGCAGCTTGCCTCTTCGTCATCCATTTCCCCTTTTCCCAGCCATCCATGGATACTTAAGGGCATCTTCCCATTTTCCATTCTCAACATACATGATCAGAGAATAGCTCTGTTCTCAATCCCCGGACTGAACCAATCAGCCGAACAACTTGCCCTGAGCATGTGCAGGGATGGGCATATTATCTAAGCTGGACCAATCAAAATGAACAGTGGGGCTTTTGCGAGAAATACTGGGGAAAATAGCCTCACTCTTCTCCACTGGATTTGACCTTGGAAGCATTTAGCCTCAGATTGTCCTGGCAGCCATGTTGCAAATACAAAAGGAAAGGTTGTCTGGGAATGGAATCAACAGAGAAGATACAGAATTGAGTGATGGAGAAACAGAAGCAAGTAACTTTTTTGACAGTTTCAGTCTCTGCTTCTAGCCCGATCTGCCATGTTCTATTCAGTTATGTGAGCCAGTACTATTTTCTTCTGCCCAGGACAAAGAGGCACAGATATTTTGACACACCACCAAAGGAAAACTAAAAGATACAGTTCCTAATAGTTGTTAAATAAATAGGGATAATTACCTTGTTCATTTTGATTAAAACATACAAGGGGAGGCCCCATTACACATCTGGTAGGCATGGCTGGAAGCATTTCCTGCCGTAGTCTCACTACCCTAAGTTCTGCTTCATCCATCTGATATATATGACCACATAGAGCATGAACTAAGTGCTCAGTCTATGCAGCCAGACTGGCTAGATTCAAAACCTGCTTCACTTACCCACCAGCTGTATGAAACTGGCAAGCCCCCTCAGCTCCCTGTGTTCCAGTCTCCCCATCTATAATAATAACATATTCCTCCTAGGGGCATTATAAGGCTATAATGGGGTAATTTATGAGAAGCCATAGAACAATGTCTGGCATGCTCTTAATATAAATGTATAAAATGTCAGTCTTGAAATCTCATTCACCTGGGAGTTGTCATGGTTATAATGAATGTTCTATATAAATTGACATGAACACATATCAACCATGGATATCAACTTTTAAAAATTTATCAGTACTTCCCTCTTTAGTATCATGTCTGCTCTGCTTGGTACCCACTGCCATTTTGCTACCCATGGCCCCCATCCTAAATTTACATCCAGAAGAAGCACATTGGAATTGCTTCCCTGCTTCTCTCCATCCTGTCCCAAACGCATTAAACATTAAAAGGCACTTGTAAACTGATTCACATGCATTTGAAAATAGTTGGCTATTATTAATGCACTTACTGCACTTAATTATATATATATATATATATATATATATATATATATATATATATATATCCATCTGTTTAAAAATGAAGAACATGCCCTAACACAAAAGAACAAGTTGAGAACAGTAGAGTCTGAGGGGCCTGAAATAGGTTCATAGAGCAGCTATTATGTGACAGAGGAAAATTACCAGGATAAACAAATAATTCTTCTTACATGGTCACCTTTTTAAAGTGTCTACTTGGATTATGATCTCAAAAGAAATGTTTCTAGTTAAGGGTCTCAATAGGCATAGCCCTTCATTAATCATTTTATACCAAAAACATCTATTAACGTCTACTTGTGTAGCAGATACTCTGAAAGAGGGTAGAGACACAAAAACTGATCAAATATCAACCTCTGTCATGAAGTTGTTCCCAGTCTAGTGGGAGAGACAAAACCAAAATAATACAAAAGCAAGGTAATGATTTATTTCAGTAAATATATTCTGATTCTCACACAAGAGCTATGTTAAATGCTCGTGATACAAAGATGAGTTTTCACATAAATCCTGTCCTTGAAGAACTCACAGCTGTACATTTGTGACACGTGTAACACTGTAAAACCAAATATAGTACATTATTGCAGTGCAAAGGAGAAGGAAGCAATTAATGATGTCTCTGAAGAGGAGGTTAGTTAAAAGAATACCAAATTCTGTAACAGGTTTTAATACAATGCTCTCTGGGGCCAGGTGGTTTAGGAAGTTTTTGGGTGTTCTTGGACTAATAGAAAATATAATCATGATGGGATCCCCAGTGTTGAGCATGGCACTGAGCTTAACACGAAGAGCACAACTGTATTTCTTCTCTCCCTGTGAGTGCAAATTTTATTGGCTGAGACGCCATCATTGAATCACTTGATGAGAAAACACACTCATATAGATGTCAGCTTTCCTCCAAAGAAGGCAGCCTCAGTGAGTGGAAGGGCAAAACCGCAAGACTTCTTCTAGGGGCTAAGTATTGCAACAGGCTGAAAGCTACGTGAAATCTAAGAATTCTGTACAGCTTAAACTCCATAAGCAAAATAAAAGGTTTACCCCAAGATAGGGTTATGTGTTTGCAGGGAAAGGCTTGGCATCCTTATAAATCAGGGAGCAAAAAGGAACATCCCCAGAATGTTAAGCTCCATGAGAACAGGTCCTGAGTCTGTCTAATTTACGGTATATCCTCTGTGCCAAACCAGATGACTGACCAAAGTAGGTGTTTAATAAATAGTAACTGAATAGACTCCTGATTTTTTTTTTAATTTTTTTTAAATTTTTTTGCTGTACACGGGCCTCTTACTGTTGTGGCCTCTCCCGTTGCGGAGCACAGGCTCCGGACGCGCAGGCTCAGCGGCCATGGCTCACAGGCCCAGCCGCTCCGCGGCACGTGGGATCTTCCCGGACCGGGCCACGAACCTGTATCCCCTGCATCGGCAGGCGGACTCTCAACCACTGCGCCACCAGGGAAGCTCTAGACTCCTGATTTTTAATCTAAATTGATGTTGATTTATAGCTGTAATTTCCAGAGTGAATGGGGGGGGAATGACCTTTCGTATGCCATGGCGAAAACACAATTTGATATGAACTTCACAGAGGACAGTCTGGCAATATGCACCGAAAGCTTTGAGCGGAACCTTCATCCTCATCCCCGTCATCATCATCATTATAAGCTCGATACCTTTTAGCTGATATTCCAGGCACTGTGTCAAGTATTGGGTTGGCCAAAAATCTCGTTCGGGTTTTTCCGTAAAATGTTACAGGAGGACCCGAGTGAGCCTTTTGGCCAACCCTATACTTGCTATGCATGCTTCCATTTATTCCTCTTCACAGCATCATGCGCTGGATAATCATACTAACTCCAGGCTTCTGTACAAGGAAGCATTCTTGGAGAGAGCCGTGTGCCAAATTCCCCAGCAAGCAAGTGGCAGGACCAGAATTCTAACAGCCATTTCTGATTCCAGACTCAAGCTCCTGACTGCTATGGTAAATGTTCTCTTAACAGACAATATAAGGTTTTTTGTTGTTGTCGTTTTTATCGTGCAGTACCATTTCTGCTCAGTATACTGGAAGAAATGTGTGCTGTGTTTCAAAACTTAGTCAAAGTGTTAAGTTTTATTTAACATTTTTGCTTTTTCCCCTTCTTGTTTTGCTAAAATTATATAACTTGAGCCTTTGGTTCACATTTCTCTGCAAAATGTCATTTCCCACTCAATAGTTTGGAGAATTTGAAGCAACAGAAGAGCTTAAAATTAAACATCAGGTGCTGTAGCTATTAAAAGCTATTGGTGTTCCACATTCCAGACCCCTACTGGCCATCTCTCTCTTTGGGTCACCATACCACCATATTTCTAGAATGAGTGTCTTCCATACCAAGTCACTCCTCTCATTGCTTCTCATATTCACCACTATAGACTTCCCTCCCCTCTTTTGGTAAATAGACCATTGGATGAATTGACTTTCAGTGAACTAGCCCATACTTTCTACTCTGGGGCCGTCAAGAAAAACGATATTCAGTTCCTTCATTATGTAGGACAATTGACTTCCATTAACTCAGTCACTCCATTTTAGATTAGACTCTGGGACTGGTTAAGTAATTTACGGTATGGTAATACTATATAATACTTAGAGCAAATCAAAATTATATTGCACACAAATTTATGAATCTGGCAAGACATTTTAAATATACTGAGTAAATAAATATATTCAGGTTACAAAAAGGATAAAATATATTACACCATTTCAAAGCAAACATTTAAATTGCATTTCTGTTTGTAATGATATACATCACAATTTTTAATAGTATTATTTTCTGCATTGTGGGATTATAGGGTTTTTTAAAACATATAAAAATATATACATAAATACACACAATTACATACATAGAGTAAACCCTGGAAGAAACTTCAGAATACTTTTCTATATTATCTAATTATTCTAAAATAAATATTATAGGTTGTAACTCCACAGAGCAGAAATTTTTGTCCATTTCATTCACTGTCTGTATCCTAGTCTCTACAGAGGTCCCTGAAATATAGTAGGCTCTTAATATATATTTTTGAGGGAATAAAAGGGTATTCTTTTGTAAAATAGTTCAAAACAAGATAGACTATTTTTTTTAATTAAGTAATGCTGAGAAAATCATCTGTAAAGAAAAATAATTGGATATCTACATCATACCATAACCAAAAATAAATTGTAAATAGATACAAGGGTTGGATATAAAATATAAGTCTCGGGGCTTCCCTGGTGGCGCAGTGGTTGAGAATCTGCCTGCTAATGCAGGGGACACGGGTTCGAGCCCTGGTCTGGGAGGATCCCACATGCCGCGGAGCAACTAGGCCCGTGAGCCACAACTACTAAGCCTGCGCGTCTGGAGCCTATGCTCCACAACAAGAGAGGCCGCCACAGTGAGAGGCCCGCGCACTACGATGAAGAGTGGCCCCCGCTCACCACAACTAGAGAAAGCCCTTGCACAGAAACAAAGACCCAACACAGCCAAAAATTAATTAATAAACTCCTACCCCCAACATCTTCTTAAAAAATATATATATATATATAAGTCTCTGGACTTACCTCCAATCTTTTCCTGTTACAGCCAGAGTGATCCTTCTACAACACACTGTTGATCTTATCACTCCTCTATTTAAAAACTTTTAAGGCTTTCCCAGTGCATTGCTATTAAAGTTTAAAATGTTAAAAGTGCTGAGCACACCCTGGAGGTCCTGCAAAAGGTACAGAACCTGCGCGCCGCTCCACTTCATCTTGTCCCCTCTCTGTATCCCAGTTGCATTTGGAACTGGGACTTTTCTCTCCTTCTCCGAGAACTCAAGATCCTTAGCTTTAGAAACTTCCCACATGTGGTTTCCTTCCTTCTGAAACACCTCCCAACAGAATTCTCCTAACTAACCACTCATTTCTCATCTTTCAAATGGTACTTCTTGGATATTTACACCGACTCGAAGTATCTCGCCACAAAACACATACTTATTAAAAAAGGAAAAATGGTAACTCTACACTACAGAAACTGGCAAATGACGCCTTAACCAAGTGGGCAAATCACCCTGATAGTAAGCACTAAAAAGGACACAGCATTGCTTCTGTGGCATTCCTGCCACCAATGTATAGCCTGAAGCTAGTCATGGGGAAACACCCCCAAACCCAAACTGACGGGTATTCTATGTACAGCCAAGTGCTTTTCAAAAACTGCAGGTCTTGAAGGACAAACACTGAAGACCTCTTCCAGACCAAAGGAGAGTAGAAGACATGACAGATAAATGCAATGCAGAATTCTAGATTGAATCCTGGACTAAGAAAGGACATTAGGGGGACAATTGGAAGAATCTGAAAGGTCTGTTGATTAGGTAACAGTATTGCTATTGTTAATTTCCTGGTTTTGTAACTTGAGCTCTGATTACATAAGAGAGTATCCTTTTTTATTTTTAGAAAATACACTGAAATATTTATAAATGTAGTGGCATCATCTCTGTAGCTTACTCTTCAAACATTTGAGAAGATAAAAATATAAGTATAAATAAGTATATCTATGTGTAAACACACACACACACACACACACACACCAGGGGTGGGGCTGGATTATAAAGCAAGAAGGGAGTTAAAATGTTAACATTTGGAGAATCTAGGAAACTCTTTGTTCTATTTTTGCAGTTTTTTAATTAAAATTTTTATCTTGAGTTAATTGTAGACTCAGATGCAGTTGTAAGAAATAATACAGAGATGTTGTTGTGCACCTTACCCAGTTTCCCCCAATGGTAATATCTTGTAAAATCATCATACAGTATAACAGCTGTGATATTGACATGGACACTGTCAAGATGCAGAACTTTTCCATTACCACAAGGGTCGTTCATTGACCTTTTATAGCTACACCCTTTCCTACTCACAGCCCCTCTCTAACCCCCGTCCACCACTAATCTGTTCTCCATATCTGTAATGTACTCATTTCAAGAATCTTATATAAATGGAGTCATACAGTTTATCCGCTTTTTTTTTTTTTTTTTTTTGGCTTTTTCCACTCAGCAAAATTCTCTGGAGATTCCTCTGGGTTGTGGTCGATATTAAAAGCTTGTACCTTTCTGTTGCTGAGTGATATTCCGTGGTATGGATGTACCAGTTTGGTTAACCGTTGAAAAGCATTTGGTCATTTCCAATTCCATTCCAATTTAGGAATAAAGCTGCTGTGAACATAAACGTACAGGTTTTTAATTGAATAGGCCTTCATGTATCTGAGCTAAATGCCCAGGAATATATGGCTGTGTCATACATTAGCTGCATGTTTAGTTTTTTAAGACACTGCTGAACTGGTTTCCAGAGGGCCTGTGCCATTTTATATCCCTCTCAACAATATGTGGGTGATCTAGATTCCCCCCATCCTTGCCAGCATTTGGTATTGCCGTCACTCTTTTTACTTTAACCATTCTAAAGGGTGCATTGTAGTATCTCATTGTAGTTTTAACTTGCCTTTCCCTGTAAGGGGCTAATGTTGAACATCTTTTCATATGTGTATCTGACATCTTATATCTTCTTCACTGAAATGTCTCTTCATGTCTTTTGCCCATGTTTTAATTGGATAGTTTCTTTTTTACTGTTGAGTTTTGAGTGCTTTTATATATTTTTAATACTGGTCCTTTGTTGAATATATGGCTTGCAAATATTTCCTCCCACTTGTCTTTTCATCTTCTTAACAGCTACAGCAAATATTGAACAGCTCAACTGACAGGAAGGATAACATAAAACTTCATGCTAAGGACCTATTTACCACAGTTCCTATTACCAAATACAACATATTTGGCTTTCCACAAAAAAATTAGACGTAAGGCCTGAAGGCAAGAAAAAACACTATCTGAGTAGACAAAACAAACATTTGTACCAGCCTCAGATATGGTACAGATGTCGGAATTATCAGACAGAGAATTTTAAATAACTATGATTAATATGCTAAGTGCTCTAATGAAAAAAATATTCAGCATGCAAGAACAGATGGGTGATGTAAACAGAAATGGAAAATCTAAGAAAAGAAGGAAAAGAAATACTAGAAATTAAAAAAACACTGTAACAGAAATGAAGAATGCTTTTGATGGAATCATAAGTAGACTGGATACAGACAATGAAAGAATCAATGAACTTAAAAATAGGTTGATAAAAAACTTCCCAAATTAAAATGTGAATAGAAAAAAAAAAAGCAGAACAGAATGTCCAAGAACCCTGGGACAATTTCATAATGTGTGTTCTATGTATAACTGGATTATCACAAGGAGAAGAAAGTGAGAATGGAGAAGAAATATTTAAAGTAATAATGGCTGAGAACATTCCAGAATTAATTACACTAAACCACAGATTGAAGAAATTCAGAGAACACCAACAGGATAAATACAAAAAATATATATAGCTACATCTATTCATTCAAATTTCTACATTTCTACATTCAAATTGTAGAAAACCAGAGATAAATTCTTGAAATAAGCTGAAGGAAAAAATAAACACCTACATTATAGAAGAATAAAAGAGATGAATTACAGCACATTTATCAGAAGCCATACAAGTAAGAAGAGAATACAGTGAAATATTTAAAGTGTTGAAAGAAAAAAACTCCACCAACCTAGAATTCTAGAGCTAATGAAATCCTTCTACAAAAGTGAAGAAGTAATAATGATGTTCTTAGATAAACAAAAACTAAAGGGATTGTATCAGCAGCAGAACTGCCCTGAAAGAAATGTTAAAAGAAGTTCTTCAGGAAAAAAATAAAATTATATAGATTAGAAACTCAGATCTACACAAAGAAATGGAGGGCATCAGAAAAGAAATAAATGAAGGTAAAATACAATATTTTATTTTCTTATTCAGAATTTTAAAATAACTTAGGGAATATTTTATTATAAGGTACCTGCAGTACACATGAAGTGGTGTAGTGTTATTTGAAGGTACATTCAGATTAGATTAAAATGTTTATTTTAAACTTGAGGGCAACCACTAAAAATTCAAATAAAAATAAATTGATATGCTGAGGAAATAAAATGGAATCATATAAAATGCCCAATAAAACCAAAGAAGACAGGAAAAGGGGAAGAAATGAAACAAAGAACAAATGCAACAAAAGTTACAAACATGGTAGATATTAATCCAATTATATCAGTAATCCATTTGAATGGAATACCTAATTAAAAGACAGATTTCAGAGTGAATTAAAAAAAATACCCGACTATGTGGTATCCAAAAGAAACCCATTTTAAATATAAAGATTCATGTTAAAAGTAAGAGGTTGCTAACACTAATCAAAATACAGCACAAAAATCTATCACGAACTTTGTAAATATAATTACCCTTTGTCCAAAGAAATTTCCCTTTATATAGCTCAATATGGATTTTTCTTTTTCGTAGATATTTATGTTACAAATGTAAACAACCAAAAAGTGCAGCAGAAATTGGTTGAATCAACAATAAATTGTGCACTTAGGAAAACTGTTTGGAGCATCTCCTATGGTAAACATACACATACACTTCAACCCAGGAATTCCTTTCTTGGGTATTTATGCCCACCAAAGGAAATGCTCAAGAATGTTTATAACAGCTATATTCATAATAGCCAAAACTGGAAAACAGGGACCAACAAATGTCCTTCCATAGTAGAATGGGTTAATAAATTATGGTAAATTTATCAATGAAATGCTAGTCAGCAATGAAGACAAATGAAATACCATTATAACACAAAACATTGATGAATCTCACAAACATGATACTGAGTAAATGAAGCCATATATAAGACGTATACTGTGTGAATCTATTTATATGAAGTTCAGTAGCAGGCAAAACTAACCTATCATTACAGATGTCATGACAGAATAGCATTTAAATTTGGGGCTAAACACTGCTGGTGGAATTGTAAACTAGTAATGTCACTTTGGAAAACAGTTTGGTAGCTTCTCCAAATCCTCACCAAATCTTTATATTGCCTGTCTTTTTTTTTTTTTTGCGGTACACGGGCCTCTCACTGCTGTGGCCTCTCCCGGTGCGGAGCACAGGCTCCGGACGCGCAGGCTCAGCGGCCATGGCTCACGGGCCCAGCCGCTCCGCGGCATGTGGGATCTTCCCGGACCGGGGCACGAACCCCGTGTCCCCTGCATCGGCAGGCGGACTCTCAACCACTGCGCCACCAGGGAAGCCCGCCTGTCTTTTTGATTTAGTTATTCTAGTACATGTGAAGTGCCATCATCCTGTGATTTTAATTTGCATTTTCCTTATGATCCATGACGTTGAGCATATTTTCATGTGCCTACTGGTCATTCAGGTATCTTCTTTGGAGATTTATCTATTCAAATCTTGTGCCCATTTTTAAAGTAAGTTTCCTGTCTTACTATTATTGAGTTGTAAGTGTTCTTTATATATTCTGGATACAAGCCCCTTACATATTTGATTTGCAAATATTTTCTTCCAGTCTGTGGGTTGTTTTATTTTACTTTCTTGATTTTTGTCTTTTGAAAGGCAAACATCTTGAATTTTTATAAAATTCACAGGTATTGGGCTTCTTTTCATGGTCTTGTGGAATGTAGAACTAAGCCAATGTTAGTTATATGTAAGAAACACAAAAAGCCAGTGGTTAGAGGAGAAATTGACTACCTAGAGATAGTTTTATCTAGAAGAAGAACCTTGTGCCCTAAAAATGAAAATCAGACTAGAATTTCACTAGGAAACTGTTAAGATGTTTCCATCACTAATTTATACACTAAGATGTTAAATGAAATATTTTAACAAAGAACATTTGGTGTTGCATGTTTAATAAGGAATAAGCATATTTGGATATGCTACAAGGTGAAATCCTACATTGCCTTGCTTTTTCCTCTTCTAATAGTTATTAATAAATTATTATACTCAGTTAAACTGATCACCAGTTTATAAAGTCACAATTATCAGAGTAATTATTATGGGATAATCCTTGGATATTTGCTGACCTGGAGATTAAATATTTGTTCAGAGAGGCGAAGTGATATGTCTTAGGGTATGTCTTTTAAACATCCACATTCGAGAGGAAGCCTTTTATCTGCCCAACATTATCGAGTATTTGATGAGCAAATTCCATATTAAGCCATATTAGTCCAGATTGCCCCCTTCTCATTCATGTATACAACAAATCTGTAAAACCCTATGTGCCTGGTGGTGTCCACCTTGCTGGTATTTGTGGAGGACTTACTAAAGTGTCATGTATGTATATATTCACACAGTAGCCCTGTGTGAATAAGAATTAGGTGAAGAGGATTTTGAAGCGTGAAGAGAATCCGTAGCTTTCTAAAGGAGTCACATCCAGTGAATGGTTATGTCGGCTTTTGTCTTTGGAGACCAACTTTTAACAGCCATGCCTTATTGTCTGTTTATTAAAAATTTAAGTGTTTTCCAAGTGAATACAAGTCTGCAATCCTTTATCTGAAACCCAAGGCGCAGAATTTGATTCTGCACTGAGAACTTTTCTATGCTCTAAAGATAACATAGTTGATGCAGTAATCAATCATCTTACTATTTCTGCAGCCAAGTGTATGAATGAGGGTTACTGCTTGCTTCAGCTCTGTTTAGGTTATGTTTTACTATCGTATTAATTTTGACTACAATTTTACCAAAAACAAAAAGATTGAAATTCAGAACATTTTGTGCTTGAGAATTACAAATAAGGGATTTGTGGGTCTGTTTTTCAAGTCAGAGCTAGTGCCAGTTTAGTTGCATGGAGTTCACCTGGAAGCCCAGGACACATTTTCTGATCCCTTCTGACTGTCGGAGTTGGCTGCCTGAAAGCCACAAGCTCTCTAGGGAGGTTACTGCTGTACAAACTCAGAATCTGAGATTTGAAGTCTCTGCAGTAACATGAATTCAGTGAAAAAAAAAAAAAAAAATCTCATTATCAAATGATCTTTTTTTAAGTAAAGTCTTCAAAACTCATTTTTTAAAAACTGCTTAGAAGTAAAGAAAGTTACTTACACTTTTATATATAAAGAATTAATCTCATCTAAGTCTAAAAGTATATTCACAGTAAAAAAAAAATGGCAGAAAGAAAACTAAATTGTTAGCAGGGTGTTATTAACAATGATTTCTCATTTTACCCTTTATACACTTTTTTTTCAGTTTTCTGTACACATTTTCATCATTTACTCCATAAACATTGTGTAAACACCAATTCTATGTTACTTGTTGCTCAATGAACGCATGACTGAATGAACAGTGTGCTTGGGATACAATAAAAAGTTTCTGATTTCCTAATGTCCACAGCCTAGTAGAAAGCCAAGGATAAATTTTATTTAGAAAATATACAGGGAAAAAGGCAAATAGCATTTTAAATGGATATATACCAAAATCTCACTGAAATAGTTATATTGGGGGGGAAGTAGAGACAAATATGAATTAATTTAAATTTATATGTTCTTTAGAACTTAGAAAGATTTTTATTTTAAACTTTCAACTGTCTCTACTAATACTACTAAGGAAATGAGGTAAAAAAAAAAAAGCTAAACATTTTACATGAAACTTGTAAAAATTTTAGTACATTCCAGGAATAAAAAACTATTGCATTGTAAAGTTGATTAAAATTTGCTTTTAGTTATTTATTTACCTCATTTCATTACTAATTTCTTTTCCAAACCCTTTTTTAAAAATTGTGCAGAAATATATTTTACCACAGAAGGCCTGAGAGAATGTAATTTTCAAAAGAATGAATTCCAAATTAATGTGGAAATCAGTGTCTGTGATCTGCCTAACAGTAAGTGACTGATAAACACTGAATAAACCCGAGTACAGCTCTAGTATACCACACATAGTATATAGTGTAGATAGTGTAGCTGTAGCATACATGGTGCAGTATGTATCATATATAGCTATAGAATATAACAGTGCACCTAAAATGGTATCTTGAACAAATCTCAGTAAAAGTCCCTTTGACCTAACCTAAAATACAGTCCTTTCTGTTTATAGTTTCACAATACCGCATCGAAAAATTCAGTCTAAACTCCCTCTTTGATTTCAAACAAACAAAAAATACTTAGAGTGATTGATCATTTTTCTCACTGAACTGACCATTTGTTTACCCTTGTGGTAAACTGCACAATAGAAACAATTGTCTCCAATGATAAACTGACTGGAAAATGTGGATACCATTTATTTTTTTCCTGAGCAATTATTATATGCCAGAAATGATTCTAATATTAAAGATGATTATTGAACCTACAGTTAATTTAATTGTATTCAAGTTAATTTATTTAATAAGTTTTATTTAATCCTATTATAGAGCATGCACTATTATAAACCCTATTTTATAGGCATGGAAACTGAGATACAGAGAGCTTAAATAAATTTCCCAAACTATATAGCTAATAAATTGTAGAGCTGGGATTATATTCTAAAAAGAATGATCTGAGTGAATTATTTACTTAATTTGTAAATCAGTTGAGAAGAATTAAAGACAGAAAATTAAAATGAGTTTAGTGGAATCACTTAGGAGGACTGTCTAGATATCCCCACTAGAATCCCCCAGAGATCTGCTTTTCTTGTGTCCCAAGATGATCAGAACTTGAGACAGACTTAACACTGTTAAAGTTTCCAAAAGACCAAGGTAGATAGCAGAATGACAATTTATTAACTTCAGAGAAAAATCCAGCTGTCAAATGAATGGTGAATACTTGGGTTGGGAAGACAAGAACACGTTCCCTTTGTTGTCATGTAAATGTCAAGCTTCAGGCAAAATCAAGTCATAATCAGAAGACATTTGAAGAATATGCCATGCAACACTGCTCTCATATACGCTGGAAAGCCATTTGTTGAGTCTTTCAACAGTTTACATAGAAATCATAATATTATTGATGCAACAAATAGGTAGAGCAAGCTGAACCCAAAATGCATTAACATCAGCTAAGATTCATTTATTAATTCAATATTCATTGCTTGAACTCCAACAGTATGCCAGAGCCTGGGGCTACAGTGGTGAACAGGACATACTAATCTGATACAGATATAACGTGGTGTCTGACAAAAACGTAACAATGAGTTCCTTCCACAATACAGATGTTTTTACTTATTTAATTATCACTTATATAAAATACAGTGTACTAACTGCTTTGCAAATATTAACTTGTTTATCATAACCATCCCATAAGGTAATGTTAAAAAAAATATGTTCACAATATTTGTTAAAACAGTAAGACAGACTTTATCCAGGGAGACTACTACAGTGGGATTTTGCAGTAAAGGAGAGAAATTGGGCTTGATTTTTTAATACAACAAAGGAAAATGGGCATTTATAGCCAAGGACCAGAAGTGGATGGGGGACTAGTGGATGCAAGATTACTGAGGGGTTAGGGTAATTCCCGCTGAGTAACCTAACAGGTGAAAGCAGACCAGGGAGATTAGATATTAAGTATTACTTGAGGGCTGAGGCATTTGGTCAGATATCGAGGGAGATCATGTACTGAGGGTGGGAGATTCTGGCTAAACTGACTTAGCAGAAATCTTGCCTAAACTGGACCCCACAAGGATAGAAACTGAAGCTGTAGTTTGGACCTAGCTGAGCATAGGACTCAGAGGATCCTGACTAAAGTTTGGTCAAGAAGATAATCTTTGTCAGTAGGATTACTATAATCCCCATTTTACAGGTGAGGAAACCAAGGCAAAACGTGGTTAAGTAACAATCTAGTTACAGATATCATACAGCAGGTAGATAGTCGAGCCAGGAAATCACTATCTCTGCTGCCTTAAGAATAGAACCGAATACTATCTTGGTTCTCTTTCACCCAGCACACACACACACACAGAGTATCATTTTCATATAAAAGCACAAAGCCCTTTAACTCAGATTTACCATTTGGACAGTACTTGGGTTGGGAGCTGCCAACATTTCTCATGAACATGCTTTTACTATGCTCCCTCTGCTTGTTGACATGTTCTTTATTAAATAAAATAAATTAGGGACCTAATCTGAAATGAGTTGGCATTTTTTCCTGCCCTCACCAACAATATGTTAGTTTTATATGTTAAGCAAGCACTGTTAGTTGCGTACAGGTGTCTTTTCACTGAATTTGTTCTAAGTAGCAATATACTCAGATAAAAGGTTCACCTCCCCAAACTTCCTTACAGCAATAGGTGGACCTGTGGCTGAGATCTCATCTAGGAAATGTAGATGGGAATCTACCACATGGAAAGTTATTATTTCCCTGAAAAAGGTGGTAAACCTGACTGGCACCTGAATTGTACCCTTTGCCTTTCCCCTTCCTCCTGCTTGGAATGTACATATTACGGCAATAGCTTCTGCATCCATTCTGAGACCATGGGTGGAAGCCACATGACTGACGAAAGCAAAGCAGAACTATAGATGCAAACTGAATCCACACCAGAATCACAGAACTACTTTTTCATGGATTTCTTTTTCCTCCCACTTGCTATGTGAGAAAAATAAATGCTCATTTGGATGAGGTGGATGGACTTAGAGTCTGTCATACAGAGTGAAGTAAGTCAGAAAGAGAAAGACAAATACCATATGCTAACACATATATATGGAATTTAAGAAAAAAAAATGTCATGAAGAACCTAGGGGTAAGACAGGAATAAAGACACAGACCTACTAGAGAATGGACTTGAGGATATGGGGAGGGGGAAGGGTAAGCTGTGACAAAGTGAGAGAGTGGCATGGACATATATACACTACCAAATGTAAAATAGATAGCTAGTGGGAAGCAGCCGCATAGCACAGGGAGATCAGCTTGGTGCTTTGTGACCACCTAGAGGGGTGGGATAGGGAGGGTGGGAGGGAGGGAGACACAAGAGGGAAGAGATATGGGAACATAAAAAAAGAAAGAAAAAAAAATGCTCATTTGGTTAATGCACTATAGTAGGGTTTGTATCTCATGCACCTGAAAACAATCATATAATAAGCAGACTTTCAAAGGGAAGTTATTGATGTTATTTTCTCATACTTGGTGAACATCTCACTATAACTATTAAGTACTTGTAGTAAATATTATCACTGACAAAACTTTATTGAATAAAGTATGAAGTACATATTTTAAGCCATAACATGCAAAAAAAAAGATTACTCAGAAATTGCTTTTCCAACCGTTTCTAGCACTCTTCCTTCTTCTTCTTATTTTCCTACTCATTACATTTTATCAAATGGCTGCTAGAGAAATAAAAGTTGCATTTTGAATTTTGGCACTTTTACTATTGGTCAGTTATTTGAAACAATGGTGACCCTAGAAATAAAAATGGAGGTGGTAGAAATTAGTATTCTGAAATATCTATGGAATAAATACAAATTGTGCAGCCTAAATTTCAGATATAATATGATCTGAATTCAAGGAACTTGAACTGGTACTTTAAATTCAAGTATATTCTCAGTTTTCTGAAAACACACTCATTACTTTCCAAGCATCTTTGGCTCAAAACCAGCCACTTCCAGAAATGCAATCTTCGTTTGTAAGTGGTTTTTCAGGAATGATCAAGGAAAGAAGATCGAAAAATCTGATGGTCCAGATTATCTGGGGGGAGAGGCAGCATGAAAAATGGTCAGTGGCATATGATTTCACTTTTGAGAAACAGAAAACTTAGAGGGGAAAAAAATATAGACGCTAAGGTCTCTGAACTGCCTCAGAAGGAGAAAAACAGTTTAGATTGCTCTGCTGCCGTAACAAGCAGCAGAATTCATTGTTTTGTTTGCAGACTGAGGTCTGCAGAAAATAAGTATCTGCAGCTGAGGGCATCCAAAGATAATGAACATCCTGAAGCGCAGCTACACCCTAAGGTACTTTGGGAATCATCTTGACAGAAAGAAAGAGATAAGGTAGCAGAGAAGAAATATTAGCAGTGGTGAAGCAAAGGAGAGGCTATAAGAAAGAGCAGTTGACTGGTAAGGAATAGAATTCCATCCCCAGTCAGCAGCCACATCCACTCAGGGCTTACTGAAGAACAGGATTCACTTAATTTCTGCTGTAGAGTCGTTAACATCTGCAATACTAATCAACTAGGGAAGCAGTTACAACGCCACAAAGTTGAGCTGTATGCTTGTTCGTTCTCTTCCATCAGCTCCATCCCATCCTACCCAGGAAGGTTGGATGCATATTCATTTTAAGAAAATGCTTCAAGTGAATGGTAGAGAAAAGTTGGTACCAGAAAACTCAAAGACAGTGAGTTAATTTCTCTTCCTTTTTTATAAACTATATGATAGTTTATATCTACCAAATGATAACCAAAAAATGATTTGTTGGAGATTCTGTCTGTTTCTAATTCACATCTCAGGTCCTAGATTATTTCCACTACCTTGGGGATTAACTTGGAACGTCTGGCTTATTTGGTGTTTTAAAAAGCAAAATTTAAATGATCCTAAGATGAGACTGAGTCATTGCAAAATGATGACGTTTCTGATCAATCAAGCAGCCATTCAGTTGCCTTTATTCAATCACACATGAATTTATTGATTCCACAAATGTCTATCTTGTATCTCCTATACCCAAAGCACTATTCCAGCTGCTGTTCTATACAGACAAGTGTACTAGACACAGATTCTGCCCTCAGGACGTGCAAAATATAATAGAAGGGGAAAATAAACATATGTTTACAGGGAATTGTAAAAAGTAGGTGATGACTTCAACGATAGAAATTTATCTGGGGAAAACAGTATGGGAACATTTTCAGCTATGAGATAAAGGAAGACTTCATGAACACAGCGTGTGAATTTGACTCTTACGACTGTTTAGAATTTAGCTATGATGACACAGGGGCAACAGAGAGGAAACAGTAAGCTAAGGAATTGTAATTGGAAACTGTGTTGTCCCTGTGAAGAAAGATAAGCATACATCTGGAAAGCAGTATTCATCAAAAGTCAGAAAGTGCAATCATGTGCTATGTTGTCTTTCTCATTATCCAGTCATACCTGGACTGCTGTTATAAAGTTTACATATCAACTCACTTTCATTGACTTGATCATTTTTGTTAAAATTTATTCATTTTTTTCTTAAAAACTGTTTACATTTTACTTTAAAAAATCACAACCAAGCAAAAAACTCAGTATCATTTGACACAAATAGAAAGTAGAGATAAAATTTAACTGAAAAGAAAGCAATGTGGTTAAATTCTCCTCAGGCCTTTTTGGTTGCTTGAAGTCTCCTATCAATGTTAAAAATGGAGATTAATGAGAGGGAGGGAGGCATTGATACCTACTGGAACCAAACCAAGAATTTCTCCCTGACACAGTGTAGGAGAGGGAACCAGAGAAAAGAAAACCAATGTCTCATCATTGAACGCTGTTGAATGTTATGTCTGAGTTCCACAAAAATGCAGCTCATATTTACCAAAGACGTAAGAGGTACACTGGGAAAATCAACCTTCAGAGGTAGGAAGGCTTCGATTTTTTTTTTTTTTTGGCTTCATCGGGTCTTAGTTGTGGCAGGCGGGATCTTTCGTTGTGGCGCATGAGCTTCTCTCTAGTTGTGGCGTGCGGGTTTTCTCTTCTCTAGTTGTGGTGCAGGCTCCAGAGCCTGTGGGCTCTGGAGCTTGCAGCATGTGGGCTCTTTAGCTGAGGTGCATGAGCTCAGTAGTTGTGGCACGAGGGCTTAGTTGCCCCGTGGCATGTGGGATCCTAGTTCCCCAACCAGGGATTGAACCCGCGTCCCCTGCATTGGAAGGCGGATTCTTTACCACTGGACCACTGGGGAAGTCCCCAAATAACTAACAACTCTGTGTGTTAAACTTTCCTGAAAAGATTTCTCTCTCTTACAGATAGATAGGTGATAGATAGATAGATAGATGTAAGATACATATATGTGTGTATATATGTGTATACGTGTGTGTGTGTGTGTGTGTGTGTATATATATATACAGTTGACCCTTGAACAACAGATTTGAACCACAAGGGTCCACTTATACATGTATATTTTTCAATAGTAAATACTACAGTACTGTACAATCCAGGGTGTATCCCTGGATATGGAACCATGGATACAAAGGAACTTCAAATACAGAGGAACCGCATATATGGAGGAAACATGTAAACAAAGGGCTGACTATAAGTTATATTCAGATTTTCAACTGCGTGGAGAGTCAGTGCCCCTACCCTCGCAAGGGTCAACGGTATAAAAAATCTATCATATAGGGCCTCCCTGGTGGCACAGTGATTGAGAGTCTGCCTGCCGATGCAGGGGACGCGGGTTCGTGCCCCGGTCCAGGAGGATCCCACGTGCCGCAGAGCGGCTGGGCCCGTGAGCCGTGGCCGCTGAGCCTGCGCGTCCGGAGCCTGTGCTCCACAACGGGAGAGGCCACAACAGTGAGAGGCCCACGTACCGAAAAAAAAAAAAATCTATCATATATATGTATATATTACATATATATGTATATATAACATATATGTCATATGTAAATATGTATACAGGGACAAACATATATACATATATAAAGAGAATGACAGAGACAGCTAAATGTACTTTTATGTCTATGTCTATCATTCTATGTCTCATATATAGATATATAGATAAATGTATTTAAAAAGAGACATACAGAGAGATAGAAAGACAAAGAGACATCTAAACGTACAGATGTCTATTTATCTTGAGAGAAAGAGAGAGGGGAAAAAAACACAGAAAGAGATTGGTATATACTAGGCATGCACTATAGTACTGCAATCATAAAAATGAAGTTGGGTAAAAGTTTGGGACCAAATTATGGCTCTTTAGGCCAGATATGACTAAAAGTACATATTTCTGAGATGATAAAGGTACATCAGAACCCTAATATAGTGTCAGAAACATAAGAAAAACAATAAAAATGATCTTGGTTAGTGCTAAACTGAAGGCAAAATGTCAACTGAATTCCCGTCTTACAAAGATTCAAATTTAAGTGCTAATCAATATGCATGGCTATATATACAGATATATATAAATTTATTTTAATTTCATAAGAGTTTGAAATAGGTCATATAGTTTTTATCAAAAGTCTTAAGTAATGTTCTAAGACTTTTCAGGTGAAAAGAGAACAATCCAAGTAACCAGTTGCCACCTATACACCTCATCAAGCAGTAGGTGTGTCCTTTTGCGGGGGAGGGTGCTCCCCAAGAGATTTTACTGATCTCTTTTTTGTTTGGTAAAATGACTAAGTATCTGAGTATTCTGGCAAAAGAATATAAATGACTGCTGCTTAGTAAAGACTCAATTATCCATATGCAAATAATTTTTGTTGTGTTCATTATCCCAGTCTGCCATTACCCTTCTGCCAAGCAGAGTTTTCTAGGCCAATTTTCCCCACTGCTGATTGGAATATACTTAGGAAATTCACAGTTGCTTCAGCATGAACCTCAACAAACCATAATTAGGTGAGTCTGCTGAAACAAAACAGTCAAACTAAATAATGCATTCCAAGACCAAGTATCAATTATAGTAGATGGGGCTTCCCTGGTGGTGCGGTGGTTGGGAGTCCGCCTGCCGATGCAGGGGATGCGGGTTCGTGCCCCGGTCTGGGAGGATCCCACATGCCGCAGAGCGGCTAGTCCCGTGAGCCATGGCCGCTGAGCCCGCGCGTCCGGAGCCTGTGCCCCGCAACGGGAGAGGCTACAGCAGTGAGAGGCCCGCATACCTCAAAAAAAAAAAAAAATTATACTAGAAGATATAAGCCTCTGGGCTGCTGTCTATTGGCATGGATAAATGAAAACTACATTTTATCTTCATTTTATACTTGAGTCTATATGAAAATGGATGAATAAAACACTTAATTCTCACATCTGCCCCTCCCCCCCTAAGTACTCATGTAGAAAAGATAGTTAAGAAAGTTTTTTTATATCCAGAGGAAGTGTCTCTGTCTGTGATGTTGATAAACCTGATTTGCCACTCTTGTCTTTCTTGGTCATCTAATTAGGGAAGTCATACCATTCTTGACTTCTAGTCTCCATCACCTCTTTCCCAGGGGAAATAAAAGCAAAAGAGAATGCATCCTACTGTGATAATATGAGTTTATGCCTCACAGGTGAATCAGTAGTTGGCTTGTCCATCTCGTGATTCTAATTGAAGACGAGTTGATGATACCCTTAATTAGAAGACTGCATAGTGCTCTCATTTTAGCAACTTTCATTTTCTGATTATTGTCGATGAGTATTTACTATGTGCCAGTCACTTTGCTAAGCATTGATAAAATGAACTGTTACATAACACTTACAACAATACGGTAAGGTGGGAACTGTAGATATCTTCACTTTACAAATGAGGAAACAGACTTGAAAGTGTTAAGTCCCTTTGCCCAAAGACATAGTGGGAAAGTGGCAGAAGCATGACTTGAACCCTGGAATGCCTGACCCAACATCCAAGTGATGTCTTAGTCACTTTACTCTCCCACCTCCTCTCCCACTGCCAGATCCATGGACACCATAACACTAAACTATCACAAGCCAGAAACATGTACTAAGCTCAGCAGCAGCTGAACATAGAAGCTCTCACCCTCAAATGTGATCGAAGCTTGGAGTCCTCACAAGCAGAGAAACAGAAGCTGGAAATTGTCTGGTGGCTGGAGGACAAGGAAGTAAAGGCCAGGAGGCTAAAGGTCATGTAACCCTCCATGTGGATTTCTGTGTTAGCTGTGTCAAGGATGCTGCTGAATTTTGTTGTCTTTTCTAATTTATTTAGTCAAAAAAGGTCATTTCAACCTCAGTGTCTTCTTGGTGGTGGCATACTGAGTTTCATCAGAATTTCCAACTGGATTGACTGACAAAAGCCTGAGAAGGTCAATGGAAGTGAGTCAAAGGCTCTGATCACACTGGAATAGAGATTGCATTTGGCTCACTGCTTTTTGCTTTTTCACTAATCACTCCTATTTGTTTAATATTGTGGTTCATTAGACAAAATCTCTTATGTTAGGCTGATGACTCAAAGACTCAACACCACTTCCCATCCACTGTCTGCTCTAATCAAGCTTGAATTAAATAAAATTCATTGGGAAAGCAGGAAGTTGTATTTTATATAAAACGAACCTCACGTATTAAATTCATTTTTAACAGAGGACTAACATATGTGCCAGGTGCTATATAACAATAAACCAGAGAGAGAGATTTTCTGCTCATACGGAGATTACATTGCAGAGAGCATCTCTTCTTGTGTATATCCAGTCCTCTTTACTGCTTCTTCTGGTTACTGAAAACTGATTATCCTTGGAGGAAACACTGTTCTGCCTCTCTGAGTCCATGTGGTTTGCGTAGACCTGTGCCAACCATGGTTGCCAAGGAGATAATGAAGGTGGAAGCACATGACCCAGCCCTGGCCAATCAGCATTGTCCATTCCATTAGTCATATTTATGGGTTCCAAGACAGACATATGACTCAAGTGAGGCAAATGAGAATCAGTTTTTAGGACTGTCCACGGAATTTTGGAAGAGTGGCTGCTTGACCGGAGGAAGATAGAAAGTAATCCTGGAGCAACTAGTAGCCATCTTGCCACCACATGGAAAAAGACTGCCTGAGAAAGAAAGAAGAATCCAACACACACCACACACACACACACACACACACACACACACACATATTCCACACACACCACACACACACATTCCACACACATACACATTCCACACACACACATTCCACACACACCACACACACATTCCACACACACACACATTCCACACACACACATTCCACACACACCACACACACACATCACACACACACCACACACACACATTCCACACACACATCACACACACACCACACACACACACACACACACAGAGCAAAGAGAAGTAGAAAAATTCCTGTGATGCTTTTTGAGTCCATAGATTCAGGTGAAGTTCTGTGTACCCCTACATCTCTTACATTGTGAGAGAGAATGAATTTTCCTTTTGTTTTTCTTTTCTTCTTCTTGGCCAGGGTTAAGGAAGGATTTGGTTCAGTTGCAAGCAGAAGAGTTCTGATTAATTCTTCCCCAAGAATAATTTTAGCTTTTATCCTTTTAACAAATATTTCTAAAATGAAGAGTTCTACTTTCCTGCTTTAATGAATGTAGGCATCATAAGCTTTCCTTGCCATGCTGTGGTCTTAATGCAAAATATCAATTCTCAGGGTTATAGATGGAGGAGGAGGAGACTGGCTCTAATAATTTTGGCTCTGAAGTCACCCTGCAAGTAAGGGATTTTGAAATAAATAGCTGTCATCCATTTATTCCTAGTCATTTTCCATTCCTTATAAAAATCAAAGGGAATCTATAAAAATGATTAGACACATATATATATACTTGATAAATGACTTTTCTGATTGATAGGGACAGAGGTAATTTTGTTAATAGGTCTTGAAAGCCTATCTTCTGTCTGGCTATTTTCCATTTAGCCTGATTTGTCCTCTGAGGAAAGTGCTTCCTTCCATGCCTCAACTTCCTGAAAGCTAGAGTGGCTAGTGTCATATCTAGTTTGGTGAAAGGGAAATTGGAAGAAGATAAAACACCAGCCAGTCAGCTGAGGTCTTAGAAGAGGGTCTGTAATTGATTTCCTCTGGTCAACCAAGCCAACATTTGAGAGTCAAATTATCAGCAAGACAAAAAGAAGAAATCAGCTCTCTGAGGTGATTACATAGATGTTGGGTCACGACTATCGAAGCCTCAGTGACCTCAGGAATCATCTAGCTCAATGGCTTCATTCTGCTTTTACTCCCTGCACTCAATTCTCATTCAGCAGCAGAGACATCTTACAGAATAAAATAATACAATAGCATAAATAAAATAAAATAAAATCATGAACTTCTCCTATTGAAACACCACCAACATTTTCCCAATCTACTTAGAATAAAGTAAAAAATCCTTAACCTGGCCTGATCACACATGTTCTGATTCATGTTCTCTTCATCTCCTGTTCTCTTCATCTGTCTAGACTTTCCCTCCTTCCTTACTCTCTGGCTTTTCTCATTTTCTAACACACCAAGTCCCTTCCAGACTTAGACCTGTTTACTTTGCTTCATTTGTCTTTAATGTCTTTAATCACTTTTTACCCAGGTAATTCCAACTCCTCCCAAAATCTCTGCTTACATTTAATTTGTTCAGAAATTTTCTTTGGTATTACTAAAAGAATCAAGACCTTTCATTTAAAATTAATTTAACACTTTATATATTCTTTCAACAATTCTTATAATCTTTAATTATATAGTTTGCATGTCTTTTTTTTTTTTTTTTTTTTTTGCGGTACGCGGGCCTCTCACTGTTGTGGCCTCTCCCGTTGCAGAGCACAGGCTCCGGACGCACAGGCTCAGGGGCCATGGCTCACAGGCCCAGCCGCTCCGCGGCATGTTGGATCTTCCCGGACCGGGGCACGAACCCGCGTCCCCTGCATCGGCAGGCGGACTCTCAACCACTGAGCCACCAGGGAAGCCCTGCATTTCTTTAAATACTTGTTTTTCCCACTAGTCTTTAAGCTATAAGGTCAGGGGCTGTGTTTGTGTTATGACAAAGTAATGGTACTGACATAGAGTAAGTATTCAACAAATTTCTTCAAAGAATTAGTAAAATAAATGCGAATGTCTAGAGGAATGAAATAACTTGCCCTTAGAACTAACAGATATTTTAGATGTTTTCATATTTTCAACCTATAGATTCCAGTAACTCTTTAGCATTTGTTCTTAATGGTAATGAGATACTGGTGTACACGTATGAATCATGGATATTTATATACACTGTAATTTCTTTTCAGCTTTCTGCTAACTTATTAATGTTCAACTGTAAGTTGTTACAATATCATCTTGTGAATTAAAATATAACTGAAAGTATCAGAATGTACTGTATATAGTAAGGTAAATGTTATTTCATGTAACTAGTGTTTTATATACAATATACATATGTGTGATAATCCCTTATTAGTTTCTAATTCTACATTAGTAACTTTTTCTTTTAATAATTTCTTTTGGTGGATTCTTTTTGTTTTCATTCATTCATTCATTTATTTTTTTAGCTGTGTTGGGTCTTTGTTGCTGCGCACGGGCTTTTCTCTAGTTGTGGCGAGCAGGGGCTACTCTTTGTTGAGGTGCGCGAGCTTCTCAATGCGGTGACTTCTCTTGTTGTGGAGCACGGGCTCTAGGCACGCGGGCTTCAGTAGTTGCAGCACCCAGGCCCAAGAGCACACAGGCTTCAGTAGTTGTGGCTCGCAGGCTCTAGAGTGCAGGCTCAGTTGCTGTGGCGCACAGGCTTAGTTGCTCTGCGGCATGTGGGATCTTCCCGGACCAGGGATCGAACCCCTGTCCCCTGCATTGGCAGGTGGATTAGTAACCACTGCACCACCAGGGAGGTCCCTACATTAGTAACTTTTCCCCTAGCTCACCACCATACTTTAAAAAGTCACTGTTGGTATTTTATTTTGTATTTTGTGTCATTTTTACCTAAATGTAGAATGAACTTGGGATTCACAGCCAACCAAATTTCCTGAAGAAAAAACATGGATCCCAACTGTCTGAAAGTACATTTTAATATCACAAAACCATAGCAAGATCAATAATTCAAAGCCCACATTCCCAAATCCATCCAAAGGCATATATATATACACACACACACACACACACACACACACACACACACACACACACACACACACACACACACACACGTATCTCCTATATATCCACTCCCCACCCCACCACTAAATATTTCTTTTCCCTCAGGCCCTGAGGGCTGCCCATAGAGAAACTAGTTCATAGCTTAACCAAAAAACACGGACATGTAAGTCAGGAAACAAGTACTTCTTTGGTGAGGTTTGGGGAGACTAAAAAAGGAATTACAAATGAAAGAAGAACATAATCTTGTGCTCGAAAATCCATTAGGGATCTGGCTCCTATTTCCAACTAGTCTTATGTTTCTGTGGTCTTCAAAAGCCACTACTCTAGAATCTGTCAGAGCTTAGTTAATAAATTTTAACTGGACCTTTAGTAGAGGCCAGTATATGATGGAAATGAAAAACAATAGCAGTGAATAAGGCTAAAGAAAGGTCTTTTCTAAGACCCAACTTGTCTGGATTGAAATTCCAATTCTGACACACACCACAAGTGGGATCTTAGGCAAAGTGCTTAAGCTCAGGGGATCTCAGATGTCTGTCTCATCTGTAAAGGGGACACTAGCAGTGCCTTGTACAATAATAAGGACAAAATGAGGGAATCCAGGTAAAGTTTATAAGCTTAGCAGCCAGTATATAGAAAGATCCAATGTGTATTTGCTACTGTTCTTATTAACATTATATTTACCATTATCATTATTGACCTTTTCCTTCAATTCTGATTAATCTGAAGTATTACGGCATCAACTGAGTATTTTCTAATGCTATCATGAAATTTTAGCTTCATTAAAATAGCAAAAGGAGGAAATGTTTGATCAGATTTTTGGGTCCCTTTTAACATGGGCCAACATCATTTCTCTTCTACGTGCCCAGAGTGAGATCATCCTTTCTTGCAAATCACACCCAGTGAAAACACTAAAAAAGTGTTCTAAGCTTTTCATCAATAACCCTGTAGAATAAGTCTCCAACTCTACAGCAAAAGAAACATTTCAAATAGTACAGTCTTTTCTGATTAAAATATAAATCTTCTAATTTTTCATTGTATTTGCATGTCTAAATTTAATGTTTCACTTTCAGTGTACTGGAAGATCTAAGCTCCAGTTCCATTCAGTTCAACACCATACATATTTGTTGAGCACTTACTATGTGCAGGGCGGTATGCTAACTATTAGGGATGCAAACATGAAGAGGACACAATGCCTGTTTTCTTAAAGATTATCCTAATGTTGTAATCTTTACAAACTTCTGGTATAATGGGTGATGTTATATGCTCTGTGCACAGTTTCCTCTCTTTCAGGAAGACTTTCAGTAAACACCACTATAATTTTAGCCATATAACAACAGTATAATAACATTGATTAATTCAAAAAGTAAACAACTGCTTAGCTACATTTTCAGCAAAGCTTTACCAAGCCCCAAATTAAACATGTTCTGTTACCAAAGCTTATCTTCTCAAATTCATTAAAGCCAATTGAACAAAAACATTTTTAAGGTGTTCATTTGTTTTTATTAGATTTAAAGAAAAATAAAACTCGACATTTGGATTAAATTCTACTAAAAAAGGGGACATCTGTAGGTAATTTTGCCCATTATTTGATTTCACAGAAATAATGCAAAATTTGTTTCTGCCATTAGTTAAAAGTTTAAGTACTTATTTAAAAACAAAACCTACATAGTTATTTTTCAGTGAGTCATTTGAACTGACTGAGGGTTTCAATATCATGGGGCCAACCCACAATGTTAAAAGAATAAAAATAACTGACGACACAAAGCATATGATTAAATACATCACTTGATTCTAGCTAGGATATGAAATCAGTTCTGCCT
The DNA here is from genome assembly GCF_003676395.1 of Aethalodelphis obliquidens. Classification (NCBI taxonomy): domain Eukaryota; kingdom Metazoa; phylum Chordata; class Mammalia; order Artiodactyla; family Delphinidae; genus Aethalodelphis; species Aethalodelphis obliquidens. The sequence goes on from NW_020838001.1 coordinate 7,518,855, forward strand.
CAGTAATTCTCTTAACAAACTGAAGTCAAAATAGGGAGAAACACGGTATGTCCTGCTCAGATTCAGAACAGAGATGCTCATATTTCATACACTTCACTTTGCTCCCAAGGCTGCATGTGATATAACTGGGCTGAGTGTGCTTGAGAGGCAGGATGGGAGGGCCAGCACTTCAGGGACACCTGCCCTGTAGCAGACTCAGCAGATGTTATCTCACCTGGTCAAGGACACTGCCTGACAGATCAAAAATGGCAGCCACCTCTTTATATGTAAAATGCCCAACAAATTTAGCCTTCATTTTAATTTAAAACAATCCATTGTTTCTACCGTTACTATAGTTGGATTTTCTATACTCCTTAGCAAGTCTTGACCCTCCTTAGGAGCAGCCAGAAGCAATGAGGAGAATTAATTAAGATAGAAGTGGCCACAGTGCAAAAGGCTCAGGCCAACTTAAAAAGCCGCTAAGATACAGACTCGCCTCATGTTGCACGCCAGGATTATCCCCAACCCAGCTGCAACAGAGGAAGCAGCACGTCGGAACAAACCCTTGTATTTGCAACTAAACCTCTTCCCTTTTGATCTCATCCTGCGTCCTCCACCCTCCCTCCCAACCCTCTTCCAAGGCAGTGTTAGCCAGAATACCCATTGCTCTACCTAATTACAATTTACTTAATTTGCGTGTGACCTTTCTCTTGAGGGGATCGGGGAGAGGCATCCCCTAACGGAGGCAAGTGGGGAAAGGGCTACACAGTCGAAGCTCAACTGGACTTTTTGTTCCACTTGGTTGAGCCACTCTCTTGTCATCACAACACTGTAATTATTCTGCAGTCTCCTCGTTTTCATTTTACTAGTTTTTCTCTCAGTGTTTGTCATACATCTTCTCTTTAATACCCTGATTTTTATTTCAATCAGTTAATATGTAAAAATCTCTAAGTATATTTAATCTTATAATTACAAAACCTCATAATTTACAAAATCTCTTGCCATATAACAACTCTATTCAGAAGCCTACATGACAGGAACTGTCTTAAGAGCACCCCCGTATTCAAACAATTACTTCTTACAAAATTCCCATGGGTGGTTACTAACGTTATTCTTGTTCTATGGAATCGGACAGAAAGGTTACGGTCTCACAGCCAATAAGCTTTGGTGTTGGGATGCAAACATAAGCCTTTTTAATGCAAAATCCACACTTTTAATTATCATACTTACGTTCCACAGATTAAATCCCCCAGTTTAATTTATAAACAGCATTATTCATCAAACAATAGGGAATCATGTGGAAGGCGGACACTGGTAGTACATTAGGTGACCTAAAAACCAAGTTCACACAAGATAATGTCTAGACAGGAGGACCAGAGGCTGCCATAGTCTCCTGCCCTAATCACTGGTCCCCCTCCTTGCTTCCTCCACGGAGAGGACCTTTCCCACCCTCTCATAGGCTCGCTTCCAACAGGCCCTGATGAGTGGGCAGAAGTCCATCTGGTCTCACTGCCCCGCGTTCACCCAGGATCAGAGTTAGGCCCATCTCTACCCCAGAGGTTTTGGAATTGGGTTTGAGACTCCCTTGGGCTCTGAACTTGAAAAGGGATGTACTGGTAGGTTGAGGTGGCCTAGCTAAAGAGATGGAGAAGAGCAAATTACATCTATGGAGACTGGCAGAAATGAAATCCCATTTGACCCTTGAGAAATAAAGAGAATAAGTTTGCTTTTTTTAACTTTAGAGTTTCCAGCCCCTCAAACCTGTGTATGCTTCCTGCCCCTGAGTTCTTATTACACCCTGAGCCTCCCAACATAGTTACACACACGTACTTTTCTAAAATTTAGTCAAGTTGCACTAGTTTTCTGTCACTTGTAATCAAAAATTACTGAAAACAAGAATCAAAATTATTATTACAAATATATCAACAAAGCTAATATCTCAGTTGAGTCTACTCATCCCACATAAAATACTAACATTCCTGTACTACCAATTCAGTCAACAAACATAACATTAAAAAAAAATCAGACACCCTGTAATTTACTTTGGTACCTAAATTGGCCACACATCCTATTGATTCCTATTTCATAAAATAGACAAATGCTTATGTTTTCCCTGATCTGGTCCACTGGGGCAGAGTCCCAGATTAGGACTAGATGACACTGGGTCTAACAGACCATTGAAGAGTCATAAAATTTATAGGGCCAAGATCCAGTAAGTCAGAAATCTGAAATCAGGGATCCAGTTGGCTGCAAGAGTCCTATGGCCCAAAATGCTATGAGACTCTATATGTGTCTGGTCCCTAAGGTGTTACTCACAGGTCACCAAGGGACATCTTGAGAGAGACGTGGTTTCCCTATAGGTAAAAATGTAAACTTCTCTTAGGAGCCTTGTGTTGCTCTTTTTGTCATTAAGTGGTTTAGACCCTTGCCTGAGTATTACTTCCATACCAGAAAATGGGTTAATAAAATGTAGGTAACCATGATTGTTTTGTGGTTAAGAATGTAGTTCTCTGGAGTCAGACGGATGAGATGCCGGTGATGTCACCCCTTAGTAACTGCATGAACCTCGGCAAGTTGCGTCACTACTCTGAGCCTCAGCCTCACGGCTGTAAAATGAACACAGTGACAGCACCTCTTTCATAAATGTGTTGCAAAGATTAAATGAGATGATACTTCAGAAATTCCCGGAGAGGCCCCATTCACAGAATAAGCATTCATAAACGTGAGCCCCCGTCACCGTCTGCCCTCTTAGGAAGTCCCTACCACTTTCCATGGTAGCTTGTTAGACTAAGGTCAGAAAAAGTATCCCCCTCCTGCTGTTAATCCAGTTGTGTCCTTATCTACATTGTCTATGATTTACTCAATAGTCATAATCATGGTTTTTCTCAATCTAAACATTTAAGACCAAAGGCTCTTTTTTTTTCAATTCCTTTTTCATATAGATCCTACTTCATACCCCCTCAAATCCTAGATTCCTAGCAATTTGGGTCTCTAAAGATTAATGAATCCTAGAGGACTGATGAGGAACTAAACAGGCTTTCTTCTTGTATCTCCTTTTGAGAATGACTCATGCCATTAAGTGAGCTGATAGGCCACAGTTCATCTCCTAGGCAAATGCTGTCTGATTAGTAAACATACTGACGTTATGAGGTTTAAGGTTCGAGACCTGAAAGCAGGAAACCTAAAGCCCCTTATCTGTGTAAGAGACCAACACTGACACTTGGCTGTAACCTCCAGATGTTGTTGACCACGTCCAAGTTTTATCTTAGAAAATAGCTCGCCTGCATTTCCCTGTGTGACTCACTCGTGTCCTGTGGTTAATAGTCGTGTAGTTTCAATTGTTATTCTGAAAACAAGGTATGAGGTCATGTGACAGATATACGATGACATTCTGCTGCTTTAATCTTCAGCATATTCCCTAATTAATTATGCAATGTTTGGTATACGAGTGGACATTGTATAAACCAAACCAGTGATAATCATTTAAGAGATCTATTCTAAAGTGCATTTGCTTCATCTCTTTCGAATTAACTCTTTGCTTTTTCTTCCCATATTGTTTCAAGACAAAATTCATCTCTGAGGTTTGGCACAGTCAAATATGCATTCTCAGTGTGAAAGCTCCACTGCTTATAAGCTGTGTACGTATTCACACTATCTCCTTGTAGCCCCCATCACTCAGCATTCATCTGCCCACACTTGCTTAATCATAGGTGCCTTCTGAAAGGTGGGAAATTATACAGGGGAACAAGTGGACCAAAAAGAGTAAGCTCCAGTGGAACCATTCCATTTCCGAAAAACAAATGACACAAGTCTTAACTTATCTCATCCCTCACTTCCATTTCCTTTGGGACACAAAGAGGAAAGAGCTAAATTCTACTTCCATTCAAAAGCACTTTGTACTTATGCAGAAACATAAACAAATGGAAGAGTTACATCCAGGAACCAGAATAGACAATCCTGTAACCCTGGCTAAGATATTTCCTTCAAACATATTAGTAGGTTTGGTGTCTCATATGATTAAACAGAGTGAGTCCAAGGTGATACTTAGAAAATTCAGTGGAAGTCAGAATTTAGAGTTGGTGAGAAGCTCCATGAAAATTTGGAGCTGGAATCAGGACTAAATTCTGCCTGGAAATGTTAAAGAGAAATAGGAATTTTCTCTCAAACATGAAGAAAATGAAAATGTGTACCAAAGAACATCACCATTAGTTTTATTGTTGCTGCTACTGAATGTATAAGCCAAGGTTTTTTAAATGGCTTTAGCCATGGACTCGTTATTTCATTGCTATTTGCGGTCACAGTGAATCTTTCCATGGTGCATGGGAAGGAAAGTGTTTGCAGCACATCATGCCTGCAATCTTTCCTCCCCTTTATTGTGGATGTCTCAGAAAAGAAAGTGGCCCAGTCAAATCTCCTTGAAAATATGCTAATGACAGACCAACTGGCAAACTCACAGATGGCATTCACTAGTAGGAGAATCCTTATCTACAAAATGCTTTTGGTAGGATGTACCTCGTCTGCCTGGGGTTGTCAGAGGTAAACAAGTCTGGACTCAGTGGATCTGTGGGATATGGGTCCCTAGAAAATGCTACATACTCTGTGAAAATACCAGAGTATAAATTGGAGATGCTTGTATAAGTCGTGTACTGCGTACATTTCTTAGGCACCTTGCATGTTAAATTTCACTAGAGCATGCTCAAATAGAGCAAGAAAGGGCAGGCCTGGGGAGCTGTATTGGCAGTCTTCAGCTTCTCTCTGCTTCACCTTCACCTGGTGATCACCTGTATCCTTGAATTAACTACCCAGCTTGATACTGGATAAGAGCTTAGTTTCCATGCTCTTAACAATTTGATCAATGCCTTAGTATGCAAAATGATGACATAGTATTTAATAGTATAAATATAATTACTACACTCTAATTAGTTATATTATTTTACATATAAATGCAAACTGAAACAAGTTCAAATTATTAAATTACAGAATTGAATCTGTACTAAAATATTTGTTAAAGGTGCACATTCACACTCTCACACACATTTGTAAATACTTAAGAATAATCTGGGGCTTCCCTGGTGGCGCAGTGGTTGGGAGTGCGCCTGCCGATGCAGGGGACACGGGTTTGTGCCCCGGTCCGGGAGGATCCCACATGCCGCAGAGCGGCTGGGCCTGCGCGTCCGGGGCCTCTGCTCCGCAACGGGAGAGGCCACACCAGTGAGAGACCCGCGTACCGCAAAAAAAAAAAAAAAAAAAAAAAGAAGAATCTGGAAGATTATGTATACAAAAATGTTATATGAGATTAAAAATGAGTGGGGGAGATTCAAGAGTCTTTCTCTTCTTCTTTTATATGCTTTCAAATATAATTATGTATTATTAAAATAAAAAGCTAATATAGACACATTTAAAGTAAAAAGAGTAAGTATTTTGTATGCAATGCTGCGGCTTTGAAGAGCACACCATGTTCACACTGATGATTAGAAACCGTAGCTCAGTCTCCTACAATCCTCATCATCCAGTTTATTTCTGTTTTTTGCTTTGTGTGCCATAGACTATCAGGTAAACCCTGGGGCATACACGTAGCAGATCCAAATGCTAAGAGTTTCTCACCTTTCCCTGCAAACACTAGTTTTCAATCAACTCATTCAAAAAGTGAGAGTGAGGTAGTAAGTACAGTTGACCTTTGAACAACAGGGAGGTTGAGGGCACCGACCTCCCTGCACCATCAGAAATCAGCATATAACTTTATAGTCAGCCGTCCTTATCTGGAGTTCCACATCCAAGGATTCAACCAACCATGGATCATGTAGTACTGTTGTATGTACTTATTGAAAAAAATCCATGTATAAGTGGACTTTGCGCACTTCAAACCCTGCTGTTCAAGGGTCAACTGTATGTTTGTTTCAAAGTTGAAAATTAAGACTATCTAAAGAATGCTTGATGTTTTAAAATAAATAAAAGTGAGACAAGAAATTATAGCTGGGAAATTCCATCCTTACCTATATGCCCTGGAGAAGCTCTCACAGATTTGCATAAGGATATGGTTTGCACAACCATAAACACTACACCATTCTTTATAAGAATGAAAGATTGTAAACAGCTTTTACATACATCAGCTGAGAGATGGATAAATTCGCTGTGATATATTCTTACATTAGTATTACTGCACAGCAGTCAAAGTGAATGAAATAGGGATGATTTATCAGCATGAATCTCAAAAAAAAAGTTGAATGAATAGAGGAAGGTGCAGAAAATTGCATACAGTAAAATATTATTTACATTGATTTTTACTAACAAAAATACTAGATTGTATTTTAAATATTAGCCTGTGGATCATGCATTTGTGTTAAAATATTAAAATTATGGATGTCTAAGATACATAGCAGCTTCAGAATAGCAGAGTGGAGGTGGGGAGAGAAGGCAGGCAGGAAAGAAATGGAATGGAGGAGTAGTCATAGCTGTAGTATTTTACTTACCTCTTTAAAATGTTAAGTAAAATCTTAAAGGTTGATATCCATTACATGTGGTTAATAGATGTATAGGTGTTGATTATGCTACTATCTTCACCTGTCTCTATTTTTGAGATACTTTATATCTCAAATGATATAAAAATGTTTTATATAATATACACATATGTAAAATATATGCATCTCTAAAGATATTTATAAATGCTTATATTATAAAACAATGAATGTATTATAGATGTTCATTTATAAATATATACAAGATATATGTATATATAAACTAGGTAGCATTATTTATGAAAGATATTTTCCATACAAAATATATAATGGGTATTTTATAAATATATATATATATATACACACACACAATTCAAAATGAGAGAAAATTGCAGAGTATATCATATATACACATTGTAATCAATTAAGAAACAATAGGAAACACCCCAAAATGATATGCTAGAATCCCTATGTGATGTTATACATTTCCGTGTTACTGCCTGTCTTTGCATAGTTAGCTAATAATATATACACATATAACATAGTTAGCTAATAATATATATGCATATATTTGTACACATATATATGATTATACATATATGAATAGGGCATAGCTTCGAAACTTCCAAATTAATGATGCATTCATGAAAAGTTCATATAGATTAATGAGATGACAGATGGTTAATTTTGAGCTCTGCACAGCAGCAGCAACATGAACAAATAAGAACTGACGCTTATTTTGTGATTTCTACGTGCCATACATACTGGTCTAAGTGCTTTACCTATTTATGTTCATTCGCTGCTTACATAGCTAAACGAATTAGGTGTTATTATTGTACCCATTTCATAGATGAAGACATGCATCACAAAGAACGCAAGCAACTTGCCACGTTACACAGCTGGGAAGTGCCAAAGGCAGCATTTGAACCAGAGCCTCTGGCTGCCAAGTCTGTTCTCAATTAAAGAGTTAATTTGGCAGGAGAAGCTACGCTCCTAGTATTCTCCAATGGGGACAGTTTTGTCTAAAACACACTAGGGTATGCTTGCTTTCATTGGTGTGCTCAAACCATCTGACATATAAGTTTTAAAATGAAATATAGCAAGTTTTCACAGTGCCCCTTAAGCAGCTCTAAAGAACTCCAGGGGTCCACAGAAAAATGTCACAACTCATAGCAGGAATCTCTGATATCTGGGAGGTGTAATTTCGGAGACCTTCATGAATCGCATTTTCAAGAATATCAATTAGCATATAGCACTCCCCCATGAGACAAAAACCATGGGAGCATAGGAGTGAGCCCTCAGTTGAAACACTGGTTGGCCATTTTTCAGAAAGAAAAAGCTGTGGAGTGCTTGGGCTGCTTTATGCGGGATGATAAATGGAGACCAGCAAGCCCCGGTCAACACTCACATGCTCACCAGGCAGCTGGGTTCGCTCACAGCCTTCTGCACCCCAAGCTCACGATCCCCAAACTTCAAATTCCAGCTTCCTCAAAGCAGCCAGCAGCTGCCCATCAAGGTCTTTGGCATAGCTCGCTGCCACCATTAGTCTCTTTCAAGTCTCAAGAGAGAGCGGTAAGCTCAGATGTTGGAGGAGGTCATGGGGAGGACATGGGTTGACCCACGAGCTGGAGCTGGGCAGTCAGAGGCTCCTCACTCCCTCCCCTGTCCTTGCACCGAACATTCTGCCCACTATTCTCGCAGTGGGAGAGACGCAGCATTGAGAGAGCAAGGTGGTTTTGAGACCATCTGGATGGGATACATGACTGAACCCCATTAAGGCCTCTGTATAAACGTTTAAGGTTCTGGCCGGTGGGTACACAGATCTACTCATCGTGCAGAGCCCAAGACAAGCCTCATATGTTTGTTCCCTCACTTGTTAAAAGTGCCACCTGCCCATCTGGAGTGACTGCCTCTTTCTTGGTCTCTCCTCGCCTTCAGTGTAAAGAGGCCAGCTTCACATTTCACCCGGGGAAACTCCTGAGCTTGCAAACCGGGAGCAGATGACCTGAGGGAAGGAAGGAAGGCAGCCACTCTCTTAGCAGGTGAGCAGAGTTCATGAACACCCGGACCATTGTGATGCAGGATCCCTACGATGCTTGGGTTGCCACAGAGCTCTCTGCCAGCTTACTCAGTCCTCCTGGGTAACTGGGTCATCTTCCAACAACAGTCAATTGCCGACACTCTCTACTCTTCTCCCAATCTCATCTCCTGTGCCTTCTTGCCATGTGCCTCAACTTTTATTCTACCCCAATTTATCCTGTGTCCCTGTCATGCCAAACCTTCTGAGAGAAGCAACCTGGTCATTAAGTCCCCAACGCCCAACAGCCTTCTCGGCTGGAGGTCTCTAGCCAGGCCCTCCCTAAGGCTACTGGCCTCTCTCCAGACTTGGCCATTTCCAGATTTATGTGAACTTAGGAAGTTAATTAACCTCTAAGTGCCTCAGTTTCCCTATATGCAAAAGAAGGGTTACCAGAGCATAGTTTATTAAATGGAATGATACATGGGGAGGTATTCAGAAGGGTGACCAGGTGGTGAACCCCACTGTTCTATGCCTGGGCCCATGGTGCCCAAGCTCATACCAGTTTATACTGATGCCCCAGCTGAGTATTAATGGAGCCCTTTCCCTCTCTGTACTGCCCTAGTTTTGACCGTAGGTTATTTGGGCCTGCTACCTATGCCCATCTTACAGACACTTACTTTTGGATCAGACAGTAACCTCCAATACAAATTGAGATGGCTGGGTGTCATGGCCCCATGGCTCAAAGTCTGGCTGACTATGACCTGGGAGCTCTGCCAGCTATTTTATGGATAAGACCATGTGGGTATGGCAGCCCCTCTATGTGTCACAGGCTCCTCTATGCAACACCTGTGAGTAGTACAAACCACTAATGCCAATCCTTAAGGAGCAAGCATTTTCCATAGAGAAGAAACAAAGCTGCATTTATCCCATAGGACACATAATTTAGGACCTTTAATTTTATTTTTTTTAATACCTTAAACTTTTTTGTTAACACCAAAGTTGGTTGCCTCGGTTTCTCTTGGATGAGCTGGGAAACTGTAAGTTACAGCTGGATTCTCCTTCTTTCTAATAGATTAGCTCTGGCTCTTCCTAAAGCAAAGCTAAGATCCAGACAACCGTTCTCCTAGCCCTGGGCTTCTTCAGACTGAGCATGTAAACAATCAAAAGCAGAGGAGAAAATGTAATTCGACAGCCTCTCTACACAGAATGCTGAGAGGTACTTTGAGGTGCTTTTCAACTGTTAAGGGCTCCAGGATTCCAAATGGCCAGACACGTGCAAGGCAGTCTCATTTGACACTTAGCTTGCCATGGTCCTTTGGGTCAAAGGAAGCTTCCAGAGAAAGATCAGCAAAGTCAGCACCTTCATACCAAGATGCAAGACACCAGGGCAAATGGAACCATCTGTACCTCCTATTGAACTGGGGAAAGTGGCAGAAGGAGGAACTGGCAGCTACATCTGTTGTCTAAAATTTATGGAGCTGGCATACACATACATAGAGGCTTGGAGTTTTTTTTTTTTTCTTATGACTAACTCATGCTATAATGATATCCTACATTTAATAGAACACAATAGCAGTGCAAACATATACAGGAATGAATTTCATGAACCAGACAAATGTCTGAGATGAGGGAGAAGAGACAAGTCGTAGAAGCAAGTATTCAGCAGCTAAAAGAGCTGCTAAAATATTTGAAACGGGATATTTTTATGTGCCTTGAAAGAAGAAAACACTATGCATTATTTATTTTTTAATGGTATATTTTTTACTGTGTCAGCTAAAAACATTTCCTTCATACTGCTGATAAAACAACAAGCACCACAACAAAAATGATCCTTCATTGAATCAAAGATATAAGGCACAGAAACTTCTGATGAGAGTGTCTAGCTTTCAAATTCTCACCCAGAGATTTCACTTTGTACAATATTTGCATGATCTAAGTTCAAGTGAACAGAAACCAAATACAAACAATGTGAAAAACAGACTTTCAACCATTTGTTTTCATGACTTTGAGATTCAGCCCTTTTCTGTGGTATTCAAGCTAATAACACAGAAAGAAGAAAGAAGAAAGAAGCTTGAAGAATTCAAACTAATAATGTCTTTGAGGGAGAAATTAAAAAGGATGACAAAATCTTAATATAAAAGGCAAGATGCTTAAAGAGATGACTGCTGCACTGTTTGGGATATTTATTTAAGTTCCTGGAAAATAGCACTGGTTTAAACATTTGGTTGTTTATTTCTCTCTCTGTCTAAATTCCCTCTACTTCTAAGGACACCAGTCACACTGGATTAAGGTTTACCCTAATAATCCTATTTTCACTTAATCCCTATCTCAGATACAGTCACATTCTGAGGTACTGGGGGTTAGAACTTCAACATATGAATTTTGGAGGGACGCAATTCAGCCCATATCAGATAGTTACAATATAAGCACTAACCATGTATTGTTGGCCTCTTTTGTTCTTCAACAGAAGAACTGATTTTGTTTGGAGTCTGCTTTCTCCCACTCTGGGTCTACCTGGATTGAGGAGAGATCCAATACCAGGTGCAGCACACCACATTCTGCAAGCCTAGTAGGAGGTTCAGGAACCAACCCAATGAGAATGGATCTCAGGAATTCTGTAAGAAGGACTGGAATGGGGCTTTCTGCTTCTGGCTAGACTTGAATGCAAGAGGTTGTCCTGCAGCCGATTTACCATCATTCAGAGAGACCCTGGAATGGAGTGGTGGGAGGCATGTACGCCACATGGACCCTAACATAGCATCAATCCCACTGAACGAAGCAACAAGAGTTGGAAAGAAAGTTTGATTGACATCATGTAAACCCCAAATCTAGCCACATGCCTGAAACCAGCATGACCTTCAGACTCTTCAGCTATGTTCTTCTAAAGTAAATTTGGGTTGGTTTCTTTCTCTTGAAGTTGGAAATACCCTAATCAATCTAATAGGTGCCCTACTTAATGGAGATGTTGAAACTTCCTCAGCTGTTGCACTGACATATCCTTTCTTAGAAACAGGAGGAAAAAAATTGATAGCATGTCATAGAACAAGTTTAGGCATTAGAAGTGCTGTTAAAAGTTCATTGTAAAAATCATCTTGATGTCTTTGAAGCCACGTGAGATCAAGATCCCCATCTTTGCAGCAAGTAGCAAGCATCCCACTCACCAAGCATTTAAGACATCCATGCTTCATGATATTAAGACATTCTGAGGATCATTTTTGTCCCCCCTCAAATGGTCAGTGTTTCTTCATTCTCTTTGAAAAGTTCTAGAACTCATCATGGTATTCTCTCATCCAAGGTAAAATCTTGGGTAAGGGGCTTCAATTGACGCCACCATTCCAGAAACCTCAGAATCAAGGTTACCTCCCTTAAAAATGAATGGGCAATATTGTGCACACATTTCTACTCTGTTTCTTTGGAAACCTAGTGGAGATAAATGTCATTGGCTTCTCAGTGTTGCACTCAGCTGGCAGAACAAGCCATTCCAGTACAAATTGGGTCCTAAGTATTTATTATGGGAGGATGTTGATCTACGATACACTTCAGCCCAGTCAGAAGGCTACCTTGGCATTGCTAGAGTCTCTAGCAGAAGGAGACCCCCAAAGCAGTTGGCTTCTATAGACTTAAAAAATAAAATGAAAATGAAACCCTAGAGTCTCTGCATAATGTATGTATGTTAGAGAGAAAACACACCAATTAAACTGCAGCCTTTCAGAACATGATGTCACAAGTCAGATCCTATTAAAGGAAGCAGAAGATGAATGTTTGCTCCGGGCAGCTGGAAGGCGTCAAAAAGAAAATACATTGTAAGTCTTTCCACTGCTCAGCTAAATTGTAAAAGATGACTTTGGGAGTCAAGCAGACTTCTTCCAGTAAGTAACTTCTTCCCAAGGAAGAAATTCTAAGCACTCAGTAAATATAATACATGGGTAGTCTGCTTAGCAGAGGGGCGTTTGTGTGTGGTACTGTTTATTCCCCCCAGTTAAGACCTAACTGGATTTTAGGGGAGCGACCAGGGAGGTGCTGGAATCCCTACCAAAGTGGATGGGTAGATAATTCAGCAAAATAACTTGATTCACGTGAGCATCCTAAATGAATGATTCATCTTCTTTAAGCGTAAGATACACTTGTGATATTTCCCACAGACTGGACTACATGTATGATTACCCCATCTTTCCACTTCATTTAGGCACCTCCTTGGACCTAGAGTGTTGGTTTCGTTATCTGTAAATGATATTAATGGCATTTTATTTGGTAAAGCCTTGAACAGATTAAAACTAAGAATGGTGGGCTTCCCTGGTGGCGCAGTGGCTGAGAGTCCGCCTGCCGATGCAGGGGACACGGGTTCGTGCCCCGGTCCGGGAAGATCCCGCATGCCGCGGAGCGGCTGGGCCCGTGAGCCATGGCCACTGAGCCTGTGCGTCCGGAGCCTGTGCTCCGCAACAGGGGAGGCCACAACAGTGAGAGGCCCGCGTACCGCAAAAAAAAAAAAAAATTAAGAATGGCAATGGGCCGGCCCTCCAGCACCATTTCATAGGCATACATGGAGACAAGGCATGCACCCTATACCATAGTGTGCTGCAAGACCAAGAGGCCTCCTGGAGGGGAAAGAGGGGCCTCTCATAACCCGATATACGGAAAAGGCAAATCCTCTTTGGAATAGGACCAAGAACCAAAACCAAAGCTACTGTATAATTTCAGAATATTGCTAAATATCTCTTGTATATTTTACTCACAGACATCTGCATACTTCTGGGCAGACAGCCACAGAATCTTTAATTCCGTGAGCGCACCTCAGTGATACATGCTTCAAAGCAGCTTAGGTGAATGTGAAGCAAAAGGAACACAAGAAGTGTTGGGGCAGGAAAAAGAGGAACATAAAGGAACAAGGTGACAAGGAAACACACGGAGAGGGAAGAGCTGGGAAAGGATACGGATGGAAAATGGCAAGGTTATCAGGTTATTATTAAGTGTTATTCACAGGTCTCCAAATTAGAAACCCACATTCTACTGAGTTGAGATTAATGAGTGGCTGCCATATAGAATTGCAGAGATACTGACTGTTGGACAGAAGGTTAGGTTGAATTTAGAGTGGGAAATTAATGTTCCAATTTATCATTCTAAAATAACAGAACTGGGACTTCCTTGGCGGTCCAGTGGTTAAGACTCCGCGCTTCCAATGCAGGGGCCGCGGGTTCCGCCCCTGGTCGGGGAACTAAGACCCCACATGCTGCATGGCACAGCCAAAAAATAAAATAACAGAATTATCCTCATCCCCTAGATATATTGATTGACCTTAACATCTTTGGGGATGAGGAATTCTGCAATTCAGATTTTCATAAAACATTGATTACAACGACTTTCTAGATAGCAGCCTTCAGGTTTTAGAATGGCTGTTACAAAATAAGATTCAGGGGGACTAATTTTTGCAAAACTCCCAAAGTTTATCCTAGCAATTTCAGAAGTATTTTTTAAAATAATAATGTTAAGATGTTAACATACTATAAGGATTTACTATATAATATTTGATTTTTTAAGACATGTGACATGTGGCGAGATATCAAAAAACAAAGAGCAATGATAAAATATTCAAGGCCCAAAATTTGGAAATCATTTACAGACCCAAGTGGGCAGGAACTCTACAAACCCTCTCATCCAGCCATGACAAGTATTCTTCAAATTCCATGTCAAATCTATCTGATTCCAAGTCATTACCTGTGTTGAGAAAGCTTCTGAGGCTAAGAGGAAAACAGCTGTTTTCTATTCACATTTCTATTTCTATTTCTACTCACATCACTTCTGGTTTTCCCCACATTGACCAGTTCTCCAACACCAGCTGGGTGTCCTACAATTCAGTTAAATTCTGATGTTATCTACCTGGAGTTAGCATCAGACCCCACAATTTAAGGGTTTAATCCCAAAAGACTGCCCCCACTTCAGATGTTAAATACATCTGACAGACCAGCTATAAACCAGGAGTTCCCATGACCCCCTCCTCTGGTTCAGTAATTTGCTATAACAGCTCACAAAACTTAAGGAAACCCTTATTTACGTTTACCAGTTTATTATATAATGAAGAATATTTATAAAGTATCCAGATGAACAGCCATATGAAGAGGTACATAGGGCAAGGTCCAGAGGATCCTGAACACAGGAATTTCTCTCCCTGTGGAGTTGGGGTGCACTACCCTCCTGCCATGTGGATGTGTTCACCAACCTGGAAGCTCTCTGAACCCTGCATTTTAGGAATTTTTATGGAGGCTTCATCACCCCCAGTAGATGGGGGTGGGGCTGAAACTTCCAAGCTTCTAATCATATTCAGTCTTTCTGGTGAACAGCCCCATCCTAAAACTATCCAGGAGTCACCTCCTTACAACAAAAGATGCTCCTATCACCCAGAAAATTCCAAGGGTTTTAGTTTTGTGTAAGACACTCCTATCATCCCCATCACTCAGGAAATTACAAGGGGGGTTTAGGAGCCCTGTGTCAGGAACTGGGGGTACAGAGGCTTAGGAGGAAAGAATATGGTCATGAGTATAGGGAAGGTGACACCTCCACCTCATTCCCAATTACACACATATTTCTGTTAAAGATAGAGAAACTGAAGCCCTTATCTTCAGAGAGGTTAAATAAGTTGCACAATGCTATGAAGTGAATTACTAGAAATTCCACCACAAGGTTCTAAGTTTCTTGATATTCTTACCATCATCTGTATATCATTTGTTGCCAAGTCATGTTGCCTCCTACACTGATGGTCTGGTACATTTAATATACAATTGAATCAAAAGTGAAATCAAGCAGACACTGAAGAAAGCAGATGGCTATTATGAGCAAAACCTTACCCAACCAAACAGTCCAAAATACCATCTCACTGGACCAAACAGTTACTAGGAATGTTTCCAAGTTATCATTTTGGTAAGGAAAATTCCCAATGCTCCCTTTACTTTATGGGAGTAAAGTAAAGTACTTTATGCTCCCTTTACTTCATGATTTCCTAAATTGCATCCCAAGGAGTTGGAAAGAAAAAAGAGACACACCACCCATCTTTCTGCAGAAATGTTAAACCATTGGTTAACTGTGAGTCTATGATTAACCAAATCTTCATTTTTTTTTGAAAAATAAAACACAGAGGCACACATACACACCGCAAAAAGGGAACATAAACAGTTATGCTAAGCACTTTGCCATCTATACCTGTTAATAAGGGGTTTATTTCAACCTAACTGAACTTTTGCTTTTATGCCTGTTCCATGTTGTGTTTTTGGTTTCAATCTGTCATTTCAGGAACTGAGGTATTTTTCAGTATGATCCCACTGGAAGATTTTGCTAACCTTGGGTCATTTGAAAATGTGAGCAGCATGTCTTTAATAATCAAGTTGACGTTCAGGCAAAAGGCAATTTGGAATTCTGAGCTGGTGTTTAGGTGTCCAATTTAGCATTTAGATAATAGTATTTATCTTATACAGTCAACCCAATATGAACTAATCAATTAATACACATTAGCCTTTGTGGAAAAAAAAATCACAACCCTATATAATTCTGCTATCATTTAGCCTGTTTCTTCCTTTTGTCTAGTAGTATATGTGGAGTGTTGCCATATATTTTTCTGCACTCTCAATATATCCTCTGTCCATGCCATTCATCTATTTTAATAATTTGATCTACCAATTTAAGTTTGATATTTATTTTTGTTAACTCACACTAGGGAGTAATCAATTCTTAGTGTACCTGCTTGTTTAATAACGTCTTCCAATATATCCCAGTGATTGAGCTCAACCCTTCTGCTCTATGGTTCCCAGAAGTGACAGTTTACCACCTTTCAGAAAATTAGTACATGTGTCTGACTCCAAATCTGATCCTTCACTCAGCTGACAACGACTGTATGGGTGGATGACAGTGATTCCTTGGTCATATCTCCAAGTTGTTCAGGATGTTAGCATACTTTATTCAATAGTAGAGAACCATCTCACATTTAAAATTGACTAAGTGATCTCTTAGGCTCAAACACCAACTTTAAAAAAAAATTTTTTTAATGGTTAAAAAAAATCAAAAGTAAAATAACATTGCATGATATGTGAAAATTACACGAAATTCGAATTTCAGTGCCCACAGATTAAGGTCTATGAGAACACAGCCACACACTCATTTATATTCATATGTGGCTGCTTTGGGGCTACAATGGCAGAGTTGAGTAGTTGCCACAGAGACCAGAAGTTTCCCAAGACCAAATATTTATGTTCTAGGCCTTTACAAAAAAAGGTGGCCAAACCCTGACTTATTTTAATGTTGTAGTATGTCTTTAATTCTCCCCTTAATGATGCTTGCTTGACACTTTCAGTTTGAAGGTCAGATTTCTTGATAAGAAGATTGAGAGAAAATAAGGATTGAATGGCTGTGCTATCATTTAACTGCTTACTATGCCCCAAGCAGAAGGTGCCGTTTCTTTCCAGTTTATCTTCTTACCTGACATATCACTATAAAGCACTTTTCCCTTCAGATAATATTTCCACAAGCTTTAATGCATCATGCCCTTTAGCCTTACTGAACATACTTCTATAGATCTGTGACACCTTCTTCTTTGTATTTGGTCTTGGTTATCTTTCCTGCTTCCATCCTCTGCTCCTGTCTATGAATTTATCAGAAATCTACCTCCCCAGACACACTGGCTTTTTCAGATTTTTTTTCCCCACATGAGCAGATAATCATATATTATGTTTAAATAACTGATCACCTTCTTTTAGTGCCAAAATGTTTTAGAATCTCTTTTCAAGTGATTTTATTATTTCTACTCATTTTAAATCTGATTTTTTAAAGGCGAGTGTGGAAATTGAACTTAGATGACACCAGCCCTGCACTCTGTCATTCTTCATACGTAACAGACATTGCTAGAAGATGGATGTGCTCTTCACCCAGCACCCAGCCCCATTGTGATCTCAGACCTCTGATGGAGTAGGAGATTTAAGAGACCAGGCAGAATCTGAAATCACTCCTGGGTTGCATTCATGATTTGAGAAGCAGAAATCCCTCCTTCAAAACTGAAATCCAGGCCTTTCCTTCTGTGAAGGGACTGATATTATTTATTAAAAGTTGCAAAGGTTTTGAATCATACATCTAGTTCCCTAAAGATCTATATCCTCAAGAGGTAAAAAGTTATAGGGAAAATGCCTGCTCAGGATTTGCTATGTAGTCAGTGGAAATTTTAAAAATCAAAATGTAATTTGTTAGAAAAAACAAATAGACAAGTTACATTTATCTAAAATTTTATCTCTTAGTGTAAGAACAAGAGAAAATGTATTCTGGCAAGAGACTTCTTCCAGAGTGCATGTATATTTTCTGGTGAGGAAGAAAGAAGACACTTGAGGAGAAATTATTCCAGATTCTCAAGTCTTTCCTGAGAAAAGGAGTCACCTAGCTAGCTGCCCATCTGAAGAGGGTTCCATCTGTCATGTGCAACACCCAGAAAGATTAAATGATAAAGCTTCCTTTTTTGTTATATAAAATATGTCTACTATAAGTAAATATGTAGTACAGTCACTAAAAGGTACATATAGCAAAATGTTTTCTGTTAGTTGAACGTATGAAATTGCCAATATTTGATACTGTCACAAACTGTAATTTCATTTGTTTAAACCTAACATTTAGAATGACCAAAGTTTGAAATACAATCGAACCTAAAATCATTATGAATGGAGCTCAAGGTGAGAAATTCTGATGAAGCAATATTGAAATAGTTTTTTTTTTTGAAATAGTTTTTTTAACCAAAGAATAACTTTACAAGCCCTGCTTGCTGCCAGTGTTTTCTCAAAAATCCCATCTTCATTCATTAGTATTAAGCAGACCTCTTAACTCTGTCAATTCAATGTAACAGTTTTTTAAAAATTACAAAGATGTAAATTGATTTGGGGGCCCCTGTTTAGGTCCTTTGACATCATGTGCATGCTGAGCTTCACACCTTAAATATATTTGCTGGGTGGAAGATGGAGAGAAAGAGATGTATGGGGAGAAAGAGAGAAAGGAAAGGAGAGGACAGCTAAATGAATCCTAACATCAAAAGGAGCTGAAATGGAAGAGGCAGGGGTTAATATAATGTAAGCCTTCTACATTAAAAACCACAAAAGATGACTGAGAGAAATCAAAGAAGATCCCAGTAATGGGTAGATACACCACTATCATGGGTTGAATGACTCAATAGTGTTACAACAATCCCAATCAAATTCCTATTAAGTTTTGTGTGTCTGTGGAAATTGAGAAGGTGATTCTACAATTTATATGGAAATTAAAAAATCTTAGACTATCCAAAGAATCTTGAAAAATAACAAAGGAACATATATTACCTGACTTCAAGGCTTACTATAAGTTAGAATATTCTAGACAGTGCTGTCCTGGCGAAAGGATAGAGAAACCTTCACTTGGTTATGATTCACTTGGTCAATGTGTCATCTATCCATTCATCTATCCATCCACCCATCTATCCATCTATCCATCATATATTATAATTTATGCACTGAATGGGGTATTGGATATACAAAGAGTAATTAAACGTGATCTAATTGTCAAAAAGTTCTCGGTTTAATTGGTGCTTTAAACATGAACAAAATAATTAAAATGCATTTGTGTAGATACATTATACGTTGTGTTGTTGTAATACAGAGGAAGTAAGAGAAGTATATTAACTTATGTCTAGGAGACTGAATAACCATATAGTCTGTGGATAATGAAAAGAAGGTACCTCTGAAAGAAGAATTCGCATGGGCTAGATGACAGATAATTGAGACAGCCTGTGTTCGTGCAGCATTGGGGAGTTTGAACAACCATAAAAGGAGGCAAGGTTAGTAAGTAGGACGGGGTTAAGAAACAAACGGTTGTATAGGTCCTCAGAGAAGATTTATGCAACAGAGAACCCATGTTTTGTTTTGTTTTGGTTTGTTTGTTTGTTTTGGTTTTATAAAGCAGGTAACACAATACAGTTGGTTCTGTACAAAGATAACTTGGTTGGGAATGGGGAAGACGAACCAGCAAATTTGCATGGAATGGTTTGAAGCAGGAAACCAATTATTCCATTTAATATGTAAAAATATTCCCCAGATATATTTTCTGACTTGAACACTGGCAAGACAACTGATAACCACTTAGAACTTGGGAAGAATTTTAATTTCCCTAAAATGTGTTAATGTGCCTTGCCATCAGTAAATGGAGTATTGAATGACTGATTATATTTATAAATTATTCTGCCACTGTGCAGCCATCAGAAGGCATTTCTGAAGCATATTCCCATTTGGGGGCTCATAACAAATTATTAATGTGTCAGCACGCTGTGGTAGCCGCTTCTTCCCCAAGCTCCAGCGAAATTCACGTGAGCAACATGTGCTTTCTCTACCCTTGACGCTTAGAGACGGATACCAGGGGAAAAAAATACAACACGAAAATGTAAAACAATTTAGAAAGTAAGTTCAAAATAATGTAATTAACATTTCCCATTTGCCTTCCGCACCCAGATCGCTTTCTTCAATCTGAAAACTTACGTAAGTAAGTAATGAAAGTATAAAACATGACTTGGTGCTCTCAGTCCCCATATAGACACTAGGGCAAGGAAATAGATCTCAAAGGCCACCCCAGTCCTACTGGACTGTACCGTCCTGGGCTGTGATATATGGAAAACAGAACGCATGCTATGTAACGCATCCAATCTTCAATTATCTGCTCTAGTGGAAAGGATAATCACCTTTCGTGTTATATTGTAACTCATACCTACATTCTGTCCCAACTAGATTATGAGCAGCCCACGATAAGAAAAGAAAATCCTCATTAAGTAAAAAGAGCATGAATTTTGAGGACAATATTTAAAGCCTTTCTTTACTACTGTAAAGGGCATCTGTTGTGTCTGCTAATCTTCGTCATCCTTCTTCTGGCTACATCACCCCAATTTTTATGTTATTGACAACCTCTCCTTCACTCTATGTGCCTGCAGATGGGTCAGGTCCATTCTCCCCTTACGCCTTCCCAACTCCAATTCCACATATGGTCACACAACTCAGATATGATCAATGTTTCTGTTACCATGGTTGCATAACAAATCCCCCCAAAATTTAGTGGCTTAAGATGACAGCAGCATCCTTGTTTGTCCACAACCATGCAATCTGGGGAGAGTCCAACAAGGATAGCTCTTCTCCGCTCCATTCAGTGTCAGCTGGGGCAGCTTGAAGGCAGAGACTTGATCATCTGAAGTCTTTCTCGCTCATGTGCCTGGTAGTTGATGCTTGCTGTCAGCTGAGATCTTAACTTTGTTTCCCAGAATACCCATATGTAGCTCTCCACGTGGCCTGGGCTTCCTTGCAATATGGTGGGGTTTCAAAGGTGAGTGTCTTGAGACAGCGACACAGGTGAAAGCATTCTTTTTATGACCTGGCCTTGGAAGTCCTGCAGCATCCCTCCCGTAACCTCTTCTTCATTAAGGCAATCACAAAAACCCACCTTTTCTAGGAGAAAAGGAACAGACTCTTCCTTTCAATTGAGAGTGACAAGGTTCTGGAAGAGCATACCAGACGATTATTGTTGTAGTTATTTTTGGAAAATCCCAACTTCCACATCGGCATGTTGCATCTGTCTGACATTGGTTCAGGCGTTGGAATTCCACTCCAACAAGACTGAATCCTAAGACTTTTCATGGGGCTATTGTAAAATAGTCTTTCTTTATTCCAGGCATGCAGAGAGGCTGGGAGGGATATTGGAGCTTCTGATAAAATGTGTGTGCTGAGTCAGGCTAATCCAGAAGACAAATATAGAAAGACAGATATATAGTAACATGGTTTTTGGGTCTATTTCTGAGCTTTTCAGTTTCACAAACTAACAAATTTCTTTTATTTTCTCAGTCCAGATTGAGGATATTTCCCTTCCATTTTGCTTCTAAAGCTTCCTGATTAATAAAACCATTTACCAGGTGAGTAACTTCAAACAACATATTTAATTTGAGTTTTTATTACTTTCCTGCAAATGGAGTGTGCAGGTCTATACCACATAGAGTTCTTTTGAGCGTGTGATGGGAAAGCAAACATAGCTTATGTGAATTAGTCATAGAAAATGACCCTCACTTGCAGGTGCATCTACAAGAACCATTTTACCTCTGTTCAATTCAAGGAACCTGCTCCGAAATACATAGACATCCTAAAGACATCATGATTAAGATGGGAACACTTCCACCCATAACTGTAAAACCTCAGTTAATCAAGATACTACAAATGGAATCTAGGTGTAAGATGCATTGTGCTCGGGAAACTAGGCATGTGTCCTTCATTGCTAGACCATCAGCTACATGGGAGCGGACATCAAATTTGCCTCGTTCATTCCCATCACCAACACCTGGCACAGTGCTTGCTGCAGTATAGATACACATCAACAGAAAAGGCTAATGATGGGCTAAACCCTTGATGAACTCCTTTAAAAAACACTTATTTTAGAAGAATAAGATACCTGACAAAAATCAAGCTGAAGTTGGTGATTTACTCAACGTTTAACTTCCAGTGGGGCTACTGTGTCTTCATCACTGTGTCTTCTGTCTTGTCTACCTGTAGTCCTATTAAAATTTCTGTCATTCACTTATCAAATATTTACTGGATGTCTGTCATGAGCCAGGCTCTGAAAAGGACTCTGCCAAGGTAATCTCTTAAAATAAACCAGGTTGACTGAAGTTTTGCAAACTCATGGTTCACCTGAATGTACCAAATCCATTATTTGGGTGTGTTATGACCTCAGTTGCTACCCAGGTCATCCACTGGGTCTTGGAACAAGCACAGAAGTGTTCCAGGGGTCACAAACTGGCTTCCTGTGGGCTGTTTCCATCTTGGAAGCATGCTGGCTTGACAGGCACCATGATATGTAATAGATACCTTCACTGTACATTGTTTGCGATTGGTAGCTGTAAATGTGAGAAATTCCCCCACGAAAATCCATATTTTCAGCTTCTTTTGAAATTTAAAAGATGCGGCAGACTTGTTTCTGCATTCCCAAGTGGCAGTACTCAGCTGGAAGTAGGTGGTGGCCCCCCATTCAGGTGCCCAGTCCTGTTGCCACCAGCTCGCACCTCACTCCTTTAGCTTAGCTGCTCAGCCACTGTAGGGATTAGCCCTCTGTACAGGAGCTAATACATACAGTGGTTCCACTCAGGCTGCTGATGGGGACCCACGGGGACCCATGCGTGCTTCCCCGCTCTTCACTGCACTGGTTACGTGTTGTTTTATCTCTCTAAGCCTCAGTTAACCTGTCTCTAAAGTGGTGGTAATAACAGAACGCTCTTCAAGGATGCTGAGAAGATTAAATGAGCTAAAACATAAAAATGTCTTCATTAGGGGCTGTATTAGTCAGCTAGAGCCACTATAGCAAAGTATCACGGACTGTGTGGCTTAAACAGCAAACATATTTTCTCACAGTTTGAGAGACTAGAAGTCCAGGGTCAACATGCCAGCAGGCTTGGCTTCAGATGAGACCCCTTTCCTTGGCTTGAAGATGCTCTGTCCTTTCGTGGCCTTTTCTCTGTGTGCACATACTCCTCGTGTCTCTTCCTCCTCTTATAAGGACACTAGTTCTACTGGATGAGGGCCCTACCTTATGACCTCATTTAATTACCTCCTCAAAGGCCCTCTCTCCAAATACAGTCATAGTGGGGGTCAGGGCCTCAACCTATGAATCTGGGGGAGAGACAGTTCAGTCCACAACAGGCACTTCCACAAATTAGCTTAAAATAATATGAAAACATTTTATGGAAAAAGAAACAGGGGCAAGGGCAACATGTATCTCCTAACAAGATCCAGGCAGCAAACGGAGGAAATGGGGTTATAACTAAGTCAAGCTCCAAATTCTTTGTCCATCCTCTCCACATGGCTGTCCAACCAACTCTCTTCTCTGTATTTTTGATTCCCATCATCTCCATTTTCTCTTTCTACGTTTATAGGAATTTGCATAAACTTGACTACGGCTCCTATTTGGAAAATAGTGTTAAAAAAGGAAAGGTCCCCTTTAAAAGGAAAAAAAGAAAAAAGCATCAGCTCAGGTCAACCAAGATAGAGCCTGGCACTGTCACTTCTACACCATGCTTTATGGCACCACTGACTTCATCAAAGAGGTAAGTGACCAACAACTTGTGGGAATGACATGAGGAAAACGTGTAACTTTTATAGTTACTCAAGAGCCATAAGAGAAAGCTAGGGCATCACCAGTGGAGAATGTGGTATAATTTTCACTTTAAATATCCACTCTCAGTAATCCCCTGTATCAGTTTTGCATCACTGCTCTAACAAATGACCACCAGCTTAATGGCTCAAAGCAGCATACGTTTATCATACCATAGTTTTGTAGGACAGAAGTCTGAGCAGCCTCAACTGGGTTCTCTGCTCAGGGTCTCACCAGGCTGAAGTGAAGGTTCCGTCAGTCTGGGATCTTATCTGGAGGCTCTGGGGGAGAATCTACCTCCAGACTCATTCAGATTACTGGTAGAACTCAGTTCCCTGTGGCTGTATGACTGAGGTCCCCATTTCCTTGCTGGCTGCTGGCCAGGAATAATTCTTAGCTTCTCCAGGATTCCCCACATTCCTAGACTCACAGCCTCCTCCATCTTCAGAATCAGAAAGAGTGCCTCCAGTCCTTCTGTTGCTTCCAGTCTCTCTGAATTCTTCTTCTGCCCTCAGGCAGAAGAAAGCTCTGCTGTAAAGACTCATGTGATTACATCAGGCCTGCCCTGATAATCCAAGATAATCTCCCTATTTTAGGGTCAGTTGATTAGCAACCTTAATTACATCTGCAAAGTTCGTTTAACCATGTAACAAAACACATTCACAGGCATGAAACTAGGGGTAAAGATCATGGGGACCAAAATTCTGCCAATCACACCCACCCAGCAAAGATACACGAGTACAGGTCTTCATGTGTCATGCTACTTCCCAGCTCACTGAGTTGATGATAAACTTCGAAATGCATATAAAACTGGAGGGAAATGCATCACTTCTACTTCTCCTCTAGAATTGTTATTTTTAACACATAAGGAATCTGATCCCTGGTATAAAGGGAAACACAGGGAGATTGCTGTAGGGTGAGAAAGCCTAAAGGGACATGAGTGCAGTAATCACTCTCTCCAAGAGGAAGGGAGGTGGGTGCTGCAGAGCCTGAAGTCATCCACCTGAATCAAGGAGAGAAGGCTGCTAGGACATAAATAATGAGGTAAAAAGGATTTATATAACCTAACAACCATAAAAGGTAGCTTTAAAGAAACCAGAAGAAAGGAATATATATACATATATATATGTATACACATACACACACACACACATACGCACATATATACACACATGCACACACACACGTGCATACACACATACACACACACGCATATACACGCACATGCATATATGCATACGCACACGCACATATGCACACACACGCACGTATACACACATGCACATATATACACACACGTACACATGCACACATACGCACGCACATATATACACACACACGCACATATACACACACGCGCGTGTATATAGTTTCATTTTATTTTATTATTATTTTTTGACCCCATCATGCGGCTTGTGCTCTTAGTTCCCAGATCTGGGACCGAACCGGGGCCCATGGCAGTGAAAGCGCCGAGTCCTAACCGCTGGACTAGAATTCCCTATATTTTACATTTTAGACCGAATTTAAAAAGACAAAAGAAAGAAGTGTTCATTGAAAATGATTCGTATACTGTGTGGAGTCTCTGCTAAATGTGGCTGTTTTTGTCAATGACACTGGTGAAAATTAACCTTTACCGAGCTTGCTGTGTGTGGCAGAACCATCTCATTCAACCCATAAACCTTACAGCATGAATGCTCTGGGGTCATCGCGATCAGCATTGTCTAAAGGTAAGAAAATGAAGCATAGGCACAGTTAAGACATTTGCCCAAAGTCACACTGCTGAGAAAGCTTGAAGCCGGATTAAAACCCCAGCGGTCTGACTCCACGACTCATGCTCTTAAGCATCTCTCTTCTTTTCAGGAAAACATTCTCCAGATTCAACATGAGGGGTCCTGAAGATGTAAACATTGTAGTGACAAGAGGCTACAGAAATAATGAGGTCACTCATGGCCTCTTGAGCCCAATATAGCCAGGAAATGGGAGCAAAGAACTCAAAAAAGACAGGGGAGTTATTTCTGTGTTTTAAGACATATGAGAAAAAGTGGATCAGTGACAGTGCCTCTAAGCAAAGACTGCATCTATACAAACCAAAAGGTCCAATGATCCAGGCACCTGCCGTTAATGTCCTCAGATTCCTGTTTCTAATTTAAATCAACTTTTAAAAAGTAAGTTTAGTTGAAAGGCTTTGAAACTGAAATTTGCATATTATGCAATAGGGAAAAGTAAATCTTGTGACTGAGACCCATTCATTTTAGAATAAACCTGCACAGTTCTAGAAACTTTCACAAAGCTTGTGGACCACAGACTCTTCTGTCCAGAGACTTCCAGAGATATTCACAGAAATAGGGTTCTTCCTCTTTCATAACTCTAATTGCTGTGGCCCTGGTATGATAGGCTGAATTATGGCCCCTAAATGTCCACATCCTAATTTCCAGAACCTGGGCATTTGTTCACTTATGTAGCAGAAAGGACCTGATGTGACTGAGGTAGTGATCTTGAGATGGAATGATGATGAGATCCTGGATTATCCAGGTGGGTCCAATAGAGGGTCAGAGACAGATGTGCAACAGAGCACACGTTAGAGATAGAAAGATTTGAAGACTGTGGGCTGCTGGCTTTAAAGATGGAGGAAGTGGCTTTATATGAGCCAAGGAGGGCAGGCGGGCTCTATATGCTTAGAAAAGGCAAGGAAGGCGATTCTCCTCTAGAGCCTCCAGAAGGAACAGAGTCCTGCTCATACGCTGATTTTAGGACATCTCACTTTCAGAACTTAAGATGATAAATCTGTGCTGTTTTAAATCACTAAATTTGTGGCGATCTGTTATAGCAGCCATAGAAAACTAATATATTTGGTCATATGGTTTGGCTGTGCATAGCCTCTCCCACCCTCAGTTTTTTTTCCTCTGTTAAAATGGGGGAGTTCTTCTCTCGCAGGAAATAGTGAAGATAAAATATTACAAGGTAGGCATGAGACAAAAGTTAATTCCCTTACCTGGCTGTCACAGTCAGCACTCAGTTTAAAAAAAAAAGGACTCCTGGGCTTCCCTGGTGGCACAGTGGTTAAGAGTCCGCCTGCCAATGCAGGGGACAGGGGTTCGAGCCCTGGTCCGGGAAGATCCCACATGCCGCGGAGCAGCTAAGCCCGTGCGCCACAACTACTGAGCCTGCGCTCTACAGCCCGCAAGCCACAACTACTGAGCCCGTGAGCCACAACTACTGAAGCCCGCACGCCTAGAGCCCGCGCTCTGCAACAAGAGAAGCCACCTCAGTGAGAAGCCCGCACACTGCAACGAAGCCCCCGCTCGCCGCAACTAGAGAAAGCCCGTGCACAGTGAGGAAAACCCAATGCAGCCAAAAAAATAATAAAATTAATTAAAATAAATAAATTATAAAAGATAAAAGGACTCCTGCCTCTCCAGGCAACATTTCTTTTTTCTCTACAACTGGGTTTTCCAGTGAAAGTGCAAAAGGGATGAGAGGGGAGAGAACAGAGACTCCTGAACTTTGTCTCATGTATTGGAACTGCTTCAATGGATTCTACCCTTTTACTTTTATTTGAGCAACTGTAAATCGGGTATCACTATGCATAAGTTGGAGATAAGTTTGTGCAAATTTTTTTACACATAAGAGCAACCTAGTGCCACATAAAAACTACCACCTGAGCATTAACTTTCTGGGAAAAGTCACACCACATAACTTAGCAGGTGGACACCAGAGTAGCTTCTTTGGAAACACAATTGCCGAGTTCAGAAGCTGAATCTAGAAAAGGAAACCATTTTGCCAGAAGTTCTCCTGTTGTAGCACATCTTTCTGGACCCTCCGGTCCAAAAACGTCTTCCCTGAGTCTAGAGGATTCATTTAGATTTCACTGCTTTTTGTCCTTGCCTTCAATTTATGATCCCCTCATAAGTAGAAGTTTGTGACAAGCTCAGCTTTAGCTCCTGCACCTTCACATGAGGTGACAGCTGACTAACAACAGCCAAAACTTTCTTACCACGAAGTTTATTCTCCCCTGACGGCTCGAGTGCGCTTTAATGCACACCAAGCTGAAATTACAAGTGGAGATGCAGCCCAGGTTCTGCAGAATGATATTTTATTCTCTGGCTCTTCTCTCTGATAACTGTTTTTGTTATCCTATTAGCCAGATGCAGACAGGCTCTGAAGTCATCTACACAATGCTTATATTCTTGCCTCATCTACACAATGCTTATATTCTTGCCTCTTCTTTTATGAAAACAGTCTTTACTCCCTTTCTCTGTGTGAGGAAAAAGATGTATATTAACAATTTCAGACAGCTCTGCAGCAAAAATGCAAAAGAGGCCACATTTAAACTTCAGTCGAGTATGACAATCTGAAAGTTGCAAATAAAAAGTAACAGATGACATCATGGATAAAGAACTGAGGTTACGAATAATCTCTGGAAAGTTGCGTTCTCTGTAGCTTGGGCCAGACCAAAGCTATGACTCAATCCTCCTCATCTGGTGGTATTTCTTTTTGCTTTGATTTTGGCTGTCTGGTCCACAGTTGTAGTGATAACAAAAGCCTTGCAATTTAAAGCAATGAAATTCTCAGTTGATAGGGCTTGGGAAGCTATAACCGGCAAATCTGACTGTGTTACAAAGAACTTTGCTCTCAAAAAAAAGGCAGCAGGAAACCCAGATGCTGCAGCTGCCCACCGAACAACCAAATGACCACCAAACTCCACATCTACAAAGATAATTAAACTGTAATTAAATGCTCTGTCCCACTTTAAGCAATGGATCACGCAATCTAAGCACTTTTCCGCTGGCATTGGACAGTCACGTGCCCCGGGAAGAAAAGGACTTTGGATCGATTTTGCTTCACTGTGTAAACAAGTAAATGAAATATTCCATTTGAGAAGCAAATGGCAGAAGTAACAGGCTTGCTCCGCCCCAAACCTGGTCTAAATGAAATTTGCATTGCACATGGCTGCATAAGATCACTTCCAAAAATAAAGGATAGAATATAGCAGAGGGAAACGCCCCCGCCCAAGGAAGGGTTGAGGTGGCCGGCCCTGAGAACAGGATCTCAGTTTCCCAAGAAATTGATGGTAAAGGAAAGAATACTTTAAAAGTAGAGACTTAGGGCTATTGCAGCTTTCCCCTCTGACAACGCAGGAACACGCGTGCAGGTGTGCACGTGCACACACACGGACACACACCCAGTGTTCTTTCCCTCTGGTCTCAGAGAGGATGGGAAGATGCTGGGATTTGCTTGGAATCACGCTGCCCTGTTACAGAAATCTGGTTTCCCATCCCTGACCTCTACATTTTGGCTCACACATTCATATCTCAATGGCCCTAAGCCTGTTTCTCTAGTTCCAAAATTCAAGTGTTTATTGAAGGGCTATTTGTGTCATAATTATGAAAGGGCACAAAAATATAGGTGGTAACATTCCAAGCATATGCGTCCGGCTCTATTCTAAAGATTTGATACGCTCAGTGAACCCTCCTAACAACCTTACCAAGCAGGTTCTGCCTCTAATTTTTTACCTCCTGGAAGAGGCCTCCTCTAACTGTCCTCTCTGAAATACTCCTATCATACTTGTCCTTCCCCACTTAGCACTCATTGGCACCATGTTACAGGGTACTTGTTTCTTTATTGTCTTTTTCTGCTAGTGACACCCAAGTTCCTTGAAGTCATGGACGTATTCACTGAGGATTTGTCAAATCCTCTAATGAAATATGATCCTGTGGCTCAAAATTGTAAAGTAACTTACCAAAGGTGGCAGAGTTCACAGCAGGTCTAGGATCCAAATTTGAGTCAATCTGAATCAAGGCCTGAATCTTCAGCCAATGTTTTAAATTACAAATCAGGGAAAGGCATTCTCTCCTTAAACATGGCCTGCCACTGCTCTGCATAGGTCTGCTTTTAATAAATATGGGGGCTTCCCTGGTGGCGCAGTGGTTGAGAGTCTGCCTGCCGATGCAGGAGACCTGGGTTCGTGCCCCGGTCTGGGAAGATCCCACATGCCGCGGAGCGGCTGGGCCCGTGAGCCATGGCCGCTGAGCCTGCGCGTCCGGAGCCTGTGCTCCGCAACGGGAGAGGCCACAACAGTGAGAGGCCCAAGTACCGCAAAAAAAAAAATAATAAATAAATAAATAAACAAACAAATATGGTTGTAAAATAATCAAGAAGCAAGCTTTCAAAAGGCCGGAGATCCAAGTTCTATGTTCAACTTGCGGTCTTCTCAATCTCTCTCAATCTCTCTCAATCTCTCTACGATAGATAAGTAGATAGATACATACATGTATACACAGATAAAGAGAGAAAGAAATATATGTATATTTCTTCTTCTGCCATCTTCACCATCTGCCCTTATAAGACCCAAATCAGTGAACCATAAATTATCAGAAGACCAAAAGGCCACCGCACTACACTAAGCTTGCCTCTTCTCAGATTCAGTCTAGGGCATTTATTCCAGATGATTAATAAGCAAGATGGTTCCACAAACTCACTGGATAATCCCTTCTGGGACTCAGAGGGATCATCATGATAGAGGGGGAAAATTGAGTTAGAAAAATTGGAACTAAAGAAACAATGCTTAATGTGTGTTCAGAAATTCAAGACCCTTTGATGGAAAGAAGGGCTTCTCAACATCATTGAATCCGAAAGTATTTCAAAATCAGTGTTAAAAATACCACATAAGTCTTCCTCAGTACAGTTTGCATTTAAGGGGGATGTAATCACATAGATAGTGGTACCTGTCAGTGCACAGACCCCATCATTAGATATTTGAGGCCTAAGAGAAGCAGAACTAAGACACATAACGTTGGTCAAGAAGGTGACTACATGTTTGTAATGGTGCTGAAGATACTGCTGCCGCTGCTAATGATGGACCAATAATCACAGGAACTGTTCAGTAAATTTAAAGCTATTTGCCAGGCACTAGGTTAGATAATTTACATGTTTTTTTCCATTAAATAGTCACAAGTAGTAAATAAGATGAGTGTTATGTTTATCCCCTTTTACAGAGAGGAAAACTGAGGTTTAGAGAAGTTGAGAACTTCCCCCAAGGTCACATAGTCTATGCTGTAATCCATTAACTTGTGGCTTTTAGTGTAGCAAACACATGATCCTGTATAAAGTAAGTAAAACTCAACAATTAAAATTCTTAAATCTCTCGAAACTAGTGAGATAGATAAATTAGAAAAACAGTAGCCGAGGCAGCTGGGGAGCCAGTAGTCTCATACACTCCTGGTAGGAAGAGGAAATCTATGGCCTTTGTGCTATGTAATTGGCAACATATTGTAATATTTAATTATATCAATCATTTAAGCAATCCAGTGGTAGGCAGACCCTAAGTGACCCCCATGAGTCATACCCTTATATAATTCCCTCTTCTTGAGTGCAGGCAGGTCATGTGACTTGCTTCTAATCAATACAATATGGAAAAAGTGATGGGATACCAAACCCATAATTAGATTATGTTATATAATACTCTATCTTAACAGACTGGAGGGAGAGACTCTCCTGCTTACCTTGAAGAAGCAACAGCCATGTCATAAACTCTCAAGGAGAGGGCCACATGGCAGGGAACTGTGGGAGCCTCTGTGAGCGGAGGAGGACCCTGGACCAGCAGCCACCAAGTGAATGGGGACCTCAGTTACACAGCCCAGAAGACACCTTAGCTGTAGCCTTATGATACCCTGAGAAGAGGACCCAGCCAAGTCATACCTGCCCCACAGAAACTGTGAGATAATAGATGTATGTTGCTTTAAGCTGCTACATCTATGGTCATTTTTCATGCAGCAACAGAAAACTAGTACAAACACTATTTGGGAACTTTAGCCTACAGAAATGAAGTAGAAGTCCATGAGGTTGTATGTTCAAGGATATTTGTGGCAGCATTCTTCATAATGGAAAAAATTAAAATAATCTGAATGCATATCAACAGTGGAATGGTTGAATAACTTGTCAGTCCATTTTATAGACTATTAGATAGATTAAATATCAATAAGTAATCAACATCTATTGACCTGGAGGAATGTCCATGATGAATTTGTTCAGAATAACATTTACATGTCATTGCTGTTAAGGAAAAGGGAGTATGTTTGTTTACTTATATCAAGCATAGAGAAATATTTGAAAGGATACAGTCTCTGCTGATAATACTGATTATCCAGCTGGGGTAGAGGGAGGCCAGTGGAGGGGGAGGGGAGGCAGAATACAGAAGTATACTTCTGTATCACTCGTTCATCGCAACTGACATCTGCACTGAGCAGCGTTCTAGGCATTGGAGGTAACTTTAGTTAATCATGCAATAGGAGGAGCCAGACAATTGAATAAACAAACCAATAAACAAGATTGCCTTAGGGAAGAACAGTGGCTATAGAGAAAATAAGACAGGATAATAAAATAAAATGTGATCTAGATTGGGTGGGCTCACCCATCTTTTCACCAAATTCCTGTTATTCCATACCAGGACTCTGGAAAGGCATCTTCTGATGCTAAACTTCCAAGACGGCTGCCATTCAGTTTTGGGTTTTTGAGTTTATTCATTGTCAACCTTTAGAACACAATCTAGGGCTGCCAAAGTTATAAGCGTACACCCTAGAACTGAAGACAGAAGTCATTCCAGTCAAATGTTGCCTGTGCGTTTACAGGCAGACATGCGGAATGCTTTGATTCTGAGTGGCACTCATCTGAAGAAGTTATTTGTTTTATGCCACTATTTGTGATAAACCTGATTTATTTGTATAATTTTTGTTTATAAAATTGTTTAAATTTTAATTTAAAAACAAGTATTGTTTTTTTTTTTTTTTTTGTACGCGGGCCTCTCACTGTTGTGGCCTCTCCCGCTGCGGAGCACAGGCTCCGGACGCGCAGGCTCAGCGGCCATGGCTCACGGGCCCAGCCGCTCCGCAGCATGTGGGATCCTCCCGGACCGGGGCACGAACCCGTGTCCCCTGCATCGGCAGGCGGACTCTCAACCACTGCGCCACCAAGGAAGCCCACAAGTATTGTTTTTAAATTAAAAACAAAAAACAAAAAACATGAATGGCCAGAAAGGCCAACCCTGAGAGCGTTTAACTAGACCTCTTCCTTACCCACGGAGCTTGCCTGGACGGTCACACCCCTCCCATTCTTGCTCCTACATGGGGTTTGTGTGCAACAGGTGGGGTGACGACTCACATGCTCTTCCAGCGTGTCAGCCGTGTAGATGGACAGCTGCTTTTCTCTTACTTACCAGCCCTTTTTACGTATTGTGAAGGACCCAGACTGCTACTGATGTTTCCTCCAGATACCTTTCCTGGGCCTGCATCTGTGAGTCCTTCATTCCTAAATTTGTCTCTCCCTGGTTCGTCCCCAAAATGTAGGGATATAATTCAAGTACACAGGGCTGTGACTTGGTTTGATGTAGAAATCTAGAACCAGAATGGACCTCAGAGACCATCACAGACAAAGGTAGCATCCTCCAGAAGAGGAAACCAAAAACTCAATAAAGCAGAACAAATGAAAAGGTTAAGCGCGTGGCCTTTGGATTCAGACTCCCAGGTTCACATCCAAGTTGATTCCCTACAGCCTTCATGACACTGAGAGAAATACAGTCCCCCCTCGGTATCTGCAGGAGGATTGGTTCCAGGAATGCTTGCGGATACCAAAATCTGCAGATGCTCAAGTCCCTCGTATATAAAACGGTGTAGTTCGGTGGACACCCCGCCCCCCCGCCCGGCTGTATCTGTGGGCTCCACATCCGTGGATTCAACCAACTGTGGGTCTGATACTGGGTTGGTTGAATCTACAAATGCAGAATCTGTGGATAGGGAGGGGTGACTGTATCATGTACAGTCTGTGGTTTAGCTTCCTCATCTGTAAAGAGGAGAGTCATTGATTCAATTAAAATCAACAAATATTCTCTAACCACTCTGCTGGTGTAGGAGGTACACTGAAGAATGAGCAAAAGAGCTTGTGTGTGCGAAGCTTCGTGGAGCTTACAATCTAGTGGATACAGTAGTACCACCTCCTAGGGTTGCTGTGAAGAGTAAATGAAGAATAATAGAGTCTTAGAGCAGTACGGGACATGTAATGATTATAATCACAATTGTTATAATAACAATAAGAATGTTGTAATAATAATCGTTATTGTTATGGTTATTATTTAACAATAATATACGTAACTACCTCATGGGGTTAGTGTGACGATCACATAAATAATTTATGTTAAATACTTAGTAAAAACATCTAGAAATTGTGCAGTACATTTCATCTATCGTAATTATTGCTAGGTTAAGTGGTTTTTGCCAAAGGCAAAGAGTAAATTAAGGGCAGAGCTGAACTGTGAATTTCTGCCACGTGCCTGAACCATTTTGCACAACTCACAGGCTGTAATACAATTAAGTGATTTCCTATCTGTCTCCCCTGTTCAGCCTTCAAGTATACATTCTATCTGGCTCGGATTCATCCTGCCAGGCCCATG
Organism: Aethalodelphis obliquidens; assembly: GCF_003676395.1. NCBI lineage: Eukaryota > Metazoa > Chordata > Mammalia > Artiodactyla > Delphinidae > Aethalodelphis > Aethalodelphis obliquidens. Next base: position 7,552,909 of record NW_020838001.1, read on the forward strand.
CGGGATCTCTCACCAGGGCCTCTGCACCATGATTTTAGACAGTTCTGGTATCTGTAGGGACCTTATATCATTATTCATTTATCCTGATTTAAATAAATATTTGGGGAGCCCCTAACAGGCACAACCCCCTCCCAACTGACATGTCCTCAGCATGTGGCATGTCATAGGTGCCCTACACTGTAAATATTTATGAATTGGACAAACATGTCAGGTTCCTGCCCCCAAGGAGATTAAATTCTAGTGGAGGACAAACTGCTAATGCAGGTCACAACATGGAAGCACCTCAAAAGCAGTATGTCAGGTGAAAGGACCAGGTGCAAACCACCACCTAGTGTATTGTATTGTACTGTATTGTATTGTATTGTATTGTATTGTAATATGTTTCCATCTGTGCTAAGTGCCCAGAACAGGCTAATCCAGAGAGACAGAAACTAGACCAGTGGTTCCCTGGGGGTTCCTGGGCTTGGGGATGGGAATGGGGTTGAAATGAAGATGGCACAAGGGATTTTGGTGGGGGTGAAGAAAATGTTCTAAAAATGGAGTAGGGTGATAGTTGCCCAACTCTATAAATTTACTAAAATGGGTGAATTTATAATATGTAAATTGTACCTCAGCAAAGCTGTTTTAAACCAAAATATTCTAGTGGAGGAAGACCTTAACCAACTAATTACTCAATTACTTATTTGGTTCCAGCTGTGATATGTTCTATGAAGGGACAGTCCAGGGTCCTGATTACCTAACGCATCCTGCAATCTGGGTAGTGAATGTCAGAGAAAGCATCTCTGAGAAAGAGTTGTTTAAACTGAGTTCAGATGGGGTGGGGTCAGGGGGACTCTGAAAGGCAGAAGACATGGCATGTGAGGGGCTCAGGGATGAGAAAGACCATAACAGTGTGGGCTTTTTGGGGAAATGAGGGAGGAAGAGGGACACCTGTGTCTAGAACACAGACTTTGCAGAGGAGAGGAGCTCAAGGCGAGGTGACAACTACGAAGGGCCTTTTAAGAACTTAGTCATTTAAGGGCTTCCCTGGTGGCGCAGTGGTTGGGAGTCCGCCTGCCCATGCAGGGGACGCGGGTTCGTGCCCCGGTCCGGGAAGATCCCACGTGCCGCGGAACAGCTGGGCCCGTGAGCCATGGCCGCTGAGCCTGCGCATCTGGAGCCTGTGCTCCGCAACGGGAGAGGCCACAGCAGTGAGAGGCCCACGTACCACACACACACACACACACACACACACACACACAAAGAAGAACTTAGTCATTTAAGCCCCAAAGACTGTGATGTGGACAGTGGCACTAGAGCCCACAGCTAGCCAAGAGTCACTGTAAGACTAACGAAGCTGTCCTGAAAGGCAACTTTTAGATTGCCTTGGTTTCCTCCCCTAGTTAGCCAAAGACGTGCGTTTATGCGTACTGTCTCCATAGAGACTTTATTTGACCAATGTCCTGTACGTTGTTGATTCAGATCACATTAGGAAGAAATCAGAAAACTGTCCTGCTATGCAAGTCTGATTTATAGAACATTTGAATGGCGGTGAACTCGATTAGAGAACCCTTGGGTTCATCCCCTAAAAGATTTCAAAGAAAGGCTCCTAAAATTTCCCCCCTACACACACCTAAAAAAAAAAAAAACTTTCAGATGAATCCAATATCACCGGTAAGTTATAGTCAGCTTTTAGTAGATGATCCATTAAGAGGATAATATTGGGAGAACACCTGGGTTTGCAGTCAGGCCTTAGAACTTTTGGCCAAAGATGCCCAAGCAGATCCTTGATTTAGACAAAATATGCTCCACAGACTCTTAACTCAGACACAAAACCAGATTATCTTAGTTTGGGGAGAATCTGAGCATCTATTTTCAATAAGAGCTATTTTTTAAGAAATCTCCATTTTAAAAACATTATACACACATGCACACACACCTTCTACCTGAAACATCCTGCATTCTCATTGGAAATCACTTCTTTTCTTCTCCTGAATTCTTCTAAAAATACACACAGTACTTCATTATCACCAGAAGGTTCTCTTGAGTCATTTTACATTTTTGGAGAAGCAGGCATTCTGTGTAATGATGAACACCAGCTTTTCCAGTGCATTCCTACAGAGCCATGTAGTTATCAAGGGCATCTTAGAAATCATTTCCCTTGCTTGTGTTCTATGTTCCTCATCCTTTCCCCACCATCTCAAACATCTCAGCTTCTAGCTGCTACTTAAGAAAGGGAATGGCTCATGTCACCACTCTCTGCTAAGATGTCCCCAGGGAGCACATGGATGGACTGTGTCACAACCCGAAAGGGGCTTCTGGGCTTCTATTTTCTTTTCCACAATGAGTTTCCTGCTTAATTTTAGGGATAAGTGAATTGAGGAACAGGGACCTGTGTGCAGCAGAGATTTAGTGGAAAAGGTGTTCATAGACATAGACTCCAATTATTTTCAAATTATACGTATAACATATACATAACTTTATGCACGCATATATGTATATACCTGTGGCTATACACACACATATATTTACACACAACTTTACACACGTGCACATATACCATGTTCCCCTTTAGGAAAATGAACCAGCCTTTTAAAATGTAGAAGTCATAGTAGATGAAAACCCTCTGCTCAAAACCCTCTGAAACCTCACATTTCACTCAAAATGACGTTCAAAAGCCAGGACCTGCAAAGCTCCGTATAATCTTTATAATTCCATCCCCGCCCCCAGTCTTTCCAACCTCTTTTTCTACCATTTTTTTCTTACTTCATCAGAGCCACCCTGGATTCTTTGCTGTTCCTCTAACACATTCTTCCCACTCCTGCCTCAGGGCCTTTGCACGTGCTGTTCCCTCTGCCTGGCATGTTCTTTCCCCAGATAGCTGCTCTGCTCACTCCCTCAGCTCCCTGCCAAACATCATTTCTAACACACAGGTTTCCCTGACCACCCCTCTCACTCCCTTAGTTTTCCCTCCCAACCTTTTTGTCACCTAACACATTGTTTACATAGCATTTATTGCCTGTATCTACTCCATTCTAATGAATTCTCTGTGACAGCAGGAACCTTTTCTTATTCACCTTAGAGCTCCTGTGCCCAGAACAGTGTTGAGAGACTCTCAAATGTTTGTTGCATGAATGATGCTGGACTGATCCCATTGGACCAGACTGCTGCCAGTCACAAAACTTTGAGCTGGGAGGGATATGGAGATGGCAACTCATCCATCACCCCTGCCAGGAGGGCAAGACCATGCCCGACACACCACATACAAGTGAAGTCGTGCTCTGAAATCAACATTCTGAGAAACATCACCGTTAGGAACAGGCAGCTCAGACGAGAGCCAGCCACTGGCAAAGGGCCCTTTCAGCACAGCCTGTCAGGGAGGTTCTAGATGCCAGACCCTTACCCAGCTGGGCTGTGAGGTTCTCAGAGCTGCCGATGAGGCTGCAGGGCCCAGTGAGGAGAAGCAAGTGGGACTGGGGGACTGCATGCTCCTCTGTAGTGGGGTTTTTGCGTTTGGGATCTCTGTGGGCAGGCCAGTTAAAAACCCCTAGTAGAAAACCTAGAGCCTAGAAATCAACTTCAGCCAACTACCTGCAGACCAGATGAAGCCTTCCAGACAAAGTCCATTGCGAAGTGCTACAGTCCAGTGGCCACAGTTGAAGCCCATAGGGCAAAATATGGCTGAGAGGAGGATGGCTCAGCCGCCTGGGCCCTAACTGTGACTGCCCACCGGGACCTCGTGGCAAGAGGAACAGCAGGCAGGCCACATGCACTGCTTCAGTTGAGCCTGACGCTAAAAGCAGGTCTCCTAGTCTGTATCTCTTCCCCCAGTTTTCTACCCCACCCCACCCCAGCCCACCTCAAAGGGATGTGATTTTTATGTAGCCAAGGAACAGGCTTTACCCCACCCTTCACAGTGAGAGATCCAGCAGATTTGCAGACAACAAATGCACAGCATCACCTTTCCACAAATGAGAGAAGAAGAGGGATGGAGAGATGGAAACCAGGAAGGGCCAATGGGAAGGGAAAGAAAAGCACCAGGAAAGAGGAAGGAAGGGTTTTATTCCCATCAGAGGGACAGAGGCAGATTCTGAATGTACAAGTATGAGAAGCAGAATTGGAAAAAGGGGATGAAAGAGACAGAATTGGGGGGAAGTGGAAGATCTCAGTAACCCCAGAGCCTGGTGCAGAAGAGGAATGAAGTGAGTCTGCGTAGAATGAATAGATTAATCGTATTAACACACTGACCTGACCTCAAAGGAGAAATGATAACACTCGCCCAGCACTTTGTAGGTTCTGGCCGCAGACAAGCACTTCCAGGCATTTCCTGTTTCACTGGGTCGTGAACCGGCTCCTATGAATCAAACTCTCTTCTTGCGGTGAAGGCTGACAATGAACTCCTCAATGAACTGTCCTGATTCAACACTGTCATATGGGGTGGAGGAAATCTACATGGGTCACCATCTATGGGGTCAAAGAAATAAATGAACAAATTATACCCTGCCTAGGGGTTGCCCCTCCATCACCTCCCACCTCCCCCAAGCCCTCACAGCTCTGCTCTTTGCCCCTCGCTGTTATTCAGAAGCTGGCCATTCACCTCTGGGTGGGTGCTCTGCACTGAGCTTCTCCAGATAGGCTGAAAAAAAAGACCTTTTAGAAACTGTTGCATATTCTATGTCTTAAAACAGGTCTTTCAGCAGCAGATCTTCTATCTAAATCCACTTATCTTGGAAAGCTGGAGTGGAAGACACAGCTTATTTTTTTTCTCCCCTCACCCTCAAGAAAGTCCTCCAACCACCTATGCACATGTGCTTCTGTTCTGCTCTCTCTTTTGTGTCTCTGCTTCCAGAGAGGATGCTGGGAATAATACAGATGTTCCCCTTGTATATAGTTTGCATAGCAATTGCTGCAGAAATAAATATTACGGGCTTGGCATGGCAGGATCTATGGACAATGCCATAAGATAAATAAAAAAGGGAAACTGTGTAAGCTGTTTTTACTTTATTAGCTATAAAACCCAGGCTTAGGCAGGGATCAGAGAACCCAGCAGACATCATTCAACAAAAAGTGGCGCATTCTTTTGCTCTGCTTTCCTTTTTTTTTTTCCAAATGAGAACATCGCCACCTGGTGGGAATCTCCAAATCACCACCGGCAGTTTCCGAAACAACTCAGAGACAGAAACCCAAAACCTGAGCACAGAGGTCAGCGGCTGGCAGAAAGGAGGAACTGGATATTAGAAGAGCACAGGTTTCAAATTACTTGCTGGCCTTGTAGAGTCTCTCATATACAACTTGTTCCCAGGAGACCAAATCTCTTACAAATCTTTCTTTCTCTTCTGCAGCTCTCGTCTTCCCTGATTGTGGTTTTCCGGGCCTTCCGGCTCTCCTTGCTACTAGGTACTCAGATTGAATCCATTATTTAATGCCTAGTACACTACCCACCTTCTCCAAGAGTCCACTGAGACCACTCCAACCACGTTGGATTTCTCCCTCTTCCAACCTCCCAATGCACCTTTGTGCCACAAAATACACAACTTGATAAAATAATCTGCTCATTGCTCCTAGGCTGTTTGAACTTTCTCCTCAACTAAGGTCTGAGTCCCTGGATCTCTTAAACATTTATGCCATGGTCTCCAACTGGAGGCCACAGAGACAACCCAGCCTGGAGATAAGTTGGGGTTTGACATTCACACAATGAAAACAAAAGCTGTTGTTTCAACATTGGGAGATTTCACATAAAAATTTGAATTTCTAGAATTTCTGTTTAAAAAGCTTAATTTCTGCTAGAGCTGGGCCCACATGAAAGAGGCATGTTTCTGTTTTTTTTCCACAGTCCCCACCGTACTTTGTTGTACCATTAATAGCAGGTCTGAATTTCAGTTGCCATTTATCATTATGCTCGCTCTGAGTTTTTCTTATATCTGAGAAATATTTTTATATCCATGTCTCTGTTAAATGGGGGGAAGTAAGTAGTAGCCCAATATGCAAAAGACAAAGGCAGAGGGCATATTTCTTTGGGATCTTATCTATGTAACACACAAACATACAATCCACTTTATTTATTTCTGGTATTTGTCTGACCCTTTGTGAGATTTGAATTTCTTAATCCTCGGTTTGCTATAAGAAGCTCTAGACCTCCCACCAGGGTTTTGCTCAATCCAGACGCTCTCCCTAACAAGCCCTGCCCCATGCTCTTCTCTCCCATTGCCTATAGATCAGAGACCGGTAGATCTTCTTCTTTAAAGGATAAGAAAACCAGATATGGTTTTGCTTGAGGTCCATATGGTCTCTGTCACAACTACTCTACTGTTATAGCACAAAAGCATCTACAGATAACATGGAAACAAAGAGGCATAGCTGTGTGCCAATAAAACTTTATTCATATAAGCAGACAGCAGGCTACCAATCCCTGCAACAGGATATCTAACCATCGTGCCATCCTCCTTTTGGCATCACCTCCTCCAGCCTTGGTCAGGCTCATCTGTGATACGTTCTCAGTGAAATAACACTTTACTTCAAATCTTTCCTTCCCCACTAGGCTGAAAGCACCAAACTCCAAGATACTCCTGTATCTCCTGCGCTATCAGGGGAGTCCTATGATACACATAAGCGTAGCTAAAGAATGACTGTGAAGGACAGCAGGTGAATGCCATAACCAAGTCCAGAGTGCTCTGGCTGCACTGAGATTGAAGTCGGCTGCTTCTCTCTCCAGCAGCAGAACTGACAGAAGCACTCCATAGCTGACATGGGACTTCCACTGCATCAGGGACCCAGGCTCCTTCTAACTTGTTCTGTCCCTTAAGAAACAGCTCCCAAGCCCAGCATCCAGGTGGCTGTACCAACTCCCACCACTGTGTTTGCACAAAAGAGCTTAAATTCTAGAGCACGTTTCTCAAAATATAGGTGAATATCAGTCGAAGTAACTAGAAGAAGTCATTAGAGACTCTGCTACAACCATCTTTACTTCATTTACTCATTTGTACGTAAGTAAATTAGTTCTCCGTAAGGATTAGTTACTGTTAAAATCCCAAGCATGCCGCTACTCCACACTTCTGCATTGTTGCTGCCTGGAAGGTTCAAGATTTCATATGACGCCCCTCCCAGAAACACACAAGCAGAACACCCCTCCTCCATCCTGTGATTTTTCTCATAGAAATTATTACCATCTGATATTGCTATTTGTTTTTCTCACATCTATCTCACTAGAGTATAAGCTCCGTGTGAACAGGAAAGGTCCGGTACTTAGTAGGCCTTCAGTAAATATTGGTCAATAAATGAATGACTTTTGTCATTATTTCACAATGAGGAAGTTAAGAGAGGATTCTCATTTCTGTAGAATTTACGTAGAGAATTTAACATCCCAGATCACATCTCAGGAAGGTCTTTCTTGCCCAACAAAGGCTATTCTGTTTAGAGTAGCCTTTCCTTCCCATCCCTGCCACACTCTGTATACCCGGCTTTACTTCTTCCATAGCAATAATCATAACTGACATGTTAATTGTTTGTTTATTTGAATATTTTCTGCCTTCTCCCTTAGAATATAACTCTGAGAGAACAGTGGCTTGGTTTTGTCTACCTTTGTTACCCTAGAAAATAGCCTGTCACAGTGACAGCTCCCAATAAAAAGTATTCAGTGAGTGAAACCATCTACCCACCCATCCAACTTCCAACACTTAAAGTTCCCACAATGGGACATTCAAGGAGGTAGTGAGCTCACCATCACTGGAGACATCCAAATGGTGCCTGAACTACACTGACAGAGGTGTAGTAGAGATTAAGGTATTTGATGTATGAGCGCACTGAGAGGAGGTTTTCTGTCCTGAGGTCCATAGACATCTGCATGAATAACCTCAGGGGGTCTGAGATCTTGTAGATTATCTCAGACTTTCATGTACCTGGCTGGATTGTTCCAAAGAGATAATTCTAGCAATGTTTGCTGACTATTCCTCAGATATTGTTGGAAATGCAGAGCACTCAGAGATGAACAAGTCCCTGCCCTTATGAAGGTTCAAGTCTAATAGGAACAACAGGTAGTAAAGAGTCCAAAAAGGTGAATGAGGTCCCTAAGAGGAGCACAGGGGTCGCAGCAAGGGCCCTGCAACCAGTGGTCGGGGTCAAGGACGTGACTTGAGTCAAGGAAGTAACAAAGAATGATTTAGACTAGCTCAGGTGAAGTTGGAGATCAAAAAGGTTAAGAACCAGTGTTCTAGAAGATTCCTTCGAAGAAAGGCAGAAGAGCATGCAAGGAGTAGGGAAGACCCAGAACTGCCCAGTTCGGCAGATGATACCCACACTCTTCAGAGCAAACTCTCCTTGCTCTGAGAGACAGGAGTAATCATTACCCGAAGAGCCAAAGCTTGACAACGATCAAGACACCAAACAGGGCTACGAGACAGCAGTGCCCGCGGAAATGCATCATTAGTGCTCAGTGCCACATCAGTCTGTCCTTGTGAAAGTTAATGAGGACATGAAAATATCACAAGGAGACCTGAGCGCTGAGCGGCTAGAGCAATCACGTTATTATGCACTGTTCAGAGCTTGACAGAAACAAAGCTGAGACCATTCTTTGCTGTTCCATGCGAGTGCAGGAGTTTCATTTGTATAGTGTCTCCAGAGCCCCAGACCTGGAGAGCTTACCACTTGCTGAACAAACTCTCCAGCCCACAGGAAAGGCTTTGCAGGAGAGGACCCACCTCTTCCACTAGGTAGGACCCCATTGAGAAGGGTAGCTACGTGTGGACCTGCAAGGGCCCGTGGACACTCGGAGTCTTCTGTGAACTGTCCACTCTGCAGAGCCGACGAAGGTAGTGCCTACCAGCCCAGTGACTGTGGACAATTTAAATTCTAAATCCCTCAAGTCTCTAATCGATGAAATGGATATAAGAACGTTACCTCCCGCCACGGAGTTGTGGTGACAAATAAGTCAGATGTTTTGAATGCATCATGTGAACTATTGCCAATCCTTCCCCCCCATCCTCAGCTTCTGAGTGAGCTCCGAAAGCACTGACTCTCTGGACTCTCTATAAAATATGTTTAACGTACTAGGCACATCTTATCCTGTAATCAGAACCGGCTACATAGCTGGTGGCGCCCACTGCAAAGTCAAGCTGCAGGCCCCTTGTTCAAGAATTACTGAGAATTTCAGGATGGCCACAGCAGAGCATCCAGCCAAGCATGGAGCCCTTATGAGTGTGCGGTCCCGGTGACTGCACAGGTCACATATCCATGGAGCCAGCAGGTCAGTTATATCAACGTTCATTTTTATAAAATGGCCACAATTCCCACCACTCCTGTTTATAAACATCTTGATTTGGGGTCAGATTCTTTTTTGTTGATTATTTTATTCCACTCACAATACCTAGGGGATGTGCACTGTTAACCTCCCTGTTTTACAAATAAGGAAACCAGGTTTCAAGGGATGGAGTCCGGTTGAGTGAGTTGATCGAGGGAACACAGATTTGGGAATCTAGGTCTTTATGACTCTGAGGCTACAACACCAGCAGGGGTCATTCTTGGCTTAACTAAATATTCAGATGCATAAGATCACCATTGATCACACTTAGCCCCTCGGGGATGCAGGCCAGGAAAGACAGCAAGACAGGAGGACAGCACAAGTCATTCCTCTTCAGGTGGAGCAGACATTCCATGCAAGAGACATGCCCAGTGACAAGTCTTCACTCACAGGGGAACCCAAAGTTGGGGCTTTCCATCTTCTGGTGCTGGGGACCAGAAGAATGGCCAGGGGATGGGAGGCGGTCACTTTTAATTCCAATGGTCAGGTTAGGACACTGAGAATTGTTCTTCTGAGCCGAGATCTTGACCAAAGTGAGGAAAATCACGGATGGAAATTGCTGGTGGAAGAGCAGTGAAGCAGAGGGGCCAGTGCAGAGGCCCCTGCCAGCACCCAGCGAGGAGCAGAGTGACCAAGGGAGAGAGGACGTGAGGAAATAGAAGCTGGCGGCAGGGGGTGTCGGTGGCAGACCGCATAGGACTTTTTGAAGGCCACTCTGAGGACTTCGGCCTTTCCTCCAAGCTTGGCAGGAAAGGATATGTGATTGATGGGCAATAGCCGCCATGAATACGGAAGTGAAGGCAACCTCTGCGTATCGATGTAATGACGGTGCATCCTTGGGTACATCTTCAGACGATCCCTGCCGGCCCACTAATTTATAGAAGGAGGAGTATGGTGGGTGGGTGATGAAATATGACCTTTATATTTCAGATCTGTGCTGGGAACAGTGGGTATTCCAGCACTTGATTCAAACCTACCCGTAAAAAATTGATTTGGCCGTTTTCATGCAGTGACGGAAAGGTGCACACACGCACGCGCACAGGGACAAGGGTGAGAACGTTCCTCTGGATACAAGATGAGCGTTGGAGATGAGCTGATTGACACACAGGTTTTTACTACCAAGTATAAACCCTTCAGCTTTCAGGGGCTGGAAATCGACACCTTCCACAGATGCCACCTGCTCCACGATTCTGGACAAAAGAGATGCCATCTGTACTTTCCTCCCCTAAGTCTTTTCCGTGCCGTTCCCCAAACCTGGATGGTCCATGGCACCCTGACCAGCCATTGCATGGCTCCCCCAACAGACTCACTCCTCTCCAGCAAGACTGTGGCCCCCACTTCTTGGTCCTCAGACATCCCCGCCTCATGGCTTTCACTCTCACTCCTTCCCTTCTTAGCATGTTCCCAGATGCTAGGAGGCTGAGCCACTCGGTGCTTCTCAAAATCACCTTCTTTTGTGACCTTCCTTGACCACCCCACTTAAAATTACAAGGCCCCACCCAGAACTCCCTGTACCCCTCCCTGCTTGGCTTTCCTAGCAGCAACTATCAACAGCTGGCAAAATATAAATATCACCAAATATTACGTATTCTTTACTTCCCTCAACTAGACTGTGAGCCCCATGAGGGCAGAGAATCTCGTCTGTTTTATTCACCACCATCTACAACGTCTCAAGCACATAATAACACTTATTATTAGCATGCGCTGAATGGCCGAGTCAGTGAACCAGTGAGCAGCTGTCGGGAGCCCTGCTCATACAGCTTTGCCTCTTCTGCGCCGCATCACAGCATCCACTCTCCGGCAGGAAAATATAGCGAGAGGCCTGTTCAATAGTTCCTTGGAATGGGGGCACCAGGGGCTTCTACACAACGAGGTGGGACAGGCAGGCTTCCGGTACACCGGGATGACCAGGAACATTAACCTTGCACCTCTGGCCTCTCAACCTCTCCCACACGGGGTTAAGCAGCTGGAGAAAAATCACTTCAGTGCATTTGTTCTTCATATTTCCTAGCATCTAACATGAAGCTGGACACGTTCCAAGGTCGTTAGCCACATTTGAGGAATGAAAAGTAAATGCATGAAAGAATGTATGTATATATGTTACTCTGGGCTTTTTTTGACTGAGAGAATACAATCATTCAATCAATTATTATTCCCTGCTCCCCTGGAGAAGTTCAGCTTGAAGCAGAAGAGTACGCTGAGAAGAGTTGAAATGGAAGACACAACAGGGAGCTTATTTGGGGGATTTGGGCATTCTTAGCTTCCCTGAATCATTTGTATACATAGTTAAATAATGTGTTGGTTATGTGTGAAACTTCCAGCTATCAGATCTCTTAAAGGAAGTGCCCTGTGCACTGCTGGCCACATCCTAGACATCATCTGATCACAGGCCAAATAAGAAAAGGAATATGCAGTCACCAGGACGGTCCCATGAAGATCTAAAGCAGGCTGCTGTGACACGGGAGAGTGGAGACTTGGCAATTGTTGGGTTAATGTGCTACACACCAACAAGGCTTCGGTGGAATTGTTCCTGCTCTGGGTGGAATGCCTCTCTGGGACTCCTGAACCAGGCAGGGAGCAAAGAGGTTGAGAATGGGCACATTTGATAGAAGAGGGAATGAAATCTTGAGTCTCTTGACTCCTGGAGAAAAGAAGCGCCGCTATTTCTTACATAGAATCTGAATAAGTTAATACAAGGGAAATCTCCTCTTCTCTGCAGGCAACTTTGCATTAGGATACTTTCTTATCACAGGAGGATCTATCCTATGGTTGTCAAAAATTCACTTGGGGGCTTCCCTGGTGGCGCAGTGGTTGAGAGTCCGCCTGCCAATGCAGGGGACACGGGTTCGTGCCCCGGTCCGGGAAGATCCCACATGCTGCGGAGCGGCTGGGCCCGTGAGCCATGGCCGCTGAGCCTGCGCTCCGCAGCGGGAGAGGCCACAACAGTGAGAGGCCTGCATAACGCAAAAAAAAAAAAAAAAAAAAAAAATTCACTTGGTATGTTTTTCTGCCTGCAGTTGAAAACAATAAAAGCACTCCTTTGCATCAGATATTTGCATACAAATTAAATCTGGCACTTTTATAACGTACTACAGAATCTTCAGTGTGCACAGTATATGTGGCACAGTATATTATAACGGGGAAATACACATTTTTCCATTAACCAATTGCTTTTTTCACAGATGGATCTGTAAGGGAGTTACAAGAAGGCAAAAGGAAAAAAAAAGAGAAAAAGATAAAAACCCCTGCAACAAAAAAATAAACCAGGTCTGAAATTCTGACAGCTTCATCCAGTGAAAAGTGGTTAAACGGGTCTTTGAATTATCCTACCCTACACTGCTGTCTGATTGTTGTGCTTAGAGAATGAGTTTTACAGACACTTATACAGGACAAAATCATTAGAGAAGAGATAATGGGACACCACAGTAATGATTGTGGGAAGCTGCACTGGGCCTTAATTAAATTCAAGTGAAAAGCACTGTTCTTTTGCAAAAGGTAGATGGATCCCATCTTGAGAAGAAGCCTCTTTCATAATCCCAACGTTCCGCACAGCAAGAAAGAAGATAACAGTGGACCGTGTCCTAGGCTTGGAGCTCACAGCCAAGGGCAAGGGAATTAAAAACAGAATTGAGTTCCAGCTATTGGGTTTCCTATGCTTCAATTCCTATAATCCTCTAAAGATAACTACCCTACAGACAGTGCCTGCTACATTGTAGGCCTTCAAATCACTGCTGAATAAATGTATGAGTCAATCAATTTTATAAAACTGATACCAGGAGAAATTAAGAAATTTGCCTAAAATCACACTGGGGTTCAAACCCAGTTCTGTTGGACCCAGAAGCCTTTCCAGTGCCCTTTGTTTCCTCTGTTGAATGGGGGCATGTTTCTGTATCCAGAGAAGGAAGATTCTGGAATGGAAAATGAGCAGGAAGCAATGAGACCAGTTCCTTTTTGAGATGAGGAGGTATCCCAGGCCACACAATGACTTTCATGGGCCAATAAATACTTTTGCCTTCCTGGGCCCCTTCCTCCATAAAATGGTATTAAAAACTACATTATACGACTGGGTTTGTATGAAGACCAATATAATCCAAATTGGATTTTTTCTTCTGATTTTAAAAGAAAGTAAAAGATTTTTATGGGCCTCTAAGAGAATCATGGGTCCCAGGCACTGCACCTACTGTTGTCTTACGGAGACCGCAGCCCTGACAGCATCACGTAAAAACTCCATCAAGTAGAAACATTGCACACACAAAAATTTTATAGTGAGTCCACATCCCTGCAAGGTTTTGATGCTCGCAACATTTACCAAACACTATTGAAATCAGTACCTAACAGGTCAGTTAGGATCATGGTTCACTACACATGCTAGAGACCCTCAAGTAGGAATTTTTCACATGAAATAAGTCCAGACAAGGGCAGTCCTTATACAAGGGCTGGTCCAGCTACTCACGGGGAGTCCTTCTCGTTTCCTCTCTGACATCCTTACCAAGTGTCTTTGCTCCTCGTGGAAGCAAGATGACTTCTCCACCTCCAACCATCCCATCTACATTCCAGGCAAGATGAAGAAGAAAGTGCCAAGGATGAGGGATAAAAGCCTTTGCCTTAGAAGCTTTGTTTTATGGGGAAAGGAAGCCTTCTGCGGGCTGGGATTGGGTCCCATGACATTCCAGAGAATCTGGAAAAGTAAGTATTTTCAAGTAGAATCACTGCCTCCCCCAAAGGGTTGTTAGGAAGGAAAAAGGTTTAGTATAGAAAAAAATGGAGCTTGAGTGGGCAATCAGCAGTGTCTGCTTCAACAGCCCTAATTCCTATGAAACAAAATGACTCCCTGGTCCCAGTGTGTGGCCAAATCTTTGAAAATACTACCCAGTTCAGGAAAGTTTCAGCTCAGCAGAAAACCGGGCGAGTTCTTTGGTTTTCACCAGAATTCGATAATCCAGGCCACTCTGCCCTCTGTTAACACTCGAGCAAAAGAGACATCATAGCATACTGTCGATTAGCTAACATGTCGACAGTAACCACCTCCCCAGGCTGTATTTATTTTTAATAACTGTCTTATTTCCCAGTACAAGACACTGGAGTTGTCTTTCTGGGCCAATAAAAATAGGTGTGTCACTCGCATCTACTTCTTCCTGGCTGGATCTTACCTGCTTGCTAAGTTTTAGCTCGAGTGCTATTCTCTCAATAAAAACTTGCTGTTTGCAGCACAGGTGGCTGCAAACGCCTCTCGGTGCTCTCCGGGCCCAGGGATCCAAAATTCACCTTATCGGCTCCCCTCCTACCGGACAGTGAGATACATTGAACCCTCGCTACTGAGCACAGTTCTTGGTCATTAAGGTACACAGTCAGTGTTTGTGAACAAAACGTGAACATGACTCAACAAAATATTCAGCTGTTCTGCTGGGGTAGGATTAGGGTGACCAACTGCCCAGGTTGGCCTGGGACTCGGGGCTTCCCTGGACATTGGCCTTTCTGTGCTAACACCAGGAAAGTCCAGGCCAGCCAGAGGAGCTGGCCGTGGTGAGTACGGTACCCATGCAGCACTGGCTTAGAGCCGATTGGAAATAATATCATCATTATTAACAAAATCATTTATTGAGTGATAACACTGTACCAGGCCCTCTCTTAACAGTTTACCTGTATATTTTGTCCTCACAAGAACTCTAAGAGGAAGGGACTAATGTTATTCCCATTTTACAGGTAAGGAAGGAGAGGTGCAAACTTTAAATCGCTGAGCCAAGGATATACAGTTAGAAGCAGCAGAGGTGGACTCGAGCCCAGGCAGCCTGGCTCTAAAACCCAAGCTCCTGCCTCACCCGGATCCTCCTGAAGACGTCGGGCCCTGTGAGCTGAGGCCCATTTACTTGCTCAGGCTGTTGCATCGCTGATGTGCGTGAGAACTTCCATCTTACAGCTGGGGGAGGAGGAAGAAATTTGTGGAAGACCTGCCCTCACCTGTCTCTAATCGCTGGAAACGACTGATGCAGAAACAACCACCACCAGCCAAACTGGTTTAAGACATGTCACAATAAAAAGCTCTGCATCTTATGTTATAAAGATAAGTAAATAAAAGGTAATATACATAAAAGAAAAAAACACACAAGCAAAAAACCCCTCTGCATCCTATAGCCCGCCCTTGGCTATTACATTACATTTACTAAACGTAAGGTGCCAAGAAGTTTGCAAAGTAAAGAAACTGGTTTGAGGTGACATTTACCAAAACTTCACTTAAGGATAAACCTGTTTTTTTTTGTTTTTTTTTTTTTTTTGCCCAGGAACTTGAGTTGGCCTCTCATAGGCCACCCTGGGGAATCCTGGTCTAGCAGTATCTGACCCCCCGTCGCTGCTGCTAACTGACATTTCCCTCAGCAAAAGGAAAGAACCAGAATTAGACACTGGGCTTTTATGCCTTCAGAGCCGAGTTTTTCCTATTGTTCTCGGCTCTTTCTTCCTTCTCCAAGTAAATCACAGGATCATCAGAAACCCCATTGAAGCCTCTGTAGGACCGCACTGTGATCTTTATCTTCAAAGCCATCCAGCTAGGCCTCTTGCTTGAAATTTGCATGACAGCTAAAGCAAAGTAAATTTGGGGGCTGGCTTCCTTTGATAACCAAATGTTTCTCTTTCTTTCTTTGTTCTGTAGGGACAGCTTTAAAAGGAATTCAGTGATGAGGAAAATAATTCTACACTATTTAGTTCTGGGCAGTCACCGTGACTGGAGCATCCGCTTAAAATAGGAACTGCGTGGCTTGTCTTCAATAGAGGTCAATTATTAAAAGACTGGACTGGAAGGTTTAAAAGGTGAGCAGGGGTCCTGGGTGGAAGCCACATGTGGAAGCAGGAAAGAGGCAGAAAAACTCAACTGGAACCTAATCCTCAGCCCCACTCAGCTTGCTTTCTCTTCAAGAAGTACCTTCTGCACAGGACCGGCCACGGAGCTGGTGAGACCCAGTGTACAATTAAAGGGGAGCCTCCGTGTTCAAAAAGCAAGAAAGAAGTGCCGCTCAAGGAACTAAAATGTAACCTGTTTTCCTTTCTTCCTTATTCTCTCTGTTGGTCACTGTTTCTTTTTTTTTTTTAACATCTTTATTGGAATATAATTGCTTTACAATGGTGTGTTAGTTTCTGCTGTATCACAGAGTGACTCAGCTATACATATACATATATCGCCATATCCCCTCCCTCTTGCGTCTCCCTCCCTCCCACCCTCCCTATCCCACCTCTCTAGGTGGTCACAAAGCACCGGGCTGATCTCCCTGTGCTATGCGGCTGCTTCCCACTAGCTATTTTACATTTGCTAGTGCATATATGTCAATGCCACTCTCTCACTTCGTCCCCCGTCCTCAAGTCCATTCTCTACATCTGCGTCTTTCTTCTTGTCCTGCCCCTAGGTTCTTAAGAACCTTTTTTTTTTAGATTCCATATATATGTGTTAGCATAGGGTATTTGTTTTTCTCTTTCTGACTAACTTCACTCTGTATGACAGATTCTGCGTCCATCCACCTCACTACAAATAACTCAATTTCGTTTCCTTTAACGGCTGAGTAATATTCCATTGTATATATGTGCCACATCTTCTTTATCCATTCATCTGTCAGTGGACACTCAGGTTGCTTCCATGTCCTGGCTATTGTAAATAGAACTGCCATGAACACTGTGGTACATGACTCTTTTTGAATTATGGTTTTCTCAGGGTATATGCCCAGTACTGGGATTGCTGGGTCTTATGGTAGTTCTATTTGTAGTTTTTTAAGGAACCTCCATACTGTTCTCCATAGTGGCTGTATCAATTTACATTCCCACCAATAGTGCAAAAGGGTTCCCTTTTCTCCACACCCTCTCAAGCATTTATTGTTTGTACATTTTTTGATGACGGCCATTCAGACGGGTGTGAGGTGACACCTCATTGTAGTTTTGATTTGCATTTCTCTAATGATTAGTGATGTTGAGCATCCTTTCATGTGTTTGCTGGCAATCTGTATATCTTCTTCGGAGGAACATCTGTTTAGGTCTTCTACCCATTTTTGGATTGGGTTGTTTGTTTTTTTGATATTGAGCTGCATGAGCTGCTTGTATATTTTGGAGATTAATCCTTTGTCAGTTGCTTCATTTGCAAATATTTTCTCCCATTCTGAGGGTTGTCTTTTCCTCTTGGTTATGATTTCCTTTGCTGTGCAAAAGGTTTTAAGTTTCATTAGGTCCCATTTGTTTATTTTTGTTTCTATTTCCATTTCTCTAGGATGTGGGTCAAAAAGGATCTTGCTGTGATTTATGTCACAGAGTGTTCTGTCTATGTTTTCCTCTAAGAGTTTTACAGTGTCTGGCCTTACATTTAGGTCTTTAATCCATTTTGAGTTTATTTTTGTGTATGGTGTTAGGCAGGTGTTAGGCAGTTTTCCCAGCACCACTTATTGAAGAGGCTGTCTTTTCTCCATTGTATATTCTTGCCTCCTTTATCAAAAATAAGGTGACCATATGTGCATGGGTTTATCTCTGGGCTTTCTATCCTGTTCCATTGATCTATATTTCTGTTTTTGTGCCAGTACCACACTGTCTTGATTACTGTAGCTTTGTAGTATAGTCTGAAGTCCAGGAGCCTGAGTCCTCCTCCAGCTCCATTTTTCTTTCTCAAGATTGCTTTGGCTATTTGGGGTCTTTTGTGTTTCCATACAAATTGTGTCATTGTGTTTCTTATCTGCTATTAATCTCTTAAGAAAAATCAAGATTTTAAATTAGCACAAATTTTACTGGTCATCTTTTACATCAATCATGCCATGTCCGTTTTTAATGTTAATATAAGAACATTCAATTCATATGCTGAATCACCAAAATTACACACCTCGTATTCCTTAGCTCATATATGCATATGCATTTTGTTCTTGTCAGAACAGGAGAAAAGCTGCACAAAAACTAACACACTTGTTTTTATTTCACTTCTTGACACATGGACATTCTACCAACACCCTTTATCTTGGCCTTTCTGACGAATGAGAAAGGATTGAAAGGAAAAGGAACTGTGGGTTTTCTCAGCTTTCCTTTTCCTTCTATGACAGAGGGGAAGACCATGTGTAAGAAAGGATATGATGGACTTCCTCGGTTGGTTGTGTTTCATAGACCACCCCTACCTTCCTTCTGCATTTGAAGCAAGTTCTGGTTCAAAGGGAAAGCATCTCAGGCTGTCAAGCCCCCTGCTTACTCCATGATGGATATGACACCCTTGTGTTGTACTTGCTTTGGGGATCCCTGAACTCCCATGCATCCTGGGGCCTCAGGAATTCTGTGTTTATGGGGCACGACGAATGCTATGTACAAACATAGCATCGGGGAGCAGCGAGTAGACGCATACTGCAGGCACCTCTTCTGCTCATACGCATGCTCCATTGTCCAATGGGACTTTACTTACAAACACAAGTTCAAAGATAAAAGTATGAAGGATTTCAAGATGGCCCCAGCAGAGCCAAATGTGGGGCCTTGTGAGCATGGAGTCCTTGTGTGACTGCATGGATTTTGCACCCATGAAACCAGCCCTGCTGTGTGTACGCGTGTACTAGATACAGAACCAGGGGCTTAAATCTGAGAGCCCATATCTGAGGGCTGTTGCACGGCATAAGAATATAACAGGGAGCAGAGCTTCTCACATTTTCTCTGTTCACAGTGCGTTTCGTAGCTCAGTAAGTTTTCCATAATACCCTTAGGCCAAGAGAAATATTTAGTAGTTCCATTTTTTTAAAAACATCTTTATTGGAGTATAATTGCTTTACTCCAATTAGTTTGTTAGTTTCTGCTTTATAACAAAGTGACTCAGCTATACATATACATATATCCCCATATCTCCTCCCTCTTCCATCTCCCTCCCTCCCACCCTCCCTATTCCCACCCCTCTAGGTGGTCACAAAGCACCAAGCTGATCTCCCTGTGCTATGTGGCTGCTTCCCACTAGCTATCTATTTTACATTTGGTAGTGTATATATGTCCATGCCACTCTCTCACTTCATCCCAGCTTACCCTTCCCTCTCCCTGTGTCCTTAAGTCCATTTTCTACGTCTGCGTCTTTATTCCTGTCCTGCCTCTAGTAGTTCCATTTATTAAGCTGTTTGGTCCAAGCCATTTAAGCTGTCCTAACAAATTAGGAACCATTAAAAAATACACCTAAATCAAAAGAAAATCTATTTTTAATTTTATTCTTAACCACAATTGCTTGCTAAGGGGATGTGTGTGTCTATAGGGCACTGAAGTTCCTCAAATCTGGGAATCAGACTGGACACCCACTGCCACCCTCATTTACTGGTCCACACCTATTTTTCACACAGTACTTTTGCTTCTTATTGCCAAAAACCCAGTTTCACAAAAATGATATCATAGAAATGAATTTAATGTGATCTAATGTTGAAATTGAACAGCCTCCAGCCAGCAGTTCCCAAAGGTTCAATAGATGTTGAATATCACTGTTTGCTGCAAAAAGTTAATATATCCCACAGCACCTCTGTGAACTCACTGTGGCGCCCTGGGCACCTCAGCACATAGTTTGGGAACCACAAGTGTAGAAGTAAAGCATGTGGGCCCTGGAGTCATCACCTGCACAGGGATGGTGTAAGGATTACGCTTGGCACACACAGGAGTTCCAGAAAAGTTAGGGCTCCCTGGCACGGAGCCACGTTAACGGAGGTATTTTATTTGGTGCTGGGGGGACAAAGCTTAGCCAATTAGATACAGCTCCTGCCCTCAGGGAGCTTGAGAAGCACGGAGAAGGCAGACAATGCAATAAGCACACGAACATGTCACTATAAACAGTAATTAGTGCTACGCAGGAACCGCTCTGAGTACTTTAAAAGCTTATAACTGGCGGCTTCGTCTGGTCTGGGGGATCCCAGGAAGGAACTCAGAGCCTGGTGTTTTAATTAATGTCTAAAGCAAGTGTTGGTTTTGCAAGAGTAGAAGAAAATAAGGTTTTTCCAGGCAAAAGGAACAGCAGAAAAATGACCCCTGCAGTGAGAGGGTGCAGGTCCTGCTCAGGGGAGGGCTAAGCATTCCCTTCCACCAAGAACATTCATCTCACAAGTGATGCTGAGGACAAGCGACGCCTGCAGGACCAGGGTCCCCAGAGGATCAGCTGGTTCCGGAAGGCCCGGATCGTACAGAGCAGGACTCTGCGGACCTTGCCTGTAGAGGGCACGTGGCCCCTGACACCACCACTCAACTCTGCAGTTGTGCAAAAGCAACCACAGGTAACAAACAAACGGGCATGGCTGTGTTTGAATACAGCTTTGACGAAAGCAGGGATAGGCTGGCTTTGGCCAGCATTTACAGATCCTCGCTACAGAAGCCTTCCACGTGTGCCTCATTAGGTAGGCCAAAGGAGGGTAGCTACCTACTGAAAAAAGCAAAGCTAGTGCTGGGCCTCCTAGGGCTTCCAATGGAAAAAAAGTAAATAAACACAACATGTAAACACAGCAGAGAGACAACAAAGACAAGCAGTCACCGTCCGGTCAAAACTCAGAGCAAAAATAGTAATTCTTACCCTTCTCCGACATCTTTAAATCCACCCAAGCAACCTCAGCTCTTCAGTACAGGAGGGGACTGCATCATTACCAAAGGCCAAAGATAATAACATCAAGGAGGAAAGCACTCCGGGGGGAAGGGTGGGCGGGGGAAGCCTGATTGGCTAGTGGCTGAGCGCCGGGTCGTTAGAAACAGCAGCTGGGTATCCGGCTCTCTGCTTCACCTGGCGCGCTCTTTGCAGTCTGTGCTCTGCTTTCCTGAGCAGCTTCTGGCTGGCTTTTTCCTATTAAAAACAACAGTGCGAGAAGCCCTTGCACTTTAGGCATCTCCGAGAAACAAAGAAGGTCAAACTGAGTCTCCTTATTAGTTGTTATGGCAACAAAGAAAGTATTGCAGACGCACGGGAAACGCCACTATAGACCTCACCGCCTGAGCTTTAGTCACAACACAGCTCCCCTTCCTGGGTGTGAGCACCCGCCCCTGCGGAATCTCACTGGTGCCCTCAGCCGGGCCGCATCCCAGCTCCGCCTGCTGACTTCCCCGAAGGCATCTTGTTTAAGAATACCTTGCTGACTGCCTCCAGGTAACACATCTCACCTGATGGGAATTCTCTCCATTTCAATCTCCTCAAGGTTTCTTAAAACGGGATTTATACCTCCTGCATTGGAATTACCTAGAGATGCTGATTGAAAATATAGATTCATCAGCTCCACCCCAGACCAGCTAAATAAGTTATCTTTTGCCAACATTTGGTAACTACAAGCTCAGAGAGTAGAATGTGGGCAGCGGTATTTTCTTCAGCACAAATGTAGGCAAATGACTATCACCTGCTCCTGCCTTGGCTCACCCAAATCCCTGTAGGTTGAGCCAAAAGGTCTCTTTGAAATCAGCCAGCACTGACTTTCATCAGAAGATAAGCAGCTTGACCTCCAACATTTAATCAAAAGAACTTAAAAGTTCAGTATGAATGAGAAGTACTGAGTTTGTGTGGAAATCTCAAAATGGATTTATTTTTTCTGGGACTGAAAGGAAAAATTTTTGTTAATGGTACAGTATTCCCCTCTGCAAAGGTCAAAATTGCCCCCCCCAAAAAATCATAAAATATCTCTTTATGTAAATGTGCGTTCTCCTTAGTTTTTTCTATCTCCTGCACAATTGGCTTAAGTGCTTTGAGGTCATGGATAAGGCACTGTGAAGGAAGGTACACTGCTGGTTATATTCACACCGTATTTTTAGCAACTAACACACAGCCTGGAATACCCAGAGACAAGACAACACTTGGTAAATGAATAAACGAATCACAGAAACCCAAGCAGTCTCACGTGGAAAGCATTTTAATAACTACTGCATCATGCTGCCTTAAATTGGGTAAAAGGTCTTTTTAGCGCCGGCTACAATAAGCATGCAAAGGGGAAGACAAAACCACACCTTCTGCCAAAAAATAGTCACTTTTCTCAGTATATAATTAAAACAGAAACAACTACGTCTAAGTGAATCCTGCCGCTTAACCTCTGGGTTTGTTTATCCGCAATGTTGGTGCAAGTGCTTGAGAATTCAGTTTGGTTTGTGTACAAATCCACCACAGCTTTGAAATGTTCCCCCTTCTCACACTTGGATATTCACCACTGACGTTAGGGATTAGAAAAAGAAAACTCAAAACCACTTCAAATCACTATTTCTCTTATTTAAGACCAGAAATTAAAGTGTTTAAATTTCTCATGGTTTCTACCAAAAACCTGAAACTGATAAAAGACAGAATTTGGTGTTCTTACAATCTAGAGTAGGGAGGGGTTGTCAAGTACGGTGTGGGCGAATCCAGCCTGTGGCTTGTTTTTGTCAATAAAGTTTTACTGGCACATAGCCATGCCTCTCCTTTAAGTATTACTGTCTATGGCTCTTTTTTGCAATACAGTAGGAACAGTGACACCATATGACCCCCAGAGCCTAAAATATTTATATTCTGGCCCTTTAAAGAAAAAGTTTGCTGCCCGCTAAGGCAGCATGTGTAAGGGATTTTACACAGCAGTCTCTGGAATCAGATTGCCTGGGTTCAAATGTGTCTACCATTTAGTAGCTGTTAGCATAATCAAACAGGAAGGCCATTAGACTGGGGTGATCCTAATGCCTTGATAGCCTACATGAGCAAAGCAAAACGTAAGCCAGAGTCAGTGCGTGAAAATCCGAGAAAATGAAACTTAGGAACAACCAACCGCAAACAGCCCACTAGCCTTTCCCAGATAAGGCAGCCACTAGAGTCAGTCAAATAACTGCCTTGCTTTGCTTCCAAGTCTTCTCTGTAAAAACCTCCTCCTGTTCATGGAGCACCTCTAACTACTTTTGGTTGGGCGCTGCCTGATCCAGAGATGGATACTCAAATAAACTCTTTTCATCTGCCTCAGTTTACCTTTTAACAGAGCTAAGAGATCTTGGGCATATTTTTAGATTATTTAAGCTCTTTAAGGCTCAGTTTCTCATCTGTTAAATGGGAACAGTAGTTGTACTTACCTCATGGAGTTGTTGTGGGGATTCAGTAAGATAACACAAGTAAAGCTCTAAGAATAGCAGAGACAATTAAGTAGAAGCTGTTAGGATAATCTAATAGCACTCTAACTCTTTTCTGTCAATATGTCTCCTTTTTGAGAAGGCCTCAAAGAGGCTCTGGCTTGTAGTTAACTACATCCAGCAACATTTCTTCACACACTCATTAGCTGTAGACTTGCTTCAGCAATTCTGACTTCATTAAAATTATAATTATTTCTTTAATTCCATTTGCTTATCTACTTCTTCAACTTAATCCCCCGTGCTGGCTGCCAAGGCCCTGGGAATCAGGGAGAACCTCTTATGAGGCAGTTTTAGATGAGAAAAATAAATAAATAAGAGCCAGATGGAGTCAGGAAAATGAACAGTGAGCAAATTATCAAACATGTTTGGCAAACCAAATTTTTTAAAGATGAAGACATATACATCTAGGAGAAGTAGGATGAGCTAAAAGGATGTGAAGAGCAGCTACAGAGAACACAGAACACAAGTGCATCCCAGTGAAGCCATTAGCACGAAATCATTTCTATATCTCTAATCCACTAATTAATTCTTAGCTGAATTTAATCCTCCCTCCCCCAATATTTCTCCACCCCTGAGAAAAACACATCCTAACCAGCAGTGTCCTTGGAAATCCCAGCCAACTCAGATCCAGGTGGGATTTTAGCAGGGCCTTTGGGGTTTTATTGGTCAATCTCCATTTTAGGAAATTATGCATTTTTGGAAGGAACATAAATGAAAATGAACCTTCTTAATGTCCCTTTTTTGGGGACTTAGCAAAATTTATTTTTTTTCCTAGTGAAAATAATCATTTTGGAAGGGCTAGCCCCGGGCCTGACACTGAGAATGTATACATACCATCAATGTTAATTTGCCTCCCCTTGTAGAAAGAATTCTATCCCAAGGATAGGAGTTTATTCCTCCATTCATTCAACACTTATTTCTCAAGCATGAGCTACGTGTTAGGCACAGTTCTAGGGCCTGGGAAATAGGATTGCCAAACTTAGCAAGGAAAAATATAGACTATCCTGTCAAATTTGAATCTAAGATGTACAATGGACATTTTTAAGTACAATTATGTCCCATGCAATACACTTACACTTAAATAATTATTCATCGTGTATCTGAAATTCAAATTTAATTGGATGTCCTATATTTTATCTGGCAACGCTACTGGGAAGAGAGTCGTGACCGAGACAGACACTATCTCCGCTCTCTCATGCAGTTTTAGAGCAATTCTAGCCTCAGAAGTTCACAAGCCTTGATCCCCATCTGGCAGTTTCCTGGTGGGAAAACCCGGGGAATAGAGTGACCATCTCTTTCGAAGTACATCACCTCTCGGGGTCCATTTAGCAGATGTCACTCTGTATTGAAATTGTGTCTTTTCCTTGTCATACTCCTCTGCACTTAAGGTCCCTCGTGACAGAGCCTGTGTCTTTTTATCTCTCTGTCTCCTGACTCTGTCTAGTAGATGCTTAGCACAGACCAGCTGAATGAACAAGTGAACAAACGCATAAATGGTTGGATTCCACCAAACGCGATGCCAAACCACACTCATGGCTCATAAGGCAAATATTCACATACCTTCAGAAACACTGGAGATACAGAGAAAACCATATAGCCAGAATCCCACGACCCTATGGGTGAAGAATGATCTTTTATTTTAAAATGTTTTGGGAAAGTACACCAAACAAAATAAAGGCTTTTTTAAAAAGGAGGGAGAGGGGAGATGGTGTGAGAGAGAAATTGTAAGAATATAAAGGGTGCTTGGAAAGGTCGTTTATTAACATAATAGGTAATACTGAGTTAAAGCACTGATTTAACTAATGGGGAATATAATAAAATATGATGGCCAACAGTTAAGCGGAACCATAATATCAATAACTGAGGAATACGGTATAAACGAATAACAAATGAGAGCCATTTTATTGTCTGTACTGTCATACAATTGAAACACTCAGAAGGAAAAACCACAAGAATCGGCAAAAGGATAGATTCAGAGAGGTGCCAGGGACATGGTATCTACAATAGAAAATCATTTTGTGGCATAGACTCCTTTCTGTCCAACTGTAAAAGAGGGAAGAAAACGTCGAGATCTATAGAACAGGTTTCGATTATGCTAAGTTTTTTTTAAGGAAAGAAAAAAGAAAAACCTTTTAAGGAAAAGGTTTCAATTATGCTAAGTTTTTTTTAAGGGGAAAAAAAAAGAAAGGAAAAAAAACAAAAAGACAAAATATGGTATTGCAGAGTTTCCCAAGGACCACGCAGTTAGCCAGGACGTGTAGCTTCTTTTCTTCAGCGCTTCCCTCGGGGTCATCCTCGGACCTCCCGGGTGGATCTGTGCCTGACACATCACAAGCATGTCACACAGCAATTCTTGGCAGTTCCGTCAGTGCTCAGATGGGTAGGCAGGAAAAGTCTCTGTTCGATGAAGCTTCAGAGGGCTGGTGACATCTTTTCCAAAAAAGATTTAGAAATCGGCAGTTATATTTCAAGAAAGCCCACAACCAGATTAGCTAGTCACAAGTTTCTCTATAGTGGAAATCAGTAACATAGGACACGGGATTTTTTTCCCAGAGGCCACTCACAGGGATATGCAAATGAAAGTCATAAGAGATGGTATGATTAACATCTCATTTGCATGTGGCCTTTGCACTGAGCTATGATCAGACCAGTAGCAGTTAAGGACAACCTCCTCCTTAATGTTTCGTCTTTTTCAACTCCTATACCCAGAATATTTAGAGGAGATGATATGGAATCAAAGGACTGTGGAATCTTTTGGCGAGGACACTCTTTGGAAACCGGACCAGAAGTAAGACAATACTGTATTTATACCTAGGAAATCTTGCAGTAAAAGAGGACTTCTTAAAATCCATTTAGGCTTTATTATTTCAGGTTTAAGTTCCAAACCAAGAAAAATGAAGAAGCCAGGACGGCAACACACGAAGCAACTGTGAGCCCCCTTTGTGACACAGGATAGGGCTGAAAACTTTCTCTATAAAGGGCCAGATATGAAATATTTTAGATTTTGTAGACTGTATGGTGTCATAGCAAATACTTAACTCTGCTGCCTGTAGCACAAAGGCAACCAGTTAATATGTAAGGAATGGGCGTGAATGTTCCAAGGAAACGTGAAGAGAAACAGACAGCAGGCTGGATTTGGCCAGGAGGCCAGTTTTCCAGTTCTTGCGGACAGAGCACCATCTGCTGGCTATAAGCGTTACCACAAGCAAAGGAATTCACACTGCAGACCAGGTGAACAGCTCTCTGAAGTGAGCAAAGCAAAACCTACACAACAGTACAGCATTCCTGGAACCAAATGTGTGGATCAAGCCGGCCTAACACACAGGGAGATGGGACCCCAGCTAAGTGGAGCATGTTTGCCCCACCAACACGCGCTCAAAACACTGGACCTAGCAAAAAAGGTTCACAGTGGCCTCTGGCCCCCTAAGCCTTAAGCTCTCCCTCATTATCACCAACAGCCCTAGCCTCCATCACACCTCAGGTGAGTCTCTTTCTGACATAAGAAATCGTGGATTCAGATGTTTGCAAGCCTCAAATCTGAACCATAAGAAACTCTAGTCATACAGTCATTGGTACACAATAGCAGTGATGATTATTAAAGTAATTTGAATATTAAAATATCCCAAATCACTAGAAATCATTTATTCCAGCCTCCGAGCCATTTTGGACATGAATTCTATTCTCTTTCCAATACACACACACACATACACACACACACACACACACATAAGCACACGCTATAACGTAGAGAAACTGCATTAATGGGCTTGAATCCTACAAGTAAAAATCCAGGCAAATCTTTATTACAGTTTGATAAAAATTCCCTGCAGGAAGTAGACAGCATGCAAACAATATTGATGCAAAATCCGTATCTTCAGTCAAGTGCAAAGCCCTTCCTGAACCTTCAACGGTAGCTCCTGAGACTCTAAAAATTTTCAAGAAAAGTGACTGACAGCATTCACTTGGGGTCAAGTCGAAATGAATACACCTGCAGCTTCTATCATGATGGGTAACTGAAACTTCCTGGCTTGGTTGGAATACTGTTTTTAAGCTTAAAGCCAGGAGATGGATTGAGAGATTATTTTTACATTTTTGCAGTTCACACAAAGGTCACAAGCTGGTACTGGCCTGTGGACACCATCTGGGCCCAGCCCTGTTCTCTGGCCTGCGCAGGGCTTGGAACATTTGGAATTGCTTGTCAATAGCTGAATGACTGCAAACTTCCCGTAAAGGGTGGATGTCCCTGTTTTCTAGGCCTGCACTCTCCCTGCCATTTTTTACTAGGGACCCCACCACTCAGTCCTGGCATGTCCTCCTGGCCCCTACAGACACGTGACCTTGAGACCCTAGTTTATTTGTCATCTTTTCACATTTGCTCAGATCTTAATCTATTACTTCTCTCTTACCAGCTGCATATACAATGTATGTGACTGTGTTAGAATTAATACTGAAAAATCAGTGTTATAGAGAACACATTTTTGGTTGCCAAGGGGGAGGCAGGTGGGAGGGGTGGATTAGAAACTTGGGATTAGCAGATGCAAACTATTATATATAGGCTAGATAAACAACAAGGTCCTACTGTAGAGCACAGGGAACTATATACAATACCCTGTGATAAACCATAATGGAAAAGAATGTGAGAAGGAATGTATGTATGTGTGTAACTAAATCACTTTGCTGTATAGCAGAAATCAACACGACATTGTAAATCAACTATACCTCAATAAAAAATAGATTATAAAAGAGAAAGAAAAACCAATGTTAACTCCTCCAAAGTAGCCACTTGCTCCAAGAATCTATCATCCTTAAAATAAAAATGTAAATCGCATGGCCTGGAACCAACCCGCTGGAGGAGCTATTTCCATCACATGGTATTTGTCTTGGAAACACTTCGGGAGGAGCAGAACTTCCTCCCAAAGGCAAGGACATATGATAAAAGAAAGAGCGAGCCCTGGACTACAAGTCAGAACACTGAAGTTCTAATGTCAGTCCCTCCGCCCAGTGACTATGTGATCTTGAGCAAGTACTCGACCTCCAAGGGTCTCAGTTTCCGCCTTCATTGAAACAGAGAAGATAGTCCCATTCTTGCCAACTCGAGCTGTTGCCAGGCGAACCAAATAAGCAACACGGAAGATGTCCTGCAGAGTGATGCAAACATCTGATGCCACTCTTTGATTTCCTAAAATTATCTAAAGTCACATCTGATCAATGATACGTGCCTATTTTTTTCTTTTTTTTTTTTTTGAAACAAGGGATGCTATCTTCCGAGGCAATTCCAACAGAAAGTTTCTAAAATATTGAGCAACGGAGCTCCTTAAGATTAAGAGCAAAATTCCTAAGATGTTAACTTTGAGGAGGAGGTGAGGGCGTTTGAGAAGAACATCGCTGTGAAGCTGGACACACCCGCTGTCTCCTAAAGGCCCTTGTGCACCAGCCACACCGCCTCCTTTCTGCTCTTTGAACATGCCAGCTCGTTTCTACCTCAGGGCCTTTGCACTTGTTGATCTCTCTGTGGACAATGCTTTTCCCTGCTTCTCAGTATGGCTGTCTCTTCTCAGACTTCAGATCTTGGGGTAAATGCTGCAGCCCCTCTAAAGAAGTCCCTTTGTCATCATCCTCCCCAAACCGACAACAGCTCTGCTTCACCTTTCTCTACTACAAACACTTTCTTTTCAACCTGACATGGACCAAATTTGAAATTAAATATATGTGTGTAATTACTGACTGTGACTCTCCTTTCGACTATAAGCTGTAGGAGGGCAGAAACAAGCCTGTCTAGTAGCCCCAGTGTACCTCCATCACCTAGCGCAGTGCTTGGCATAAAGTAGATGCTCAATTAACATTTGCCAAATAAACGAATGCGTCAGTGAATGGATGGAGAGATGAAAACCTCAACTCCTTACTAGATAGGTGATCCTGGACACATCACTAACCCTTCAGATCCTGTGTCTTAGCTGCACATGGGTGTAAAATACTCTCAGGTGGCTGCTTTGTGGACTAAATGAGACCATGTATGTTAAGTTCCTAGTGCAAAACCTGGAACACAGCGGATCCTCAAGAAATGGTAGCTTTTATAAAGATAATGGGTATGTCCAGTCTCCCTTGTATGGAACAAACCTGGCACTTTACTAGAGGAATGTTAATGTTTGTTTATATAAAGAAGGAGAGACAAGACTGCATGTTTCAAATAAATTTGCAGAGCTCTGATTTAAGCAAGACTAAACAGATCTTTTACTACAGGACATCTCGGAGTCTGAAAAATAAAGATTTGCTTTCTGAACCTCCTAAAGGAGAATTTAACATGCAGCATTTTGCCCCAAACTTATTGGAGCATAGTACTTTTCTGGAGGAAGGTGGTGTCGACCAGGGTTAGGACAATACAGAAGACAACTGGAAAAAGATGACTCTGGTTATTTTATACAATGAATTCTTAAAAGAATCCTGTGAATACGGTGCTCAGCACACTGTTGAATGCTTCCGTTTCATGAATTCCTTCCCAGTTTTCATGATAAACCTCACAAGTTGACTCTATATATACCTAAACATAGAAGAGAATTTAGTTTTGAAAACTGGCAAATGGGGTGGGAAAAGCCGTGAGGGTGGATTGAATACGTCTTAGTGTAGGTGGGTGTGTCCGAACCAGCACCTTCCTCTCTCCACCAGAAACGGCAATAATAAGGTGGTAATTCCAAAACCAACCAGCAGGTGACTCTCTAGGACTAAATTTGGAGAAGAAAATATTCTCAGACCAGTTGGATAAATTCCCTCCTAAGGGTCTGATTTCCAAGAATAACCACCAGATCTGTCAGAAGACGTCGGCTTGAAATACATTAGGGTAGGTGAATTGGCCAGAGGATTACAACTCATGGATACCAGCAAAACAAGAAGAAATTACGTGCTGTGTAATCTCATCCTATGGCACACGGGGTCATGATGTTACTAGTTCTTCTCAATTTCATTTTTTTTTCTGGGGGTGGGCAGAAGGGAAGAAGGAGAGCAGGTGGTATAGGTGGAATAGATGAACTTATCCCATTTATTTGTTGTGTAAATGACCACCCCTGATAATAAGCAAGATAATTTTAGGTAGTCTG
Organism: Aethalodelphis obliquidens; assembly: GCF_003676395.1. Classification (NCBI taxonomy): domain Eukaryota; kingdom Metazoa; phylum Chordata; class Mammalia; order Artiodactyla; family Delphinidae; genus Aethalodelphis; species Aethalodelphis obliquidens. The sequence goes on from NW_020838001.1 coordinate 7,583,335, forward strand.
TGAACATTTTTTTTAATCTATCAAATTTACTGGTAAGCTGAGCCCCCAAACTGCATACACAGCACGTATTAGCACTGTATCTTAATGAATGCTGGCGACTAAGAAGCAATTCACAAGGTAAAATAAATATGGACAAATCTACACAGAACACGCTGGTGAGGAAATATCTCAGTAAACATCGGTACAAAGTAAATATCAAAATAAAATACATTTACATTAATTCCTACACAGAACAAAAGTATGTGAAAACAAATAATTTGATGAAATAACTGGTACCAAAAAATGTATATGTGAAGCAAAAAAAAAAAAAAATGAAGCAATTACAATGCCATTCTCATGCACAGAAATATGCCAAGATAATAGGACATTTCAATGAGTATCAGTATGCAGTCAAAACAGGAATAATGTAAGAATTCTACTGGAAATTTGTGTTCAATGAAGGTCATACTATATAACAAAGAGCAAACAATAATAGTTTTAATTATCATCTTCAAAACCTAGAACACAATCATCTTCAAAACCCTGTAAAATTATCAATCACAAAGTCTGATAATCCATCGTCTCTGAGGGAATTCTGTGGCATTTGTTTCTCATCACTGGTTATTTATTTCATTAGAAACTAAGCTATCACTATCTTCAAATGACTGTTTTGTAAGTATTACTACTGTGCTCATTTGGAAAATCCATACCAATAAACTTGAATTAAGTTTACAGGAATGCAGGCAGAACCTTGTTTTATTGTGCTTCACTTTACTATGCTTCGCAGATATTGCTTTTTTTTTTTTTTTTTTTTGTGCGGTACGCGGGCCTCTCACTGTTGTGGCCTCTCCCGTTGCGGAGCACAGGCTCCGGACGCGCAGGCTCAGCAGCCATGGCTCACGGGCCCAGCCGCTCCGCGGCATGTGGGATCTTCCCGGACCGGGGCACAAACCCGTGTCCCCTGCATCGGCAGGCGGACTCTCAACCACTGCGCCACCAGGGAAGCCCCTTGCATATTTTTAATTGAAGATTTGTGGCACTCCTACATCAAGTAAGTCCATTGGCACCCTTTTTCCTAACCGCATTTGCTCACTTCGTGTCTCCGTGTCACATTTTGGTAATTCTCACGATATTTCAAATCTGTACATTATTATTATATGTGTCATGGTGACCTGTGATCTTGATGTTACTACTACGACCTGCTGAAGGCTCAGATGACGGTTAGCATGTTTTAGCAATAAAGTATTTTTAAATTAAGATATGTACATCTTTTTTAGACATAATGCTATTTATTGCACACTTAATCGACTACAGTATAGCGTAAACATGACTTTTGTGTCCACTGGGAAACCAAAAAACTTGTGTGACTTGCCTTATCACAATATTCGCCTTTTTGAGGTGGTCTGGAATCGAACCCCGAATATCCAAGGTCTGCCTGAACCTTTTGAGTGTTGAATTATAAAAATAATAGATAACAAACCTAAAGATAAAGATTTATCAAATAAACCCAAATCCAATTCTGATGAGTCGTTTGGTTGGTGGCTTGCTATTTTTGACAAAAACAACAGAAACTTCTCAAAGAACATGATATTTTTCCTTTGCGGTGAGGTTTTGCGTTGCTCTGCTCCACTTGTAAACATAACATTATCACTACTGTTATTTTGGAATTAGTGGGTCACTCGTCTTTGATGATCATCCCAGACCTGTCAGCTAAGTATGGTTTTCCAACCATAATTGGGCTTTTTGCATGCACGTAAATCTGCGTTTTTTGTCGTCGTGGTTTAAAAAAACTATGTCTGTATCCTGGAAAACAGAGTTGTTTTCTTCGTAGCAAACAGATGCAGACATTGTCAGAGGTAGTTGTATAAACCCAAGGAGCATACAAACCGCATGCTAACAGTATCTAAAACATCTGCTTTAAATTAAGAAGATGTTTTAAAATATTAAAGGGTCTCTGATAAGACCCTTAGCCTTAAATCATTTCTGACGAATGCCTACTCGTTTTGGTTAAAGAGAGTTAGATTAGTTAAAGTAAGGATTGTAAAGTGAGCGTCTTCTTCATATGACATTTCCTCTGTCCAGATTGTCCTGAGGATTTTTAAACTCTGGGATATTTGCTAATAAATTCTGAAACTGCAACACATACTAAATATTCATGACATCCTCACTCTCATCTTTCCAAACATGGTATTCTGGGGAAATCCAGTGATTCATCAACTTTGATACAAGTTGACTATTCTCAAATTACCAGGCTGTCTCTCAGGAATTCAAGCAATTTATCCATTTTCTCTTTACGAAGCCTACATCACTTTGGTTCTCAACTTTCTTTTGCATTCCAGACACACAGAATCTGAAAAGACATACCTTTTTTGTAAAGATTATTTGGGTTTGTGTAGACAGTCAAGTTACAAAGCAACTCTGTAGCTTTTTGTGAATATATGTTCATAACACATGCTTCTTTTAAACCTTCAGTAATTACTATTGGTATTTGTACAGTTGATCTTATTGTGTGTTAGAAAAAATATAGGTAATTGGTATAGCAGTATAAAGACAGAAAAATATACTTTTAAAAATAAATATATTTAAATAGAAGAGACAGAAGAAAATTGAATAATGGTACAAGCAATATGTAAATGACAAAAACTGTGATGATATAAGTCAAATGCTGCAAAAATTTCTGAATTTGTTCTGACATGAAACCAATGGCATTTGTAACAACCTGATCTAACCCAACCCTCCCTCTCTGTGTAGATGTGTCTTGGAAGGTAAGCTTATTTATCAATTATCAAGGCAGTCACTTGTCACTCCTACAGGCACTCAGGACATAATTTTTGAGCATCTACACTATGCCATGCTCCCCACAAGTGAACAGAGCCTACAGTCATAAAGCCTAGAATGTAAGGACCTTCACTGCCCTCTTAACATTATACGGCCATTCAACAAATATTCGTGGACTCCATGCAAGGCACTGGGGGTTAAAATAACGAGGAAAAAACAAAGACACAGGTCTCCAGCCCTCCTGGGTGTTACTGCTTCTTGGAAGAGCTAGTCCTGAGTCAACTGGCCACACAATTAAATATGAAATGAAAACTGTGGTGGGGCTGTAAAAGAGGGTGCCCTCGTCTGCATCTTAGGGGTACACACGACCAGAGATTCCACACCAGTTATGATAAAGTCTGGGGGACCTGCCTTGGAGTCAGGGAGGGCCCTGGAGGTAAGACCTAGGGATGACGAAGAGTCACCTCAGACAGGGGAAAGGCACAGAATTCCAGGGAGAACGACCAGGAAAAGCTCTCTGGGGGACAGATGATCAGTAGAAAGGGCCGCAGGGAAGGCTGGGTGACCAGGGCACAGAGAGCAGGTATTTATGGCCGGGGCCACTGTTTCCTGTGGTCATTCATTCGTTCTTGCATTCATTCATTTAGCAAGTTTCTGCAGACGAACCAGGTTCCACCCCGTAGATGTTCTTCCATGTTTGGGGATCTCTGCACCTCATCAGTGAAAAGGTCTCCAGCAAGAACCCCCTACACAGGCCTAGTCATTTATTTATACGTTACATATACACAGGTATCCTTATATATAAAACATACAAAGATACATCTAAAAGGATAAGAAAATGTTTTAACATTTTTCTAATTGTCCCCCTTGTCCCTCCATGGGCCATTGTGTACCCTGCTCCAGAGATCACTGTTCTGGAAAAGGGGCCTCTTAGGATTGGCTCAGAGTCACAGCAGAACCAGAGCCCAGGACTCCCCGTCCCCCAGGCCATTCCCTTCCCAGGAGAGCGTGGGTCCCAGGCTTGAGAGTCATGAGCATCACCGGGGGGCTTGGTAACACATTCGGGGCCGGGCCCCACCCTCCGAGGTCCTGGGGGGGCCCGAATGTCCGCACCACCAGCGGCACGCTCCCAAGGAATGCCGAGCTGCTAGACGTGAGTCCGCTCGACTATTTCCCCAACCGCGGGCCAGACCTCGTGCCCAGACCCCGTGTAGGTCGTTAAAAGTGCACGCTGCTCAGCCGCTCCCTACACCTTAAAATCTAGCATCTCTGGGGGTGAGGGCCCAAGAATCTGCATTTTAAACAATTCCCCCCAGGACACTGTGATACAGTATAAGTGATGGGGAGTGAGACCCCTCGACAGGGGCCAGGCTCTGGGAGGAAGGGGGCTCACCAGCCTGGCGCGCATTAGAGGGGAGGAGCTGAGCCCTATCCCCACCCCTCCCCCCCCAGCCATCTGCCCCCAGCCCTCCCCTACCCCACACAGTCCGCCCGCGCTCACCTTGCAGGCGGTAGAGCTGCCCCGTGCTGTGCTGCCGCGTGATGTGCTGCCAGTAGGCGCTTCGAGGCAAGGGCACCATGGTGCTCAGCGAGGCGGCCCGCTCACTCATCCTCATCTGGAGCTGTGTCAAGGAAGAGAGCGTGTGTCAGCAACCCCGGGGCCGCGAGAGACCTGACCCAGGGAGCTCCACGCAGGGAGCTGCAGAAGCACGAGCTGGCCCGTCAGCCAATCAGTGCGTACGGCCCCATGGTGGTGGTGGACGGCTGTCGGTTTCACTGACTTAGCAGCATCCGTTCTTCAGCCGGCTGGCAACAGTGCATTGATTTTCCTTGGGGGAACTTCCCTCCAGCTCAATCGATTCCGTCATGGTCAGACCCCACCACTGATTCTAGGGGTGACCCGGTGACCTGCGTCAGGCCAATAAGACACAATCCCTGGGGACATTTATCAGGACTTTTGTGGAAGAGAGAATTGGTAGAGGTAAATTAAGGGGTTTTTCTGACTGTTTTTTTTTTCGTTGCTGAATCCCAAGGTCTAGATTATTTCTGGAACGTGGTAGATGCACAAGAAATACCCGTTGAATTAAATGTTTGAGTTTTCTTGTGGGGTTGCTAAGAGGACAGCAGGTGGGCCTGGAGCCTATCTTGGAACAATAAAGGGAGAACATGCCAGTCATTGGACACTATTCCAAAGGAGACAGCCAAGAAAAGGAGGGGAGAGTCCCGACAAGCTCCACTAAGACCCTGGATCCTACCTGAACCAAGAGACTAGCCTGGGACTTCTCAATTATACAAGCCGATTATTTCTGTTCCGTTTAAGCTGATTTGAGTTGGGTTCTATCACTAGTATAAGAAAAAGAGCCTTGTCTGCCCCTACAAGCACCTGACCCTCATTCCAGACACTGAGGGATGAAGAGGAAGTGGTAGCTTTTGGCACCAAACATCTAGGAGTATCCATCCTGAAAGATACAATGTGAGGCCCCAGGTCTTTGGGGAGTAGTCAATGGCCTGTTCGAACACATGGCGGGGGGGTGGGGCGGGGGGGGGGGAGATTCAAAGAGAAGACAGCTTAGTGGGATGGGCAGGAGGCGAATAGAAATTTACATGTGATGGATTGGATTCTTTATCACAATAGCACAATTACCAAAATGAGTCTCCAAGTAGAATTACATAGCACTAGGTTTCATGGGGACATTTCTTCCTAAACATGTCCTGTTAAACCAAAAGGGCAAAAAGCTGAAAACAAAAGCTCGTAGAGAGGTTCTGTGGCTGTTTCTCTATTTCTGCAGAAACGACAAGTCTCAAAAGTTTAAGAGCAAAAACCAAAACCAAACAAACCAAAAAAATCTATTTACCAGTGACTTCTGCTGACATTCAACTTCAATAACATGGAATACAAGAAAATAAAGGGAGGAAAAGAACTGAATTCTCAAGGTACTGATTATAAGATTTTCTCAATGTAAAGGGATTATATTTAATATAATAAAATTTTTAATATAAAGCAAATATTTGGGAAATAGCTGTTAAATTCAAATTACTCACTATATTACTGTGAATATATTTCTGCAGCCCAGCATGATCTGACTGTATTTTTAGAAAGCTTATTTAGGAACAAAAATAAAATGACACTAATGTCATGTGTCATAGAGAACATTACAAAGCCGGTTCTCTGTTTCTTCCTTAAACCTTTGAAACAATATCTAATTTTATGAAAGAGGCATTTTAATTGTCTTTGGAGAAGTATGCTGAGAAAAGTCTTCTTATTTAACAATGCAAAAATGTCTGAATTCTCGAAGATTGAGAAGACTCAGGAAGTCATGTGGTGAAGAGTCTAGCTGGAAGGTGTCTGCCCTCATGCTTCTTTTTATTTCAAATATATCATATCTTTTTTATAACTTATTTTCTTCACCTGAACAATGTATTGTTAGCATGTTGGCATTTCTACAACAGCACTTTTTTTTTTTTTTTTTTTTTTGCGATACACGGGCCTCTCACCGCTGTGGCCTCTCCCGCCGCGGAGCAACAGGCTCCAGACGCGCAGGCCCAGCGGCCATGGCTCACGGGCCCAGCCGCCCCGCGGCACGTGGGATCCTCCCGGACCAGGGCACGAACCTGCGTCCCCTGCATCGGCAGGAGGACTCTCAACCACTGCGCCACCAGGGAAGCCCTATAACAGCATTTTTAATGTCTACATAGTATTCCATTATATGGACGTATTTGTTTTTGTTTTTTTTTAACATCTTTATTGGAGTATAATTGCTCTACAATGGTGCGTTAGTTTCTGCTGTATAACAAAGTGAATCAGCTATACGTATACATATGTCCCCATATCTCCTCCCTCTTGCATCTCCCTCCCTCCCACCCTCCCTATCCCACCCCTCTAGGTGGTCACAAAGCAGCGAGCTGATCTCCCTGTGCTGGCCCTCATCCTTCTTTATTGCTGTAAGTGACCCTTCCCCTCTGAGCTTGCTACCCTTCCCATCTCAGGCCGCAATATGGTGGGGGGCCTGCCATTGCCACCCACCTGTGGTGCCTCCCCCCTCCCTCCTCCCCACCACTGCCTTGATCCCTCAGCCTGAGAGCTGCCCCCACTCCTCACCTGGCTAACACCTACCTTCCCTTCAGGAGGCAGCTCAGGAATCACCTCCTGACAACTCTTCCCCCTTCATGACACCAGGTGCTTCTAGCAGACATCCCACAGCTCTGCTCTTACTCTGATCATTTCACTGTTTTGTGACAGCAGCTAAACTAGCCCACCTCCTCCTGTAGCCCATGCACTCCAAGAAAGTGGGGATTATATCTTTTCTCTCTGTGTCCCCAACACCTAAGTGGGGCCCCTGAAGGCTGAACAAATAGAGGATGGATAAATGAGCCCATGAACCCAGCTCTTGCCCAGGGAATAAATCCTAATCAACCCAGCAAATCAGAAGCACTGTTAGCCCAGAGCTGAATTCCTGCCGAAGCTCCAGGTCCAGGTTAAACTAACGTGGTTCTCAGGGGCTGTGGGGAACATGGTGATAAGACGGCATCATTCTAAAGACGGAGACACAGAGAATGGGCTTGAGGACACGGGGCAGGGGGGAAGGGTAAGCTGGGACGAAGTGAGAGAGTGGCATGGACACATACACACTACCAGATGTAAAATAGCTAGCTAGTGGGAAGCAGCCGCATGGCACAGGGAGATGAGCTCGGTGCTTTGTGACCACCTAGAGGGGTGGGATAGGGAGGGTGGGAGGGAGACGCAAGAGGGAGGAGACATGGAGATATATGTATATGTATAGCTGATTCACTTTGTTATAAAGCAGAAACTAACGCACCATTGTAGAGCAATTATACTCCAATAAAGATGTTAAAAAAATAAAAAATAAGACTGCATCATTCTACTCTGCATTCAAGAGATGAGCAGAAGCAGGGCCTCGGGGAAAGACCTGCTTACGTGTGTATGCACAGTCGGTCAGGACAGTCCAATGGCGGGGAGTTCAGCTCGACACATTTATTCATTCTACTAACAGTGTTACTCAAGATCCCACCAGGGGAGAAAGGCAAGGCTTTGTGAATGTCAAAGAAATGCCTTCTTGTACTTCAACACTCAAACTTTCCCCCTACACAACAGGGATGCACGTAGGTCTCTTCCTACGCAGCCTGAGAGAGTTCTGACTCTGCCCAGTGGCCTGAGATAATCAATCAATGGATGTAACTGATTGGGTTTCAAGGACACACAAGGCATTGTGCTGCCGAGGGTGGCAGGGAGCCGACCATGGAGCAGGAGACCCGGGCTCCCGTTCAGGTTGGGCTCCAGATGAGCTGTGTGGCACGGGACACACCCCTCCCTGCGTTTAAGCCTCAAAAGCTCCTCTCTCATGGAACATTCCTTCCTAAGGAGACAGACAATAAAACTAAACAAATAAAAAAGAAAAGGACTGCCATAAAAAAGAATGAAGTCCTGACACACGCTACAGCACGGATGAAGCTGGAAACTTGATGCTGAGTGAAAGAAGCCAGTCACAAAAGACCACACAGTGTATGATTCTATTTACATGCAAGGTCCAGAACTGGCAAATGCAGAGAAAGCAGATTGGTGGTTGCCTAAGGCTGGGTGGATGATGCCTAAAGGAGATGGGTTTCTTTCTGGGGTGATGAAAATATTCTGGAGTTGACTGCAGTGATGCTTTCACAATTCCATGAATATGGGCTTCCCTGGTGGCGCAGTGGTTGAGAGTCCGCCTGCCGATGCGGGGGACACGGGTTCATGCCCCGGTCCGGGAGGATCCCACATGCCGCGGAGCAGCTGGGCCCGTGAGCCATGGCTGCTGAGCCTGCGCGTCCGGAGCCTGGGCTCCGCAACGGGAGAGGCCACAACAGTGAGAGGCCCACGTACCGCAAAAAAAAAAAAAAAAGGAAAGAAAAGGGTAGATCTTTATGAAGTGACATGAAACAATTCTAAAACCAAAGGGCCACCATTCCTTATCTATGTATGTTGGTGGGGAGAGCTCGTCATCACTGGGACAGGTTTAAATACTGTCTATCCACACTCTGATGACTCTCAAATGCATATCTGTAGCTCCAATCTCTCCCCTAAACCTCAGGCTCCTGTATTTCACAGCCTGCTCCCCACTTCCACCTAGATGTCCAGTAGGCATCTCTCATCTAACATGTACAAACCAGAACCATCGTTTCTCACACTTCACTCCCTAAAAGCTCTTCCCCTTCTAGGCAAATGGTTCTTCCATTCAACCCATTGCTCTGTTTCAAGAAGAAGAGAAACCTTTGAGACTACCTTGTTTCCTCTCTATCCTACAAGAAAGTTCAACCATCAGCAAATCCTGTTGTTCAAGATGTATCCAGAATCCACTTTTCACCACCTCCCTCCCCACCAACCTGATCCGCACCATTAGCACTCACCTGGATTCCCAGATGACAGAAATAGTCCCTAACTCTGCTTCTTACTTGTACTCTCGCCTCACCCACCCCCAGTCTTTCCCAAACAGCGGCCAGAGTGCCCCCTTCAAGAGTAAAGCCAGGGGCTTCCCTGGTGGCGCAGTGGCTGAGAGTCCGCCTGCCGATGCAGGGGACACGGGTTCGTGCCCCGGTCCGGGAGGATCCCACATGCCGCGGAGCGGCTGGGCCCGTGAGCCATGGCCGCTGAGCCTGTGCGTCCGGAGCCTGTGCTCCGCAACAGGAGAGGCCACAGCAGTGAGAGGCCCGCACACCGCAAAAAAAAAAAAAAAAAAAAGAGTAAAGCCAACTGATCTCAGCTTTTCTCAGAACCCTCCAATGACTTCTCAACTGACCCCATGCAAAATCCAAACTCTTGACCACAAATGAAAGGTCATATAGGACGTGGCCCCTACTTATTTCTAGACAACACCTCCTACCCCTCTTCTCATTTCATCTGCTTCAGAGTCACAGCTTTGTACTTGAACATGCAAAGCACAGAGCTGCCTCGGGGCCTGTGCACTTACTGTTCCCTCTGCCTGGAACAGATGTGGTACGTATGTACAAAGGAATATTACTCAGCCATTAAAAAGAACGAAAAAATGCCATTTGCGGCAACATGGATGGACCTGGAGATTGTCATACTGAGTGAAGTAAGTCACACAGAGAAAGACAACTATCACATGATATCGCTTATATGTGGAATCTAAAAGAAAAAGGATACAAACAAACTTATTTACAAAACAGAAACAGACTCACAGACTTAGAGAATGAACTTATGGTTACCCGGTGCAGGGGGGGGAAGAATGGGGGAAGGGATAGACTGGGAGTTTGGGATTGACATGTTATATGTTGCTATGTTTAAAACAGATAACCAACTAGGACCTACTGTATAGCACAGGGAACTCTCCTCAATACTCTGTAATAACCTAAATGGGAAAAGAATTTGAAAAAGAACAGATACACATATTTGTAAAAAAAAACTGGCCCTTAGAAATTTCCACTCTTCCCTTCCCCCCTCTCTCTGCCAGAGTATCACCTTATCAGGGCAACAAACCTCCTTCATTCTCTGTCCTTTACAATGCAGTCTCCTTCACAGCATTCACCAACTCTTGATACAGTTTTATGTTTATTATCTATTGATGACTGTCTCATTCTCCATAACAATGAGTACATTCTTTGAACCAAAGGACTGTTTCTTGTTCTCTGCTGTACTCCTGCTTCCTAGAACAGGGTCTGACACAAAGTAGATACTCAGAAAATGAATGTACTTATTAATACATAGATACCTTTATATCTATTAAGGGATATGACGTTCCGGAAGGATGCAAAAGAAGCTGGTCATGGGTTTGCTTCCGAGGAAGTAAACTGGGAACCTGAGATGATTAAGCATGGGAAAGAGACTTATTTTACACTGGATAACGTTTTGTACAATTCCATATCATGTGTGAATCAAATCTTTTATTTTATTTATTTTTTATTATTTTTTTTTTTTTGCGGTACGCGGGCCTCTCACTGCTGTGGCCCCTCCCGCCGCGGAGCACAGGCTCTCGCCGCGCAGGCTCCGCGGCCATGGCTCACAGGTGCGGCCGCTCCGCGGCATGTGGGATCCTCCCGGACCGGGGCACGAACCTGCGTCCCCTGCATCGGCAGGTGGACTCTCAACCACTGCACCACCAGGGAAGCCCTGAATCAAATATTTTAATCCAAAAGCCTTCTTTTGAAATCTTCAAAGAAATCAGAGCTCTTTTCCTCAATTGCATACCATTCCATGCACTAGTTTAAAGAACTTTGAAACTATGCATAAGGCGCTGAGCAATATGTGTAAGTGCCCCGGCTCCTCCAAGAACAGGCTTGTAGAGAGGAAAGATCTTCCCACTTCACACACTGTCGTTTTATAGGCCCTCCCCAGCCCCAGCCCTAAGCCCCTTGATCCTCTCCAGATGACACTTACTAGAAAATGAAAACGAGGGGAATTTAAAAGGAGAGTAGAAAACAGCTCTCAAAGAAGCTTAACCTTAATTTCAAATTTCTAACCAGAGAGAATTACTCCCAACTATCTCATGAATAGTAAACGTGTTTTGAACAGAATCTTTAAAATGTTAGGTTTATTCCTACAAATTCCAGACCAAATGCCTCTCTTAAAAGAGAACAATAGTCTTAGACGATACTTTTTTTAAAAAGACATAAAATCCAGCATGTGTTTGTGTAGTATGTGATCTGTTTACCCAGTTTGAGGTAAATCTGTATTTCTGAGGTTTATCAAATACCCTTGTAAAGTTCTAGCAAGCTTGTACGGTTTGGTGCTGGGAGTAATTCATTGAGATAACTACATCTGCTGCATTCTTCAGGGTTCTTTCTGCTTGATGAAGCACGTTCATTTAATCAATACAAACCGCTTAAAATGCTAATTGCTACGCTAAGTGACAGTAACCAAATCCTCTGGAAGCGAGATGCAAATGCTGTTGAACAAGTTTTGTAATCATTGTGGGTTGACGACAGGAGCTACATCGTCCTGTCTGAACAGAGGTCTGCAGAGCGGCTCTTGCGCCCACCTTTCCTCCACCTACTGGACAGGTGCGCTCCCACTTCAGTTAGAGGAGTGATTTCTTAAAAGGATCTAGCTTTCTCCAGCGAGAGAGCTTAACCACATGTTCTTGCTTCTGTAAACACATGAAACACCGTGAACATATCCTGCTGAGATGCATGTAAAGACTGCTTAAGGTCCGATATAATTAGACCAGGAGGGAATTATGGCTGCAATGACACCTCTGTTCTCAGCGCAATGTATGTTCACTGAATGATCGGTGTTAAGTCTTACTGCGGATTTTTGTATGTATAAAGGGCATCAAAGCACGCGGTCCCATGCTGTGCTCTCTCTAGCTCCAGTGCCATTCCTTCCATGGACCAAGGAGCTGGAATCTCAGAGTCACTGTACAGCCACAGTTCTCAAAGTGTGGTTCCTGGACCAGCATCAGCATCACCTGAGAACTTATTAGACATTCAAATTCCAATGCCTCTGGGGCTTCCCTGGTGGCGCAGTGGTTGAAAGTCCGCCTGCCGATGCAGGGGACGCGGGTTCGTGCCCCGGTCCAGGAGGATCCCACGTGCCGCGGAGCGGCTGGGCCCATGAGCCATGGCCGCTGAGCCTGCGCGTCCGGAGCCTGTGCTCCGCAATGGGAGAGGCCACAGCAGTGAGAGGCCCGCGTACCGCAAAAAAAAAAAAAAAAAAAAAAATTCCAATGCCTCACCCACACCTGCCGAAACCCTGGAGGTGGAGCACATCCACGTGTGGCTTAGTGAGCCTTCCAGGTGACCCTGATGCCCTCAGAAGGTGGGGAACCACCGTCCCAGAGCCCACCTTTTCTGCTCCCTCAGCTCATCACCGCCCACACCACAGACACACACTCAGGCCCTAGACATTCTCTCTTCTACCTCCAAAGCCTCCCAAATTTCCTCCTTCCTTTCAGCTCCCACTGACTCACACCCTGGGCTTTACGTTCCTGTCCTGGCTCTTCACTTACTGACTGTAAGCCATGGAGCCTCAATTTCTCCCTCCGTGAAATGGACCTAATATTGCCAATTAAAATGCATACCATTAAAAAGAATGAATGAGACCAAGGTTGGCAAACTTTTCTGTCAAGGGCCAAATGTTAAATGTCTTCGGCTCTGCAGGCCATCCAGTCTCTATGGTGCCAATGAACCTCCTCTTTTATTTCCATGTGAAAGCAGCCATAACAATGTAAAAATGGATTGGGTGTAGCGGTGTTCTAATAAAACTGTACTTACAAAAACAAGCACAGGCTAGATTTTGCTCATCAGTCATAGTTTGCCAACCCCTGAATCAGACCTAGGCTACATGACTTTAAACTACTCCCGTGAGATATTTACTGTTGAATAAGAATACCAGGGGGTAGTTTCTTCAAATGTGTAATATGATCACGATTTTGGAAAATCAACAATGACCCCCAAATACCCATATCTTGTGTAGATATCTATGTGTGTCTATCCACCTCTGTGTGTATGTAGATGTCGATTTCTGTGTAGGATTATATGGGTACGGAGGAAAACATGGAAAGATAAGTGCACACTTTTAAGTTTTAGGAGTTGCTAAAGAGGGGAAAGAGGCATGCAAACCAATAATAAAAGGGAAAAAATAGAGCACAAATCATCTTCTATACGGTTATATTTTTGCAGTTAGTTAAAATTTCCATACATGTGTTTGTGTAAAAATAAATTAAATAGGATTCAAAAAACCAATCCCGATCTCCAAGGATAGTTGTGAAAATTAAACAAAATAAAGCATGCAGACACTCAGCGTCGAGCCAGATGGAGCTGCTCACTCCAACTTTAATTATCCCTCAATTAGACGAAGCCTCCGAACTCAGTTTGCCTTCACGCTCTCCCTGCCTGCGTCCCTGCCTCCCCTCACCCCTTTCAGTGAATTCTGCACTTGGCGTTCTTTGGTTCATTCACTCCCTCATTCCACGCATTTATATACTCCGGGCATCATTTACAAGGCATGCACTCTGCTGGGGGCTGGAAACTTAAATAAAACACAGAACCTCTGTTTCCCCCAGGATTTTATAGTAAATGGCCAGAGAGCTAGTTTAAAGCCCAGCTTAGGTCACGTCACCGTCTGCCTGCACAATGGTGTCCCGTCCTCTACAAAAGAGAGCAGACCCTCCCGTAAGCAGAGCTCTCCTTCCCGTGGTGGAGAAGATGCCACATCTATGCTCATATACCTAGTGTCTGGTGTGATTCGTATGACGGCACTTAATAAAAAGTGGCTGAATAACTGAGTCACTGATGGACACACTGGCTGACTTGACTGAAGAGAGGAATCCATAAGTGGATGAGAAACCTCCCTCATCTTCCATCCCCTTTGCCATCTTATCCTCTCTGACTCCCAAGTCAACATTAACAACGCAGGTGGACTTGGATTTAGTAGGTGTCAGACACGATGTCAGGAAACCACAGGCATTATGCCACTCAGTAAGGTATGTACTAATACAACCTCCTCTTTCACAGGAAGGGGGACAAACACTACAGGTGGGGAAGTGACCTGCCCAAGGACACTGAGCTGGTCAAGATGCCCAGCCAGGATGTAAGACCTGGCCTCCTACTGCAGAGCTAAAGTTCATATCAGAATCCTGTGTATGTCTCAGGAAAGCACAGAAGATGTCATGAAGACCTTAAAGGATGGGCTCATGTTCTGTCCATAGTGATAAAAGGGCATCTGAATTTTGGAAATAAATTTTAGAATAAATATTTATAAATATTTATTTATAAATAAATATTTATAAATATAAATATATTTATAAATATAAATAAATAAATATTTCTAAAATAATATTTTAGAAATAAAATTTTCAAAGCTTAGAGAAATAGCAAACAGTCGAAGGAGGTGCAAGGAGATGGGAACACCCACGGAATCCTGGGGAGTAGAATCTCCCAGTGATTCTCCCAGCCCTTGGAACCCTCACTGTCCCAGGGGCCTCTGCTCAAGTGAAAATCAACCATCTGCCAAACAGGTGGCCACCCTCGGCTTTCTCGTGAAACCCGCGCTTCTGGGCTGCCGAATCCAGCTCCGACAGATGTTTGGCAGGAACCACCCAAAGAGCTGTCTTCACTTTCTCCAGCTCCTTTCCCTTGTTCTGACATTTACAGCAGAAGTGATGGGTATTCCTATCATCAAAGTGTTACCAAGATATCACAGAATACTACTGAACTGTCAAGGAAATAAAGCGAGCAGAGGCTTACTTTTGAATGTCACAAACACACACACACACACACACACACACAGAGACAGAAAAGAAAAAGTGAGCAGGAGAGAAAGTTTGCTAAGGGAAAAAATGCAGCAGACACTACTTGGTGAGCAGAACTCTGGCTGAAACAATGCCTCCACTGTCGCCTGCAGCTCTGATAAAGCAGACTGTTAGTGGAATCAACCATTTGGGGCCAAATTTCCAAATACAGCATCTTGCTGAGCGCCAGATGTGCTCAAATGGTTACTTGCATGGGGAATGAAAGTGATTTGCATCAATTTACTCGGAGTCATTTGAATTCTCAGCCATATGCATAAAATAGAATCATCCTTCCCTTTGCTTCTGGTAACTTTTTACAACCCCTTACCGAGGAAACCCTCTCCCCACCTGTACACTGAAATTAATAACCTCTGGGACTATTTTCCCCAGCCTCTCAGAGAAGACTTGCTTGGAACCTGTGCCTTGTTTTGGCACTGGGAGGGAATGGGATTTGGGATTCCGGCTTCATTTTCCTTTTTCTCTATGCTCAGAAAATTGTCTATTCAAGGGCTTCCCTGGTGGCGCAGTGGTTGAGAGTCCGCCTGCCGATGCAGGGGACACGGGTTCGTGCCCGGGTCCGGGAAGATCCCACGTGCCATGGAGCGGCTGGGCCCGTGAGCCATGGCCGCTGAGCCTGCGCGTCCGGAGCCTGTGCTCCGCAACGGGAGGGGCCGCAGCAGTGAGAGGCACGCGTAACACAAAAAAAAAAAAAAAAAAAGAAAAGAAAAAAAATTAATGGAAGAGAAAAACATACAGAGAAATATAAAAGCCCCTTGTCAGACCCTCAAACCCCAGTCCTGCTCCCCAAAGGTAACCAACATTACCCAGTACGTTTGTATCCCGCCGGAAGTTCACTCTGTACTGACAAAGCACGTGTGTGAGTGCGAGTGTGGGTGTGAGTGTGTGTCGGACTCTGCCTACTGTCCTGCCTCTTCTTCATCCACGTGCTTCACACAAGTTCGATAGTACCAAGTGTTACCCTACTTAGCTGCCTCATTTAGTTCCTGTTACATCATGTGCCATAACTTATCTAATTATCCCCTTTGGGTGATATCTCTGCTATTACACACAAGCTCCCCAAGAATGGGAACTTCATCTTCTTCAATCACTTCCTCAGCACCCTGCAGACAGCAGGGCTTAGCAAATGTTTGTAAAACAGCAGAATGTAAGCAAAAAGGAATAACTCCCTCCATTTGTGTCCACATCAGCTTTGCTTCCGGTAGTACATTTTTAGAGTAAATTCCTAGATGTGCTATTGCTGAGTAAAGGGACATGTGAATTGAATTTTGATCAACAGGGACAAATTGCCCTCTAAAGGGCACCAGAGCACATTGAATCACAGGATTACACTGTTGCATGTTTTGAAGAGTTTAAATCATAACTTCTATTCTAAATTTCAAGCTCCTTAAGATGCAAAAAAAAATTTTTACATCTTTGCAAAGATCTACTTTGCAAGCAGTAGATAGATGTTCAGTAAAAGATTTCTGAATTATAATTAATATACCAAGCTATGAAAAGGGAGTGGATATTCAGGAGTGAAAAAAAGTTGATAACTGCTTTAAGTAGTACACTAAAAAAAAAAAAATCTGTAAGTTAACGCAATTAACTAGAGCTCATAAACAGAAGAGGTAAAAACTGATTTTTTTGTGGGTGGATGAGTGGAGACACAGTTGTGAGAAGGCTGTTTCTACACATAAAATCCCAGCAGGTGTGGGTCTTTTTCAGTCTGAGTAGTAGTGAAATCGATTCTATGCTTTCTTTGATGCCCTCTATATTAAAAAAAAAAAAGTGTAGACTATCATTTTTAAAATTAGGTTGAATATAAATTACTTTGGTTTGCAGAACTGTAGAAGAGTTCCTCTTGAATTCTACAAATTGATTAACAAAATTTATTTGCAAATAATTTGCAAATAAATTGCAAAATTTATTTCCAAGTCTGGAAGTAAATCAATTAAACAACAACAGAAAAGAGGGGACACAGAGAGAGCTCCGATTAAACTCTCAAACGTGGGAGCACAGTCAGGACTGCAGAGGATGGGGGAGACGTCACCCTGGGGCCTGAATGTCACCCCCAGTGGAGCCCGGCCCTGCAGCCCCCAAGGGAGCTGCTAAATGGCCATCATTCACCTTGTCACTCTCGCCTTGAAGGAAATTCTAAAAATGACAGGCCCGGCCGTGGAATGAGGAACATCCCCACACTGCCACTCCTTGTTCCAAAATTAGACTCTGTTATAGACACTGATCTCCAAGGTGGCAAAAATAGCTGGCTGCTCGGGGGAGTCCCACACTGTCCAGGCAGAGCTTCCCTGTAGCTGCTCCAGCAGGGCAGCTCGCAGCTTGTGAGCAAACGAGTTCCTGCGGCTCCATCTCATTCAACAGTTAGTCCTTCCCCTCATACCCCAGGCCCGCCCACCCTCTTCTACACCCTATTTAGAATGAATCATAATACACTGAATTTTAAAGGAGAGGAGGTGGGGGAAGGATTATGAGAAACATGATTGCTATCTGGTGCCAAAAGTACCAAAAGAAACGAGATTTCTTATAACAGTAATTTTTTAACATATACTCTGAGTTGATATGTATTTCTGAAAGGTACTCTGATATTCAGGGTAATTTGAAAATGCTAAGACAGTTCTCAGTGCGGATATAAAAGAAACAGAAGGGCTTTAAAACCCTTCTGGGGAGTAAGGCATTGTGGCCAGAGGTAGAGGTTTAGCAACCAAATAAAAGGATCCTGCATTTCTGGCTCCAACAGTAATGAGCTCTATGGCTGTGGGCAAGTGACTTAACCACTGTGAGCATCTGTTTTCTCGTCTATAAGATCTGGAGAGTGATTCCTTCCAGGTCAAGGGTCATGAATAATACGCCCTTGAATTATAAGACCCATGGGATCATGGGCTTTACCTGTCAATTACCACTATATCCTACAGCATATTATGTCCACAATAAACATATTTGAATGAACTAATAAATGAGAACGAATGAATAGGTCTACTTCACAGAGATATCATGGTGATTAGAGAAAAAGCAAGTAAAGTGCCTGGCCTGATAAGTGGTACGGTTGTTGTTGTTAAAGAGCCTGGCATTTAGCAGATGCTTCATAAATAAATGGCATTATTAGCAACACGCCATAAAGCAGGAAACGTACTTAAAAGGTAAAATCAAAGCACTAAATAAACATTATTCCAGAAGTTTGCATGGTATGGGGACAGACACCAAGGTGGCCCCCTGATCTCCTCCTCTAGGTGTGCACACCCTTGTGTGGACCCCTCTCTCTCGTGACTGTGGGAAGGACTTGTGACTTGCTTCCAACCAATAGCCTATGACGGGATGATGGGATGTCACGACCATGGTTAGGATACACAGGATTGTGGTCTTGCTGGCTTTGATGAAGCAAGTGGCTATGTTGGGAAACCCACATGACAAGAAGCTGAGGGTGGTCCCTGGGAGCTAAGGATGGCCTCCATCCACTAGCCAACAAGAAACTGAGGCCCTTGATCCTGCAGCCCCAAGGAACTAACTTCCACTAACAACCACTGTGAGCTTGTGAGTGGGTCGTTCCCCAGTCTAACCTTCAGATGAGACTAGAGTATCTCAGTCTTGTGAGAATCTGAAGCCGGGGGCCCATGGAAGCCATGCCAACATTCTTGACCCATGGCAACTATGAGATAACATACATGTGTTGTTTTAGGGTGCACAGTTTGTGGCACTTTGTTACACAGCAACAGAAAACTTATACATGTAACATAGGCAGGACATCGACTGGCCACAGCATGGCTAGCAAATGCCCAGAGAAGGACCACTTGCTGAGTGACAATGGAGAGTGGTAGGGACTGCGGAGAACTGAAGATCCCCATTCTACCTGAAGAGAGAAGGCACCACCGGGCATATCTGATGGTTGCCACATGGGGGTGTGAGATCAGTGTGGCCTTTTCACTTTTTAAGATACTACAGAAATCTGAGTTTTATGTGAAACCTCTTAACTTTTAAATGTCAGCCGTTAATTTGGAATTTTTAGAACAGCAGTGACCTGATCTCATGCAGGGCAAAGAAAACGTGTCTAGGGGCTTGATTCCAAGATAAAGTGTAAAGTGGGGTTATCCCAGCACACTTGCTCCAAATTGGAGCCCCACTACTTCCAAGCTGGTGGTGCTGGGCCCTCCCTCCAAGGGTCATTGGGAGGGTTAGAAAGTACACACAAAGTCCTTAAAATATTGTCTGCTACAGAGTAGAGACACGATACATTTTTATTATTTTTGATATTATTATTGTATTCGTTACCTATAGCTGTTGTAACAAATTCCCACAACACTGGTGGCGTACAACCACACAAATTTATCCCCTTACGGCTCTGGAGGCCAGAGGTCTGAAATCAGAGTCACTGTGCTAAAGTCAAGGCGTCAGCTGGGCTGGTTCCTTTTGGAGGTTCCAGGGGAGAATCCATTTCCTTGCTTTTTCCAGTTTCTAGAGGCCACCTATATCCTTTGGGTCACATCTCTTTCTACCTTCAAACCATCAGCACAGACCCTTCAAAAATCTCTGTCTGTCCCTCTGCTTCCATCGCCACATCACCTTCCGTCTGGCTCTCACTCCTCTGGCTTCCTTCTTACAAGGACCTTACAAGGACCGGGCCCACCTGGATAATCCCCATCTCAAGAGCTTTAACTTAATCACATCTGCAAAGTCCCTTCTGCCATATAAGGTAATGTTCACAGGTTCCAGGGATTAAGGTGGGAAAGATTTGGGGGAGCTATTGTTCAGCCTACCACAATAATGACTATAATGATGATGATAATAAAATAAAAGTTATTATTACTATCCGACCCACAAGTCTCCTCTTTCTGACTTCTGGGATTCAAGGTCATAAGTCTGATCCAAACCCCTTCACTCAAGGCTGCAACTTCAAACTGTCATGCGTTCCACAGTGAAGCATTCTGTCTTGGGAGTTAGTGGCAGCTAACAGCGGGTTAGGGCTTCCGAATAATGAGGTTAGCTTCACCATCTTTCTCCATTCGTGACCTTGACCATCTCAGAGAAGCAAGCCAGTAGTGGCATAAAGGCAATTCCTAGTCAAGAATAGAGCCAATCCACGTGGATCCACTCCCAGTGACCAGAAATGCAAAACTCTAACTTAGGGGCTTTAGTATCACCTTCATTTGTTTCATTTTAGCACAGTATCTCTTTTCTCCCCTCATCAGAGATGGATTGAAGGATGCTGATTTTTAAGCATTTCACAATCCCCGGTTTAACTTCCTTGAGATTCAGATCCCGTTTTGAAGCTTACTCATTTCCATCTAAAACAGGATGTGTTTACTTTTAAAATCATTCATTTTATAGAACTTGTTAAGCATACAGCAAATTAAGAGCAAACAACATTATATTCCAGTTAAATCTGCACAAGGATGATCTGAACGAATTACTCATACTCCTGATTAATTTTTAGTGGAAGTAATGAGGAGGCGTAAATGGAAAAACATGGGCGTGTGCAGAACCTGCTTTTCAAGTAGATAACAATGTGTGCTAATCGATGGCTTTACAAAAAGGTAACCTTAAAAAAACTTCTTCAGACCTTTAAAGGCATCTTGTGTAGCGCACAACTTTAATGCAATGACATTGCCCTGTAAGTTCAAAACAACTTGAACTCTCCTCCCTCCCTCCTTCTCTCCTTTTGCTCGCTTTGGCTTTACAATGGCAAAGTTAAACAGTTGCAGCAGAAACTATCTTTGACCACAAAGCCTAAAATATTACTATCTCGCCCTTTACTAAAGTTTTGCTGATCCCTGCTCTAAAATCCCAGAGCGCTGCATGCACAAGTTGTTCGGGAATAATCTGGGGATCCTTTGGGATAGATCATATTACATGCTTTTCCCATCTTTAAATCCAACCACCCCACATGGTTAAATCATAACTTTTCAAACGGCCCTAACGTTACCATGCCAACCCAGTTCCTTTTGGTTTTGCAGATTTCTTTCCAGATGTGAATCTCTATGCATGTGTTTGCAGCCACACTGCATGATTTGCATTATTTAACTGTTGTACATTCATTTCGGATTTTGTAAATTTACTGTTCTTAAAGAAGAAACTCATGAATCATAATTGTCTGTACAATGCACAGTCCCTGGCACTAAGCAATGAAAAGAGTAGGGGTTCTGGGAGAGAATTTACGTACGCTCATGTGTATTTGCGTTTGCAGTGTTTTTATACATTGATGACTATGAAGGTTTATCCACTAGAGATGGCAAATGCATGGTTGTGGGCAGGATGGAGTCTTACAGGTAGGTTTCCTTTGTCCCACAAAGCATTACTGGTTTTTGTTGTTGGTTTCAGCTGGAATTAATTTCCAACAGTTACAAATGGGAAGATACTATAAACAGTCAAATTCTCGACTTATCTGGAAAAATCAAGAACTCTCCTACACGGAAACCACGATCTCATGTCGACAGCTGTCTGGTCTTGAGCTTTTGATATTTCACCCCAGTTTCCTCTCAGCCCTCTTCTCTCACCTTCATTTTCTCTCTGACCTCTGCTGACATTTGAAATGACTACTTCTGCTACAGTTAAAAATATTATATATATCTATAGATAGATAACCCACATAGCTGTGTCTATAGATGTCATACATATCCAAATTGATTTTAATGTACATACACACACACTGCAATGGACTGAATATTGTGTCCCCCACTCTCAAATTCATATGCTCAAATCTTAACCCCCAAAGTAATGGCATTAGAAGGTAGGGCCTATGGGAGATGCTTAGGTCATGAGGGCAGAGCCCTCATGAATGGCATTAGTGCTCTTACAAAAGAGACCCCACAGAGATCTCTCACCCTTTCTGCCATATGAGACACAGTGAAAAGACAGCCATCCATGAACCAGGGAGCGGGTCCCACCAGAATCCGCCGGCATCTTGATCTTGGACTTCCCAACCTCCCAGTGAGGAATAAATAAATTTGTTTTTTATAACTCACTCAGTCTATGGTGTTTTGTTGTAGGAGCCCACGTTGATTAAACACACAGGTAACAACTGAGGCACAAAGTGGGTAAGCAGATTAGCGGGGTATAGTTACTGTGTTACCAGGTGGCCTTTTGGAGCTTTCCAAGGATGGCATTTAATCCAAGTACTACACTGCTGAGTACAGGAGTAAATCTTCTGCCCAAAAATACACTGACCATATTTTCAGCACAAAGATTCCAAGACTAAATTCTACAGCGGCGTACACTGGGTCATAAGCAAGAAATTCCACACGTACCATTGAATTTTTCACGCTCTGTAGCAAGCGCTCGTGCTGCTCAGCTATGGCCAAGGCAGCAGAGTGGACTTTCTGGTAGATGGCCTCCCCATCTCGCGTCTGAAAGATAAACAGCCCTTCACCAGTCTCACACATCCTGTGAAAACAAAGACAGAGAGCTTCTGAAAACCAGCTCCTACAAGTTCAATGCACCTAAAGCCTAGAAGAGTCTGATACGAGGCTCATTTATTTTGTATGAGATTAGGATCCTTGTTCACATGTGCTAAACAGAGTTAACTAGAATCAAAGTGTTCGATGAATTGGTATTAATAAGGACAGGGAACCAATCACTCGAAGCCAAAATGGTGCCCAATGTTTTTTGTCCTGTAGGTTTTGTCATAGAAGGTTAATAAGCTGTTTCTGGATTCTTAGTATAATCCCTCTACTTCCTGTAGGAGTCTCAAAGTGGACACCTGTGCCACGGCCTTCCCATCACAGTCCGTGAATCAGAAACTCATCAGAAACGGCGCCATGTAGCTCAGAGGTAAAAGAAGGATTCTGTGACTCTCAGATTCTGTCCTAACCTTCCTTACAGACAATGGCTTGAAGAATGATTTCACTCCCAAAGGCAACTATGCTTTCCCAAATCACAGATCAAATTTTACTCTAGGTGTTCACTCCATGAGATGAACCAAACACAGCTAAGAGGTTTTTTTTTTTAAATGAACATAACTTTGCTGAATTAATGTGTGGAACATAAGAGAAGTTACTCAAGGAAAGCTAGATGGGTTTCAACATTAATGTTAAGGATTAAGAAGAGGATCATTTCTACCTCAGACTGTTAGAAAATGAATTATATTAATAATGGAAGATAGGTACACATAATTAGGCAAGAACCAAATAAATGTGTTTTAACTACTATATATACACGCACACACACATACATACATACATGTATATATATATGTGTATAGTGTGTTACATATAATTAATAAATATATTTAATTACTCTAAATATTTTTAAAGACTTGGACAAAATCCTATTATCAAGGATAATTTTTAGAAGGATATTTTTTAAAGTTCTGATTTTGATACATACGTATATCAAAGATAAACTAAGAGGTTGTTTTTGTTTTAAAGAACAATATTTAATTATTACATTATTTATAATTATTAATAATTACTTCATTATTCTAAAATACAATTCCACTCCTTCCACCTCAGAATCTCTTGCTGAAAAACTGAATATTGGCCTTAATGCCTGAGTTTTGCTCACATCTAGAGGCTCACATCTAAAGAACTTTTTAACACAGCATGGAAACCAAGCAAATTTTCAACCCAAACCTGTTAAATATTTTATCTATTCCAGTCTATGCAGTTAGTGCAATAAGAAAGGAAGACTTATCCTTATTTTCCACAGTTGGCTCAATACCACGGCCATATGGCAATTTTCAGCACATATAGCATAGCATACGTTCATTGGTCAAAACCTGCCTCGCTTGAATTTCACTAATATGGACCATGTAAGAAGAAAGAGAAAAACTAGAAGGCTCTTTCCAGCTAATATAAAGAACTAGCTTATGAGGTTGATCATGTGATTTTAATTATTGAGTCATCCTAATCCAAGGAAGAACTAAAAACTAAAATTCAAAGCATATTTACTCAAGTCCCATTTCCTTCCTGAAGACTTCCTAAAATACTCCAGTCCTCACTGCTATCCCCTCTTTATTTGATCCACCATACAAATTTGACTCTGCTACTTGGCACCTAATTCCGCAAGGTTTTAATTTTTTTCACACCACTTTTTTTTTCCATCAAATATGGAAATATAATTTGTTAAGAGGAGGGTAACCTCCATCAATTATTAAACAGGAAGAGGTGCTCTTCTGTTTCCTCTAGGGCAGAGGTCATTTTTACTTACTTAGATGCCAACCTTGGTTCCAGAAAGGATGAAGGTACCTGTTACTGGGAAACATTTGTAGGAAGATTGATTCATAGCAAACCCTGCAGCTGTGTTTCTAAAACTTGACAATCTAGTGGCTTTTACGGTTTTTGTAACGGCGACCCGCGGTAATAAGTATAGCTTAGATTGTGACCTAGTACATCTGTTGACCTATTTATCCATCACCTAGTTATTATTTAGCTATTTATCTAACATCAATTTATACTATGTTAATATTTTCTATTTTTTATATATATATATATATATATATATTTATTTATTTATTTATTATTTTTTTTTTTTTTTGCGGTATGCGGGCCTCTCACTGCTGTGGCCTCTGCCGTTGCGGAGCACAGGCTCCGGACGCACAGGCTCAGCGGCCATGGCTCACGGGCCCAGCCGCTCCGCGGCATGTGGGATCTTCCCGGACCGGGGCACGAACCCGTGTCCCCTGCATCGGCAGCCGGGCTCTTAATCACTGCGCCACCAGGGAAGCCCCTCTATTATATTTTTTAATACCAGTGGTGAAGTGCTTAATTTACATTATGACTCACTAACTAGTGAAATCTACTCTTTGAAAAGCACTCTCTTATCCAATGTCTGCTTTTGGTTAACATAACAAAGCCACAGCCATCCTTTAATGACATTTGACTCTCTAAATAATTGCTGTGATCAGAAACAAACTAAATCAAAACCGAGTAGCAAGTATTCTTGAAAGTACACAGACTTTCCCTGCCTCCACCTAAGGATCTGAAAGACACAGACACTCACACACATACACACACTTACCCATACACACACTCACACATACACACTTACAGAAAGAACCAGGAGTCACAACCTCAAATTCCATCAGGGTTCAGACAAAGAACGTGAATGGATAAAGATGCTCAGACCCCTACAACACACAGCCACACGAGGGAGCGTAGCTAATGGACACCAGCCACCAGTCAGCCCCGGTCACACTTAAATGGGGAAATACGAGCCCAATGTGGCCACACTTCTGATTGTCTAAGAGAAATCAGAAAGTTTGATTTTTATATGAAATAACCTGAATTTTTTAATGTTGGCAACTTTTTCCTTTGTTTTTTTTGTTTACGCTGTGGGAGCCAAAATGCCTCTAAGGACCAGATCTGGCCAAGAGGCCGCCAGTTTGCGTTAAAGGCACAAACATGCACTAAAGAGCTCTAAACAGAACAGGAATTAGGCCTTTGGTTTGCCTAATTGTTGGGACTTTCATCCATACCGTTCAAAGGTATATGCCCTTCAGTGGGACAGCAGCGACCCAGAAAGCGTGGATAATGTACAAAATTGACCTCAGATGCTCTTCCATACAGTCTCTTCTAACCTCTACCCACGAGTTCTTTTATTTCATTCATGCCCCTCAACCCAACAGACTTGTTTGGTGCTGTTTCTATAAATTTATTTAGTTATTTATTTTTGGCTACGTTGGGTCTTCGTTGCTGCGTGCGGGTTTTCTCTAGTTGTGTCGAGCAGGGGCTACTCTTCGTTGCTGTGCGTGGGCTTCTCATTGCGGTGGCTTCTCTTGTTGCGCAGCACAGGCTCTAGGTGCGCGGGCTTCAGTAGTTGTGGCTCGCGAGCTCAGTAGTTGTGGCGCACGGGCTTAGTTGTTCTGCGGCACGTTGGATCCTCCCGGAGCAGGGCTCGAACCCTTGTCCCCTGCATTGGCAGGTGGATTCTTAACCATCACGCCAGCAGGGAATTCCCTGGTGCTGTTTCATAAGCAGCTTTACAAGCCATTTAAAATGTTATTAGAGGCCTTTGGCAAAATAATATAATGGGTCAACTTCCCAAGGCAAGTAAGAAGAAAATAGGGAAAAAAAGAAAAAAGGAAAGGAAAGGAAAAAAAAGCACATCAAAGGGGTAATGGTCTTACATAACCTAATATGGCTACGTCTGCTTCACATCTCTGGAGAAAACACAACACAGAGCAAAGACGTTCTAATGGGTTCATCTATCACAGACTTGCAAATACACAGTCTTGACGTTTTCCTTTTTGGCCACACCATGCAGCTTGCAGAATCTTAGTTCCCCAACCAGGGATTTAACCCAGGCCCACGGCAGTGAAAGCACTGAGTCCTAACCACCGAACTGCTAGGGAATTCTCTTCAAGTCTTGACTTTTAATGGTCCTGATTCCTTTCTTTCTCTTTACCCACTGACTTTGACCTTGGACACTTCTAGCATCCGAAGCCGTCCCAAATGCCCCAAGCCTCTTTCCTGATGGCCTTATGCTAACAGAACCAGTGGATGGAAACCCAGAGGAAGTAAAATAATGAGTTTAAGTTGGGCCTTTCCTATGTCCTTTGTGGAGATAAGGTTCAGATACAAGAACTCTGTGACCATATAGATGCACATCTAGCTTTGAATTTCTCAGTAACTACTTTGCCTAAATGATATGACTGTCACTCCAAACCATGGATTATGCAATTAGTTAAGAATCCATAAGAAAACCGTAAGAAAATCCATAAGAGCTCAGAAAGTATTGGGAAATTCATTCACTCATGCACACAGTAAGCATGTATCAAGGCAGCATGGAATAAAAGGCTTGGTAAAGGTACAGACTTGGGCTCCAGACTGCCTGTCTGGGATTGCCCCTTACCAGCTTTGTGCCTGGTACACGTTAGTTAACTTCCCTAAGCCTGCATATCCATCTGTAAAATAAATATAATGATAGTAACTGTCACCTAGATTTATTAAAAGTATCAAATATGATACTCAGAACGCACAAAGCACATCTTCAAATAATGTGCCCTTCCATTATTTCACTGGAATGTAAGCTCCACGTGGACACAGATTGTTTTCTAATTTATTCACAGCTTTTCCACCAGGGCCCAGCACAGGACTTGGCCTATATTTAGTGTCCAATAAATAACTGTAGAATAGATTAGGAAACAGCAGACAGGGCTAGGAAAGGAGTGACTGAGAACTTGACCCAGGCTTCCTTGAGCAAGTTTTATTTAAACTGAGGGGGTCACTGAGCCACCATGGGGAGGGAAGTGGTTTGGATGAGAAAGCAGGAAGAACAGTGTGACAGAAACAACTGCACGCAGAATGCCTTGAGGTGGGACAAAGCTAAGAGAAAGAGGACACGTTGGAGAGAGGGCGGGGGGAGGGGTGGCCCGCATGCCGTGGCCCACAAGGGCTCTGAAACAATGCTCTTCACTGTCTCCAAGTCACCACCTGCATGCGACAGCTTGCACTGGCACTGAACGCCCAACTTTCTAATCTTTGTTCCTTCCCTTTGACAATGACATTCCACACCAACATAGTTTATTAGAAAAATACTAATGGAATTGAAATTATGAAGACCAAAATAAATGACCTCATGGAGGACAGTATTAATAAGCAAACTTATGAAGTTAGAAAGCCAATCGACTCAACAGTTCCTCACTTTCAAGATGTATTTTGTGCATGTGCGTGTGTACATGTGTATGTGTGTGTCTTTAGGATATTTAAACATTGCTAAAAGCAGAATGTATCTTACCCTCAACATGTATATTTAAGATAATCTTTTCTTCTCTCCATCCCTGCCATAGGGGTTATTAGATCAGTATTGATTTTTCACTTTTACAATTATATATTATAACTGAAAGAATGCGGCACTTGTCACACTAACATTAGGCAAATCATAACAGCGGCTGCAATGGATGTAAACAAAGGTAAAGGCAGAGGCTTTGTCTTTGAGGAGTTTACAATTCGTTTGGTTAGACAAGATCTACACATGCGAATGGGTTCAAAGATAATATAATGGTAGAGTGAGCCGTTACAGGTCAGAGGAACAATCAAGAAAGGAAAGGTGGGCTTCCCTGGTGGCGCAGTGGTTAAGAGCCCGCCTGCCGATGCAGGGGACACGGGTTCGTGCCCGGGTCCAGGAAGATCCCACACGCCACGGAGCAGCTGGGCCCGTGAGCCATGGCCGCTGAGCCTGCGCGTCCGGAGCCTGTGCTCCGCAATGGGAGAGGCCACAACAGTGAGAGGCCCGCGTACCGCAAAAAAACAAAAACAAAAAACTGCACCCCTCCTTTGACACTTTCTATCGAACACCTTTATTTTTCACTGTGGGACTTACACATTCTAACATCTGTTGTACTTTTTCTTAATGTTTGTCATAGTCTGTATCCCCTCTCCTCTAGAGAGTAAGTTTCATAACAACAGAACACATGTATGTTTTATTTATTGCTACACACATAGTGCTCGGAACCACACCAGCTCTCAGGGTACACTCAGGGAATGTGATGAAAGAAGGCATGATTCAGTTTTTACTAGTCCTTTACTAGAATTCTGAGGTACTGTCATATATAAAGTGGTCACATACACTAGTGGGCCATCACCTATGAAAAGATGGTCACATCACGCAAATAGCCAACAGGTATACAAAAAATGCCCCACATCACTAACCATCAGGGAAATCAAAACCACAATGAAATATCACCTCATACCTGTTAGAATGGCTACTGTAAACAAGACAAGAGATAACAAGGGACGGTGAAGACATAGAGAAAAGGAAATCCTTGTGCACTGTTGGTGAGAATGTAAACTGGTGCAGCCACTATGAAAAATGGTATGGAGGTTCTTCAAAAGATTAAAAACAGAACTGCCAAAAGATCCAGCAATTCCACTTCTGGGTATATATCCAAAGGAAATGAAATCACGATCTCAAAAGAGATATCTGCAACCCCATGTTCACTGCAGCATTACTTACAATAGCCAAGACATAGAAATAACCTTAGAGTCCACTGGTAGACGAATGGATAAAGAAAATGTAGTGTGTGTGTATATACACAGACACTGGAATACTATTAAGTCGTAAAAAAAAAAGAAGACAATCCTGCCATTCGTGACAACATGGATGGAACCTGAGGGCATTATGCTAAGTGAAGTAAGTCAGACAAAGAAAGACAAACACTGTATGATCTCACTGACATGTGGAATCTGAAAAAAGCCAAACTCATAGAAACAGGGAGTAGAAAGGTGGTTTCCAGGGGTTGCAGGAGGAGGAAAAGGGGAGATAGATGTTGGTCTAAGGGTACAGACTTCAAGCTGTAAGATGAGTAAGTTCTGGGCATCTAATGTACAGAATGGTGACTATAATTAAAAATACTGTATTGTATACCTGAAAGTTACAAAGAGAGTAGATCTTAAATGTTTCTCACCACAAAAAAAGGTAATTACGTGAGGTGATGAAGGTGTTAACTAACCTTACTGTGGTGATCATTTTGCAATACATACATGTTTCAAACCATCACCTTGTACACCTTAAACTTAAAGGATGTTCTGTATCATTTATACCTCAATAAAGCTGGAAAAATAAATAAATTAAATAAAAATATGCCTTAAATTTTTTTTTAAAGATGGCCACAAGACGGGAGGCATTGGTGAGTGTCTAATTTCTTTTTCCGAAGGTCACAGGAAAGTCATCCTTTCCTTTAAGGATTTCATATGCTAGAACCAACCACAGAAGCTCAAAAGTAAGAGGGGACCTAGCTAAGCTTCTTATGATGGCCTTGTCTTGTCTGTGTTCACACCCACACACCCAGCACAGTGTCTGGCAGAGAACAGACGGGCAATAATGAAAGATCTTTAAAGATGATGATTAAAGAGGTTACTCTGTAGAGTGGAAAGGGGACTCTCCCTTCTGATTTCACACACGCCTCCACTCAAGCAATATTTATAATACAATTATAAATGAAAATTTATAAATAAAAAATCTAAAATTATTTTTTAGATCGATGCTAATGAAGAATGAATGGCCACATACATGGCACAACTGTAGTTTGTTTTCTTTCAAAAGAAGAGAATTTCACTTCCTCTGACCTAGGCTGTGTGGGATCTAACGCATTTGTATTTAAATTTCTCTATTCAACATAGTAGGAAGCGCCAAGTACATTTTATTTGTTAATTTGCTTTCAATCCTTTAGTAAGAATGAATATATGCTCTACAAAATATTTAAAAGTGAGGGATTACTAAGTAGCTTAGAATCAAGAAGACAAATAGAGAATATCCAAAGGTTTATATGAGAATAATGGTCCTTTTACAGGTACACTCATCTACAGTTTTCTTCTCCAATGAAAAGTTATTTCACCAGTTAAACTTGTTTTTAGAGTGATATACACAAGACACAGATGATTTCTTTTCCAAGACTGTTCAGATGTCTTCACGTCCAGAAAAAGCCTTTTTCACCAATTTGTGCACTCCATTTAAGGAAAAGAATTTGTATATGCAATGTCAATTTTCACATATTCTTGGCAAACCTAAAAGTTTCTCTCAAAACGATGTCAAAAGCACGAGAGGGACATTCTCTGGCTGGTAAAGAGAGGCACCCAGGTGTGGTAATTATTCACCACTTTCTGCCAAATGTCACCTGAGCTGCCCTCAGCCCTGCAGGTGCTAAACCGAGGGTAGTCATTTAAATCGGTCAGGAGGTAGGACAGAGCCTGACACTGAAGCAAGCAGGGAACTGGGCAGCCAGCTGTGAAATTCACAGGGAAGCTTACTGGACACCTGCCACCATGCTTTAAACAGCAACGTTTCAAGAATAGTTCCATGGGGGATGTTGCCGCAGTTAAAACTTCATGTCAACTGGACCTTCCCATGAAAAAATCACAGACCCTGCCAATCTGATGAGCTTCACTGAAGCCTCAAGGCATTCCAAGTGGAAAGAAACAAACAAACAAACAAAAAACTAGGAAAAACTCAAATAAAATAAGCAATGTGTACTCTTCCCCCATCCCTCCCCCCAGATAAGCTAATTGTTCTTTATCTCCAGGGGCAATAAGTGGCAATTAATTGTGCAACTGCACTTTATTAAAAAGATTATATTTCAACTGTGGAATTCTTCAAGGAAAAAAACAGAGGTACGGTCAGAATTGCCTATATTGGGGAAGAGAGGGAGAAACAGCATCTAGAAGACTCTAATGACCTTTGATCATGATACTGCCGCCCAGGAGAGATGAACAATTCTGACTGCACTCCGAACTAAAAGAATAGATAGGAGGTTCCAGAATTAAAGTAAACTAAGATAATTTATACATGAGTGCTGGTTATGCAGTACGCCTTCTCTTCCTTAGCTCTGGAGCGCTCACTCAGAACTAGGCTAACCTAGTAGAGTGGTGATACTTAGCCTTCTTAGAAATCTATAGGGTTTGGAAGTAAGAGCTGAGTGTGTTCCTGAATCCACCATTTACTTACTGGTCTCATGCCTTTGGATCAGTCGCACAGACGCCCAAGTTTCCCCTTAGGATGAGCATAATAACATCCCCTGGTTTATATGACGAGCAAATGGCTTAAATGAGACAGTGCATGTAAGATGCTTAGTACAGCAACTTTTGTATAGTAAGGGCTCAATAAGTATCAGTATTAATTTTCAATGGTTGATATGCTTGTTAGAGCAGAGTTTCTCACCTGGATAACTGGACCTGATGATTCTTTGTTGTGGGGCTTGTTTGTGCAGCACACGTTGTGACAACTAAAAATGTCTCCAGACTTTGCCAAACGTCCCTTAGGTGCAAAATCCCCCCTGGTTGAGGACCACTGTTCTGCATCTCAGCACCGTTATGAGTGATATTATTAATTACAGTCAAACAGCCGCTTCACCCTATTTGCTTTGAGAAATTATTAAATACTGTACTGGA
Source organism: Aethalodelphis obliquidens (assembly GCF_003676395.1). Classification (NCBI taxonomy): domain Eukaryota; kingdom Metazoa; phylum Chordata; class Mammalia; order Artiodactyla; family Delphinidae; genus Aethalodelphis; species Aethalodelphis obliquidens. Next base: position 7,615,163 of record NW_020838001.1, read on the forward strand.
CACATTTTGTTAGTTTTTTTTTAAACCTCACATCCCTTCTGATGGTGTCAGTAACCTCTTCCTGCTTTGGGAGAACCACGCCCATTCTATCTGTATCCTGTGTGCTTTCCATAAAGTCCTCAGTGCAGTTCCTGACACATAGTGAATGGAATGGTCAATGTATGATAAGAATCTATCTCTCTTCTATTGGCTGACGGTGTGAGAAGACCTCAAAGCTCCTGGAAGCCCCATGTGGAGCAGAGTTGAAGCCACCTAGAAGAAACAAGACTATGATATAAAACCTAGGGTCCTCATTTGGACTCTGAATCAACCCAACCCTGAAGCCACCTCTGCTCCCTGGACTTTGGGTTCTGAAGGCCGACAAATTTCTCGTCTGCTTGTGTCAGTTTGTGTTGACACAACTGCCTACTACCTGCCAGGCATTATGCCAGGTGTTTGTATATGTACCTTTATTTAGTCTTCGTGGCCATCTTGTGAGAGACATAAATTATACCCATTTTACAGGTGCCCAATGGAAGCGCAGAGAGTTAAGTCATTCACTCAAGGTCCCACAGCCAGTATGTGATTGACTATAATTTCATTTCGTTTCCTCCACCTCCCAGCCCAGCTTATTACGCGTGCCCCATTGTCAATCCTGGTGCGGTGAAATGGGCCATTCAGCAGGAATAACACTTAGCTCCAAGTCTAACAGAGGCTTTGCCTAGACAGAGCAGAACTTTGCCCAAGGTCTTAGGAAGATTCTCTGCATTCTAGAGGGGAAATGTTGTGACGTTTTTGCAGACGCATGCTGAATATGTGAAAACGATCTGCCTGTTAACTCCTGTTCATCTATCAACGTGAGACAGGGAGAAAATTATCTTAGTTAATATGACACTGCCTTATTTTGAACACATCCAAAAATAGCCAAGGGAAAGAATTATCTTCACTAATAAAGTGAGGCAGATGTGAAACCTTTACACTTGGGGGAACATGAATGATCTTATATCCTGAGCATCTTGATGGTAACTATAAAAATTCATCTTTGAGTTTCAGGCAAAATATAAAATAGTATGATTACCTTGCATTTAACACTGTCTGGATCCTGCAAACCCAGTCCTGTTCCAAAAGTTATTATGATAAAACCTCAAAGAGACTATTAAGAGAAGCCCAGCACCTTCTGGGTCATCTATATGCATTGCTGCTTTTACCTAAGACCACCCCAGAAGGAAGTTATTACTTAGATAAACTTACAAGGGAAGTTAAACACTTTGTAAGTGGCCAACAGCTAAGAAAGAATAGCGATCAGGACCTAGGGTCTCTCTGACTCCCAAATCAGTGCTCCTTACACTAGGAACCACACTGTTTGGGAAATGAGCGAGGTCCTAAGAATACATTCCCGATACTTGTCCTTCCGATTGTTCGTTCAGTCTCAGGTTTGCGCCGGCCCCATAAAGCATGACCACTGAACAAGATGCTGCTCAAAATCAATAAATATTCTAAGTCCCTACCATATCTGAGGCACAACACTGTGTGGCACAGGTTGTAGGTACTACAATCATCTAACCACTGGAGTTCGTGGACAAAATACCCAAAAGTCAGACCATAAAGAGACCAAAGTCATGAACCAAAAAGCTCCTTCATTTCCCGAGTCAGCACTTTACGGCTTTTGGTCAAAGAGGAATATTTCTGAACTTCATGTCCCCAGTACAGCCTCACTTTTCTTCCACCATTTCTTTCACTTGAGGTCCTTCAATATCTCCCCACATCCACATCTGCTACCTCTATCCTATTATTTACAAAATATGAACACGATTATACACAAACACCTACTTAAAAATCTATATGGTTTGCTATCACACTTGGGGGAAATATCAAAGTCTTTAAAATAATCTCCTAGATCCTTAGCAGTTCTACTAAATGTCAATATGAAGAAGTTAAACTTTTGCAAGCTATGAGCAGTATTAAAACCTGGAAGATCGAGATAATTTTTAAACAGTTTCAAGTAGGGCTTCCCTGGTGGCGCAGTGGTTGGGAGTCCGCCTGCCAATGCAAGGGACACGGGTTCGTGCCCCCGTCCGGGAAGATTCCACATGCCGCGGAGCGGCTGGGCCCGTGAGCCACGGCCGCTGAGCCTGCACGTCCGGAGCCTGTGTTCCGCAACGGGAGTGGCCACAACAGTGAGAGGCCCGCGTACAGCAAAAAAAAAAAAAAAAAAAAAAAAAAGTTTCAAATAGTCATGAGATACTACAAAGGTTTACTAAATTTTTAGCCTTTGGAAGTGACAATAAAAAGCCATACATACCCATTTCCTATTATTATTTCCTATAAATAGAGTGAATCAAAGAAAAGCTGAAAAATATGAAAGTTGGAATAAATGCTACCCCAAATGGGCCCCAAACATCTTGACCGACGCAGAATTCTTCTGCACGTCAATATGAAATACGAGGTGTACAGTCAATAGAAAAGCCTATTTTCTATGATGAAACATCTTTCATAACCAGATTTCACTGGTTACAGTTAATACATAAATAATTTCTGAGGGAATTCCCTGGCGGTCCATTGGTTAGGACTCCGCACTTTCACAGCCGAGGGCATGGGTTCAATCCCTGGTCAGGGAACTAAGATCCCACAAGCCACGCGGCGCGGCCAATAATAATAATAATTATTATTTCTGAGACCGAAGCAGGGAAGTATACCCACCTTCCCAAACAAATTCTTAATTTTCTATCAAGATTTTCCTATAAGGATAATAAATAAGTAGTTCTGACATAAGAAGGATGCTGCACTAAAAATTAAAGTTTTATTTGCTCACTTGAGAACCTTTGTGTCTCTGGGAGATTCACCAATGCGTTTATACCACTTCCATTTCCAGGTACTTAAAATTTAAATAAACCAAAGAAGAGCTGTGTGGAAAAGAAGAATTTAAACACTTTCTAGGATAGTTGTAAGAGCATCAAATTGATCGTATTTCTGAAAAGTGAATTTTAAATAATTGGGCTTTGTTTATAATAGAGTGAACAGATGAATGTGAGTGGAGCATTATATGACGTGAACCTGGGGAAAAAAATGTAGAAAAACAGTCATGAAACTCACCTCCCTGCCTCAAAAGTGAACCAAGCAGCATCTCGTCCATACCGCCGCAGGGCGCTTAGCGGCCAAGAGATGAGTTTGACTCTGGGATTCTGGACGTCCCAAAGACAGATGTGCTCATATGTAATCTGCAAGGCACATTCGCCATGTACATCTAAGTTAGGAGATGGCATCAAATACACATTGAATCTCTCTGGGAGAAAAACAAAAGGTTAGTCTAAAATCCCCAGGAATAAAACATCAAAGACATTGTAGGAACAAAGAGGCATTTCAAAGTAATTCAAGCTCTTATTCTAGGTTTTGGTTGAATATTCAGGAAGATAAACCTTTCTCATAAATTAACAGTTCCAGTAAATGATTTTTTTAAATGAAGACCATATTAAATAACATAATAATGATACAGTCTGGTTGTCAACATACATGCAACACTATTTACATGAGCAAAGATCTTTTTAGAATTTTTAAATTTGCATAATAAAAATTTGTATGCCAGTAAAAGACAAAAGCAATGAAACCATTAAAAACAATTTTTTTCTTGCCAAGTACATGTTAATTACACCCACACTTTTGTGTTCACAAAAGATGCAGGTGCAAAATAATTGCTGCATGGTTTAATGATATTAAAATTATATTGATCAATTTATAATTTTCATAACTAAAGGAACACAACTCTACCCCAAATTATTTAAACAAACTAATACTAACTAACACTATGCACTTAACTGACCAACAGTTTGGAAAAATTCCAGTGGATCTATGTGAACTAGTTTTAACAAGAGCTCTCTTTAGCCAAGTACCGGAAAGAAATATTCATTTGCTTATCTGGATGACTGTTAACATTTAACCAAGATTACTCTGAATAAACTACTTGGCTTATTATTGCAACTGAATTTTCATCCCCTCAGATACCGTCATGGTATTTTTATTACATTTCTAGAAAATTCATTGATTTAGGAAGCTATAGAGTCAAAATTTTAAGTGAAATATAAACAAAAATATTATTACTACAGCAAACACACTTTTATCTATCCATTGTTATGGTAGATTGCCTACATCTGAGAAAATAGTGTGGCACTAATAATATCACTGGTATTCTAAATTAATTGTTTTATAATAAGGAAGTCATTAGAATTTCCATAGACTTCAGTTTAGTAAATAGGAGTGTCAAGACTGTCTTCATAAATGTATTCAAGCATCTATTCTTCAAGTTTTCTAAGTTACTTCAAACTCCCAGTAACCAAATATTTACTGCTTTCTAATAACTATTATTTTAAAAGTATATCCTAGTGGAGCCAATTTCTCCCTGGAGAGTGCTGAAACCAGTAAGAAAGACTGTCATCATCAAGCAAAAAGTAAGAGAGACCATTACCAATTTCTTTGCTTGGAAGTTCTTCCATATAAACTACCTCATCCAAGAAAAACAGCAAAAGTGGTAAGAGTGACCACTTTAGTTACAATTACTTGAAGTCATACAATTAACCTTGTAAAGTGCCTTAAAAGACAGAGCTGAGTTCAATTATAATCCCTAGTAGTTATATACCAGAGGTGTTCTTATTCCTATTTGACAGAAGAGGAAACTGCGGCACAGAAAATTGGTACCAGAAAGGTAACTCCTAGGCACAGGCAATTCTTGAATTCAGTTTGGAGCACTATCTGAATATAGCTTTGCAAATACAAAACGTGAAAAATAAGTGCTGATCTGAGCGCTCTAAAAAATAATCAAAACCTGTCATGCTTTCCTCTTTATGTTTGGCTTCATGTGCATTTGTCGGTGAGGCACTACAGGTGCCGTGCAGCCCAAGAGCATCCTGAGTTAGTGAACTGTGGAGGGAGGAGCTTGGGGTTTGGTTGTATGACCCTGGTGAAGGACTTAATTAAGCTCTCTGCCGCTCAATTTCCCAGTCTGCAAAGAGGCTCCTCTGAATTAGCTAGCACTTCTAAGACTTTGTCAATAACACTTCCCTGGGGATGGATTCTGGCAGATACGAGGCTTCCAAGATAGTCGCCGACTGTAAATGTGTCATGAAGACATAGTTCCAACTGGAGAAAGGGCATTTTTTACTAACAACTGGAGTGTGAATCCACGGAAAGGGTCAGCACAATTCCACCTCTGCCATGTTCGTAATCAAGCCAGGTGACCCACAGCCCCTTCGGTTGTGATATATCCTCATAGATCAAGTCCATAGGCTAAGAGTAGAACTGTGGGATCCCATCTATCCCATCACAAGGCCCAGTTATTTGGAGCCAAAGAAATGATTCCTCGCCTCCAAGCTCATACTGCAAACCAACATTGGTTCTGTTGAAGTGTTCATGAATATTTCAGTCATTATTATTTATAATGACGTATTCCCAGGTTGAGTGTTGAGCTTAAAGAGTTGGCTCAATTGTTAGAGCTAAAAAAGTATATCACAGATTTAGGTGGGTTTAAACTCGATGAAACATTCATGAAGTCTGGATTCTATTAAAAACACTGCAAAGTGTTCAATAAAAATTTTAAGTGAAAAAAAGCAAGACAAGAACCCATTGCATTGTAAAATCTGTACACTATAAATATAGGCTCAAGAGTATAGTCTGGAATCAAACAGTAGTTATTGGAATTGGAGCAAGACCTTTAGCTCTTTTAAGATTCAATTTCCTCATCTGTGAAATGGAGAAGTAATAGTCCTTATATCATAGGGCTGCCAGGAAAATTAAACGGTCTAATGCATCTTCCGCACAAAACTGACACACACACAGCAGGTTCCCCGTAACTTCTATCTGATATTATTAATGTAGATACATTCCCATTATACGTTGAAAACATGTTAAGAAAAGAAACACACTGAAATGTCTGCTCAGGTTTTAGGTGAAATAAAAGGTTATTTTTACTTCTTTCTTTATACATTTTTATACCTTCAAAAATTTTACATCATGAAGATGTCTCACGTTTCATTACATGGGGACAAAAACAGTTTTAGAAAAGAGCAAAGGAGAGAATTCTCCTTACATACCACTCTGTTCTCTCTCAACCCCCGTAGCCAGTAAGTCAGGCTCTCCAAGGCTGATGTCATTGATTCGCGTCCCCACACACTCCATCTGGAGAACTTTGCACCATTCATCAGCCTCAAGATCTGCGGAAATGTCCAGAGATTAACGTGTATGCCCAGCACCCGCTGAAAAACAAAAAGCCAAAGCCCTCCCTGCCTCCGACAAACCTGATTCACAGGCAAAGGTCTTGGACGTATCATCATTGAAATAAATCACTATGGCATGCTTCTTGGTGCTTTTTGGCAACCGAGCTACGTTCTTCACGTTGTTGAGTTCTGTAACCTGAAAAATGAACGATGGTGAGTATGAGGATGCTCCGGAAAGAAAGCTTCCCATCAACACCGTCAAACTGAGTGGAGGCACAGAAGGCAGAAGGCGCGTCCCAGGCGAACACAGCCTGACAGAAGAGTGTGTATTCAAAAGCGATGAATTATTTCAGTGTCATCCTCAGTGCCTAGCAAGGAAGGTTAACAAACTACCTCCCCTTTTTAGATTTTTTTCTTTTGAAGCCTATTAAGAGGCACAGGCTCAAAGCTTCGTAGACGTAGACACTTGTTTTACGTTTTTAGTTTTTTATCCGCCCCTGTCAAAGACTCTGCCTTCTCCATTGTCATCATGTTTATCTCCATCAATGTGGACAGACTTTCAAATACCCCGTCTCTTCAGAGTACTCCCAACGCAAGCATCTTAAACACACTGACCCCGAGGAAGAGAAGGCAATGGTGGTCTGGTTCGTAACTAGATGATCTCACCCTTTGATAATCAGAGATAGAGTCTTAGGATTCTCAAAGATGCCCCTCTACTCAGGGTTGAAGTCATATATTCCAACACAGAGAGCTGGTAGGTGAGGTGTTACTCCAGTCTCTCTGGCTTACTCCTAGCTTCTCCATGGTTATGGGGCCACTGTCTTAGGGTCTGAAAATACTGCATGGTAATTACCTTCTTCCTAACAGTAGGGGAAAGCTTTCCCCACTAGCCATTCTCCTCACCTCCCTCTCTCCCTCTAACTCTTTTATGAACCGTTTCCCTCCCACAAGGGGTATTGGCTCATTGTGTTTCCAAAATGCCATCTCTCATTCAGTTACATCCAGATCCCCTGCTGTACTCCAGGGCTGTGATCATTGAGTCCTGCAGGAGAGAAGGTTTAGGTGGCTTAGGGCAGAGTATTTACAAGATAAATAACCCTCTCACACTGACTTAGTCTATCTCTTCTGTGTTATACAAAAGAACGTGTCTCCCATCAGTCTTTGCCATCACTAATGTCATGCCATGTCTCCCATCTATTACTCTAAATTCAATAAATGCTTGGCTCAGGAAGTAGGTGAGGAGAGAAGCAAATACTGTCCATGCACATCCTAACCTGATGATTTCACTTCCCTGCTTCTTAAACTCCACTGGCTCTCTTTATAGGATAGTGCAAATTTCTTAGCATGAAATATCACAACAGTTGCTACGGACCAAATGTTTGTGGCCCTCCCAAATTCATATGTTGAAAGCCTACCTCTAAGGGGATGGTATTAAGAGGTGGAGCCTTTGGGGTGATTAGGTCATGAGGGTGGAGCCCTTGTGAATGGGATTAGTGCTCTTAGAAAAGAGGCCCCAGAGAGCTCCCTTGTCCCTTCTGCCATGTGAGGACACAGCAAGAAGTCGCCTTCCAGAAACCAGAAAGTGAGTTCTCACCAGTCACTGCATCTCCCTGTGACTTGACCTTGGACTTCCCAGCCTCCAGAACCGTGAGAAATACACGTCTGTTGTTTATCAGCTACCCAATTTATAGTATTTTTGTTGTAGTAACCCAAACAGATAACACTGTTTCCCAAAAGCTGCAAACTCTTTAGTGGCTAAACACTACCTATCTCATTCCCCAACTGCACCAAGTCTCTCAGCGTTTACCAGATGCAACTGTTTATTTTTTGCTTATTTCTGTGCTAACACCACAATATAAGCCACTATCATCTTGCCATAACTGCTTACTGGTCTCTCCACTTCTATCCTAACCCCATTCATTCACTGTAAACACAGCATCCAGATGATCTTTTCTTTCTTTTTTTTTTTTTTTAATGTTTTCTTTTGAAAACCCTAGTCAGCTTTGGGAAGGAAGTAGCTTTGGTGGAAGCAAAGATATTTTGGTGAAAAAGGAAAAAGGAGCCTTAACGTGAACAGAGGCGCTTGGACAAGTGAGGGTCAGGGGGCACAGATGAGTTTTTTAAAATGCAGTTCTGACTCCAGCGTTTCTAGGCATAAAACAGAACATTTCAATGACTTCCCTTTTGCACTTGCAACAAAAGCCCAGATCCTTAGAATGATTATGAAAGCCCCCTGTGGTCCTCCTTATAGCTCTCACCAGGCTCCTCTCTGACACCTTCCCGAGCATCCTATGTCCCAGCCACACTGGCCTTTATTCAGTTCCCAGGAGGCACCATGATTCTCCCGGCACAGAGCCTTCCCCATGGTCTCCTTACTTCACTCCCACTGGCCCTGCTGGTCTTAGTTTAAATCTCATTTACCTGCAGAGCCCCACTGCACAACCCCCCAGCCCCCGTCAAATCAACGTCTCAAGGCTCTACGATCCAATGACATCTTTGCCCTCACAGACCTCGGATGGCTACACGGGTTATGGTTTAGCGCCTGTCTTAGAATAAAAGTTCCATAGGGCAGAAACGGTATATTTTTTGCTCACCACTTTGCCCCCTGAATCTAACCCAGAGCCTGTCACATAGCGAGAATTCAATGAATGTAGGTGGACTTGAACAAAAGACCAAACTCACCCACAGATTCACGTGTATGATGCTTCTCCAGGGTGAGTGCCTCTCTCTCCTGTCTCTTTTCTCCAGGGGAATTTCACTTTTCCTTCAAGGTTCACCTCCTCTGGGAAAGTTGCCCTGGCCTCAGTGTGAATTCATTGTTCCCTCTCTCTGTTCCCATGTCTGCTGCATGAAGCTCTATTCTATTATCTGTTGTTGTAATTAATCTGTTGTAATTATCTGTTGTTGTAATTAATCCATTTAGCCCTCCAGCTCCCAGCTAGACACGAGTCACCTACTTACTGATGAGCTGAATCAATGAAAAACAATCATTTGAGAGTCAACATTTATTGAGCCTACACCCTACATTTATACACACTCTGCTTAATATTTTTATATAGAACATCTTATTTGATCTTCATAAAAATCCTATGACTGATATTATTATCAGTATTTTCCAGATGAAGAAACTGGGGATGAGAAAGGTTAAACTCATCTGCCCAAGTCCACAGCTAAAAGATGGCACAAACGAGTTGCGAATGAGGCAAACTGGCCCCAAAGCTTCCGCTCTTCACCGTCCAAAACACTAATAATGACTAACCCTGCAAAAGTTCAGCAGAGAGAATCTTTAACTCCGAAAGCCATCTCCTATTGGAGGACCTCTTTCTTTTCATGGGGGTAGGTTTTATTCTAACCCTCTACTGAGATATTATATAAGATTAGTCCACCCTAGCCTCAAACTCAGCAATGACCTTGAAATATGTCATTTCATTAAACATCAACCAAGGGCAAAGAGGAAGGAATAAGTCACCTGAAAGGGTCAGGAAGTGCAGGGAGAGCTGCATGAGTCCAAACACAATCGTCCATTCTGGAAACTGGTTTAGATAATAAGAAACCCCACACCCCTCTCAGGGTGAACGTTTAAGGAGCAAAGGAGTGGGTAGGGTTATGTTTTATGTGTGGAAGGACCATCAGGTTCTGAAGCAACAGTTTCTGTCCCCACCTGAGAACTACATCTCAGTGAGCACGTGTACACACACACACACACACACACACACACACACACACACACAAACATATGCTCGCGTGCACACCTTACTTCCAAAATAATTGCAATCTGCTTGAATTCATGATAGAATCTTCCTCAAAACACATGCTACAGTGACAATTATGAGAATTAACATTTTCAGATATATTTATAAGTCACACAAAAACTTCTATGAGACATTTATTTTCACCATCACTTCATTTTGTAAATGAGAAAAACGAGGCAGGACGTATTTTTTTTAATATTCCTTTCCCAAAGAAATAATTGGCCCCTAAATAATTACTTTTGAAGTAAAGAGAGATTCTGATAAGGTCTCAGATTATCATTTAATATGAGCAGTATCTTAAACGGGGGCGACAACAGTGTAACTGACCATCAAAAATGACTCTATGGGATCCTCAGCCCTGTCTCAAAGAGGATGAGCTTTCGGGACCACTCGCGTGTAATGACTTCAGTTCAACTTCAGTATGCATTTATTGTCTTTTCCTTATGCCTCAGATCACCCAGAAGTTCTTTCTTGCCAAGTTCAAAACTTTTAAGGAAAACGCCCTCCTGGGTTTTATAGATTACATTTATAGTTTTCTAGATTTTATTTTTCTTCCACAGTGCAGGAGAATAGACACACCCTAAACTTTACATGAATTATGCTCTTTGTGTAGAGATTCACAGATAAAATGTAAAAATTTCTTCAAGGTATAACAGCATCAAGGAGGGAACCACTTAAGCACGACTGCAGGAGAACAACATTCCCACTTCAAGAATCTTCCTTGCATCCATTCGTTCATCAAAATGTTTAATTCATTGTTTATTTACTATTCATTTACTCATTCATTCATTTATTTATTTGTAAAATTTACTCTGTGTCAAGTACTGTTCTATTCACTAGGGATAAGATACGGAAGCTTTGTGCGTTGTTAGTGGTAATGCAAAATGATGCAGCTGCTGTGGAAAACAGTATGGAGGTTTCTCAAAAAATTAAAAACAAAACTACCGTGTGGTCCAGCAATCCCACTTTTGGGTATATACTCAAAGGAAATTCAAAGGACCTCAAAGGGATATTTACACTCCTGTGTTTACTGAAGTATTATCTACAATAGCCAAGATATGGAAACAACCTAAATGTCCATTGATAGATGAATGAAGAAAATGTGGTATATACCTAGAACGGGATATTATTCAGCCTTAGTAATATTATTTTCTTTCCCTTGTACTTCTTTTTAACTGTTAATTCCTGTTCATGGCAAACAATACCCGTTTCTATTGATGGTAGTAAGAAAATGTTCTTTTACAGTGAATTTATTTAAACAAAGAAGTGATATGATTTCAAGCAAAAAAATTAAGTAAATAAGAGTAGAGGTGATACTGTGACCACAAACAGTTACGAATGACAAATGACTAAAAATTAGGAAAAACACCATCAATCTACTACTCCTAATCTAATACAACTATTATGAAACTGACTTTCATTTCATTTTCTACTGAGTCAACAGTCCAGGTGACAACCAATTGACCTAAAGGTCATAGAGTCACCCAGAACAATTCTCATGTGCTTCGCAGAGGCATGACAGTAAATTTCAATAGAAACTTGGTAAAGATTTGGTGCCCACTTGGTATCCCAAAGGTCACCCATCTGAATAGGACCATTTGTTTTCTTTTTGCCTTTTTTGTCCATTTCACGATTGCATGTCCTAAATGAGAGACAACAAAGCATTTCAAGCCTCATGACCAAAATCTGAAATACGTCTGAGAATTATGATTTAAAGATCAAAAGAACAGTTCCCAAGAGAGGTCTAACATGAGATCCAGTTACAAATTTTCATTACTAACAGAGGGTTTTGATAGTAAGCAGAAAACAAAAAGAAGTCAAATTGTGTGATTAAAAATGGTATATACATAGAGTTTAAATATTTTCACCTATGCTTTTATATCATCTTCATGCTAAGGGAACAGCTGACCAAGTTAGACAATCAAAACAACTTCTGTTTATTTTCTGGGCTGCTACCTGTCTGGTTACTCTTTCAAATTATTCTGTGGCCTGTCAATCTCTAACCTTCCTTTTCTTTTTCCAGGATATATTTAAGCATCCTGACTCCAGAGACTTTTCTCTTGAAATGGAGCTAAAATCTGCCAAAGAAGACCAGAGACATCCATATGGCTTACTGAAAATGTCAATATTAGGACCTTTGAAATGCTTGACTTTCTCTTGAAATTGGGTGTTTACTTTCAAAAGCCCAGGCTAGCTCTAGGCTTAATCTGACTTAATACATCCTGGGCCCAATTCAACCCTTGGACTGATTCAAAATTCATGGAAGGGGCTTCCCTGGTGGCGCAGTGGTTGAGAGTCCGCCTGCCGATGCAGGGGACGTGGGTTCGTGCCCCGGTCCGGGAAGATCCCACATGCCGCGTAGCGGCTGGGCCTGTGAGCCATGGCCGCTGAGCCTGGACCCGCAATGGGAGAGGCCACAACAGTGAGAGGCCCGCGTACCGCAAAAAAAAAAAAAAAAAAAAAAAATTCATGGAAGACAGTGGCTCCTTGAAAATTCTGCTGGTAAGAGATAATGAACACTAAATAGGAGCTTCCCTGATACATAAAATATGTTTATGAGCACAGAGGATGGAAAGGTTAAGTAAAGACTTGGCAAAAATGGTTCTCTCTTTAGAATCTGGAAGTATTTCCAATCAGACCAAAGGCAAATTCTGTACCTCACAGCAACCTTCACTGTCTAGGTTGAATTATTTGTTCAAAATCGTCCCTCGCCTCCTGGCCCTCGTGACTCTTTGCTGAGTTTGGACTTGGTCACGCAACTTGCTTTGGCCAACAGAATGTGAGCTGATGTGCTCAAGAAGATGCTTTGACTGTGTGTGTAAGTCAGTTCCACTCTCCTTGAGCTTCAGCCCTCCACTACAATAACAATATCCCCCTCCTTCTTCCTGGATCTCTGAATGCAGGACAGATGGACTGCAACTGAGTCAAATTAATCCAGCTATGCTCAATACACCCACAGCCAACCCAGATCCCTCAGGCGACAAGGGCAGAGGATAAAGATGAGCTGCTATAAGCTACTAAGATTTTGGAACTGTTGCCATAGCAGAAGTTGGCTAATACACCCTCTGTTTGATGTCCTTTTGGCCAAGAATTTTCATAGAGTTTTTCCCTCAAATCCCACTGTATAACAATATTGCTTCTAGTACAAAGGAGACCACATTTCCTACTCAGATACATAATAATCCACTAGAACACTGGTTATCATTTTTAATTTAGTAGTTGAATCATTTGGTTTAAAAAATTTTTTTCAAAGAAAATCTTACAGTGTCACCATTATATATAGGTAGAACTAGTCTAACTACGTGAGGAAAATGAATCCCACCCTACTCCTCAGTTATAAATCCACTTCTCAAGAACGAAGCCTTCCATCAATCACTTCACACCTCACTTCAATCAACCACAGAATGCTGAATGGCTACAATGTAATACTAAATTCTCAGGATGATATAACGTCCTCGGCACTATTATTAAACCCATTACACGGATGAATAGTGAGAATCAGAGAAGTAACTTAATTATGATTTCTCAGGTAGAATGGAAGGGTCGAGCCACACTCAAAGCTAGAACTTCTGGCTTCTATAGATGTATGTTATTTCTAGCAGTACACTCCATAGGGTGTGCTCCTTAAAACATACTATAAGTAAATGAATGAATAAGTGACTGGCTGAATAAATGAGCAAATGAATAAAACTAAAGTTGCAAACAGTTTTGGAAACAATTAAAAGTTATTTCTGCAAGTTGTAAATCATATCTTGAGAGAGGAAAAAAAAAGAAATGCAAATCTTAATTCCTAAGGAAAAATAAAGTACTTGTCAACTCAAAAGAAGACACTCTGAACTAAACTCATCTTTCCTACTTAGACCTTAAAATGCTGAAGAAACTCAGCTTTTCAAAAACCACTTGCTTTTATGTGGGTACACCTGGCACCATGGTTTGCATCCCAAGCTACCGCTCTAGTGAAATTCTGCTTGGGACAAGCAAGGAATCCAAATATCAGGTCCTGGGGATCAAGCACATACAGTAAAAGACAGAAATCTCAAGACCACAGTCCAGTGAATCTTGACACATGTACACACCTGGGCAGCCACCAATGTTTTGATTGACATACAAAACATTTCAGTTAATATCACCACTTCCTGGGTCAGAACTGACCATAGATAAAACCACTACCGTTACCTCCATCACCACTGGTTAGTTATGCCTTTTAGAAAACTTTATATAAATGGAATCGTATCATATGTATTTTTCTGTGTTTGGTTTCTTTCACCCAATATCATGTCTATGAGATTCATCCATCTCGGTGATACTTTGGCATCTTATGAATAAGCTGTTACCCAACCACCTTTCAGAGAGTTGTCTTAGCATCCACTGAAGACTCATCTGCATCAAAATACTATTCTTTTTAATCCAACTGGTTTGTCAACCTAAGTCCATATATCTGTGAGTGCCAGAGTCAAGATAAATATTGACCAAGGATGCTTTTACTGTTCCCACCTGCATACTGCTTTTTATTAAAGTAATCTGGAAACACAGGTCATGAATATTACTAGAATCACTATGATTACTCATTTATTTCAAAAATGTGGACTACTGCATTTAATCAGGTGAGCAAGTTTACGTAGAATTTACTGCACGTTTAGTTGATAGAGGTGCCCACCATACACCCTTTATGCATTTGGACAGCCTCATCCTCAGTTTTTAATTTACATTTGTCAGTAGGTGAGCTGGTGTACACAACTGGGTAGCTTACTCAAGAAGGAACCAAGCCATTTGGGACCTGACCCCATCATCAGTCTCTTTACAGGCATTCCAGAAGGACAGCCAGCTAGCTGTTATCACAACTGCAAGTTCTAACTGTAGTTACTTCGAATCTGAAGAAAATTATGCACAGGTGAATATGGTGGTCCATTGAGGTTACACTTCTAGAGCCTGTTGAGAAGGGATGCTGGCGATTCTTTGTTTCTCAAAGCTTTTGGTGGCATTTGCAGAGCACCTTATGGGGGACTTCCAATCATCCCCTTGCACTGAAGCCTCCTCCCTTCAACAGAGACTCCAGGCAGATGGAGAAGGCGGTCCAACTCACCTTTCCTGCGCCAATGCAGAAAATGACAGAAGGCTACCTTGTTGGTGGTGTGCTTTTCTGGCTCTAGCGTGTGATTACATTGGATGGCACTGCCTGAAAATCAGTCTGAACAAACTTTGATTCACTCTTCTCAAGATAGAGCCCGACCACGTGTATTCCTCCCACACACTCTGTGCTCCTCTAAGAGAAATGGATCTCTTTCCAATAGCTGGAGGAAATAAAAAGCTGCACACTGAAGTCTCCACCTAGCTCCCACTTACCTACTGGACAGTTCTTTGGGACGTTCAGAATGTTCCTCCAAATACTTCTCTGCACACACAACCTATTGTGACGCTAGAGGTCATTATATTGAAGAGACACAACTCTAGTGAAACAAAGGCAGTGCACAATTTACTGTTTTCCTTATCTTAAAAGCCCAACTGAAATCCCTCTCATTTCTGTGGTCTTTTCAGTCCCGCCAAGCAAGAACACTTGGGCTTGCTCTTCCTTTGCCCGGAGACACTCTTCCTCTATAGGAAGAGGCCTCACTCCTGCCTTCTTCAGCGACTCACACAACATCTTCTCCTGATGACTGTATTTAAAATTGTAGGGGCTTCCCTGGTGGCGCAGTGGTTAAGAATCTTCCTGCCAATGCAGGGGACACGGGTTCGAGCCCTGGTCCGGGAAGATCCCACATGCTGCGGAGCAACTAAGCCCGAGCGCCACAACTACTGAGCCCGCGTGCCACAACTACCAAAGCTCGCACGCCTAGAGCCCATGCTCCGCAACAAGAGAAGCCACTGCAATGAGAAGCCTGCACGCAGCAACGAAGACCCAACACAACGAAAAATAAATTAATTAATTTTATTTTAATTTAATTTTAAAATAAATAAAATTGCAACACTCTCATTCCACATGCCTGTCCCTTTTCCCTGCTTTCATTTCCTCCTTAGCATGTATCAGTCATGCCGACACACTATATATTATACTTTTCCTTTATGCTGGAGTCGAAGCAGGGAGTCCCCTGCTTTGTTCTCTGCTGGATCTTCAGTGACCCTCAACACGCACACGTTAAAGGAAAGCCCCGCTTCCCAATCACCATCCCCATCGTAAAGACAAGGAGACTGAGGCGCGATGATGTTGTTACCCTGCCAGGGGCTGGACAATTCCTGACCAGTGACAGAGGCAGGATTTGACTCCAAGCAGGCAGACTCTGAATTACGTGCCAGATCTTGGGTTCTAAGCCCTTCCTATGGATTATGTTATTGGACTTTTCACATCCTTTCTCACTATGATATTATTCCCATGGTACACAGAAGAGTGTCGAGGTCTACAAAGGTGAATTTGCTCACTCAGCAGGCAAACAGCAGAGCTGCGATTCAAACACAGATGATCCAACGACTCTTTACTAAACCGCTAACTGCCACCAAATGAACATACAGCAACGAATCAGAGAGGCCATCATTCCTGAGTCAGGCCTGGTTATTCCTAAGGTGGGTCGTGAAGGATGACGGGAAGTTTATGAGGCAGAGAAAGGAAAGATGAATTTCCAGACCAAACAGAGCCTACACATGCACAATCGCGAAATTGCAGTTTGGTACATAAAAACCTGGGGAAGAGCGGCGGCGAGGCGGGCAGCAGTGGGCAACAGACAAAGCGTGAAGCGGGAGCCGCTGCACTGGGGCTACATCCGAACAGGCCCCGTGTGATGCCGTCAGGAGTTCACTGTGACTCATGAAGTCTGCAGAGCATACACTAAGAGGTTTAAAGCAAACAAATGGAAGGTAACATCTACGCAGTAGAAAGATTCTTCTACAGGCCAGTGGTTCTCAGTCTGGTGGAGATCTTGCACCTCCCTCCTTCCCAGGGGAAAAGATTTCACAAAGTCCAGAGATATTTTTGGTTGCCCAAACCGGGAGGTGCTACTGGCATCTAGTGGGTAGAGGCCAGAGATGCTGCTATACATCCTACAGTGAACAGGACTGCCCCACAGCCATAATGTTAACTAACAGCGCAGTGGGTGAAAACCCCATTACAGTAAAAGTAGAGAATGAACAAGGCCGATGAGAGTTCTATGCACACAGAGTTGATGAGAATGGCGCCCTCTGGAGCTGAGCGGTGGACAGCTGGCTTGGCCATACATGGTGGACTTAACCATGGGGAAGGAAGGGAACATCATGACCAGAGGACAGAAATGAGGTCCAGAAAGGCCAGGAGGCAACCAGGTAATAGTTATGACTTTAGCGTAGGTTAGAGCGGGAGGAATGGGAAAACAGGGAGAGATTTAAGAACTACTTAATTACCATGCATTTCTTGTTTTCTAGTTTTCTGAGTATCAAAAATCCAAAGTACTATGACTCCTTCAAAGAAAAGAAATATCCAACACTCTCCTAAATTTCTGATAAGTCTTTAAGTATGCCGTGCAATTAGGAATTCCAAAAGAAGGACTGCCAAATCAATTTGTCTGTTTAAAGCCATATTCCAGATGCCTTATTCGTCATAAATGATAGTAGTCATTGAAATAAATGTTTAACAGCCAGCGATTAACAAAGTGGCCATACTTTAAAAGTTTAGTTTGCTACTGATATAGTTTTGCATTAACAACTTGGAGAACAATTACAAATTACACAGTTCAATTTTCTAAATGGATTATTTTGTAACTAGACAGAGAAACGGCTGACATTTTTTCTGGTGTTTCAAGGGAAGATTAATACAATCGGATTTTTAAAAGTACATTCCCTTGAGGAACTGGTATATTCCTGTCAGAATTATGCAAGTCGTCAGCATTGCGTGGGAATATTAAGTATGTTTCTGGTGTGCTGCAAAGTCAAAAGCCATTTAGGAAAACAAGGATTTGATTTCCAATTTTTCCCCTTCTTTTGCTGATGATAATTTACAGATAATGATTTATTTATGTTTACAGAGTGAAATGGAGACCGCTACCTAAAAGGCAATTTTTCCGCCTTGCTTTTGTAGGCTGTATCCTAATTATTTTTCCCCTTGTGGGACTGAATGAATTAAGTGAGCAATTCACTTTGTATATGCAAATTGTGAAGCTCTGCAGAAGCTTCAAATTATTTCATTCTAAAATAAATAAATAAAGCCATTATCCTACGGAAAATGAAGAGGCATAAATCCCTTTAACTTTTGTAGGTTGCCTTTGAAAATAAAAGTCAGGTAAAAGCAATCCATTTCTGGGTCCGTAATGTTTTCTCAAGTACAGGATTAATAAAATAATCCATTACATTATTATTATTGTTATTACATTATTATTATCTGTTGAAATTTTCAGAGCACTCTGAAAAGCTCTAATAAACATTTCCATTAAAATGTTGCAAGACTTCTTATAATGTGTTCCAAACTTTTTCATATTGTGTTTCCTAAAAAAAGTACCAGTGGGGGCTTCCCTGGTGGCACAGTGGTTGAGAGTCCGCCTGCCGATGCAGGGGACACGGGTTCGTGCCCCGGTCCGGGAAGATCCCACATGCCGCGGAGCGGCTGGGCCCGTGAGCCATGGCCGCTGAGCCTGCACGTCCGGCGCCTGTGCTCCGCAACAGGAGAGGCCACAACAGTGAGAGGCCCACGTACCACACACACACAAAAAAGTACCAATGGTTTTAATGCAGTGCCAGTAAGCAGGGACAAATGAGGAGAGACATCCCGAGTTCTAATCAAAAGTTGTCAGCATAAAACATTTCTATCCACAAGTCTCCCCTCAGGACCTGGAACACAGCAGTTTAAGCAAACATTTTATAAAAGATTTCTTAAGAAAGAACCAGTCTAGACAGTTACATCCCAGCCCCCATAGAGATGGTTTCATTCTTTCCAAAAATATCTATATGCCCTTGGTCACTTAAAATAAATTGGACTAGCGCCTGTCTGAGGTACAGATTTGGACTGTCTTTCCTGAAGAGTGGAGCTTTATTTGTTCACATGAAATAATTTAAATAATCTGTTCATTGTGTCTTCCTTAAAAATAAAAAGCCACACACACACCAAAGTGTACTTACACTGAAAAGTCTGCATCTGAAATTTACAGAGAGAATGGAGTCTGGGGTGAAGGGCACTTCCCTAAGCTGTCCGTGGGTGTGGGATTTTGGATAATCTATCTGGAGACAACTTGGCAGTAGCTACAAAAATGTTAAAGGTACAGGATATTAGCTGACCATCTCACATCTAAGACTTTCGCCTCCAAAAAGATTAGCATGAGCATATAAAGACAGATGCACAAGGTTTTCACCACAATAGAATTTATATTAGTAAAAAATTATAAACCTTTTTGCCCATCAATTTGGGTATTTTTAAACAGATTGTGGTGTATCAATATTAAAGAGTAGTCTGGAGCTGTTAAACTAATGAGGTGCAGACACTACTTATTGACTTAGAATGATAGTCAAAGCATGAGAGAAAGGGTGTAATTAATGTGACCATTTATTTTATCTCATAAACCAGAATATTTTGAATGTGAAAGAAGTTGTTTCTAAAAGTTATATAAACACTACAGGATTATCAAAACATCCTAGGGAAATCTGTATTTATGGTCTCCTTAAACACAATATGCATAGTATGTAATGAATTACTCTATTTTTGCTTTAAAAATGTGATCTATATACGTGCGAGAATATGCTTCTATTTGTGTAGAGAGTGAAAAGAGTTTGAGGGATGCACATCAGTCTATTAGTATTTTTTTTTCTGAAGACAGGGACTAGGGGCAAAGGTAGGATTATTTTCTTTCATTTTACTTCATACACTTCAGAATTGTTTACATTTGTTACAAGGAAGATGCAGGATATTTATAATTTTTAAAAATGAGTGACAAGAAAAAAAGAATTCTGCAAAAAAGTGTAAAATGAGGTAAGGGGATCTCTATCCTTTGTCAACACAACTTCTTGTGCAGTAACTTCTTGGTCAACAATATCCTGTAGTTTCTCACACACCCAAAAACCATTTGACTAATTTTTTTACCAACTTGAGAAAACCCACCCTTTTCCTTTTGACATCATTTACAGAGAGCTTCTGTCTGTTCTTGGATTATAGTCAAGTGTTTCCACATAAACACAAATGTGAAATCACATAGATCAAGTTCTAGAGATACAGGCTTTTAAGAAATTCATGTAAGAAATACATAAGAATGGGGAGGGAAAAGCATTTATACATTCAATGAACTTTGTAGCTAAGTTTGTTTTTTTCTTATTCTTATTTTCCTATGTGCATATGTGTGTTTCTTGAGATAACTAAGACAAACAAACTAATAGACCAGTGACAGACTAAACAGATTACATTTTCATAAACCCTCAAAAACCTGAGTTTCTTTCCAAAATGCAAGGAAAGCTAATCATTTCAAATGATTAGTCTAATAATTGTGGGGTAGGAAAAAAACAATTTAAACTGGATGATTGTTTTATCAGATTATAGGCCAAAAATGACTGGTTTACACACAAGTATTTAATTCAAAAGGGCTTTAAATTTAATCCAAATTAAATGAAATAATCACATATAAACTTGGCAAAACATGTACAGGATATGGAGGTTGAACATTACAAAATGCTGATGAAAGAAGTTTTTAAAATCCAAATAAATGGAGTGACCATGTTTATGAACTGAAAGACTTGACACAGAAGAGATGTCAGTTCTCCCACAATTTGATCTATAGGCTTAATATAATTATTTTCAAAATTCTAACATGGGTTTTCTGTAAGCACAGACAAGCTTCATTTAAAATTTTATGGAAAGGCACTAAAATAGCTAAAACAACCTTTAGAAAAAGAATAAGTGGAAGCAATCATTCTACCCAGTGTTAAAGATTAGTATATATTTACAGTAATCAAGAGAATATGATACACATCTCAATGAGAAAGAAAAGAGAACCCAGATATAGACTTCTGCTAATATGCCCAAATGATTTTTGATAAATGTGCAAAAGTAATTCAGTGGGAAAAAATAAATATTTTTCTTTTTAAAACAAATTGTATGGGAATAATTGGGCAACCTTAGGTAAAAAGAATGAAACTCAACCTACATCTCACACCTTATACAAAAATTAAACTCAAAATGAATCATGAACTTAAATATATAACTTAAAACTATAAAATTTTAGAAAAAGAAAATGTTCAGGATCCAGGGCTAGGCAAAGAGTTTTTAGACTTGACAGCAAAAGCATAATCCATAAAAGTACAAGTTCAAATACTGGACCTCGTTAGAATTAAAACTTCTGTTCTGCAAAAGATCCTGTTAAGAGGACAAAAGATAAGCTATGGAAAAGAAAATATTTGCAACCACATACCTGACAGAAGAGTAGCACCTAGACTACATAAAAAATCACCAAAACTCAATGGTTAAAAAAAAATCTATTAAAAATTGGTAAAAATGTATGGAGAGATATTTCATAGAAAAAGATCTATACAGATGGCAATTAAGTGCATGAAATTATGTTCAACATCATTAGCCATTAGAGAATACAAATTAAAACCACAATGAGGTATCACTATCAGAATGACTAAAATAAAAATAGTGATACCACCAAATGCTGGTGAAGATGCAGAGACACTGGATCAGTCATTCATTGCTGGTAGGAATGTAAATTCCACAGCCACTCTGTTAAGACAGGTTAGCAATTTCTTATAAAAATAAACATGCAGCCACAATATGATCCAGTAGTTGCACTCTTGGGAGTTAATCCAAGAAAGATAAAAACTTTATCCATAATAATAAAAAATTAGAAACAACTAGTTCTTCAGTGGATGAATGTAAATAAACTGTGGTACTCCATACTATGGAACATTGCTTAACAATAAACAGGGACAGAATATTGAAACACACAACACAACAACTTGGATGACTCTCAAGGGGATTACATGGCTCACAGCAGCACTATTGAAAATAGCCAAGACATGGAAGGAACTCAAGTGCCCATCAACAGACAACTGGATTAAGAAGATGGGGTGTGCATGTGTACACACACACACACACACACACACACACACACACACACACACACAGTGGAATATTGCACAGCCATAAAAAAGAATGAAATACTGCCATATGCAGCAACATGGATGAACCTAGAGAATATTATGCTTAGTGAAATAAGTCAGAGAAAGACAAATACGGTATGATATCACTTATATGTGGAATCTAAAAAAAAATACAAATGAATTTTTATGCAACATAGAAACAGACTCACAGATACAGAAAAGAAACTTGTGGTGACCAAAGGAGAGAGGAGAGAGGGGAGAGGGGGAGAGGGGAGGGACAAATTAGGGGTACGGGATTAACAGATACAAACTACTACATATAAAGTAGATAAGCAAGAAGGATATAGCACAGGGAATTACACCCATTATCTTGTAATAACCTATAATGGAGTAGAATCTGCAAAAATGCTCAATCGCTTTTTAGATTCCACATATAAGTGATATCATATTTGTCTTTATCTGACTTACTTCACTCAGTATGACAGTCTCTAGGTCCATCCATGTCACTGCAAATGACATTATTTCATTCTTTCTTATGGCTAAGTAATATTCCATTGTATATATGTGCCACATCTTCTTTATCCATTCCTCCATCGATGGAGGTTTAGATTACTTCTATGTCCTGGCTATTGTAAACAGTGCTGCAATGAACATTGTGGTGCATGTATCTTTTCGAATTATGGTTTTCTCCAGATATATGCCCAAGAGTGGGATTGCTGGATCTCATATGGTAGCTTTATTTTTAGTTTCTTAAGGAACCTCCATACTGTTCTCCATAGTGGCTGTATCAGTTTACATTCCCACCAAGAGTGCAAGAGGGTTCCCTTTTCTCCACACCCTCTCTAGCATTTATTATCTGTAGATTTTTTGATGTGGCCATTCTGACCTGTTTGAGGTGATACCTTATTGTAGTTTTGATTTGCATTTCTCTAATAATTAGTGATGTTGAGCATCTTTTCATGCGCTTTCTGCCCACCTGTATGTCTTCTTTGGAGGAATGTCTATTAAGATCTTCTGCCCATGTTTTGATCGGGTTGTTTGTTTTTTTGATATTGAGCTGCATGAGATGTTTGTATATTTTGGAGATTAATCCCTTGTCAGTCGCTTTGTTTGCAAATATTTTCTCGCATTCTGTGGACTGTCTTTTCGGTTTTTTTATGGTTTCCTTTGCTGTGCAAAAGCTTTTAAGTTTAATTAGGTCCCATTTGTTTATTTTTGTTTTTATCTTCATTACTCTAGGAGGTGGATCAAAAAAGATATTGCTGGGCTTCCCTGGTGGCGCAGTGGTTGAGAGTCCGCTTGCCGATGAAGGGGACACGGGTTCGTGCCCTGGTGCGGGAAGATCCCACATGCCGCGGAGCGGCTGGGTCCGTGAGCCATGGCCGCTAAGTCTGCGCGTCCGGAGCCTGTGCTCCGCAACGGGAGAGGCCGCAGCAGTGAGAGGCCCGCGTACCGCAAAAAAAAAAAAAAAGATATTGCTGTGCTTAATGTCAGAGAGTGTTCTGCCTATATTTTCTTTTTTTTTTTTTCTGCCTATATTTTCGTCTAAGAGTTTTATAGGGGGAAAGGGGGCGGCAAGGATAAATTGGGAGACTGGGACTGACATATATACACTACTATATATAAAATAGATAACTAATAAGGACCTACAGTACAGCACAGGGAACTCTACTCAATACTCTGTAATGGCCTACATGGGAAAAGAATCTAAAAAGAGTGGATATATGGTACATGTATAAGTGAATCACTTTGCTGTACATCTGAAACTAACACAACATTGTAAATCAACTATACTCCAATAAAAATTAATTGAAAAAAAAACGGAATCACTAGGCTGTACACCTGAAACTAACATAATATGTGTATATCCACTTTACTTAAATAAATAAAGTGAGGTTAGCTGAAAAAGGAAAAAAGAGAGAGAAAGAAAAGAAAAAAAGGGAAAAGAGAAAGTAGGTTTACCGAGCCCAGGGTCAGCATACTTCCCACCACACTAACTGCCTTGGTCTCAAAAACAACAGACAATCGTCTCTCCACTTAGATTTCTTCCCAGTTGTTATTCACCTCAAAAAAGTAAAAGTGGGCACAGAAATTCTCAACCCCCCTTCTGCTTGGTGTAAGCAACTTTGATTTGCTGAGTGAAAACAATAAACTTGTGTTTCACAAGAAGGTCAGGAAGTCGCTGGAATCCTTTGTCTCAAACTTAGACAGTGATGTATGTCAATTATCTCTCAATAAAACTGGAAAGAAATCAATGAAAAATAAAGTCACTGGAGTCTTAATATCGTTGCAATTACAGTTAATCAAATTCACAGCCGTCTCTGACAGCTGTGGGTGCTTGAGGGGTGCTTCGCAGAAGAAGACATGAAAAATGAATGGTTCTGTATGTGCGTTATTCATATATTTATTTTCCAATTTTTTATGAGAGCACCTTTAGCTCCCTTGTCAGTGAGGAAAGCACCAAGTTTTAAAATTCTACAGACAATTTCTTGCTTGAAAAACTTCTAAAATGAATCACATACATAAAGCTGGCATGTTTTCCATAATAATATCTTTAAAAGTGAAACAAAAGAAGCTCTATATTCCCATAAATGCTACAGACGTCCTACAGGAGAGATATGGGTGTATATGCCACATCCTCTATGTGTTGATCAAACAGCATAATATACAGTTCTTCAATTCTTTTGGAAATTGCTTTATTTGTGTTCAAATGAACTCTGAAATCTGTTCACGGTGTGCTACTTATCACCCTACTATTATCAAGATTCATAAATTACACAGAATTTAGATAAAAAAATGCACATCTCAGAGTTACTCTAGCTTTTCATATATCCCCGAGAGATTAATACTAAACGTATGAGGCCTGAAAGAGTAAGGAGATGAATAGGCTACAGGAACTCATCAAGGGCTTGGAGGCTTAGCGTAGATAATTCTTCCGTTCTAATGCTTTGAGCTTTGGTTAATGACTATTATAGATGAAAGAGAATGTGGCTTATCACATTCCCCAAAGATCTGCATATTAAATTCCAAAGCCAGCAGGTAGAAGTCTGGGAAATAGGGCAAGTTTGTCCTCAATCTCCCCTTACTTGTTTCACATTCAAGGGGAATCTTTTCAATCCACTTTGGTTTTACATTTGAGTCTGTCCTCATAAAACTTCCCAATCCTGGCTTTCTGTGCTCCCATCCCCCCACACCCCATTTCCTCCAAATCAAAATTCCTTTTCCTGGTTTCAGATTTGTCAAGATTTTCTGATAAGCTAAATAAAAGTGTGACACAAAGACATCTACATGTATTCCATGTCCTCTGTCGATTATACCCATAGCTTTTCAATCAATAGTTTAAAAAGTGTCTGCTACGTGTTAGGCCCTGATAAGGAGTAGAAGCAGACTTACGCCCCCACCAAAAAAATCTCTGCCCTTGTGGAGCTTATTTTTGGTGGTATTGTAGTAAAGACAATAAGAAACAACCGAGTAGACATGTATGTAGTGATAAGTGCTAAGGAGAAAAACAAAGGGAGATGGAGAGGGAGGGTGTCCAAGGATTCCATTTTAAATAATGGGGGCAGGCGATGGCCTCACGTAGAGGAGGAATTTGAACAATGACCCGAACAAAGTAAGGACGTGAGCTTTGAGGATATTTGCTGGGAGAGCCAAAGCAAAGGGAAGAGCAAGTTCGAAGGTAGGAATGTGCTTGGCATGTTCTGCGGAGAGTGAGGAGCCCAGGGCACCTGTCGCAGAATAAAGTTGGATTGGGGAAACCATGCAGCTGAAGTTAAACAGGCGACAGGCAGTCACATGAGTGATGTGTAGGCCATTTTAAGGACTTGGCCGAGGGTTCTGAGCTAGAGTTTCAGGATGTGATATAAGTGTTTGGAATAGACTTCAGAGGGCTGGGAATTAGGCAGCCTGGTGGCTTCGACCACAGCAGTAGCAACAGAGGTTGTAAGAAACATTCGGAGTCTCTCTGCATATTGAACACAGAGCCAACACCATCTGCTGATGGATTGGATTTGGGGAGTTCCTATAAAATACTCCTCACCTGTCCTCTTTTTTCTCTTAGGAATATATAGGTCTGTAAGCAAAATACAGCCTATTTATTCTTCTGCATTCAGAAAGGTTGGTATAGGGGATCGTGAAGAATCAGATATTTCTGGAAATATATGCAACTCTACCAAAACAAGGAAGCACTGATCGACATCAGTGGCCACACACAGTGAGCAAAGAGAACGAGTCTGACGGTACCCTAGTCCATTCAGGCTGTTGTAACAAGTCACCACAGGCTGGGTGGCTGAAAAACAACAGAAATTTATTTCTCAGTGTTCTGGAGTCTGGAAAGACCAAGGTAGAGGCACCGGCAGATTCAGTGTCTGGTGAGGACTTGCTTCCTGGTTCATAGATTCTGTGTCCTCAGCTGGCGGAAGGGAGGAGGGAGCTCTCCCGGGTCTCTTTGATAAAAGCACTAATTTCATTCGCAAGGGCTCCACTCTCATGACCAAATCACCTCCCAAAGGTCCCACCTCCACATACCATCACGACTGGGGATTAGGTTTCAACACAGGAATTTGGGTGGTTGGGACACAAGCACACAACCCAGAGCAAATGGAGACTGTAAAGTTATAGACTGGCTGGGATTCTCAAGAGAAGAACTGATGTATAACCACAAGTTCTGGCTGCCTAGGGGTGAAGCCTTTGGATGACCTTGTTAATTATAGGGTGAAGGCAATGAAGAATCAATGATTTTCAACCACAGCGGAAAGTCTAGTCACCAGGATGTGATGGACCTGAGAGGTGGAGGAGAGGAATCAGTGCCAGGTAAGGGAAGGAGAAAGGAAGCAACTCTGTCCTTGTCCTAGAGATAAACCAAACACCCCTGTGGGCACCTTGAGCTCCGTTTTAAGGCAAGACCTCTCAAATTAAAATGAAGCACGTCATTCCTATATCATTGTTCGCCATCTTGTTACAAGAACAGACACTGTGTATGCACGGGTTAAGTGGGACATATTACATCTGGTTCAAAATGACTGGACATCAATAGTTTCAGGTGTCATAGAAATGGAGAGACTGGCTCAAGATTATTTTCAAGGGTTCAAAGTTATGCTCTCCCTGGCTTCCTGGATCACCGCTCCTAAATAATAGATTCGCAACAACTCCTTCCTGGGGACAAAAAAAGTTTTATTTGAATAGTGGTAATATCTGGCATATGGAGGATAAACAGTAGAGGAAATCTAGACTCATACAGAAGTGTACTTGGGTTCTCCTTTGGAGAGAAGGCAGGCTGGAAATGGGGCTGACCTTGGAAGGTAGAACTTTGCTATGAAATAGTGGGGAAATGAAGCACATGGAAGCATGGAAGATGCTACTCTTGACTCCTTTTCCTACTTATCTCAAAAGTCTTGCTCTGTGCTTTTCCTTCCCTTATGTCTATATAGATGCACCTTTAAAGCATAGCATACACTTTATGTCTCTAAGCTAAGAAGGAATACAGCTTGTTCTACTGCTTTTCATTATTGTATAAACCAAGGTGTCAACACAGGCCCTTAGTTTATTAAGATGTTGGAAAGTCACCACTTTTGGAGAATTTGCACAAAAGGGAAGGTTATTCACTTTCCCTCACCTGGCTAAATTTCTGTGCTACTGGATCCACCTCTTCCAGCTTCTTCCCCTCCCTCCTCGCCCCACATTCCAAGCACTGACTGAGGATCTATTCTGTATCAGGCACTGTGACAGACATGATGAGATCCAATCCCGACCCTCCAGGGGCTTCAATGTTGGGAGAAGGGCCTACCACACAATTGAAAATTTACAAAACATGGTGATTTCTACAGTAGAGATTGGAAAAACAACAACAAATAGTAGGACACCAGAAAAGGGACTTCACATCAGTCAGTTATTTTAAACAATGAGCAAGCAGATATTATTTTAGAGATGTTTTGTCCTTGGAAAAAGTATCATTTGTACCTTTGTTAAAAAAGCAAGACAAGTTTTCAGACTCAATGAACTTGAGTTCCTTAGTTATGAACAGATTTCTGGAAAGCTATAACCATCGAGTCTTACCTTATGATAACACCTAAAATATGCAGCACGTTCATCGGAAAATTTCTCCAGTCTTTTTGGACCTTTGCTTGAAGCTTTCTTGAATACTAACCAACATCGTTGATAAATCTGCAAGGAGATACAAAGACAGCACTCAGCATCACTACTGACTCAGATACTACTGGCATTTACATTTAGATAGTTTCTTTTTTGATGTTTTCACCCGTAAGATATTCATAAGCCATAAATGTGATGTTGCTTTGGGAAAATAAAATTTGAAAACCCCAAGCTGTTTCCACAATGGGTGTATTATGTCGTTCAGAAAATCACTGGAATCAAAAGAAAATAAGTATTTGGAGGCAAATTTCTTCATACTTTGACAATAACACCAGTAGACGAAACACTGCAGAAAAACTCCCAGAAATAAAAATCCCAAATCAGCGCAAATAATATAAGCATTTACGGCACACACTCTAATTTCAAATGCCATTATATATGGAAATCATAGGCCTGATATGTGCCAAAGACTTTAAGTCCTAGAGAGAGACAGTCCCTATGTGTCATGTGACATTCCTCATAACTGACGGTCAAGAGTTGGGCCAGACACTAGACTAGCTAATAAATGCTGAAGAACACCAACCAGATTCTCGCTCAGAAAATTCAACCCAGAGACTCAAAGATTATTGCCAGGCTAGGGTGCAGTCCAAGTTAATACTATAAAAAGTTAATACTGTAAATTAAAGGAAAGAGAATTTCTGTTATTTCTTAAATATCCAAAGATATCAGTAAAATCATTAAAATCAATTCTATTGGCTTTCATCTTGCATAGTCACTGAACTTACCAAGGGTCATAGAAACATGGACAAAAGTGGAAAAGCAATGGAGGGAGGGTAGCCTTTTAAACAAACGGTGCTCAAATAACCGAATATCCATAGGGAATAAACAAACTCCTTAACCCAAAACACTCATACAAAACTTAACTGAGGAGGGAGGGAGACGCAAGAGGGAAGAGATATGGGAACATATGTATATGTATAACTGATTCACTTTGTTATAAAGCAGAAACTAACACACCATTGTAAAGCAATTATACCCCAATAAAGATGTTAAAAAAAAATACAGCTATTCGAAAAATTAAAAAAAAAAAAACTTAACTGAAAATGGACTTAAATATTTAAAAAACTATTAAAAGTTTAGGGGGAAAAAAGGAGGAAATGTTTGGGATCATGGTCTGAACAAAGAGTTCTTAGACCTCATACCAAAAGCACAATCCATAAAAGAAAACGTTGCCACATTGTACCTCATCAAAATTTAAAACTTTCGCTATGTGAAAAACTCTGCTAAGAGAATGAAAAGACAAGCTACAGACTGGGAAAAAAATATCTGCAAACCACATATCCGACCAAGGATTAGTATCTAGACTATATAGAGTCCTCATATCTCAATAGTAAAGAACCAAACAATCCAATTACAAAATGGAAAAAAGACAGACATTTCACCAAAGAGAATATACAGATGATCAAGAAGCACATGAGAAAATGTTCAACATCATTAAGGCTTCATGGAAATGTAAATTAAAACCACAGTGAAACATCAGTACACACCTATCAGATTGGCTGAAATAAAAAATAATAATAATGCCACCAAATGTTGACAAGGATGCTGAGAAACTGGATCACATGTTGTAACACATTGCCGGTGGGAATGTAAAATGGTGCAGCTCTGAGACACAGTATGGCAGTTTCTTAAAAAACTAAGCAAGCAACATAGGACTTACAGTTGCACTCTTATGACTCGATGCCAGAGAAATGCAAACTTCCCACACACAAAAAAATGTGAACGTGAATGTTCATAAGCAGCTGGATTTGTAACAGCGCAAAACTGGAAACAACGCATCTGTTCTCCAACGGGTAAATTGTTAAACAATTTGGGGAACATCCATATCATAGAATACCACTCAGCTATAAAAACAATATGAATGCGTCTTCAGAGAATGATGCTGGGTGGGGGAAAAAAGCCAAACCCAAAAGGTTACATACTGTATGAATGCATTAATAGCATTCTTGAAATGACAAAATTATAGAAATGGAAATTAGATTAGTGGTTATCAGGGGTTAGGGGTGTGTGAGAAGGGAGCAGAATGGAAGAGGGGCTGTCTATACAGGTAACATGAGGGATCCTGGCAGTGATGAAACTGTCCTGTATCTTGACTCTATGAATGTCATTATCTTGGTTATAATATTGCATTGTTGTTTCAAAGATGTTACCACTAGGGAAACTGGATAAACGGTATAGGATCTTCGTGTAATAGTTCTTACAACCAAATGTGAGTCTACAATTATCTTAAAACAAAATGCTTATAAATTTTTAACAAAAAATGTAAAAGATCTTAAAAATTACAGCCTAATCTAATAACAGTTACCTAATTCTTTTGCTACCAGACCGAAGTCTAATTAACCACTAGACTACATAACTTTAGAAAGCCAAGTGGCAAGAGCCATTGGTAAGAATTCAAACCCAAAATCCTTTTCAGGGTGGAGAGTCAGCCATGCAAATTAACATTTTCAGGGCTATGGTTGGCAAATAGAAGACTTACCAACATCTCGCTGATGTCTGAATAACAGATGAGATCACCAGCTCCCTTAAAACCTAACCACCAGAGAAAGGACTGTAATTACATCGGGAAAGACCGTCACCCTGATTGTTCAAATAAAGGATGTGGAAATTAGGTCTCTCACTGTCATTCTATTATTGGCAAACCCTTTCTTCTGGACATGGCCCTGAAAATGTGTTAAAGACAGCACGCTAAGGTATGCAAGAAATATGCCTACTATGGGGAAAAAAATATTTTCACCAAAGGGGATATTTTATATTTCCTAAGTATGCCTCAACTTTTAGACCCAATCTTGAATGACAGTATTTCTACTTAAAAAAAAAAAAAAAAAAAAAAATTATTCATTTTCTTCATTTCTTCTGTCTGAAGTCTATCGAACACAAGCTAAAGATTCCTCAATTTCAGCAGGCCTAGTGATGTCCATCTTTGATTCATCCATATTACACTTAGGGGATTTTTGTTTTTCTTTTGTTCTATTAAGTATCAATAGTAAGAGCAAAAGTGCAATGTTATAATCAAATAACTGCAAGAGTACTATTGTATAAATTCACATGCAATATTGCTTATAACTATTGGCTGGAAAGTCACCCCGGAACAGATTAAAATATGTTGGTTCATCAGGAGATAAGGAAAACCCCAAAACTTGGTTTATGAAAAGGGGGTTCAGTGATTCTCCGTGTTGGCCCAGCCTCACTCAAGACAATTGTTAATTATGCAGATTCCTAGAGATTAGCCAAGTCGACTGCATCAGAACCTCTTGGGGTAGGGCCAGATTGGCTCTGTACCTTATTCCCCAGGGATTTTGTTTGTAATATGCAAACCAATGCCATGAATATTCATAAACACTTTCAGACAACCCAGTGCTTCCCACGTGGGACGGACAACAAAGAGCCCTCCAACAAATGCTCCATCCAGGACGAGGGCCTCTGGGCTGTGTGGTTTCCAACAAGCGATGTGCAGTCGCTTTGGACGTGGAGCAGCGTGAGATGCTGTCCTGAGACACGGTGAAGGTGAACGTGAAATCTGCTGAACTACAGTAAGTTCCCCATTTCACCTGCCCTACACTCTCGGTCCCAAGAACAGAAGAGCCACCAAGTATCAGAGAATTAAAAACTTGGCCTCAATATTTCAAAACTGGTTAGAGGAGATGAAACAGGAGGACTCACTGAACATGGGAACATGTGGAGACAAGTTGGAGTAACACTGACATGGTTAAAAGGGCCACAATTGGAGAAGAATCTCATTTGTATAATAGCATAGGGCATTTTTTTCTTAAATTAATTCATTCAACCATCTCCTTCATATTTCATATAACACATCCACTGACCATCTATAGTATTTTTGAGCTAACATTTTTCTTTCAATTGACTTGTTTTTAACTAAAAAATGTTTATCCCAACCATGAGAGCAAAGTACAGTTTCAAACTGGACATGAGGAGTAGGGAATCCTAATGATAACTATACTCTTAGAGAATCTAATGATGGAATAATTTTCACGTTGAAATATCTCACCTTCTCTGCAGCAGGGTTCCGCAGTCTCGGCACAGCTGGCATTTTAGACAAGGTAATTTGGGGTAGTGGGAAGGGCAGGGCTGGTCCTCCAACTGGATGCCAGCAGCACACCCCTCCTACCCTGCTGACAACCGGAACTGTCTCCAAACACTGCCAAATGTTCCCTGGGGGGCAAAGTCAGAACCACTGCTACAGGTGAGTGCACGCTGAGCCACGACTGCAGAGTTGAAGAATATGAGGTTATGGGAATATCTGCAAAGTCCTGGCTTTGGACAAGTCAATCCACACAAGCCACTGTCAAAGCTAAAACAGACAAGCACATCACACAGCTCTGACAACCTGAGTGGATGTACATGAGATTTAGCAGTTACGTAAAAATCTCCTCCAGTGTGTATTTTCTTGGTGGTGGTGGTAGTTTTACTACACCTAATTTTCAGCCTTAAATTGTCATCAAACCATATATGATTTCTGTTATTTTTTCCATTGTCTTCCTTTTCTTTAAAACTTGAAATCCTTAATAACTAATTAGCTCTGGTTTCAAATCTCTGATATTTTTACTAGCTACTTTTCCTAACAAAGTCTAGTCTGGTAAATTCACCAAGGTTTCCAGGGCCAAGGAAGAGCTGAAACAATTTAGAATTTGCTTGGAGTTTCTAATTTCATTAGCAGTCCATCACAATGTCTTGAACAACAGAGTCACAAACTAAACATCTATAGGACGTATTTTTTTTTTTTTTTTTTTCTTTTTTGGCCATGCCACATGGCTTGTGGGATCTCAGTTCCCTGAGCAGGAAACTCCCTATAGGATGCATCTTATGAAGATAACAGAAAGCAAATTTTGGTCACAAAATTTCTGTTAAAAGGAAAATTATATACTGCCTTTACATAAGCTCAAGAAAAGCAGAAAGCTTAAGTAAGATGTGACCATTTAGGACTTCACAGTCTAGTGCAAGTATCAGCAAACTTTTTTCTGTAAAGGGCCAGACAGTAAATATTTTAGCCTTTGAGGGTCACAGGCCCTTGTTGCAACTACTGAATTCTGCAGTGGTAGCATGAAAGCAGCCATAGGAGGATATATGTAAATGAAAGGTGCAGTTATCTTCCAATAAAACTTTATTTAAAAAAACAGACAGTGGGCCAGATGTCACTCACAGACTGCAGTTTGCCAACCTCTGGTCTTTGGTAGTATTTCTCAACTGTTTAAGCTCAGGTCAGCTTTTGATGAACATAAAAATCTGATTGACACGTCCCTCTTCAGGGAAAGAGGGGAGGAAATATCTCCCAGGTGAGGATCCCCATATATCCCATATCTCCCCACAAGCCAAATTTAACTTCAACTTCTATTAAAATGTTGACTTGATGCCTTTCAATGCCCTCCACCACATACTCCACACGTTTCTGGTCTCGACGTCTGCTGCTGGGACCCACTGCTCTACAATGGCTGCAGATGCTGTCCTAAAGAGGCCTTTTACAGGCAGGGACATTAGCATCTCAGCTCTACCTTTTTATAGTTACCGTATTCTACGCAGGGAAGGTGCTCTTTGGGGAGAAAAGGTAAGTTAGGACTGTTTTCCAATTTGCCAGCATCCGCTTCCCGTACGCAGATTGATTTTTCTCTTCTCAGGGCATTCTCTCCAATTCTAAAGATATATCCTCAGTCTTCTAATGCTAAATTAGCCTCATTTCTCACACTCTAATCCTGTTTTTATTTATTCTCCAAAACAAATCAAATATTCTTCTTATCCAGGGTGTTAGTAACAACACCTAGCATTGGTCGAACCCTTTGTGCACGGCAGAATGCTAATCCCTCCTTGTGCATTATCTCAACTAACCCTACCAACAGCCCTATAAAACAGATGCTGTTATTATTCCCATTTTACAACGAGGAAATAAGGCCTTAGTGAGGTTCCTCACTGAGTACTACTCAAGGGCATGAAACTGGTAGAAACAAGCCAGCATTCCAACCTTGGTTTGCTTGATTCTGAAGAACAAGCTCTTAACCATTCCTCCAGGATTTTCCCAGAAAAGTTGATCTCCTAGAGATGCATAAACTTATGCTGAGGGTCGAGCTGTCTGTAAGAAGTTGATTTTCATGCTTATCATAATCTAAAAAGAGACATTTAGCTGTAACCATATGCTCTTTCATCTGGACGACGACTTTATCGTCTAGCTATTTTGGTGTGACATTTGCATTTGTGATTTTAAGTTCCCTGGCACCAAGTGTTCACCAAGAGTGATAGTTTTTAATGGAGTATTTCTGCAATTGGGGTCTGAAGACCCTATTCCAGGACTGCAAGTTAGCCTAGCAGTTTGTAAGATGTGTTTTCTTTGAAAAAGAATTCCACTCTCTCCCTCCTTAAGTAACAAAGTATTCAGTATCCTTGACTGCAGTCCAGAAACTCAAACGTGCCGAGTATTTCTAACTATGTGGTAAGTATCTCATGTTAAGTTCTCAGCTTTTCTTGGCCTTCCTTCCCTCTCTAAACTTTAGTCTCTTGTTATTCATTAGTTACAGCTGCAGTAAACCAATGTCCTGGCTAGCTGGCTCCCTGCTGGTATGTGTAGTCAGCTCCCTATAGAGCTGACCAGTCACTTCTCTAGGAGTGCCCAGTCCTCCACTTTGGCCAACGATGCATGGCCACAGTAAGTAGCTGCCCACCCAGAGTCCTGGGCTCCTCTGTGACTCATAAAACACCACAATCCAAGTTCAACCCAACAGCCATAGAAATTGGTGTTGGATGATGCAATCTGGAAGCAGAGGGATAATCCCCCCTCCATCCTGTCTGCCACTGTCTGCAAATAATCCTTCCACAATATTAGAATTTTGACCGGGATGATCTCTGAGACCAAGATGCTTAAAATTTTCTAGTCTTATGAAGGACTCTGTCATTATGGGATTTCAGAAGGTGACAGATGAAGAGTATAAGAGAAGTAGTTCTTTGGCATCGTGGAATCGTAACAGGTAGGCTGCTACCAACTCCATCTACCAAGATAATGAGCTGGTTCAGAATTATGTATTTTATGAGGGGAAAAAAATCTTTTCATTGAGTAAACAACATGACTCTATGCCTATCATTTATATATACCTTTCATTTATAAGGAAAGAAATGCTAATTTGGAGAAGGTTTTGCACAGTGGGTAGCAAGGTTCATTTTAAATTCACTGCAAAGAAAAACACCTGTAAAAATGAGATAATTGATCATAAAATAAAATTTGTACAAAGAGGATTAAAAATACTTCAAAAGCATCCACAGGCAATAAATTACCAATCCTTTGCTGACGGTGAAGTAAAGTAGCACAACCTTTCTAGACGGTAAATCATGCCTACCCTTTGACCTGGAAATACCATTTCTAGAACTTTCCCCTGAGGAAATCATTGAGGAAATATGCAAACATATGGGAATAGGGTTCTTTGGCATAAAAACTGAAAGCGCTCTAAATGTTCCAGGGGACTAGCTTAATTAATTATGGCATCTCTGTAAACTAGAAACTTCCATCATTAAAAATGATGTTGTAAAATAATATTTATACCATAGAAAATGCTATTAGTAAGTTATTAAGTAAAAAAAAGTAGGTTGTCCCTGCTTTTTAATCTGTTTCTACTCCAGTATATATACTCATTCAGTAAATAAGGTCCAGTTGCTCCTCCAAAAGGGCTGAGAGCTATCTATATTTCCACCCTTCCCCACCTCCCCTCACACACACACACACACACACACACACACACACACACGCACGCACACACGTGCACATACACACACAAACATGCACACACGATGACAGGACAAAAATGTCTGCTTCAATGGAAAACTATGCGTTCTCTAGGACACACACATCCAGTATTATCTGCTTCTGATTCTGTGGGAGCTATTCTACAACTCTAAACTGTAGATTACTGATAGAAATGCAAAATAATTCCAGTCCATAAAGATGCAAATTCTGTAGAGGTTCTGTTGATTTCCCTCCCCCACTGTCATGAAGCTAGTTTTGCCTCCTTGGGAACATGCATTTCACTATGCTGGATATATAAACATGTAGGTTCTTTGGATTCCCCTTAGAACTAGTTATTATAATATTCTGTGTTGCTCTCTCATTCAATTAATAAGCTAAGTAGAATCTTCAACACGTGCTCTTTCTACACCTGTATGAGAGTCATGATAAAAACAGTTAACTGTTTTCGAAAAAAAAATTTTAACACAATCCGTCGGTCACTGAGTCCTGTGTATTTCACCTTCTGGTTAAACCTGGAATATCTGTTTTTCTGCAGGGACCACCACCCTAATCTAAGCCACCACCTCCTGAGCTTCAGAGTTTCTCTGCTTTCATTCTTGCCACTTTTCAATCCACTTTCTGCAGGACATCTGGGGTGACCTTTAAAACACTCATCTGACCACATCAATCCACTGCTTAAGCATTTCTGTGCCTGTTGCCTTTGGGGTAAAAAACCAAAGTCTTAACAAGACATTCCAGAACCTGCAAACACTGGCCCCCTCCCTACCTTTTTTGCCTTATTTTGCTGATTTCTGCATTTATGTATTCTTCACATGTAACTATATACACATATTTTTAGTAATAATCAAACAAGTAATACAAGGTGATTTGGAAAAATTCTCATAGAATCAGTATCGGCCACCAGCTGTTCTTGCCACACATAGGAAACCCTTCCCTTGTCAGACAAAG
Organism: Aethalodelphis obliquidens; assembly: GCF_003676395.1. Lineage (NCBI taxonomy): Eukaryota > Metazoa > Chordata > Mammalia > Artiodactyla > Delphinidae > Aethalodelphis > Aethalodelphis obliquidens. The sequence goes on from NW_020838001.1 coordinate 7,651,972, forward strand.
CTGACCACTGTAGAGAGCGGACACTGTAGAGAGGGAAACGTGATGGCTCCGTTCCTTCTCTCCCCAATTCCTTTCTGTCCCCCAGATCCACACAGGAGGAAGAGAAACAGGAGAGCTGCCTGAAGAAGCCATACACAGTTAAATGTCCTTATTTAGCTTCTACTTTTAAGCAGCCTTAGAGAAAAAAACCAAACTACTCTAAAAATGCTAGAGAATCTTGACTACTGGGTGAGCATTCTATTCAAACAAAAACCTGGGGAGCTGATATCACCCATTAATTCATTCAACAAATATTTACTGGGTGCCTACCATGTGCCAAGCACTGTTTAGGTACTAAGGACACGGCTATAAACAAAGTGGAGGAATCTGCTGCCTTCCTTACGCTTACAGACAACCGATAAGATGACATGATATATATGCATACATACATGTTCATGTGTCTTACAGTACACAGGTAATATGTCACAGTATGTCATATGGTGTTAAGTACCATGAAGGAAAGTAAGCCAAGAGAGTAGATGAGAATTGCTAGTGGTATTTCAATTTTAAATAGGGTAATCAGGGAAGTTCTCAAAGAGAAAGTGACGTCTGAGCAAAGACCTGAAAGAGACAGGAGGTTTGGGGGAAGGGGGTGCTAAGCAGAAGCAGCAGCAAACGGGCCTTGACACAGAAACATGCCTGGCGTGATGAAGCCATCAGAAGTCCAGAGAATTCAGAGATGGTGGTGGTGGGTAGGTCTTATGGGTCTTATTGTAAAGACTCTGAATTTTTCTCTGCATGAGATGCGAAGTGAGATGGAGGGTTTTGAATGGAAGTAATATGATCCAATTCACTTCTACGAACACTGCAGGGAACTAAAGGCAGAATCAGGGAAACTAGTCAGGAGGCTGCTGCTGCTATAAATCACATGGGAGGTGAGGGTGCCTTGGGTCAGGATGGAGGTGGGGAAGGGAACGAGAAGTGGTCTGAATCCGGTTATATTTTTTGTTTTTTGATTTTTTTTGCGGTACGCGGGCCTCTCACTGTTGTGGCCTCTCCCGTTGCGGAGCACAGGCTCCGGACGCGCAGGCTCAGCGGCCATGGCTCACGGGCCCAGCCGCTCCGCGGCATGTGGGATCCTCCCGGACCGGGGCACGAACCCGCGTCCCCTGCATCGGCAGGCGGACTCTCAACCCCTGCGCCACCAGGGAAGCCCCGGTTATATTTTGAAAGCAGAACCAACGAGACTCACTGATGAGACTGGATATAAGGATGAGAGTAAGGAGAGTCAGGGGTAATTCCAAGATTTTTAGCTCAAGCAAGTATTGATAGAAGAATGGGGTTTCCATTAGCTGAGCAAGCCTGGAAGAAGACCAGGATCTGAGGGAGGATATGGAACGTGATGATGGATGTAAGGAGTCTGTCGTGCCTGTTAAACACCTAAGTTTATGTAAACATTATCAAACATGATGAATAGTCAGTTATTTGTGTGTGTTATATATACATATATCTATTATAGAAGGTTTTATTGTACTTTTAAAATAAATTAATAACACTATCTTCTCTACAGGCCTGTTGGGAGAATGGAATAAGTTAGTGCATTTAAAGGGTTTATATTACTGGGGAAGCACTTCATAGAGGTCAGCAGCTCATACCATCCAATCAGGCAGTGCTTTGCCTGCAAACAAGGACAACACCCATATTGGTTCCTTCAGTTACTCATTAATTTTGCGAATATTTACTGAGCATCTACTATGTGCTAGGCCCTGTTCCAAGCACCGAAGAAATGGCAGGGTATAAAGCAGAGTCCACAGAGTTCACTTTCTCATGTGCAGAGACAGATAATTATCTGTCTCCCAGCCCCAAACACAATGCCTAGCATGGGGTCATAATGATTACAGACTACATTTGCAGAATACCATCATTTGGTAGTACGCACCCAATAAATATTTCGTGAAGTTAAACAAGAAATGATGTCATCGTGGCTTCCAAAGCAGTCTTTAAGTGATCACCAAACCAAAATCACCAACCCTGAGCTCCAATTTCACAGCCTGGCTCTATACAAGCTGACCCGTGCCTATCTGTCAGACCTCGTCACCCACCACTTCCTGCTTCACTCGTGGCACCCCAGTCTCCAAAATGTTCCATTCTTCTCCGATGAGGGATGAGAGAATGTGCTGGAACTCTCTTCCCCTTGCTGTTCACAGGGCTGCTTCCTTCTCATCCTTCAGATCTTGGGCGAAATTTCTCTATCACTTAGCTATTTTTATGTAACAAATCACCCCAAAGCTTAGTAGCTTAAAAGAACAGCCATCTTTCACTTCTCATGAACTGGACGGTGGATCAGGCAGCTCTACTGATCTGACCTGGCTCCTGGCTCATTCACGGGTGAGCAGTCAAGGCAGGTGGACTGGAGTTTGCCTGGGGTGACTCAGCTCTGCACTGCACGGTCTTGGATTCTCCAGAAGGTTAGCTGGGGCTTATCATCACAGAGCAAGCAGAAGTCCGAGAAAGCAAGCGGAAAAGTCCTCTATTCCCGAGGGTCCCTTCATTACTGCTGGGTTGAGGGGGGAGCTCTATCTTCTCCTGTGATCCCCACTGACACAGCAGTGGGGGTGGTCTCATTACCACTGGGCACTGGTGAAAATCCTGGCCCTCCTCTGACCCCGCCCGAGTGGGGAGAGGGAGAGGCGCCTCATTACTGCTGAGTGAGGTGTACAGACCCCCAGCGTGGTCTCCATGACACCACGGTGGAGAGGGCTAACTACCAAAGGGCCAAGATGAAAATCCTGGCTCCCTCCTTGGCCTTCACAGACACCAACTAGGTGGAGTGGAGGACCTTGTTACAGCTGAAGAGGACCAGAGGATGCCACCCCAAAATATGCTACTCTGACGTCAGGATTACTTTGAGCTGAAGACAACTGAGAAACAGCAGATGCAGGAGGATCTCTCTGCCTTCCCCCTTCTCCCTAAAAGCAAGGCATACATTTTTTTTTTCTATGTGACATGGACTTACACGTGTAAAGCGTTTCCCTCTCTTACACCAGGAAGACCAGAGACAGCACCAAGATGAGTCTGTATACCAAACCACACTAAACAACCCTAATCTACAGTAAAACTTTCCTAGTCACCTTCCCACAATTTACCACCCTTGGATGCTCAAATTCCCTTTCCTTTCTCTAGTCACTTCTCCACAACTTACACCCCTGTGTCAAAATGGTGTAGAAGATTCTGAGCCTAAAGTATCACTCATTATAGAGGGGAATGCTTTAAACAGCTCGGGTGAAAGGTGAGAGCTCCAGGGCACAGGTGTTACCAGGAGTCGGGCAGAATAAGAAATGGCCAAACTGTTCTGTAAAAGAGTGATTTGGGTTTTTTCTTTCAAATTCTTTACTTCTTTTTTTCTTGATACTTTGAGAGAAGGAGAAATGAGAGAGAGAAAAGTAAAAGCAGCAGAAGGGAGAGAAAGAAGTCATGAATCTGGGCATGAATTGGAAAACAACAGGCAGAACACAAATCTGAGTGGGGGCAAATAAAGGACTTTTAGGAAGAGGAGTGACAAAAAAAAAAAAAAAAGAAAGAAAGAAAGAAAAAGATTCTGAAGGCAGAGTCAAGATGGCAGTGTGGGAAGATGCAGAGTTAACGTCTCCCCACAACTAGGGCGCCTGCCGCCACTGGTGGGGGACTCTGATGCCCAAGGAGATGGGAGGAACCCCAGAGTGAACCGGTAGGAAGGAGGGGGACCGAGGGGGGAGGAGAAGTGGAGACCAGACAGGATCCATGCCCCTGAGGCCAGAGACATCAGGAGAGGCAGGTGGGAGGGGAGGGAGGAGCAGAGGGTGATAGCCCCGCCCACTTGGGCACAGGGAGCCTGGCCCACCACCCAAACCTTGCCCTTGCTTAGGCCCCGCCCTCCACAGCGCAGGCCTTTTGGCCCCCTCCCTGTTTTTTCTTTTTTCTTTTCCCTCCTCCTCTTTATTACTACTGTGGTACTGATATACCTTCCGGTTGTTGATTCATCTATATTTTTATTTTTATATTCTTCCTAACATACCTGTTAGTTTCCCAGTCTAATTTTATTTTTTACTTTGTTATTGTTTGGGGTTTTTTTTGCCACCCCAGGAGGCTTGTAGGATCTTGGTTCATGAGCCCGGGGTCGAGCCAAAGCTCCTGTGGTGGCAGCTCTGAGTCCGAACCACTGGACTAACAGAGAACCTCAGACCCCAGGGAATATCCATCAGAGTGAGGTCTCACGGAGGTCCTCATCTCAGCAGCAAGACCCAGCTCTACACAACAGCCTACGAACTCCAGTGTTGGAAGACTCCAGCCAAACAACCAGTAAGACAGGAACACAACCCCACTCATAAAAAAAAAAATGAGACGGCAAAAAAATATGTCACCAATGAAGCAGCAAGGTAAAAACCTACAAGACCAAATAAATGAAGAGGAAATAGGCAATCTACCTGAAAAAGAATTCAGAGTAATGATAGGAAAGATGATCCAGAATCCTGGAAATAGAATGGAGGCACAGACTGAGCAAATACAAGAAATGTTTACCAAAGATCTAGAAGAACTAAAGAACAAACAGAGATGAACAACACAATAACTGAAATGAAACATACACTAGAAGGAATCAATAACAGAATAACGGAGGCAGAAGAACGAATAAGTGAGCTGGAAGATGGAATGGTGGAAATAACTGCCAAGGAGCAGAATAAAGAAAAAAGAATGAAAAGAATTGAAGACAATCTCAGAGACCTCTGGGACAACACTAAATGCACCAACATTCAAATTATAGGGGTCCCAGAAGAGGAAGAGAAAAAGAAAGGGTCTGAGAAAATATTTGAAGAGATTATAGTTGAAAACTTCCCTAACATGGGAAAGGAAACAGTCACCCAAGTCCAGGAAGCACAGAGAGTCCCATACACGATAAACGCTAGGAAAAACACACCAAGACACATATTTTTGTTTTTGTTTTTTTTAAAGAAGATGTTGGGGGTAGGAGTTTATTAATTAATTAATTTATTTTTGCTGTGTTGCATCTTCGTTTCTGTGCGAGGGCTTTCTCTAGTTGTGGCAAGCGGGGGCCACTCTTCATTGTGGTGCGCGGGCCTCTCACTATCGTGGCCTCTCTTGTTGCGGAGCACAGGCTCCAGACGCGCAGGCTCAGTAGTTGCGGCTCACGGGCCTAGTTGCTCCGCACCATGTGGGATCCTCCCAGACCAGGGCTCGAACCCGTGTCCCCTGCATTGGCAGGCAGATTCTCAACCACTGCACCACCAGGGAAGCCCCCAAGACACATATTAATCAAACTAACAAAAATTAAATTCAAAGAAAATATATTAAAAGCAGCAAGGGAAAAACAAAAAATAACATACAAAAGAATCCCCATAAGGTTATCAGCTGATTTTTCAGTGTAAACTCTGCAGGCAATAAGGGAGTGGCAGGATATACTTAAAGTGATGAAAGAGAAAAACCTACAGCCAAGATCACTCTACCCAGCTAGGGTCTCATTCAGATTCAAAGGAGCAATCAAAAGATTTTCAGACAAGCAAAAACTAAGAGAGTTAAGCACCACCAAACCAACTTTACAACAAATGCTTAAGAAACTTCTCTAGGTGGGAAACACAAGAGGAGAAAAACACCCACAAAAACAAACCCAAAACAATTAAGAAAATGGTAATAGGAACATACATATCAATAATAACCTGGAATGTAAATGAATTAAATGCCCCAACCAAAAGACACAGAGTGGCTGAATGGATACCAAAACAGGACCCATATATATGCTGTCTACAAGAGACCCACTTCAGACCTAGGGACTCAGACAGACTGAAAGTGAAGGGATGGAAAAAGATATTCCATGCAAATGGAAATCAAAAGAAAACTGGAGTAGCAATACTCGTATCAGATAAAATAGACTTTAAAATAAAGACTGTTACAAGAGATAAGGAGGAACACTACATAATGATCAAGGGATCAATCCAAGAGGAAGATATAATTTTAAATGTTTATGCACCCAACATAGGAGCACCTCAATACCTAAGGCAAATGCTAACAACCATGAAAGGAGAAGTCGACAGTAACACAATAATAGTAGGGGACTTTAACACCTCACTTACACCAATGGACAGATCATCCAAACAGAAAATAAATAAGGAAACACAAGCTTTAAATGACACAATAGACCAGATAGATCTCATTGATATTTACAGAATGTTCCACCCAAAAGTGGCAGAATACCCTTTCTTCTCAAATGCACATGGAACATTCTCCAGGATAGATCACATCTTGGGTCATAAATCAAGCCTCAGAAAATTTAAGAAAATTGAAATTGTATCAAGCATCTTTTCTGACCACAACGCTATGAGACTGGAAATCAATTACAGGAAAAAAACTGTAAAAAACACAAATACATGGAGGCTAAACAGTGCACTACTAAATAACCAAGAGATCACTGAAGAAATCAAAGAAGTAAAAAAATACATAGAAACAAATGACAGTGAAAACACAATGACCCAAAACCTATGGGATGTAGCAAAAGCAGTTCTGAGAGGGAAGTTTATAGCAATTCAATCTCACCTCAAGAAACAAGAAAACTCTCAAATAAACAATCTAACCCTACACTTAAAACAATTAGAGAAACAAGAGCAAAGAAAACCCAAAGACAGTAGAAGGAAAGAAATCATAAAGATCAGAGCAGAAATAAATGAAATAGAAACAAAGAAAACAACAGCAAAGATCAATAAAACTAAAAGCTGGTTCTTTGAGAAGATAAACAAAATTGATAAACCCTTAGCCAGACTCATCAAGAAAAAAAGGGAGAGGACGCAAATCAATAAAATTAGAAATGAAAAAGGAGAAGTAACAACTGACATTGCAGAAATACAAAGGATTATATGAGAAAACTACAAACAACTATATGCCAATAAAATGGACATCCACAAAGAAATGGACAAATTCTTGGAAAGGTAAAATTTTCCAAGACTGAACCAGGAAGAATTAGAAAATATAAACAGACCTATCACAAGTAATGAAACTGAAACTGTAATTAAAAATCTTCCAACAAACAAAAGTCCAGGACCAGATGGCTTCACAGGCGAATTCTATCAAACATTTAGAGAAGAGCTAATGCCAATCCTTCTCAAACTCTTCCAAAAAACTGCAGAGGGAGAAACACTCCCAAATTCATTCTACGAAGCCACCATCACCCTGATACCAAAACCAGAAACAGATATCACTAAAAAAGAAAATTATAGACCAAGATCACTGATGAACATAGATTCAAAAATCCTGAACAAAATACTAGCAAACAGAATCCAAAAGCACATTAAAAGGATCATACAGCATGATCAAGTGGGATTTATCCCAGGGATGCAAGGATTCTTCAATATACGCAAATCAATCAATGTGATACAACACATTAACAAATTAAGGAATAAAAACCATATGATCATATCAATAGATGAAGAAAAAGCTTTCAACAAAATTCAACACCGATTTATGATAAAAACTCTCCAGAAAATGGGCGTAAAGGGACCCTACCTCAACATAATAAAGACCATATATGACAAACCCATAGCAAGCATCATACTCAATGGTGAAAAACTGAAAGCATTTCCACTAAGATCAGGAACAAGACAAGGATGTCCACTCTTGCCACTCTTATTCAACATAGTTTTGGAAGTCCTAGCCACAGCAATTAGAGAAGAAAAAGAAACAAAAGGAATACAAATTGGAAAAGAAGAAATAAAACTGTCACTGTTTGCCAGTAACATGATACTATACATAGGAAATCCTAACGATGCCACCAGAAAACTACTAGAGCTAATCAATGAATTTGGTAAAGTAGCAGGATACAAAATTAATGCACAGAAATCTCTGGCATTCCTATACACCAACAGTGAAAAATCAGAAAGAGAAATTAAGGAAACACTCCCATTTACCACTGTAACAAAAAGAATAAAATACCTAGGAATAAACCTGCCTAAGGAGGAGAAAGACTTGTACTCAGAAAACACTGATGAAAGAAATCAAAGATGACATAAACAGATGGAGAAATATACCATGTTCTTGGATTGGAAGAATAAATATTGTGAAAATGACTATAGTACCCAAAGCAATTTACAGATTCAATGTAACCCTATCCAACTACCAATGGCATTCTTCACAGAATTAGAACAAAAAATTTTACAATTCGTATGGAAACACAAAAGACCCCAAACAGCCAAAGCAATCTTGAGAAAGAAAAACAGAACTGGAGGAATCAGGCTCCCCAACTTCAAACTATACCACAAAGCTACAGTAATCAAGTCAGTATGGTACTGGCACAAAAACAGAAATATAGATCAATGGTACAGGATAGAATGCCCAGAGATAAACCCACGCACATATGGGCACCTAATTTACAACAAATGAGGCAAGAACATACAATGCAGAAAAGACAGCCTCTTCAATAAGTGGTGCTGGGAAAACTGGACAGCTACATGTAAAAGAATGAAATTAGAACACCACCTAACACTGTACACAAAAATAAACTCCAAATGGATTAAAGACTTAAATGTAAGACCAGACACTTTAAACTCTTAGAGGAAAACATAGGAAAAACACTCTGACATAAACCACAGCAAGATCTTTTTTGACTCACCTCCTAGAGTAACGGAAATAAAAACAAAAGTAAACAAATGGGACTTAATTCAACTTAAAAGCTTTTGCACAGCAAAGGAAACCATAAAAAAGACAAAAAGACAACCCTCAGAATGGGAGAAAATATTTGCAAATGAAACAACAGACAATGGATTAATCTCCAAAATATACAAACAGCTCATGGAGCTCAATATCAAAAAAACAAACAATCCAGTTAAAAAATGGGCAGAAGACCTAAATAGACATTTCACCAAGGAAGACATACAGATGGCCAAGAGGCACATGAAAAGATGCTCAATATTACTAATTATTAGAGAGAGCAAAACTACAATGAGATATCACCTCACACAGGTCAGAATGGCCATTATCAAAAACCTAGAAACAATAAATGCTGGAGAGGGTGTGGTGAAAAGGGAACCCTCCTGCACAGTATGGAGGTCCCTTAAAAAACTAAAAATAGAACTACCACATGACCCAGCAATCCCACTACTGGGCATATACCCTGAGAAAACCATAATTCAAAAAGAGACATGTACCACAATGTTCACTGTAGCACTATTTACAATAGGTAGGACATGGAACCAACCTAAATGTCCATCGACAGATGAATGGATAAAGAAGAGGTGGCACATATATACAACAGAATATTACTCAGCCATGAAAAGAAACAAAATTGAGTTACTTGTAGTGAGGTAGTGGACCTAGAGTCTGTCATGCAGAGTGAAATAAGTCAGAAGGAGAAAAATACCGTATGCTAATGAATATATATATGGAATCTAAAAAAAAAAATGGTACTGATGAACCTAGTTTCAGGGCACAAATAAAGAGGTAGAAATAGAAAAGGGACTTTAAGGACAAGGGGTGGGAGGGTGAGCTGGGGCAAAGTGAGAGTAGCATCGACATATATACACTACCAAATATAAAATAGTTGGCTGGTGGGAAGCAGCAGCATAGCACAGGGAGATCGGCTCGGTGCTTTGTGATGACTTAGAGGGGTGGGATAGGGAAGATGGGAGACAGGCTCAAGAGGGAGGGGATATGGGGACATGTGTATGCATATGGCTGTTTCGCTTTGTTGTACAAGAGAAACTAACACATTATTGTAAAGCAATTATACTCCAATAAAGATCTATTTAAGAAAAAAAAAAGATTCTAAGCCTAACCATTTCTTTAGATTTTCACTTTTTTTCTGTTAGTCTCCATAGATATGAAGCTATCAATGACATTTGTATGCCTTTTGTCAGTTTAATTCACAATGGCAAGGTACCGCACCTAAGAGCGTAGAGGAGAATATTTGACTCACAAAAGCTCACGAGGATGGAAGTCTAGACTCCTTACTCAGCTTCTGCTGGCATGAAGGGGGGCGGGAGCACAGTCTATCCTGTGATGTTTGGCTGATATTAGAACAGATATTTTCTAAAAGTTTTCTGTGTTGCTCGGCTGCCTCATTTCCTGGTTCTTTGACCAGAAAATGGGTTTTTGTTGGGGCTTTTTCTCTCTGTACCTGCGGGCATTTCTCGTTTGCTGGCTTTTAGCTCCAACTTTGGGATATACGAGACAAAATGAAAACCCAGGGAAATCACCACTATGTTGCTCCTCAAAAGCTGAGGTCTCTAGCCAGTCTGGGTCGCTCCACCTTTCAGAGTCTTCTTAGTTTGATTTATATATAAAGTCCAGAGTTTGTAGTTGCACTTAGCAAGAACAATAGGGAAAGGTATGTCTATTCACTCATCCCAGAAGCAGCAGGTAAAAGGTTTTTATAGGCTTTGTGTAAAATGCTTTTATAAGCCTCTGCTTGTGGCAAGTTTGCTAACAGTTCATCTCACATGTGTTTCATCTCACAAGCCCAGAGTCAGGGCAAATAGAGACAATCAGAATAAAGGTCATGGAATTAACTGAGGCCATCAATGTACTCACATGCTATCACGATCTCACCTCCTCAGAAACATCTTCCTTCCTACGAAATCTAAAGTACTCCCCTACCCATCCCCCTTGCAACTTCAAATCAATCTCTGAAATCATCTTGCTCATTGATTTGTCTGCATATTTATGTTTTATCTTCCTCCCTAGAAAGCAAAAAAGCATCCTATTTTATCTTGATCATCCTGAATTCTCAGGACCTAGGAGAGCATAGGTTCTCATTTGTTTTTAATGGCTGAGTGAATACACTAATGAGCACACAAAAGCATGGGAAAAGCCATACCATACTCAGGGCTCATGAGCTTCCACTGTTTCATAAGTGATGCCCTTGGATATCAAAGTACCTCAGAATGGACCTGACATTTTCAAAAAAGCCTTAACATCTTTATACAAGAGAGTATTTTAAAAAAAAAAAACAACTCAAGATATGTAGAACACACACATTCACATTATATTGACAGACATTCTTTTAAAAGAAACAATTATAAAACCACATTTTTCCTTAAAAAGTGCATTCCACAAAATGCTATTTTCTATACCATGAAGAAAGTCTCCAGGGGCCATTTGTTACATCAGTGTTTTCCAACATCAATGGATTTTGTTCTAAAACCGCAGAACCTCAAGATGACTATAATTCCCTAGAGACCAAAGCAAATATTTTCCTATAATTAGAAGCAGGCTCTAACCAAACTGGAGAGAGATCTATTTGCCATGACCCCCCCCCCCAGAAAAAATAAAAATTAAAAATTCCAAATTAGGGAGATTTCATTAGAAATGCTACTTCTGAAGTTGAGCCACTGTAATGATTTCAGAAGGAAACATTTCAGCAAAGCTCGCCCTTCCACATCTCCACATTATTGGGGCACAACACTGAGTAAAAGTCATTCCGTGAGAGGGCTCAGTACAGAAAATGAGAATGTCACTCTCAAAGAAAGGAAGAGAAATGAATTCTATGGTTGAGAAAGCACTCTTAAGAAAAATACACACACATAAGGAACAGATGTCGCCAGAAAGGGGCAGAAGGATGAAAAATAATAGCCCTGTAAAAAATTCTAAGCCGGGAAATTCAAGAGAAGGAAACCTGGGTGGCCACGGAAGAAACAGTTTCAGATTTTCATGGGTAATTTACAACAAAGAAGCATGTTTTCAGAAATTATTCTTGTTGTGAAGAGATTGACAGGACCTGGAAGATTGTTGGTTGGTTGTTTTGTTTTGAGGGGTTTTCTTTTCTTTTTTTTTTTTTTTTTTTGGCTCAGTTTGGTTTAAGGATGAGTGGTATTAAACATCATCAACACATTAACTATTTATAACATATCATCACCATCACCACCCTTCACTAAGTGCTGACTTCACCACAGGGACCTGAGTTAGTATTCCACAAGGTTTTTCTCATTTGAGAGCAACCCATGCCTGGGTGAGCTAGGACCTATTAACGTCCCCTTTACACAGATGAAAAAACTAAGGCCCAGAGACTTCAGCAATGTGACTGCGGTCACGCTAATATATTACATGTCACACTGATATATTAGCTAATATATTACTGAGTCAACACTTGAACAGCACCTGAACACTTCATCAGGTCTGTCTGATCTACATGACCTACATTCTGAGCTCATGTCTGAACAGAAGCAAATCTTCAGGACCAGCCATTTTATAATCATTGGTGGTCCAGCCACACTAGCTATTTTCTTTTCGAATTCATTCTTCAGTGATTGAATTTACTCCTGACGGTCAAGTGATACTTAAACTAGGTCATTAGCGGAACAGTCAAAAATGAGATGATTATCAATGAAGAACTCTAATCCAGTTGCTGTCCACAGACACTGCTGCTTGGAAACAGGGTTTGGGGGACATATTGTTTTCTAAAATTACAAAATCAATCCAAAAATATGATTCTCATCCTTTAATTTTTGACATTTCTTTAGAAAAAGGTAATAATTTATCTTGTGGAAAAAATCAAATAATAAACAATGGTCAAAAAATAAAATCACTGTTTGTTATATCACAAATTTAATATTAAGAGAGGTGCACCCCAAGCTCTAAAAACGGGAAGCATTGGTAAAATCAAGGTTAATAAAAATATGATCAGTATTTTTATCAGACTTCGAGCAAATAACTTACCCTCTTTGACATTCAGTGTCTTCATCTGTTAAAGGGTGATAATAGTACACATTGTGTATAAGGTACCTAGTGCATCGTTAATGTTCAATAAAGGTTACTGATTATTTTATTATTTACACATTGTTTTCCTGATCTTGTTATTTTATTATTACTATTCATATTAATTTAATTACAACAGGTTAGGAAAAACTGTCTAAATCTCAGATTATTAAAAAGCTGTGGGATTTCCCTGGTGACACAGTTGTTGGGAGCCCACCTGCCGGTGCAGGGGACACAGGTTCGAGCTCTGGTCCGGGAGGATCCCACGTGCTGCGGAGCAACTAGGCCTGTGTGCCATGACTGCTGAGCCTGCACTCTGGAGCCCGCGAGCCACAACTACTGAGCCCACGTGCCGCAATTACTGAACTCCGCGAGCCTGGAGCCCGTGCTCTGCAACAAGAGAAGCCACCACAGTGAGGGGCCCGCACACCGCAACGAAGAGTGGCCCCCACTCGCCACAGCTGGAGAAAGCCTGTGTGCAGCAGCAAGATCCAACGCAGTCAAAAATTAAATAAATAAATAAATTTATTTTTAAATTTAAAAAAAAAGCTGTGAAATAGCCTTTTGCTGTATATCATACAGGTGAAAAAAAAAAACAATCTACATCTGAATGACAGAAGCCTGTAAGTGATGAAGAATCCTCCCGTGTGATTAGATCAGTGGTCCTCAACTAGGACAAGTGTGTCCCCAGGGGACATTTGACAATGTCTGGAAACATATTTACTTGGCACAGCTGGGGAGATGCCGACCAGTGTCTAGGGGGTAGAGGCCAAGGATGCGGCCAACATCCTACGATGCACAGGACAGGCCCACAATACAAGGAATTATCTTCCCTAAAATGTCAACACTGTTGAAGGCGAGAAAAAGAAGACATCAGGTAAACAGTCTTCTCAAAATTAAAGCCTTTATCCCAGATTTAAAAGGACTCATTGATCAAAGTTAAGTCTATTTGATCAGTTATAAAATACAGTGAAACCAAGTATCTGACATGTTGGAAACCAAACATCAGGATGCTCGAACACTTCTGTTAATGGGATACTTTAGGGTCAGGTAGACACCGATCCTAACAAGCTGAGACATGCCCACAGTCCCAGCACGAGATATTTCAAACTTCAAAGAATTTCTGAAGTCAGGTGGCAGTAATTAGTTCTGGGCCAGGAGGTGTGGATAAAGCCTGAGGAACTGCCACTCAGACCGCAGGTCTCCAAACCTCCTGGCACCCTGCTCAAACTTGAGCCTGCCTAGAAAAGTCACTGCCGATCAAGATAGGGAAAACATGAGAAAAAGTGGCGTGGTGAAGAGTAATCAGGAGGAAAAGAAGCACAGCAAAGACCGTGAACAGCAGCAGTCCTCGTACATGAAGACTCAAGTCTGCACGAGACTCAGAAGTTGGCTGCCAAGCTGGGCACATACCCTGCAACCTTCCACACCACCACGCTCCTTTCTTTGCCCAAGCTATCCACACCTGCTTTCCTGCACCTGGGCGGAATGCCTCTACATGGGTCAACCCTCCCATTCACACCCTTCAACCTGGATCCTTATCTTCCATGGGTCGTGTTACTTCCTCTAGAAAGCCATCACTTCCTGTCAACCCCCCCACCCCGAAGCCAATATACATACAGACCATGCAAAGAAGCATATACAGCAGAAGTCAGGAGCACAGCCTCAAGAGTCAACCTGCCTAGGCTCAAATGCGGATTGCAAAATGTACATGCTGTGTGGCCCTGGGCAAGTTCTTCGTGGGATAACTAACTGTCATAGGACCCACCCCACTGGGCCTTCAAGAGGATCCAATGAGTTACTATATGTAAAGCACCTTGGAACAATGCTTGACACATAATAAACCTTTAATAAATGACAGATCCTCTTAGGAGAACGCAACCACCATGACTAAAGGATATTTGTCTATATTCTTCACTGCTTTATCCTCAGCTCTAGCACAGCGCTTGCCATATTGCAGGAACTCAATAAACAACTGCTAAATAAATGAACTGCCGAGGCCCCTCTTATGCACACCCAGAGCACCCTGACCTTCCACATCATAAACATCGTGTCACAATCGTGTCATTTTTTTCTCTCTCTATAGTAACTGTAAGTCCTGTGAGGGGCACTGTCTGCTTTATGCACCACTCTAATTATTGAATCATGGTGAGCACACACAAAATAGTTCCCAAGTGGAATTAAGAAGTGAGTGAATGTCAAACTTAAAGAATAAATACAATTGGATTATACCCAATATCTTTTAATAACCTATAACGGAATATAACCTGCAAAAAAAAAAAGAAGAATCAGGGCTTCCCTGGTGGTGCAGCGGTTAAGAATCCGCCTGCCAATGCAGGGGACACGGGTTAGATCCCTGGTCTGGGAAGATCCCACATGCCGTGGAGCAACTAAGCCCGTGCGCCACAACTACTGAGCCTGCGCTCTAGAGCCCGCGAGCCGCAACTACTGAAGCAGGGGCGCCTAGAGCCCGTGCTCCGCAACAAGAGAAGCCACCGCAATGAGAAGCCCACGTACTGCAACGAAGAGTAGCTCCCACTCACCGCAACTAGAGAAAGCCCGCGTGCAGCAACGAAGACCCAACACAGCCAAAAATAAAATAAATCAAATAAATAAATTTTTTTAAAAAAAATCACTATGCTGTACACCTGAAACTAACACAAAATTGTAAATCAACTATACTTTAATAAAATAAAAATAAAATAAAGAATAAATAAGACTGTCAGTAGAGCCAACAGAATTCATATTTTGTTTTCTTATAAACTTGTCTCTACTAAGTTTTACTGGAAGTGCCTTTGCTTTTACAAAGGATACGAAGAAAGGGGGAGTTTTTCCACTAGAAACTAATTGGAAACCAACTCCCCTAAGACTTCACCTCCAATAGTAATATGTGGAGGTAAGAGGCTCAGCTTTCACCCTCCTTGGACCCCAGGCCAGCAGGAAGCTACATAGGAAGCTGTTGAATATTACAAGACCCTGGAATGGCATTCTCATTCCGATTCATTATGAAATGAAGCAAAGCTGGTGCTTTCTCTCCCCTATAATATCAATTTTTCCTTAGGTGTCCTAACTACAGTAGATTCTACTCAGACTCACCCAAAATTTAATAGCTTCCCTGTCTTATAAACCAGGTTCTGTTGTAGTTTCAGTCTTTTGGAGCTCTGAGGTCCTACAACTAGAATCTAAGTTGGTTCAAGACTCATCCAAATGAGAATTTTAAGATCCAATGTAATGCTTTTCCAGTCCCACAAGATGGGCAAAAATGAAGACATTAACATAAAAATCCATAAGGTACTTTCATATGCTTATTAATGCTGGACCACAAAGTTGGCTCTAAGCAAGTAATATAATACAAACCTGATGAATTATGAGTCACATTCTCCATAAGATAAAAACAAACCAATTGCTGAGGAAAGTCACAATAATTCTTTATACTAGGTCCAGACAGAAATATTTCCTCAGGATCTTTATAACAGATGGGAGTGCAGTTTGGACAATCTCCATGGAGGGCAATTTGGCAAGATCTTTCCCCAAAATGTACACACTCTTTGACCCAGCAATTCCACTTGCAACGATTTAGCTTACCCTTATATGCTTACATGTGTGAAATAACGGCTAAGAGTATTCACTGTAGCACTATATGTAAAAGCAAGCAAAAGATTGAAAACAACTAGAGTATCCATTATCAGGGTACTGGCAGAGTAAAACAAGAATGTCATGGAAGGCTATGCAGTTGTTAATAAGACTGAGGCCACCCTGCATCCACCAAAATGAACCGGTCTCCTCCAAGAATGACTGCTAAGTGAAAATGCAAAGTGAATACGCAGAAGAAATTAAAACATATGTCTACACAAAACCTTGCACACAAATGTTCAAAGTAATATTATTCACGATAGTCCAAAGGTAGAAACAACCTGAATGTCCATCAACTGAAGAACAGATAAACAAACTGTGGTGTATCTATACTAAGGAATATTACTCGGCCAGGAAAAGGAATGAACTTCTGATACCTGCTACAATGTGGGGGAACCTTGAAAACACACTAAGTGAAAGAAGCCAGACACAAAGGATCACATATTGTATAATTCCACTTATATGAAATGTCCAAAAGAGGCAAAGCCATAGAAATAGAAAGT
Source organism: Aethalodelphis obliquidens (assembly GCF_003676395.1). Classification (NCBI taxonomy): domain Eukaryota; kingdom Metazoa; phylum Chordata; class Mammalia; order Artiodactyla; family Delphinidae; genus Aethalodelphis; species Aethalodelphis obliquidens. The sequence continues at coordinate 7,668,813 of NW_020838001.1, forward strand.
AGATTAGTGGTTGCCAGGGATGGAGGGGAGGAGAAAATTGGGAGTGACTGCTAATGGGTAGGAGATTTATTTATGGAGTGATGAAAATCTTCTAAACTTGGATTGTGGTAATGTGCTAAAAATCACTGAATTGCACACTTTCACAAGACTGAATTTTATGCTACGTGAACTGTATCTCAATAAAGCTGTTATAAAAAAAAAAAACCTAAGTATTACCCTTATAGACTTGTGGGTCTTGGGGGTAAAATTCAAAATAACTATAGAACTCCTGACACATAGTATGCTAGCAACAAAAACATCATCATCATCTTGACCTTTAGCATTTATTAATGGCCGTCACCTGATGGCTACATCTTCTTAAATTCTTACGAGGGTTCAATGCTATAGGGAGGAACTCTTATTATTACCATTTTAGAGGTGAGAAATTGAGGTTTAGGATATTTAAAGTACAAATAAAGAGCCATTCTGATTCAAGAGCTCACATTCTTCTCCATCAGACGAAACTACCTCACTAAAGCATTCAGTCTCTGTTGGTCTTACTCCTACAGCTGGACCTCGAACAACTCTGGGGTTGGGGGCACAGATTCTCCTCCCAGTCAAAAATCTGAGTATAACTTTACAATCATCCCTCCATACCCTCAGTTCTGCAACTGTGGATTCAAGCAGCTGTGGATCGTGTAGTACTGTAGTATGTATTTATTGAAAAAAACATCCTAATGTATAAGTGGACCAGTGCAGTTCAAACCTGTGTTGTACAAAGGTCAACTGTGTAATTATGTCTCCAGCCTTGAACATCCAAAGGCTGGAGCAGCTATTAGGAGGATGAGTGGCAGCTAAGGATGAGTACTTGTCTTAGAATTCTACCTCTGCAAACAGGTTTAATACAGATAAGAAAATGATGAAATCTAAACACCCTTTCACCTGACACTTTTCGGGGCCCAGCACTGGGTCATGACAAGAGGATCCGTTCAAACATGCCAAGATGCTCTGACATGCTCTTTGAAAAGAGAGGTTCAAACAAGCCAGAGAACTATCATTTCTATCATGCTGCTAATGGTGGTCTCCTGGGTCACCATGTATCTCCTTACATTTTTATTTCCTCTTCTTTAAAATATGCATTTCTTAATCTTTTTTTTTTACTGTTTACGTAAAAATGCTCATTTCAGAAAATCGATGATATGGAAGTGTAGGAGGTTGCACTTGGCCATTCTAGCAAGTTGCCACCCAATCACCTTTCTCTTCTTATTCAATAGTAACAAAATCCTGGGCAATGTGCCACCTGAGAGACTGTATTTTCTAGGCTTCTAGGTGAAGCCAGGTGACTAAATACTGACCAAGGAGATAGAAGAAGCAGTTTTGTGTTGGTTTTCCAAGAAGGCTTCTTAAAATGTGAAGGGTCAAAATTATTTTGCACTTCTCGCCTCTCCTCTTTTGTCTGGCCTATAAGAGATATGATGCATGCAGCTCTAGCGGCCATCTTGGGCCATGAGGTAACCTATAGGTGAGAAGCCACATAGCAGAATGGTGGAGCAGACACATAGATGAAACCTGGTTTCCTGATGACCATGGGACTGCAATACCATACAAACTTTGACTTCTTTTCTATGACAGAAAACTAACCTTCTACTTAGTAAGCACCATGATTCTGAGTTTTCAAGTATAGGCAGACAAACCCAACTCAAAAAGTGATATCAGTCTACCTTTCTATCTATATATAAACATTTCTATTTTTTTAATAGAGAGGCTCACACCAAGCATTACGTTTCATAACTTTCTCCTTTATTTTTCCACTTGGAAACAAATCAAAAGCACCTTTCCACTTCCATATGCATAGCCCCAGCTCTTTCTTTTGAATGAATGCATAGCTTTCCACTGTTAAAGTTTCAAATGGCTCCCCTGCATCCCTCTGCCACTTTGTTAAATTCAAATTGCTCTCTGTTACTGAAAAAAAAAATCTATTTCTACTCAGCTCTGCCTTCCCAGTTCATTTTGCTCTTAGACAAGCAACTTTGCTTCCCAGCTTCCATTTTGGGAAACTAACAAAAAGCCCTTTGGGGTCAGCATCCCCCATAGCGAGTACTGGAGCGGATACTATCTAACAACACCAATGTGAGAGGTCTGCCCTTCGATTTGAATTCAGCAGTGGATGTCCTGACGGCATATGGTTCTGTAAGAGGAAAGAAGCTCAGGGCTGTTAACCTTGGGAGCAACCAGGGAGTTGCAGGTATAAAGAAGCTTCGTGAAATTCTAAGCACAGGAATATACACTTAAAATGCATCTTCATTTGTCAAACCACAAAACAGCTATTAATTGTCAGAGAGTAAAATAAAATAAAAAAACTTTTAAAGCCACCATTCCCAGAGAGAAAGCAGATTGTGAAACCACAGATTGCCATTGGACTTGAAATTGCAATTGTTTAGGTAAAACACATTTCATGTATCATTCGAAGACCAAATCCATGTTTTCAGGCAAGTTGCTCAAACTTTGAATTTTAGAGAGAAAAATTAACCAAGGAAATTCTCAAGATTATCCTTTCTGCTGAAAGTGCAATTATTTCAGCGTCCTTATCAGATGTACATAGAAACCACAACTATTTTGAACCACTTCTCGGTAAAATACAAGACCAGGCAAACTGTACCTTAGCAAACATTGTCTCTGATAAATAAAATCTCGTTATTTTATAGACAGTATCTGTTTGTGGTAAGCAACAGATTTTAAAACATCTCTGCCTCTGAGTAAGAAACTGCACTCGCTTTTCACACTGGTGTTCTGAAAGAAACGGCAAAAAGGCTGCTTTCTGATAACAGGCAGCCCTACAGTCTTCTCTGGGAGTTCAGACATAACCATGTGCATGAAGAGATATCTGTTATTGGACGATGGACTTGCTCCAGGTATTTCTGAAAAGCACAGTTTAATTACATGGCTCAGGAAGCATCCAGCACTTGGACATCTTTTTTTGGGTTTTCAAGTTGTGTGTGTGTGTGGTGTGTATTTAACCAAGAATACTTCGTTTGTGCCAAATTCTCACTTGATTCATAATCAAACCACAAGTTTGCAGCAAGAAAGTTCAACTCCCCAAGAGAAAAATCATTATTTCTAACGTTCTTAATACCCGAGTAGTCAGTCTCTACATCTTCTTCCCCTTTCCAACTGGCCCCCCTGGCAGCCAGCTCTGGATCACAGGGAACAAATTCATTTCTTCCCTGAATATTCACCAGTTAGAACTCCACGAATCCTGGCGCCAGACTGTCGGTGGCCCAGCTTTGGGGCCTCGCCCTTCACAATGCAGAGAAAGGACACCTCTCAGATGGGAGAGTGTTCTTTAAACAGCCTGCCTTTATCCAAACTTATCAATGGAAGAAGGAGAAAACTGACAGGTTGGCAATTCTGAAATCTGACCTCATCAAACCTAAAAAGAGAGGAATGTGGGAAACGGTTAAAAAAAATTCTTGGTTTCTTTTTACACAGGCTTCTCGGCCAGAGATCAGAGAAGCCTGAACTTTAAGTGGGAGGAGCGGCCAGATTTAAAAAGAAGACTTACTGAGGGGGTTAGAGCAGAAAGGGAACAATGCAGCCTGTGGCTGGGCAGTGGCGTGAAAAAAATTGCACACTCACGCAAACACACTGAAGACAAAAAAGCGATTTGGTTCTTAGCGTTTGGCCCCAAATCTGCAGGCAAATCTTCAAAATAAATCGAATCACCAAGTGGGAAGCGTTAGAAGACCTGAATACAAGTTCTACCAAATCACTTTATGATTTCAGTAAAGATGAAAGGACTGTCTAAATTATTAGCTTTCTATCATTGCCTAACTTATTGTAATAACAATGTTTAAGTTGTAAAACTAGGCAGCACAAATTTTAAAGTAGTTTACTTTCAAATGGATGATAATAAGGGTCAATTTTTTTTTTTTTGTATGCCCCGCACGGCGTGTGGGATCTTAGTTCCCCAACCAGGGATCGAACCTGTGTCCCCTGCATTGCAAGCGTGGAGCTTGACCACTGGACCGTCAGGGAAGTCCGGGGTCAATATTTAACAGGAGCTTCAACTCTGGGTTTCTCTATTAACACAGCCCATTTACCTCTCCCAACAAGGGGACTGTTATTATCATCTCCATTTTATGCATGAAGAAATTCCCCAAAGGTTAATTAACAGACTTTGACATCCTGAAACCAGATCAGCATCAGATTTTTCCATAATCCCTCTCACCTGTAGCCAAAGGTAACCCACAATTATTATAAGCCCTGAAGAAATGACACAACTAACAAAAACATAATGTGTTTCCTGCTTTTTGGGGCATCTCAAGGAATGTTTTTCCTACAAGTACTTATTCCCTGCATTAAAACATTTGAAAAACTCACATTTGAAAATGAAATAAGAATTGTAATGCTCATGTCCAAAAGAGAATTCATTCCGGCTTGTTTGGTGAAATTCCATTGGTCCCTGTAATATCCCTCTGTATCCCGTAGTGAACAGGATGACTAATATAAAGGCTTCTAACCAACTAGGGGAGCGGAGAAGGATTCCCCCCTCTCCTGCCTGAGCTCGGGCATTCTTTAGCCAGTCTCCCATCACCCTCGGGGAAAACGCTTCCTTTCAGGGCAGTCATGAGCAGACCCACTGTAACTAACCTGGATGTTCAGAGCAGTGCCACTCGGAATATTTACCATGCGAGCAGAGCAAGAACTCTGCTCTTCCTCCAGACAGTGACCATGACCACCGAGGAACATCCTTGACTAATGTTCTTCTCCAAAGGGCTGTTCTCTGGTTGAAAACTAATTGCAACCAAGCACCCACAAATTAAGAGCTATAGATCGACAACAACCCAGCCTTTCTCATTCTCTTTTGAAGGCCTGATTTTTAATCTGATACAGATAAATTTCAGCTGCAAGCTCAAGAGAATGCTAATCATCTTAGTGAAAATTAGTTCTTAAGATAAAAATAAGATAGCAGAGGGGAAATATCAAAAGGCCAAGCTAAGAGGTGTGTTGTAAATTTGCTTTAAGAGTCACAGAACGGCTTCCCTGGGGGCGCAGTGGTTGAGAGTCCGCCTGCCGATGCAGGGGACGCGGGTTCGTGCCCCGGTCCGGGAAGATCCCACGTGCCGCGGAGCGGCTGGGCCCGTGAGCCACGGCCGCTGAGCCTGCGCGTCCGGAGCCTGTGCTCCGCAACGGGAGAGGCCACAACAGTGAGAGGCCCGCGTACCACAAAAAAAAAAAAAAAAAAGAGTCACAGAACATTGATTTGGAAACCCGCTCTCCTCCTACTGTGTGATCGTGGGCAAATATAAATAAATCCCCTAACTCCCCTGAGTCTTAGTTTCCCCTGTGCTAAATTACAAAGAAAATACAACCAACACCTTCATTGCCCCCATAGCATAGTTGCAGGAGGAGGGAAGGTCTGGATGGCAGACAATGGTCCATGTCAGTGTTAGTCACCATAATATATATTCCTAAAATCAGATCATTCGAGGAGATTATATGAACAGAAAAGCAGAGACTGGAGTTTCTGGGAGCTGTAGGGGTTTCAAAGGGCAAATTTTTGGTTTGCCCTTTGAAAATTAATTTCCGGTTAATTTTCACTGCATCCTAACAAAGACGCTTACCCACACATAACTGTCTACGTTAGCAAGTGGACCAGAATGATAGATGAGAACAAAGGGACAAAGGGACGAAAACTCCAAGTTGCGTCTTTACCTGCAGCAGAGCAGTCCCTTCATTTCTTCCTGTTGTAGCATCAATGCCACTCCCTTCTTCAGTCCTAAACTTCCCTTCCACGATCCTTCCTCCCCTCTCCCAGCACACTGCTTTCCTCCCTCAGCCCTCCGCCACCTCAAAACTGGACGGCGCTCAAGTTGGGTTAGACCAGAAGGTGCAGGGGGCGCGCGGGAGAGGTAACGGGGCTGGACCATGGCTAACCCTGTTTCATAGCCTTTAGCCCAGCGCCAGTTTTCAAGCCGGGTATGCAGCAGATTAGCAGGACTGCATCTCAGTGCTTCAATTCTGCAGACAGAATAAATTTGGTCCCTGATGCTGACCTTAAAGACAGTTATTTAATTAATCTTTGTAACATTTTTATTGGAGTTTTGAAGTTATGCGCGCTCAAAAAGGCCGTGGTCGTGGTCGGTGTCTCCTTTTAGAGTGCCTAATGGGTTTCTGATTTCTGCCCTGCACTAGCTAGCAATAACATGTGTGTGGGCCTTCTCCCTCTAGTCAATGGGAAATACAAGCCTTTCTCCTTTGAGCAATCATTCATTCTTCAGAAAATATTTCGATATTATATAGAGAAGAAAACAGAGCTCCTAAAACCCTTGGAATTTCCTGAGTGACGGGAAAGACAGGAATTTAGAAACATCTTTTATTATTCATAACTAACTCCTTTCAACCACACCTAAATTTATGCTAATGAGGTGACTCCTGATGGGCCAGAGGAAGCGGGCGTGTGATTGGAGGGTTGGAACTCTCAGCTCCACGCCCCAATCCCCCCACTTCTGGGGAGGGGAGAGGGGCTGCAGATTGAGTTCAATCACCAATGGCCAGTGAATTAATCAATCATGCCTACATAATGAATCCTCCAAAGAAACTCCTAAGAAACCCCTATTCTAAGATTTGAGACTTGTGGAATTTTGAGCAGAGGGGTGGCATGATCTGATTTACAGCCTCAAAAATAATCTCCACTAAAGATGGGCAAGGGCAGAAGCAAGGCAGCAGTTAGGAAGCTGCTGTAATAGTCCAGGTGATAATACAAGGAGTTTTGGCCCAGGGCGATAACAGTAGGGGTACTAAGAACTAAATCCTAGATGCACTTTGAACAGAGAGCTAACAGGATTTGCTAAGGGATTACCAAATAAAATGTGAGAGAAAGAGAAGAGCCCAGGACGACTGAAGGTTGACAGCCCCAGCAACTGGAAGGATGGAGCTGGATTAGGAGTTCTATTCAGATGTCTTTGGTCCCATCAACTGAAAGAGGAGAGGCCCAATAACATGAGCATTGGGATAAGAGTCCAAGTGTTGAGCGAAGGCTGTAGGTCAAAGAGCTTTCATAGGCAGGTATGTGCACTACTTAAAACACACTCGATTTTCAAAGACCAAAATGCTAAGACGACAGGATTCTCTCTTGAGAATTTAAAATGGACTGTTACTAAAAGCCTACAAGTAAGATTTGCTACAGATGATCTGCAATGTCTACTGCACCACCTTTCCTTGAAGCCAAAACAAGTAATAATTCAAGGATAAAAATCAGATAAATTGGTTACTTCATAGCATAGAGACAAATTCACAAATACAGTTACTGAGTGCATCACTCACTCTGAAATGAAGTAGTAAACCATCGTGTTTAAATAACCCATTTCTCTTAACTGAATCACAAGATGGTGGTGTTATAGACTTAGTGATATTTGCTTAAGATACAAGCTAGTTATTTGAAAAAATGAGTGCATCATATTCAAACTTGTAACTTTGACCGAAATAAAGAATTTGTTTCTGACTTTCTGTAGATATTATAGAAATCCTGTCATTCTCTCATCTTCAACTGTATGGGCACTGATAACTTTTGGATCTCTATAGAGAATAAATAATTTAATCACTTCAAGATGGTTTTAAATGTTAAAGGCAATAATAGAAATGGAATGAATGAAGATTATAATTCATAAGTAAAAAGAAATAGATGTAATATTAATTAAATACCTCATATTTATGTAGCATTTACTATGGGATGGATGCTAAACATTTAACATATATCATATCTCTTTTAATCTTCATAACATCTGACCTCTTGATACAAAAAAAAAAAGCAGTTCAAATCACTAGAGCACAGTAAAAACATTAAATGAAATACAGTACACATTAAAAGTCAATCACATCTACACTGGAGCCCTAGATGAGCTAATTCCTACCTAGACGAACCTGGACATGTTAACTCCATTAGATCTCAACCTTCTCATTTAAAATAATGAGATTATAACAGTAGCTAGCCCAGAGGGTTAGTGAGAATACTATGAGGTGATGCATATGGAGTATTCAGCATGGTACCTGGCAAAAAAGTAAGAGCTCAATAACTGTCAGGCATTTTCATCAACATCATCAACATCATCACCATCATCGGTACTTTATCATCCCCACCAGCACCTTCATTATCATCAATCCTATAAAAGGAAACCTATTATTATTCCTATTTTACTGACAAGGCAACTAAAGCTCAGAGAGGTTAAATAAGTCACCCAAAGCCACACAGCTTACGAAAGTCAAAGCCAGCATTTACGGTAGGCATGTACTTCAAAGACTATATAATTCATATTCAAGCTGTGTGACTTCAACATACAGGTCAGTCTATTTTAGTGTCCCATGTTGCCTAAATCATAATGCTTCCAATTTATTTCAGAATTTAAACCTGTGATGGCATTATTTGTTTCATGGAACTCCTATACAGTAGCATTTGATCCTTGTAAGAATCCACACCTATGCCCATTATTCAGGGGAAGAAACTGAGGCCAAGTTAGCTCAACTGAGTTAACCAAATGCTAATAAAAACTTGACATAAGACACAGAAGGGATGAGAATTCACATCTATTGAACTCAGCGGTTTAACTCTGCATATCGGGTGAGAAGTTATATGGAATCAAATAAGCCCTGCTAATTCTTTAGGGATTTTGTACAAAGCAACGTATATTTTTCAAATTCTCAAATAAATAAAAGAAATTGGGGCTTCCCTGGTGGCGCAGTGGTTAAGAATCTGCTTGCCAATGCAGGGGACACGGGTTCGAGCCCTGGTCTGGGAAGATTCCACATGCCGAGGAGCAACTGGGCCCGTGAGCCACAACTACTGAGCCTGCGCGTCTGGAGCCTGTGCTCCGCAACAAGAGAGGCCGCGATAGTGAGGAGGCCCGCGCACCGTGATGAAGAGTGGCCTCTGCTTGCCGCAACTAGAGAAAGCCCTCGCACAGAAACGAAGACCCAACACAGTCAAAAATAAATAAATAAAAGATTACTATAAAAAAGAAAGAAATTGAAAATTCTAGAGCAACAAACATGAATCCTTGTACATGTTGTATTTAAAAGCAAATTCATGGCTCTCAAGAAACTTGATGATATGAGGAATTTTGAGTCCAGGTGACAGTTTGTAAAAACTGAATTGCTTCTGAGAAAAACTGGTTTTAAAGTCAGTGTTTCTGAATAAAAGCAAAGATGGTAAAAACTTAACTGCTGGCTTAGAAGTGGATTCCCCCTTACCTTGTAAATTCTTTGAGGGCAGAAACTAAATCTAACTTCTATATTGCCCAGTCTAGCAAAAAATGTCAATCTTTAATATTGTGATATAATAATAAATAGGTATTTGGTCTCTGTCCCTGCTTCCTGTACAGAGCTCCTAAAACCCTTAAAATTTCCTGAGTGACAGAGGTGAGAAGAGCTTCCTCTGTCGTTCATAATAAACCTTTTCAATTTTACCTGAGTTTATGCTAAGGAGGCAGCTCCTGGTGGGGCCCTAGAGAACTTCAGGAAGAGGAGCTGTTTGACCAACCAAATAATTATCGGGTTGGAACTTGCAGCCCTTCCCCCAACCTCAAGGGAGGGGAGAGGGGCTGGAGATTGAGTTAATCACCAGCGACCAAGGGGTGAATCCATCATGCCTGTGTAACGGAAGCTCCACAAAAACTCTAAACAATGGGGTTCAGAAAGCTTCCGGGTTTGTGAATGCATCCCCGTGCCAGGAGGATGGCACACCCAGCTCCATGGAGGCAGGAGCTCCTGCACTCAGGATCCTTCTGGGCCTCAGCCTGTGTACCTCTTCATCTGGCTTATTTATATCCTTTATAATAAACCAGTAGTAGTAAGTAGCGTTTCCCTCAGTTCTGTGAGCTGTTTTGGCAAATTACCAAAAAAAGAATAGGGGGTCATGGGGTCCCCCAGTTTATAGCCAAGTCAGACAGAAGTGTGGATAACCTTGGCAACCCAATACTTACAACTCGTATCTGAAGTGGGGAGCAGTCTTGTGGGTGAGCCCTTAACCCGTGGGGTATGCACTAATTCTGGGGAGTCAGTGTCAGAATTAAATTGAATTATAGGACACCTGGTTGGTGTCTGGAGAGTTGGGAAAATTAGTTGGTGTGGGAAAACCCCATGAACATTTGGTGTCAGACGGGTTCTATGAGCAGAAAATGATCAGAGTTAGTAATATGTACCTATTTAGTAATTGAATGAATGAATGAATGAATGAGTAAATATCTATGTTAATTTTTTCATTATTTATTGTTAGGTTAGAACCTGGGTTGACTGTAGAGCACACATCTGGAGCCAAACCATCTGAGCTGGAGTCCCATCTCTATCACCTGGAGGGACCTGAGTTTTTGTAAGGATAAAGCTCTTAGCCAAGTATGTTAAAAGGGGAAAATACAGCTCAGACACGACAGCATACTCTACCAGACCCAAAGAAGACAATCAAGTGTCCCCAAAGCTAGAGTGTTTCCAAAGGGTTAAATTTAAATGATTTTCTTCTCTCACTTATGTCTTTCCATCTGTTGCATCTGCCTCTTTATTTAAATAAAGCAGGGCTATAGATACATGTACACATGCTGTCTCCAGAAAGGCTATCATTTAAACAACACTGCTCAGTTCTTTTCAGACTGAATTAAAACCCTAATTTGAATAAAATCAACTCCCACATCACATTTAAATTCCCAGGTTTTTTTCCTTACAGTAATTAAATATGTATCTGTAGCTGACAATGGTTTCTCCGCATGCATATTTAAATATAGCTCCTTTTCCCACTATAACAGGGTTATATAACAAGACACACTTCTGCCCACTTAAGGAATTCCATACAGGGAAATCAGAATATGGGAGCTGGATTCTGAGATGCTGTCTATCTTTAGCCTAAGGGCGCACAACGCACTGCAAGTTAACATTTTACTATTATACACACCTTTCTTTTCGCCTCCCCCGTCCACTTTAAGAGTCAGAAGTAACTAGAGCTAGAAAGAGATGGATGGTGTCAGGGATCGTGGTCAGCTAATGCGTCACCCAATTACTTCAGCATCACGGAACTGTATAAAAGCACACTCTAGACACTTATCCATCACCTGACAAAACTGGCTGATGGCCAGCAATCTGACTTCTCTGTATTCCTAGCATACATTTCTGGGTACCTAGTATCCGGAACCCATCTTGGCATGCTTTCTTCGGTTGAGCCATGCCTCTTTTCATGGACAACATTAAGAAATGATTTGTCTGCTTGGTAAATAAATTTACGTTCTGAAACGGATTAAGCAAAAGAGAACACAAGCTCAAAACTCTATAAATTTGCATCTGAAGTGACATTGGTAGGATGTCCTCCATTATAAGATCTCAAAATAAGAACTAGTAGTTAATAGCAACAAGATATACTAGGGTGTATCTAAATGTCCCCCTAGGACTTCCCTGGCGGTCCAGCGGTTAAGACTCTGCGCTTCCAGTGGAGGGGGCGCGAGTTCCATCCCTGGTCGGGGAACTTAGATCCCATATACCACACAGCGCAGCCAATAAATAAATAAATAGAAAACAAAATGTCCCCCTAAAGATGTCCACATCCTAATGCCCAGGACCTGTGAAGATGTTGTCTTAGATGGCAAAAGATACTTTGCAGATGTGATTAAGCTAAGGATTCTGATGTGGGGAAATTACCCTGGAGTATCCAGGCGGGTACAGTATAATCATACGTGTCCTTATAAGAGACAGGCAAGAAGGCAAAGTCAGGAAAAGGAGATGTGACAACAGAAACAGGTTGGAGTGATGGGCTTTGAAGATGAGGAAGGGGCCATGAGCCAAAAAGTGCAGGCAGCCTCTAGAAGCTGCAAAAGGCAAGAAAACGATTTTCCTATGGCCTCCAGGAGAAACACAGCCCTGCTGACACCTTGATTTTAGCCCCGTAACGCTCAATTCAGACTTCAGACATCCAGAATTGTAAGAAAATAAATTTGTGTTCTTTTAAACCACTAACTTGTGATAATTTGTTACAACAGCAATAGGAAAGTAACACATGTATCATTAAATTTTTTTAAAGGTACAATTTCAGACAAATGTATCTGGAATTAATTTCCACTTCTCAAAATTGAATCCACATATAACTTATTATATATGAGAATTATAGTAACTTGAAATCATTCTTTTCAGTTCTTAAAAACGTATTTATGTATTAGTTCCCCATTTATTTGTCTGGTATCACACATTCGTTTAGTCATTCATTTAATGTTTTTTTCACTTGTTCATCAGCTTTTATTGAAAGCCCACTCTGAGCCAAGGTTGGTTAGGAAGACAAAAATGAAAACTTCAAGTCCTACCCTCCAGACGCTCGCAGTCTAATATAGGAGGAACACGTGTCAACATTTTCAGTGCTGTGCCATAAATGATTTAATGGAAACATGGATATGATGCCAAGAGTACAAAGAAGATCTTTCCAGGTCAGTATATGTACATGTGTATTTCATTCTGTATCTCCTTCGTTCTTTTTAAAACTGTATAGAATCCCATAGTACACATAATTAATAGTTATTTGGCCACTCCTCTATTAATGGACTTATATGCTGTTTTAATTTATATCACTACAAGCCATGATGCAATAGTCATCCCACTATATCTCTGCTTATACACATGTGTTTCTCTCTGGGTAAGTACATAAAACATCTTGCAGTACACTCCGTATAGGATATCATTTAAATAAAAGAACACATGTCCCAAAGAACTATATTTCTAGGGATACACACATTTATGCAAATACCTAGAAACCTTATGTAATAACTGATAACAATGGTTACCCCTTGGTAAGGAGTTAAAGGCAGGATGATATTGCCAAGGGACACTAGCCTTGACATTTATTTGTAATATTTTAACTTCCTACAACGAGAATGTACTATGCATTATTCACACAATTAAAGTTAATAATAAAGTATTACTGCAGCATATGTTCCCAAATCAGAGTGAGGAGGAATCAACTGGGTAGAAATTGAGAAACTGAGTCAGCCATACACAGAAAAGAGAAGGAAGTTGTGCTCATGGCATGGGGCTTCAAAGGAACACAGAAAACTTGTGCATCCCTTCCAAGGCTGTGCTCCTAACAAGAACTCTAAAGAACAGTTAGTAGAAAGAAGTAGAAAGAACAAGGTCATGGTCTCTCCAAAAGGTTAGATGGCAGCTGGTTTTCCCTAAAACATACAGTGCCAACATCATACCTAAAACCATCATGAGCCAGCCCAGACCTCTGTTAAACTATTAATGCATTTTACCTGCCCTAAAAAACACTTGTTTCCTAAGCAATTCCAGAGGGTGTTCACTGGCAGCCTTAGAAATAGGCAAAGAAGAAAAGTAGAGCAAAGAAAAGAAAAAGGCACGTTATGGTAAAACTTCTAGAGGTTTCACGTTACACATTGCTCAGATAATTTACCTGAGATTATTATGCATATAAAAAGGAGTGGTATACTAACACTTACTAAGTCTCAGGATGTTTTCACTTGTATCAGTAGGACAACTACCCTTGGCTTATTTTCAGACTTGGGATTCTCTTTCGCTTTTCTTTTTTTAATTTTTTATTTTATTTTATTTTATTTATTTATTTTTTATTTTTGGCTGCGTCGGGTCTTAGTTGTGGCATGTGGGTTCTTTGTTGCGGCACCTGGGCTCTTTGTTGTGGCCCACAGGCTTCTCTCTATTGCGTGTTTTCTCTCTCTGGTTGTGGCATGCAGGCTCCAGAGCACATGGGCTCTGTAGTTTGCGGCACACGGGCTCTCTAGTTGAGGCACGAGGGCTCAGTAGTTGTGGTGCGCTGGCTGCCATGCGGCACGTGGGATCTTAGTTCCCCGACCAGGGATCAAACCCGCACCCCTGCATTGGAAGGTGGATTCTTTACCACTGGACCATCAGGGAAGTCCCCTCTTCTGCTTTAAATGGATGCTTCAATATTTTTATACTGTCGTATTCTCTGTATCACCATAGTTCACTCATCCTTGTATTCATCACACTCTTAAAGACAGGAAGACATCAACATAGTGGATGAGTTAAGTAGTTGTTCATAAGGAAACAGGATCATTATCCAAACTACCCTGCTAAAAAAACATGTCTTGAAGCCTATTTTGCTGACCTTTGCAAATGGGATATAGAAAAGTGGTCATAACTTCTTGAACATTGCCAAATATTGCCTAGACACTTTAAGCAAAACTTTTAGTTGTATTCCATTAGAAATCTGTTCAAGCCCAGACTTGGTTTCAAACATCTTACAAAGCTTTTTCTTCATGTAATTTCATACACATATATATATGAGTATATATATGTGTATATATATATATATATATATATATATATGTGTGTGCATATATATATATATTTTTTTACATCACATATGTCACAATTATTGATATACCTGGTTGCTTTGGTTTTTATTTTTGCTTTTTTGACTTTTATGTCTTTTTCAAAATAAAAAAATAAATCTGTAATTTTTAACTAAAAAAAAAAGAAAAAACACTTGTTTCAAAGTCTAGCACCCTTATACTTTTAGAAGACTGAGATTTCATGAACTGGGAAGGAATGTTCTAGGGGCAGGTACCTTGCTTGTCTTGTTCATCATAATACACTGAATACATGTGTCTGGCTCAGAGATGGTAACTAATAAATATTTTTTAAATGAATCAAGTCTAGGTTTTCTGTATCACACAGTACTAATAGTTCTATTAACTTAAATTGCATTTTCCCTCAGTTTTCTTCTTTCTGTGTCAAAGAGTAGTTAAAAAAAAAAAAGAGGAAGAAAGAAAAATGGAAGGAAAGGAAACAAACAAACAAACACAAATGATCCTTGGGTATAGAAAGGTGCACCAAGTACTACTGTAAGTTCCTAAAACTCCCATAATCCCCACAGAACTCTGCAAAGTTCAACATTCAGCTCAGTAAGTTAGTTCCAAACCTGGACTAACTCAGTAAAAACATCCTGATCAGTGGCTTTTCACCTTAATCAGTGGTTAATTGTTTCCCACTAGGCTAAAAGAAGCAGAATTAGGAAGAGAAATAAATTCAGTTATGAAATCAATTACTTCTAACTTGTATCTCAAAGCCCGAAGTCAGGTCCACAGAACACTAAGATTACCTACACTGTTTTCTGTGGAATGAACTGTGTCCTCCCCAAATTCACATGTTGAAGCCCCAACTCCCAATGTGACTGTATTTGGAGACAGAGCCTTTAAGGAGGTGATTTGTGTTAAATGAGATCATATGGGTGGGGCCCTGATCCGACTGGATGGGTGTCCTTATTAGAAGAGGAAGAAACACCAAACATCCTTCTCTCCCTGCCAACACAGAAGAAAGACCATGTGAGGACACAGCAGAAGGCAGCCATCTACAAGCAAGAAAGAGAGTCCTCACACCAGACAGCAACCCTGTTGGCACTTTGATCTTGAACTTAGCCTCCAAAACCGTGAGAATATAAATTTCTGCTGTTTAAGTTGCCCAGTCTGCAGTATTCTTTACGGCAGCCCAAGAAGACAATTACACTGAAATAAAGAAGAATGAGAAGGAGAAAGAAGAGAAGAGAAGAAGGGAGAGACAGAGAGAAAGAAGAAGAAAGAGGATATTTTCATAATTCCCTATGATGCACTTCACTCAAACTATTCAGCATAAGCAAAGATAAAGTAGATGATTTCCTTGAACTTGTTCATTGCCTCAGACACAAACCTAGTGTTACATGTGCCCTCTAACATCAGTTTTATGTGACCTCAAACTCCCAAAAGTCACTTTATTTTTCATTCATTTCTCGATGAACCCCATCTCCCATTACTCTTCCCTGACAGCCCTTCTGTAGCAAAAAGAGAGAGAGAAAAAAATAAAAAAACCTGTCTTACACAGCCAGTGAAGCTGTAGTTACTAGGCAACCCTCCATATATTTTAAAATAACTTTCAGTTCTTCAGCAAAAGGAAAGAGAATATTTAAGACTGTTAAGCTTCGAATTTTTAAAGCACACCTGAACCAAAGTTAGTACAAGAAGAGATCTACTGCCATTTCTGGAACTGTTGGAATTCCTCTTCTGTCTGAAAACTGAAGTACGACCATGGACTCCTAGAAACTCTTGACATCTTTTGACAAGTGGAAAAGGCAAATTCTCATGCTCAGTACAGCATGGAATGGAGGAGGGCTTTGCAGAATTATTCAGAATAATGAAAGAGGAGGAAAGCGTCAAGTTGGCATTCGTCAAGCTGGGAGATGTGACTTCCCCAGGGGAAACTTCATTTCTGTATCTCCAAAAGGAGCCCTCTATTCAAAGCACGTGTCCAGTAACTGGAGCAGTTATGGCATATGAGGGGCAGAAGACTCTCAAGTAATCAGAATCCAAAATCCCTAAGGACTTCTCTTGAATTGCACCTTGCGCTGAGTGCAAAAGGTTGTTTGCAGCTATTGAATCCCTTCAGAATAAGTAATCGAAGCCTCAGCATTCCAAATGGGGGGGAGAGGTCATTCCAACATCACCCAAACTATACAAACAAATCCCTCCGATAACCTGTCCTATTTCTTTAAAGTCTTTTACAAAATAAGGGTCCACAGCCTTTTCTCCTGTTCTGTCGAAAACTTAACTCCCAGTATCCAGAATTTTTTTTCACATTAATTCATAATGATTCTCCTTGAAATGAATCCATTTTCTTTTTGTACTGCTCTCTAAAAGACAGAGGACAATTAGTCGACATCAACTGTTTAAAATCCCTTCATGTATTTAAAAACTATTAATTAGCCAACCCACAGCCCACTCTTCTCCATCATTAATAATCTCAATGTCTTTTATCTTCCTTTGAAGATTCTCCGGCCGTTTTTGTGACTCACTTCTGAATTACCGTAAACCTCTCCACAGCTTGTTGAATGGATCAATGAAATGAATGAATGATCAGTGGCGGCAAAATGGCAGCCTGCAAAGGCATATGGAGATTTTTTTTTTTTTTTTGCTCACAGAACATTTAAACATATATAAACAAACTAATATTTTATAATCAAGTTTCACACAGAATTGGACTTCAGATTTTGCTTTAAAAATTGAAAGAACTGACAAAGCCAGATCCCTGGGCTGGATATGAGGAGTGACTGCCTCCTGAGAGAGGGTAGATGCAATTTTACCAAAGCCCTATCCAGTCTTCTTCACTTATTTATGTGGCAATTTGCCCCACGGGCTTCTGAGTTTTTGACTTTTTAGAATAATGTCTTCGACAATCACAGCTCATTTTTGAGTACTTACCAGGTGTCAGTCATCTAGAATTGATATTTACTGATCATCTACTATCTGTCAATTACCGATTAATTCCCATAATTCTCACAACAGCCCTATTGGCTAGGTCTCACTGTTATTCCCGCTTTATAGAACTGAGTTTCTAAGGTTAGGTAACTTGATTACAAAGTGAAGTGGTAGAGATGGGATTTGAACATATGTTTCTGAAACCAAAGCATGTGTTTCCTCTACACTGAGCCATCCCTCTCAGCAGGAGTAAAGTGCTTACCACGGATATGGAGGTGAAAAGGACAGACTCACAAGGTCATCAGTGATAGAGAGATCATGATGAACAATGAAAAGGAGCAGTTAATTCCCACTGCTAGTTTATTAGCCCACAGCTAGTTAAGTGGTAGTTAAGAACTGGGATTAGATTTCCCAAATTCTAGAAGCCATTCTTGACTTCAGGCAAATTCTGACCAGTTTTAAGATTTGGGACAAAGAATTTAACTAACTTCTCCGCTCTTTACTTTGTCAAATGGAATATATGATACCCTTGTTTCTCCTGAAATCGCATATAGCTATGAACATGCCCTAGGAGGCAGAGTTTTTGCTTATTTGTTTTTTTAGCTTATTATTTCATTCACTTTTACCTGCCAACGTAACACAAGCTCATTATAAAAAGTCAACCTATCTTCTTAAGAGCAGAAGCTTTGCTGTGGAACAGACCTACGTTCACACTTAATCACTCAAGGACAAGTAACTTATAATCTCTAAGCTTCAGTTTCCTCATTTGTAAAATAGGGGTATCACTGTAAGTATCATTAACTATATGGCTGTAGTAAGGATCATAAAGTAAGGTAAATGAAATCATGAATATAAACCATTTGGCACACTGCCTGGCAGACTGCACACACTCTGTTGAAGCTCAATAAACTCCTATTACTATTATGCTACTTACTGGGAATTGCATTCAGCTGAATGTAACAGAAAACCAAGTCTATCAGCTCATAGTCCCAAAGTGGCTGCTCAACCTCCAGTAACATCTCCTTGTTACACCCTGAGAAAAGGGTAAGAGACAAGTTGCCAGCTGACTCTGCCCCTTATTAAAGGGTTTTACCATTAGCCCCATTCAGTGACTGAGCCCCAGCCAAGAAGCTGGTTACTTTAGCTGGGTATACCATGACCCTAAACAATCTGGGATCTGTTGGTAAATAAGAGGGAGAAGAGAGTATCAATTAGATGTTCAGCAGCATCTAGGAAACAAACCTACA
The DNA here is from genome assembly GCF_003676395.1 of Aethalodelphis obliquidens. Lineage (NCBI taxonomy): Eukaryota > Metazoa > Chordata > Mammalia > Artiodactyla > Delphinidae > Aethalodelphis > Aethalodelphis obliquidens. The sequence goes on from NW_020838001.1 coordinate 7,687,282, forward strand.
TCACGGGCTTGTTATGAGGAACAAATAGTTGATGCAAAATTTCTGAAACATGCTCAGCACTGCACAAAAGCTCGCTCTTGCTCCTCTCTCCTTTGTCACTTTATGTCCTGTTCTTCCACCTCCAGCTGTAGACCCTCTTATGATCGTCTTCTCCAGAACCATGGTACAGTAACTACACAAAGACTGAGGCCAAAATCAAGTCTATATCACTGAAAGAGTTTACCTTTCATAGCATTTCTATTTTTAAAAAAGTATGCATTTTTGAAATAGTAAAGCAAAGTGCAGATTTCAATATGAAAGAATACTACTAAAGGGGAAAGGTAGGGGGAGGGATAAATTAGGAGTATGGGTGGAACAGATACAAACTACTATATATAAAACAGATAAGCAACAAGGGTTTACTATATAGCACAGGGAACTATATTCAATATCTGGTAATAACCTATAATGGAAAATAATCTGAAAAAATATATATATATAACTGAATCACTTTGCTGTACACCCAAAACTATGGATAATACAATATTGTAAATCAACTATACTTCAATTTAAAAAAAGAAAAAGAAAATACCCATTAAATGGTAGCTATTACCATTGCTGTTGTTGTTGGAGTCCGGTGGCTCTGACCATCCTCAGACACAAATGCTGTTATTCTGTGCTGTCACATTGAACACCATGGCCAGACAATGGTGATCAAGCCAGCCTTGCCCTCTGGCTCATTCTCATTGCAACGGGCTGCTCTTTCAACTCCAGAATCCCAGAAGTGAAATCAACTGGATGAATTTGGGGGGTAGTGGGGAGAAGCAGTGTGCTCCCAATGGCCAAGCAGGGAGAGTAATTCTGGCCCAGGGATCGCACAAAGCCAGGCAGCCTTTCAATCCAGCACAACCTGGGGCAATGTAAATGAACTAGAGCAAAGCAGAAGGGGAATGGGCTAACTGGATTCCTGCAGATCAGGAAGGAGAAATGTTCTCTCTTGAACCAGGCCATGGGATCCTATGCTGTACCCACTTCAAAAGCCCGAATGCTTTTTCTCTCAATGTTCCAACAGCATTGTCCATTTTTCCAATTAGTCATTATGATAAAGTGATTTTCTGAGTATACATCTCTGGCTGTGGTTTAAATAGATTAGCAATAAAACACCTCTCTTCGCCATGACCAAAAACTTAACATGAAAGGGCTTATTCTCCCTTTAATTCTAATCAGAAGCTGAAAATTGTACAAGTACAAAGTTTAAAATAGGCTTTTTAAAAATGTTATGTTATTTCACGTACATATATTTTAGGATTAGGCATAATGTGTGACTGTTAATTACTGAGCATTTGTGGATAGAGAAACAGCCCCTTTCACACCAGCCTGCCTCATCAAGGAAGGCAAAAAAGAGAACCTGCCAGCAAAGGAAAAGGAATAGTTCTGCTTCTTAGAGTAAAATGATTTCCAGGAAATTTTGTGTAAGCAAAGAATGTAAATAAAAGGAAACGTAAATCAGTATTTTTTAAAACGTCCATACTCTTGTCCAAAAGCTTCCGATGGACGTTTCTACATCTCGGTAGAACTGGACAGCTTTTACTGGATTAGCCCCGAGGCAGTGTTTTTCTTCCAGAGCCATGGAGGTAGGGGTCAGGGTGAGCTGGCGTGCAGTCTACCCTGGAATGAAAATCCTCTCTGTGATCAAGGCTGTGGTCTTTACCAGCATGAGTTCAACTTACAGAATTTAATTAAAGAAAGTGGAGGGGAGAGAAAGGAGAATATTCTAATTAATAAGCAATGTTCTTGTCATCACCTTGCTTTAAACCCTTCCACTTGTTCTTGCGTTGCACTTATTAAAGACAAATGAAATGAGAAAATGAAGGTAAAGTGCTTACCAAAATGCTAGACACCCTCTCGAGCTTAAAACCCACCAACGGCCTCCGGTCATACAGGTATTTAGATTATCAAAATCATTCCCACAGCATATAAGCTCTTCATGACCTAGCCCTTGCACAGCTCTCCAGAAACAGCTCTGAACACTTCCTCACCGTCATCGCACCCACCCCCCTACTTACACTCTTCCCTCCAGATGCGCTGAGCTACTGCCATTCCCCACCTGGGTCATGCTTTGTTATATCTTCAGGCCTTTGCCTGTGCAATTCCCTTTGTCTAGAACAGTCATTTCCAAAACAGAGTGCAGTGAAGTGAAGGAAAACATTTTAAAACTTGTATTTACTTATGTATGTCTGGAATAAATAAGAAAAGTTTTTCTAAAATATAATACAATAGTATATGGATTGAAAATAGAACACATGTAGAAGGAATAAATATTAAAATATTAGGATTTGCTTTTTTTAATTGAATGAAATATGTAATCAAAAAAGTTCAAAGACTATGGGTCTAAAACACTCTCTGTGTCTTACAATCCCATTGTAAGACACCCTCTGTGTCTTAACGATCCCCAACTTTGCCTGGACAAGTCCTCTTTATGACCTACTTCCTCCAAGTCATCCTGGACCTTCCAAAGCTGGACTAGATACATCTCCAATGACTTCCATTCTCCAACAGGAGCATTCTATTCTACTTCCACTCTTGCCTCTTAATATTCCACTTTCATCTCTCACCATGGTAGCCAGCGATAGCTTGATCGTATCACTTCTTACTTAAACCTTTTCAATGATTCTCAACACACTTAGAATTCGTCCACACTCCTCACTATGGACTCTGAATTCCTACAAGATCTGGCCCCATGTAGCTCTCCAACCTCCTATGTCTATCCCCTTTGTCCTCTGGGCTCTGGCCCCACTGACTTCATTGATCTGTACTCAATTACCACAGGAAGCCCATTCTCGACCTAGGCTCTTTGCCTGGTTCTGTCTTCTACATTGAAGGGCTTCCCCCACATCTCTGCATGGCAGCCGATGCTTCTTGTCACAGGTCTCAGCTTTCCCTGACCACTCAATCCAAAGCAGACACCCACTCTAAAGACCTGTGCTGTCCAACAGAGCAGCCGTTGGCCTCAAGTAGCTTTCAAGCACTTGACATGTGACTAGACCAAATGGAAAAATGCTGTAATAAATCAAATGCCAGCTTTTGAAGACTTAGTAGAAAAAAGAATGTAAAATGTCTTACTAATTTTTTTATACTTATTATATGTTAAAATAACATTTTCGATATATTGGATTAAAGAAATTATTAAAGTTAACTGCACCTGTTTCATTGTACTTTTTCAACACGCTTTCTAGAAAATTTAAAATTGCACGTGTGGCTCACATATATGGCCTGCTTTATATTTCTATTGGACAGTGTAGCTCTAGAACATACATTTTTTTAATTTTCCGTGTCATTTTTAGCTTGACCTACCATTTTCATTTATTTGCCATCTGTTCCCACCTCAGCCTCCATAGGATCTCCTTAAAGGTGGGGTCTTCATCTGTCTTATTCACATTATACCATCAATGCCACGCAAGCTCCTGGCACATGGTGAATACTCAACAAGTATTTGTGAAATGAATGAATAATTTTACAGCACCTGTTGTCCTAAGATACTGTTTACTGAGCACTTAGATGCATTATAAAAAATAAAGTTGATATATGGAGAGATTAAGTAAACTGCAAGTGACTAATTTCACAGAAGTCATGATTTGGGCCCAGGCAGAGTCTGTGTGATTCCCCCAAAGCTGCAATGCCCCAGACCAGTGATCTCACATATAATCTCCGAGGATTTATCTGTCACCCCACCCAGCACCATGAGGACAGGGATGTTGTTTCTCTAATGCTGACACATAGTAGGTATTTATATACATATATAATTTTATATTAAATTTACATATATTATACATAACAGTTAACATTTATCAGTTATTACTATGTGGCAGGCGTTATTCTAAGCATTTATACTCCCACCTGGGTCTTTAATAGACATCTCAAAATTAACATGTTCAATTCTGAATTCTTAATCTTTGCTTCAAAACTTGCCCTATCGCCTATTTTCCCACATTTCAGTTCATGATAATCTCATTCTCCCAGTTGACCAAATCCAAGTATTGAAGTCATCCCTGACTTTTTCCCCCCGTGCATTTCTAGTCTGTTAGGAAATCCTCCTATTGTTATTTTTACAATAGGTCCAGAAGCTGACTGCTTCTCACCACCTCCACAGCTATAAACTTGGTCCAAGCGCCCAGAGCACTGCAACAGCTGCCATATGAACTCCTGGCTCCTGCTGGCACCCTCTGCAGACAGCCAGAGTGATGCTTTTAAAATGTAACCCAAGGGCTCCCCTGGTGGCGCAGTGGTTGAGAGTCCGCCTGCCGATGCAGGGGACACGGGTTCGTGCCCCGGTCCAGGAGGATCCCACATGCCGCGAAGCGGCTGGGCCCGTGAGCCACGGCCACTGAGCCTGCACATCCGGAGCCTGTGTTCCGCAATGGGAGAGGCCACAACAGTGAGAGGCCCGCATACCGCAAAAAAAAAAAAAAAAAAAAAAAAAAAAGAAAAGAAAGAAAAGGTAACGCAGGGACTTCCCCGGTGGTCCAGCGGTTAAGAAAGACTGTGCTTCCAAGGCAGGGGACGCAGGTTCGATCCCTAGTCGGGGAACTAGGATCCCACGTGCTGAGTGGTGTGGCCAAAAAATTAAAAAACAAATAAAAATAAAATAAAATGTAACCCAATGCACACCATTCTCCAGCTCGCCACTATCTAGTGTCTTCCCTCTCTCATGCTCAGGACAAAATGCAACATCCTTGTGTCGGCCAAAGAAGTCCAACCTCACTGACCTTATCTTCTACCCCGCTCCTGCTGCCCACTCTGCTTCAGGTACACTGGCCTCCCTGCTTGTCTTTGAACACTCCCAACACACTCCTACCTCAGAGCTTTTGTCCTTTTGCCCTGCTGCTCCTTCTACCTGGAACATTCCTCCTCACGTGTCCATACAGCTCCATTCCCCACCTCCTTCCAGTCATTGCATAAATGATACTCTTTCTTTCCTGATCACCCCAGTTAAAATTGCAACTTACACCGTATACACAAACACGTGCACACACACACACACACACACACTCTTTCTCTCCCTTTCCCAATGTTTTCTCCACAGCACTGATCACCACTTGACATATAGTTCACCTTTTTTTTATGCTTAGTCTGACACCTTCTCTAGACCGTAAGCTCCGTGAGGGTAGAGGTCTTTGTCTGCGTATCTTCCCTCTTGTACGCCCAATACCTAAACATAGTAGCCAATAAGCATTTGAATTGAACTTATATGTACGAACTTATTTAATCGAGGGGTCGGTGCTCTTCCTCAGTAAATATCTTAGGCTCTGTGGGCCATGAGGTCTCTCTCTGTCACAATTACTCAACTCTGCTGTGTTCGGTGAAAGCAGCCACAGACGATACGTAAACAAACAGGCACGGCAGTGCTCCAGTAAAAGTGTATTTGCAAAAACAGGGAAGAGGAAAGGGCATATTTGCCCCGTGGATTCGCTGTTTACCAACCCCTGATTTAAATCTCACAACTGCCCAATGATTTGGAAAGTGTAATATCCCTAATTTATCAGGACCTTTAAGTGGCTTGCCCAAGATCACTTAGCTGGTCAACTGCAGAACCGATCAGAACCTGTGCAGTCAGGCGAGGGGTATTCAAGGATGCTGGGAAACCAAGAGAGACCTGAGAGACACCAATGGGACAAATAAGAAGTGGAAGCATCTCAGTGAGAAGCCAGCCCCTGGTTGCTTCCATCCACACTTACAAAGGAGGTGCCTCAGAGACTCAAAGTCGTGAGGTTTCTTCAGCCACCCCACGTTCCCCAACGAGTACCAGGAAGACCACCAAACCCTCTGAGATCAGAGCCAGACTGTGTTTGTTTCTCGCCCACCACCTCAAAAGCCAACAGGGCTTTGATGCAGATAATCCTTGCCCTTCATGTGTGACAGGGCTTCAATGAGCAGGGTCTAAGATGATAAAATCACATCTGGCCTGGCTCTTTTCCCCCCTATCTACCATATTGTCCTCCCCGTTGCCATTACCTTCACTTAGGAAGTAGAAATGGAGAGAAGAGCATGCAAAGCATGACCCTATCTCCATTCACCACCATGTATTCCTTAAATCATGAGAGGATTGGGAGAAATTATATTGGGAAAGGAACTAAACAACATGGAACCTCACAGTGAGAAAGATACTCATGTTGTCTTTTCAGTCCTTCTGAATGAGTCATGGAGAACATTCCAGTCAGTTGGTAGTAATGATTCTAAAAGGTCTCTAAAACTTGTTCATCTTCCTTTTCAACAAAGAGAAAGCCTCAGGATCGGTGCCTTCATGGAGTGATGTGTCTAGTTAGAATTCAATAATATTGTTTGGTTTTTATTGCATTTACTTTTTTTTAATTGGAGTATAATTGCTTTACAATGTTGTGTTAGTTTCTGCTGTACAATGAAGTGAATCAGCTATATGTATACTTATATCCCCTCCCTCTTGGACCTCCCTCCCACCAGCCCGCATCCCACCCCTCTAGGTCGTCACAGAGCACCGAACTGAGCGCCCTGTGCTATACAGCAGGTTCCCACTAGCTATCTATTTTACACGTGGTAGTGTATTTATGTCAAACCTAACCTCCCAATTTGTCCCACCCTCCCCTTCCCCACTTACTTTTATTGTATTTACTTTTGTGGTGGATTCATATTATGCCAACCCAGTTAAGCGAGAAATAACTTTTTAAAGAATTGCCTTTCCTCCACAGGTCAGAGTTAGTGTGGACCACAAGATCTGGAAGGAGGAAGTGAAGCCGCACCATATTATTTCTACACTTTGGAAGCTCAGCGCAGGGCGCTGCTCATGTACATTGTCTGAGATCTGAGGGTTCACCTGGTGGGCGTGAGGCAACAGCTGCACTGCAGCTTCTTCAGCTCCTGCCAGATCCTCCTTAAGCCCCTCAGAAACCTGGGCCAAGTGTCTGTCTAGCTCCGTGATGATGGCTGCCATCTTCCCACTTCCACCCTGCAGGACGCCGTCGTTGCTAAAGATGGTGGACTGGAGACTTTGCCAATCAGAGGCTTCCATCCCAGCCACATGGCTTCCAGTCTGTCTCTGTTTCCCCCACACCCCGTCCGTCTTCGCTGCTGATGTCAGGCTCCAGCATCGGGTACACCTACTCTGTAAACCAGCTCCCACAATTCTGTAAGAACTAATCCTGAAAATAAATTCCTGATGAAATATCTCCTAGTGGCTCTGCTTCTCTGATAAAGCCCCCGCTAATATAGCTTCTCTTATGGAAAATGATATTGGTTTTCTTCATGAATGGCAGTTCTATAAAATTTCCACATAAAGAAAATAACTCTTTTTAAAGGAAAACTAGTAAGTGAATAACAGTAAAAGTGGTCCATAGCTATGACAAAGATTGTGGAAGGGGTGTGTGAATGACTGATGATTTGGAAACACCTATTATTTTCCCCTTCTTTTTAAGAGTTAGGCCAGGAGAGAGAGGGGAAGGGATAAATTGGGAGATTGGGATTGACATATACACACTACTATATATAAAATAGATAACTAATAAGGACCTACTGTATAGCACAGGGAACTCTACTCAGTACTCTGTAATGACCTATATGGCAAAAGAATCTAAAAAGACTGGATATATGTGTATATATAACTGATTCACTTTGCTGTACAGCAGAAAGTAACACAATATTGTAAATCAACTATAATCTAATAAAATATTTTTTAAAAAAGAGTTAGGGATAAAAGCAGCAAACCTCTGAATTAGATCCTATCAATGAACAAGTTCCACGACCAAGTGTACTTTGTGATAAATTTCACTTAATGGTACTGTTTTTGGATACCCCAGTATTAAAAAAAAAAAAAAGCCATTCATATTCATAGATTGAAAATGGCAATATAACAGAGAATTACACTTCACTTTTTAACTTTATAGTTAAAATTGAAATTTTATTATTTTTAACTATTTTAAAAAGCGATATATTCACATGGTTCAAAATTCAAAATGATTTCAGTTGTATATATTGCTTAGCCTCCCTATCTGTTTTATATCCCCTGAACCAGTCCCTGTCACCTATTTGCAACTACATTCATTAGTTTCTTATGCAAATGCTAGCATATACACACAAATGTAAATATACAGCCTTATCTCCCCCTCTTTTACACAAAATATAGTATTCCATACATACTGTGGATCAATACTTCCAGGTTATAATTTGAAAAACATTTTTCAATAGCCAGAAAAATTGTCCCACTTTTTTTTTTTTTTTTTTTTTTTTTTTTTTTGCGGTACGCGGGCCTCTCACTGCCGTGGCCTCTCCCGTTGCGGAGCACAGGCTCTGGACGTGCAGGCTCAGCGGCCATGGCTCACGGGCCTAGCCACTCCGTGGCATGTGGGATCTTCCCGGACCGGGGCACGAATCCGTGTCCCCTGCATCGGCAGGCATACTCTCAACCACTGCACCACCAGGGAAGCCCCAAATTGTCCCACTTTTAATGCGCAATTTCACTTATCAAGAAAAAAGATCTAAAGGAATAAACCTTATGTACAAAAATTTTATTTGCAGTACTATTTATAATAATAAAAAAGGAGATAATAAACTTAAGAATTCCAAATTAATAGAATATTTAACACAATGGAATACTATGCACCAGAAAAAAAAAAGAAATGAGACTGATCTTTAAGTAATGATGAGGAGAGATTTCCAAATTTATTAAGTAACACAAGGTAGGTGCAGAATAATACATATAGTATGTACACCATATATGTGGGGGGAAAGGAGTATACAAGATAACATATATATAAGCTTATCTACATATGCATATATGTATATGTTGATATATGCCTGAAATACAGCTGAAAAAATAAAAACCGTAAGAAACTATAACATTAATTGCCTATTTGGATAAATTTGGGGAAAGGGACGAGAGAATTTTTGACGTGTACTTTTTTTAGTTTTAATTCTGGAATTTTGAGCCTTGTGAATACCTATAAACTTTTTAAATAGCACATAATTTAACATTAAAAATATTACTATATTTTTAATATATATAAATTTATTATAGTAATATTAATTATGGGTCAAATGAGTACATTTATCATTAATATATTTTCCAGTTTCCTTTGATCCACCATTTATCTGTTAGTACTGAGAACTGAGCCTTACACATAGTAGGCACTAAATAAAAAGGTGTTAAATAAGTGAATGCATGTGTGGAATGCATGGAGCCGCAAATGAATGTATGTGCATTAAATACTTTAAACTAGAAGAATGATTAGGTCACTGATGTAATAGGTCTCAACTGCTGATGTGGTTTCTGATAGAGCCACGCACATACCACGAATTACCAGAGGTGCACATTCACTCACGACAGAGCTCACTAGAAAGAACACACTCTTTCTTTATTAACTTTCCCAGCTTCATGGGAGATGTAAATCGCTTTATCGATGGAGTGTAATTAATAAAGGGCATAAGCCACAAAACCAAATCCAATGCCCTCTGCTGTCAGCAGGTATAACAAGTAAATTGCATTCAGAGTATTAGCTGAGGAATTAAAATTTGCTCAGAATTCAGAAACGGATATCATGCGTCCTCTTTCCAGTTTTGGAACAAATAAAATCAAAATGGTCATTGAACCCATCTGGCAGTAGTTTCTTAATGGGCTTGAGACAGCATAGCTCACCATTGCAAATAGCGTACTCAATTTTTCTCTGGTTATAATGAAATTCCTAACTGAGCTAAAGCATTTCCAGAGTGTCTAAATGATGGAAGTCATTAGTCAAAATACTGTATATATCTTCATGCTAAGGGTGGAAACTTACACTGAGGACTGTAGGTATGACTTTATTTTATTACTCAGTTCGGGACCCCAAGCCAAGTTCCGTGACCAGGGAAGGGAAGACTGCAAAACAAACAGAATGTCGGCATCGTCTGTGGCAGGCTGCTAGATTTCTCATCTTAAAAACTGGACTTTGTCCCTTCACACATTGCTGACAGCAATGTAAATTGCTGTGGATTTTGGGCATGTTAATTCGCGATGCATATCAAGGGTCATAAAAATATTCAAACTCTCTAGCCTCATAATCACATTGATTATTAGGGAACAGTCCTTTACATGGGCAAAGTTATAGGCCTGGGCATTATTTGAATTTGAAACTGTTTAACTATCAAGTAATCATGTACCTACTCAACAGAGTATCACAGACTTTAAAATTATGGTTTGAAGGATTATGTAATTATTTGAGAAAATGTGTATAACGCAATACATTTTAAAACATACACAGGACATGACACCGTAAATATATAATAATGGCAACCATGTGAAATTTTAGAAGCATGGGGGGAAAATGGAATGAGATATACTAAAATAACAGCTTTGTATTGAGGTATTAGGTTTATGTAATTTTTTAATAAATAATATCTAGCAACCAATGGAGTATATTGCACAACAAACTATCTCACATCCTTCAGGAAGAAAAACCACTAAATTTGAAAAGTAAAGACACGACCCACTGAATTCGGACACAATTAAAATGTGCTTTAAATAGTTCTTTGGGGGAGGGGACACAACACTTCTACTCAAGAGGGACATTTGTATCGTCCAGGTCTTTTCTTTACACCCACCATGCCATGAATTCATAGGAAATGGGCTCCAATAGTTCAGGCTCCTTTCCACTGGTTCTCACGACGTGTGCTTCTCTGGGTGGAGCAGGCTGGCGCTTCAGCTGAACCCAAGTACCTTTCTCTTTGGCTTCCTTCTTTTCCTGATCATTCTCCTTCACCCGTTTCAGGAAGCAATCTCGGCTCTTAGAGTGCTTAATATGCTTGATACGCTCATTAATTCTCTTGGCAAGAATCTTGCCCTTGTTTGTTTGCAACGATGCCAACAGCACGATGGGTAATACTGTAGACTCTTCCAGTTTTGCCATGGTAACACTTCTGGAGCATTCCTTTTTGAGCAGTGCCCATTCCCTTGATATCGACAATATCACCTTTCTTGTAGATTCGCATGTATGTGGCCAAAGGAATAACTCCATGTTTTCTAAAAGGCCTAGAGAACATATAGCGGGTGCCCCTCCTCTCTCCTTTTGTGTTGGTCATTTTGGCGAATTACTGGAAGATGGCGGTTCTGGCCGAAAGGGCTATATAATTTTATTACTGGGAAAAATATTGGAAAACCTTGCAAAACTATTAACAATAAAAAGAGGAAAAACATTCATTGACGTCAATGTGCTCTTTCCTATTCTTTTTGTGTCCAGTGTTCAAATTGAGTTTACTATATTGAATGAGATGATCTTGGTTATTAAAATTCTTCTAAAGATTCTATATATGGAACCTAGCTTTAGACTATTAGTCTACTTTTCTAAAGGAATGAATAAACTCATAAAGAGTGCTCAGACACCTAGCTGCAATCTCCTGCCATTGGTTTTCAAGTCAGTTGCATGACATTCACTTTGGTTTCCTTCAAATCCATTTCTTAGTCTTTTCCTTACTAGCAACTTCCATGTTTCTTATTTTCAGAGCATCACGTAAAAAGTAGTTCAAGAAAATATCTAAAAGAAGCAGTCTTACAGTAGTAACTCAAAGTATTTAGCTAGTCCTGTTACTAATATTAAAATTACGAGGACTGGATCTAGAGACCTGCATTAGTATTATAAAGATTACGCAGAGAGGGCTTCCCTGGTGGCGCAGTGGTTGAGAGTCCGCCTGCCGATGCACAGGACGCGGGTTCGTGCCCCGGTCCGGGAAGATCCCACGTGCCGCGGAGCGGTTGGGCCCGTGTGCCGTGGCTGCCGGGCCTGCGCGTCCGGAGCCTGTGCTCCGCAACGGGAAAGGCCACAGCAGTGAGAGGCCCGCGTATTGCAAAAAAAAAAAAAAAAAAAAAAGATTACGCAGAGAAAGGCATAGGTCTGAACCTCTTGCTTTTCCTGGTACTAGTAGGGCAACCTTGAGTAGGTTATGCATTCCCTGTAAGCCTAAATCCTTCACCTGTAAAATGACGACAATGACAGTACATCTTAAAGGTTTGAGACTGAATTCAAACCCAGATTTGACCATTATGCTATCTATTTAGTCAAGTAGTGTGGTTAATCATAGAAACAGATGTGGGTGTCTTGTCTGTGTGACCTTGGTAAATTATCTCATCTCTCTGTGCCTTAATTTTACCAATGCTAGAGAGGTCCTTTCAAACTGGCCAGAGACAATGGAAGTGGCCACTTCTCCCACTTAACAATCATTCCACTAATATTGACTCAACGGTACTATAGTAACTGTAGCAGGAGCAGAACATCCCAGAAGCAGTCTCTGCAGGTGATGCATGATTCAACACACTTTCTCATCCATACAACATCCTGATGAAATGTACCAACATTCTGGGTTCACTGCATCCGTGTTGGTATAAGTAACAGGACTAGCATGGACGGTGGGACCACAGCTAGGAGTTCAGATTCTGCTTTTGGTCATTGATCATTTCTGTGATTCTGGACAACTTCTGACTTCTTTGATCTTGAGTTTCCTGAAACTTTAAATGAAGCTATAACAACATGTGCCTTAGAGAGACCCAGAAAGATGATGAATGCAGAAAATCTAGCATGGCACTTAAGAATCTTCACTCTCCTGCCAAAGAGAGTAATACCAATGATTAAATGTTATTCCAAGAGTTAAATTAAGAGCTAAGGAAATGCCAAGCTCAATTCCAGGTTCATCTTGGTCGGCCATATGACCTTGAACAAGCTACGTCAGTGTTCTGACCCTTACTCTGTTCATCTATAAAATGGCGTCATGAGTAGTAACTAATTCCCCTGTACACGTATATAATGTTTTGCCTAGTGGCACCAACTATTATTAAGTGTCCTACTACTGTGAGGTGCAAATTGAGTATATTGATTCATAGAGCTCACAATAATTTCTATCAATATTTCTATGTCCAAATTACAACCAACCACACTGACATGGTAATTAGATGGCATTATGCTTCCACAGAAAAATCTTTATTTGGCTGTAGGGCCAAAACCTACAAAAATACTATTCAATAGCTTTTGGAAACAAACCTTTATAAACCCAGCTCAAAGCGACAAGATTCCCTCTCTCCTTCCCTGCATTCTATTATTGTCCTAAACAAAGGACTTGGGTTATACAAATTAAACGGTTCACCAAGACCTTGGGTCTGAAATATTGGATGTAATTTTGCTACATAAGAGTGAACATCAACACTTGTAAAATGGCACAGAGAATTGGAAGTGAACAAATTATCAAGATATACTGAAATTCCAAACCAGTGTGATTTGTTCTGAAAATCTGACCCAACTTTCTTCTCCCCTTTGTCCAGTCCGACCACAGTCTCTCATTGACGAAGCTGCCATGCTTACGTATTTAAGTATAGAATCCAAACACCATCTTTGTCTCTTGACAAACTAGAGCTGTTGTTCCCTTGATAAACTTTATGATATGTAAAAAGACCACTTAATCCTCCAATTTATGACCGTGAGATGCTGCTGAAAGCCTGAGCTCTCAATGCTCCTAATGAAAACGTCAATAGTGATCACTAAAGGAAAATATATTTCATTAGAACTGTGAGGATGTCTCACAGTGTTTTGGTCAAAGCCATAATGATTACGTTAAGGTGCAGAAAGCCACGTAGCCGAGCTTTCTCTCCTACAAAAGAAAATATACAGTGAAAGTCATATGTGATGACTTTACATAGGAATGAACGTAATCTGTCGCTCTTCCGAGTTCCAAGAGATACAGGAGAGAAAAGGTCAGTGATGTTACTGGACCATGTCTTTCAGGACAAGACAATACATGAGGATATGCCCTTGTCATGCGGAGAATGAATTTCAATATATTTTAAGTAAAATGAGTTCACTAATAAAAAAGTCTTATCTTCCAACTGTTATCCTCCATCTCTGCCCAATTAGGGTCGTGATACTATTTTTATTGCACTACAAAAGGTATGAATGTGTATAAACAAACAAATGGATAGAAAAATAAATTTAAAAGCATAAAATTTAAGAAGCACATGACCACCCACCTCACTTTACCTCCAGTGTTCTACTTCTTAGAGGAAAGCACAGTTACTTTCCAAGAGTTATGACCAGAACTATTCCGTCCTTCATCTACTCCCATGCAGAAATCCTCATGTGCACACCTCTGTGCCCAAATCCCTCTTTGTTTCTGCCACTTGCTTTTTTGCACACTTCACGATATATCAGGATAATTCCACATTGTAGATTCCACGCTGTAGCTTAAAAATAGGGTTTCTGAGGGGCCAGAGCCTCGGAGAAGTCATGAAATTGCTCCTGGCTTCAGTTTCCCCATCCGCAAAATACAGGGATCAAACGAGTTCATATCAAATCTCTTCGCACCATGAATGTCTTATCATTCTGGCCTTTTCTCTCCCCTCTGGTTTCAAAACTTGAATTGATAGTATTCTTTTTATATGTTACCCCTTAAATTTAATATAATCTTCACTTGCATGCCTAGATCACAGAATAGTGAGAAATATTCTTTGAATAACCCTTATATTCTCCTTGTTGGTCGTTTCTCCAACTAACATGCCAATGCCTTTCTCCATGTGAACCTTTACAGGATAAAATGAAAATCTGCTCATTTCTAACTCCATATGCCTAAATACCCATCTAAAAATCACGATTACAAATCCCTGGAATGCATGACCTTAACTGACGGGGAGCTGACCCCTTCTTCAATATCAGAGAAATTAGTCTAACAAAATGACTTCTTCGTCTTTGAAAGATCCAACTTCATCTATCTCTGAAAAATAAGCTTCGAAGTTAAATACCAGTAAAATGTCCAATCTGCTTCACACACACTTTATCCTGTATTCATCTCTCTCAAACGGATTTAACTTAACGAAATTTATTTCTGTATGATAAAGAACTTTTTTAATCCCATGTGTAAAACCTGTCATTAAAAGGTAGTCCAGCAGCCTGGGGAAATATACTTCTTTCTAAATCTTTAATCAATCTTGAAACATCTGCCCGTCAGCATGTCTTCTGGAGCTCCATTTATGTTACAAATGTTCTCCAGAAATTCACAGTTGCCCAATGAAATTGACAGTTTTAAAGAAAAATCAGATTGTCTCCTCTCCATGAGTGGGCTATGCCCCTTTCAGGATTAAAGTAGACTTAAATCTGCAGACAAAAGCATATTCCTTCCCTCTGGCTACAAGAAGCTATAATCAGAATTCTCCTTTTACGATGGTGTAAACAAGTACTCAGGAAAAAGAACTGCCGTCAGGCCTTTCAAGCAAAAAAAAGCTAAAGTGATTTGCATATAAATCTTATCTACTGCTTATCTGGAGCTTCTTCCTCCCAGAGAAAACCATGGTTGATATTAATAATTTACCAAGTCCAAATTCAATGTAGTGAACCAGTGGAGGTATTTTCCTAATTCATTCATTAGACGGTGCATTTTAACAACATAAGAAATGAAATGGGACTTCCCTGGTGGCGCAGTGGTTAAGAATCCGCCTGCCAACGCAGGGCACACGGGTTCAAGCCCTGGTCCGGGAAGATCCCACATGCTGCGGAACCACTAAGCCCGTGAGCCACAACTACTGAGCCTGAGCTCAAGCCACAACTACTGAGCCCGAGTGCTGCAACTACTGAAGCCCACGTGCCTAGAGCCCGTGCTCCACGACAAGAGAAGCCACCGCAGTGAGAAGCCTGTGCACCACAACAAAGAGTAGCCCCCGTTCGCTGCAACTAGAGAAAGCCCACGCGCAGCAACAAAGACTCAATGCAGCCAAAAATTAATTAATTTTTTAAAAAAAAAGAAATGAAATGAGCCATCGAACTTTCATTTTTTGAAAAGTAAATTAAAGGACCATTTTGGGGGTTTTTTTGTATTTATTTACTTGTTGGCTATGCTGGGTCATTTCTGTGTGAAGGCTTTCTCTATTTGCGGCAAGCGGGGGCCACTCTTCATCGCGGTGCGCAGGCCTCTCACTATCGCGGCCTCTCTTGTTGTAGAGCACAGGCTCCAGACGCGCAGGCTCAGTAGCTGTGGCTCACGGGCCTAGTTGCTCCGCGGCATGGGGGATGCTTCCAGACCAGGGCTCGAATCCGAGTCCCCTGCATTGGCAGGCAGATTCTCAACCACTGCGCCACCAGGGAAGCCCACCATTTTGGTCTTGAGAACACCGGGTAAAATACAGGGAGAAACCATGGGCCAGCAAATCAAGCAAAACACATTCTGGCAAAAGGTCTTGGCTCCCTCTTTGGAAGGCTGAGCTAAGGCTGCAGGTTTGCAATTACAAATCACGTTGCTGCAAGTTGGGTTTAGCAGAAAGCAGATTCTAAGAAGGAAATTTGCGTTCAGAATGTTTCGTGGGGAGGGCTCTGGAAGCAACACCTAGGAGGTCGTCAAGGATGCAGGTCAGGGCTTCCCTGGTGGTGCAGTGGTTGAGAGTCCGCCTGCCGATGCAGGGGACGCGGGCTCATGCCCCGGTCCGGGAAGATCCCACATGCCGCGGAACGGCTGGGCCCGTGAGCCATGGCTGCTGAGCCTGCGCGTCCGGAGCCTGTGCTCCGCAACGGGAGAGGCCACAACAGTGAGAGGCCTGCGTACAGCAAAAAAAAAAAAAAAAAAAAGGATGCAGGTCAGCTGTGATGCACTCTCCGCAATGCATCCATCTCCACCCAGGAACCTGGATGCCTGCAGAGTTGTCCCAAACTGGGGCAGTCAATGAGTGTAGGCTGTGCCCCAGGAAAGGGGCTTGGCTTTGGTCAGGTAGCTCTCTTCAGCATTGGCTGCAAGCTGTCTGTCTACAACACTCATAGCACTCCCAGTGCGGGGACGGAAGCCTTCAGTCCTGGAAGAGACGGGTGGAGATCTGGGAGCACACTACAATGCCACTACACTGGTCTAGCCCAATCCCAGTCAACCTTTCCACAGTTAGGCAATGGATGCTGAAACGGCAAGCCCAATGAGAAACAATCTCCATGATGCTGGTGGTGAAAGAACTAGGGTCCTGCTAAGGGATCTAACTGGAACGTTGAAGGAGACTTGGATAAAAGCATGGAACATCCAGCCCCTTCCCAGAAGGCCTGCTGATCAATAAGGCACAACAATAAAGTTAAGAGCTTGGAGGAATTCTTTAATTCACTCAGTCATTCATTCAACAAATACTTATTGAACCCCTACTATAAGAAAAAAGCAAGAAGCAAGACAAGAATAAGCTGTACCCTTGTGGGGCTCACAGACGAATGAGGGTAAAACCATCAAAACAACGTGTTCAATCACATACTTTAAAACAGCCATGAGCGTTACGAAGAAATTAAGGCAGCACTGTCCAACAGAATTCTCAAAAATGATGGAAACATTCTATATCTGTGCTGCCCGACATGGTAGCCACTAACAAAATGTCGCTATTGAGCACTTGAAAGTGGCTAGTGTCATTAAGGAACTGAATTTTTAAAATTTTATTTGATTTTAATTAATTTAAATTTAAAGATCCACATGTGGCGACTGGCTTTTCCCGGCATTTAGATGTGGGATGGTGCTGGGAAAAGCATCTCTGGATCAATAACATCCCAGCTGAGATTTCAGGATGAGAAAGAAGTAGAGAAAGTAAGAGGAAGAATTTTCTGATCAGTGAAAATACATGTGTAAGGGCAGTAATAGAGGAAAGAGAGCTTGGCCACCGGAGGAACTAAAGTAGGTAAGTTTGGCTTGAGTACTGACTTGGGGGTGCAATGATTTGAGAACTGACTTGGGTGGGATGAGATATGGCAGGGTCTAGATCACGCAGAGTGTCTTAAGTACCTTGCAGAATATTTATGTGTAAGGAGAAGGCATTAGAGAGTTTTAAAGTAGAGGTAGGATAGAATTAGATTAGATTACTAGGTAATCAGTTTGCTGTAAGCAGAATAAATTTGGGGAGTGGAGGACTGAGCAGGAGAATATCCTTCCAAAGTTAAACACACACACACACACATACACACACACACACACACACACACAGGCTCACAGAGTTGAAACACACCCCAAGTGAGGACTGGCAGAAACAAATATTTCTGGACACTCGGTGGAAGTATACCTGGTACAACCTCTTTGAAGGAAAACTAGATCTATTTATCAAAATTCTAAATATACACAAATTTGTAAGAGCAACTTCCTTTTTAGAACTTATCTTAGAAAAATATAGTATCATGTATGCATACGTGCATGCACAAGGATGTTTACTGCTTCATTGTTTAATTAGCAAAAATTTGAAACTATATTAAAATGTCCAATATTAGTGTGAGCGAATTAAAGAAATCATGGGACAGCCAAATAAGTGAATACTGGGTATCTATAAAATTGTCTGAAAAGTGCTACGTTAAAGTGCTAAGTTAAAAAGAACAGGAACAGGGCTTCCCTGGTGGCGCAGTGGTTGAGAGTCCGCCTGCCGATGCAGGGGACGCGGGTTCGTGCCCCGGTCCGGGAAGATCCCACATGCCGCAGAGCGGCTGCGCCCGTGAGCCATGGCAGCTGAGCCTGTGCGTCCGGAGCCTGTGCTCCGCAACGGGAGAGGCCACAACAGTGAGAGGCCCGCGTACCGCCAAAAGAAAAAAGAACAGGGACAGAGTATATAACAGTACTTAATAATATGATGTGCAAAGCAAATTATACACACACAAAAACACATGCATTTTTATATATGCCTATACATATATAGAGGCATATACATATCGCCATACAAATATACAAGAATCTGACTAGAATTGCCTGGAAATGGAGACAAGTCTGGCGTAGGAGGGAACTTCCCTCTTCATGCTATCTTTTCTTACCTTGTTTCCTTCACCATGTACACGTAATGCAAAACACTAGTAAATTAAAAAGACTTCATATATGCAAAAGCCATCTTTCATTGTAGGTAGTGTGGGCCTGTTTCTCCTTCTTTCCTTCCTTCTTTCCTTCCTTCCTCCTTCTTCCTTCCTTCCTTCCTTTCTTGTCAGAAATTCAACACTGCCTTTTGAAATCCAAAGTAAATCATAAAAAATAATTGTTTTTCAAGTCATCTGTTCTTGTTTTGTGGTCCGACACAAGTCATAGCAGCACAGTGGCACCCAAAGTCTTCTCTGCTATTTTCCACTCAGGTGGCCTAGAGCAGGGCACTGCAGAGACCAATCTGGGACTAAATGGGATATTGTGTGTGCTTGGGCATGCTCTTCACATCCACAATCATGCTTCTGGCTCAGAGGCAGAGAGGTGGGAAGAGAGGGAGCTCAGACATTTGTATCTCCATCTTGCCACAGTGGAAGCTGAGGCGTGAGAAGTTCAGTGACACGCTTTGGTCGCAGCAGAGGGCCAGCAGCAGGACAGGGGAAAAAAATCAGGCCGTTCTTATTCCAGCCAGGTTCCTCGTCTCCACATGTTTGTCCTGTGCCGAGGACTGCAGTTTGGATACTGCAAAAGGGCTACCAACAAACATCACCCGATAGAATTCCTCAAAACTCTTAGGATTTGTGGATATACGTACTCGTGAGATGCTAGGGCTACTGTCTGTTTCATAACTGAACATGCAAAATGTTATTTCAGGGTTTTATTCCTTTACTTAAATGTTTATTGAGCATTTACTATGGGCAGAGATGCTAGTCTATCATCCCTCCTCCCAGCTGGACCCACTTGAAGCATCTTACAAGATTGAGTGGATTAATAAATATATTGATTGGGCAACATTAGTTACTATGCATTTGTTTGATTCAATAAACATATTTCTTTACCCAATATATGTTGAGCAAATTTTCAGTTTTATCATTTTAACTTCAGAATAAAAATAACAAACACAGCCACAGTTAACATATGATTTATCATATCTTCTAGGTCAAAGATTTGACACAGCATTTCCCAGGAAGGTGCTGTTCTAAGAAAATAAATCATCGTTTATGTGTTTCTAAATCCTTACTTAACAACTACTTTTTAAATTGTGTAAATGTCATTCCTAAAAGAAAAAAGACTGCAAAACTGGAAAGATTCTAATTATAAAATTGCCAAGAACTCAGCATCATGCTTGAGAAAATTTATGTACAAAACAGATTCACTTTTCACCTACTGGATTAGCAGAATCTTGAAACAGCTCTCAAAGCACACTTTTGCAAAATGGGAGGAAAGGGGTGGGTTCACAGATTTCTGGGAACATCCTCCAAGGCAACTTTGATAAAATTTTACATGTGAATATGCTTTGGACAATAAGTCCACTTCTAGGAATCTATTCACCAATATGCTTTTCATGGGATGAGATGAGGGGGGGTTTGCAGCACTGTCTGTAACAGGGAAAAAGGAATTACTCAGATGCTCCACAAGAGAGAAGCAGCCTGAACTCAAACTTAGGCGCTGCCACGTGTGACTTGCACAAAAATTTAACATCACAGTTAACTCAGTCTTTTGATCTGTAAAATGGACATAAAAACTCCTACTTCCTGCACATATTTAATAGTAAGTAAAAGGAAGAAAGGAAAAAAGGAAGAATGGATAAATAAGCAAGCAAATACAGCAAATATACCCGTACACTGGAATTCTATCTGATGATTGAAAAAAATGATATGTTGCTAAATAAGAAAAGCACAGCTCAGATGAGTATGTAATTATATATATCATGTACACACATACATTCATGCACACACACAAAAAAGTTTTTATACATAAACTCTTCTGGAATAAACTATTCACAGTGGTTGCTTCTGTGGAAGGAAACTAGACGATTCCTAGGGACAAGGATGAAAAGAATCTTACTGTTCAATGTAGAAATTTTGTACCTTTGAATTTTGTACCAAGTATACATATTACCTATTCCAAAAAACATCAAATAAAATTTAATTTTAAGGGGGCCAACTCAAACCTCGAGCGTTAATTGCTGAATTCCCTGGTACTGAATTTGCAGATTACATACCAGTAGCAATTATGAGGCATCTTAGAACATCCTACCACTCAAAAACAGAAAACACCACAAAATCAGGTGGGACACAGGCACAGTTTTCTCCTTGTCTTCTTGAATGTCTCATTCCATTATTCTGACCTGCAGTAAAATCATTTATTCATTCAATCAGCAAATATTGAGCATTTACCATAGGCTAAGAGCTGGGGATACAGCAGTGAATAAGATAGCCAAGGTCTTTGGTCTCGCAGAACTTACAGCCTAGTGGGAGAAGACATACCCTACAAAGAAATAAATTAAAAAAAAATGTATCTGGCACAAAAATAAGAACAATGTTCTAGAGGGATGCGAGGGGAAAACTTTGGATGTGATGATCCATATAGGTTGGTCTCAGGTAGGAAATATAAGGCTAAAATCTGGATACCAAGAGAGGGCCAGCTGGAAGAAAATCAGAGAAAAATCATCCATCATTGGAGACGATGGATTCAGATGGATGAAGACCTCTCCTGGGGCCGAGTCCCCGGGAATGTTCCTTTCCAACCACACTTCACACAACATTTTCCATCTGAATTAATGGATGTTGAAGACCAGACTAGTTTCATAACATCTAGATTTGGGGTCACTGTTGGTGAAATACAACCCAGGCTCAAAACGTGGTTCTTTGGCAAATGAGCTAAAATACCTGCTATTGGTAAATGGAAAGCTGGAAATCTGAAGAAATTGTTCATATGAAAAGTCAATGGACTCTTTCACTAGGGGATTCAAAGAGGTATGACTTCTCAAAGTTTTTTAGAAATAATTTTCTTTTATTAAGGTAATGTGTGGTATTAAGATAATAAAATGCATTTTAAGACTACAGCACTTTCCTGAATAGTGTAACTTGTAGTAAGTAAAAGCTTTGAACCCAAGCTCGTGTTTTAATTGAATTTGAGTTAGTAGTCCATTCATAAGATAGGCTAATTTCTCTTTCTATTAACCACTAAAGTATTCATGGTATAAATGAATTAAGGGAAGATAAAATAAAAACTTAGACAAATTGAGACAAGTTTGTGGGTTTGGGGGAGTTGGGGGTGGGAAGGGACACACACACCCATAGTCATATCAGACAGAAGTTCCTTAGAGGATGGTATTGAGTACATGGGATATCTTTTCTTAGAACCCAATTTTCAACATATTTGTATGGAATCAAGCCATACGGCAGCTACAAGTAAAGAATTTTTCACGAAGCCCACTTAAAAAGATAAGTACAATCATCCTGTGTTTCCCAAACTTCAGTCACACACAGCCCACCAGTTGGATTTGTGCTGCATCTCAGTTCCACCACCTACCCCAACAGTTTTTGCTGCTTCTTTGTAACACTTGCACTATGTGTTAATTATCTATTTTAAAACTTCGCTTTTTAAATTAAATAAATTTATTTAAAGAGGAAACTATATATTTTTATCTTAAATGGAAAAGTAGTATCACTTGAAGGTAAATGTAAAATGTAATACAATATAATGTTAACGAATACAATAAAATATGATACTTTTGAAGACTCTGCACCTAAGTATGGTTTTCTATTAAAAGGCCTCCTAGCCGACAGCTCCTTAAGCTGAGTTAAATAAGAAGTAGCACTTTTTCTCATTTTATGATTCAATGTTGTTTACTGCCCTAAAATGGTCTCTCAAGACGTGATCGTCACATTTGGGGAAGACGTCTAGAGCTAATAAGCAAAAATATGACGGTCAATCTTTAATCAAAGGTCTGCCATTTTTGTCGAACATATTCAACTACATATTTTCTAATACAGTGTTTCATCAGTGGCTCCTAAATAAACCCGATGTTATAAAAATGAATCACTAAAGGTAACGGCAAGAGGAAAGTACAATGCTACCTGTTGTTCATTACCAAAGCCGTGCCTCTTCTGCTGAGATACGAGTGAATTAATTTCTACCAGTTTATGGTTCTTACAGACAACAAGCAACAAATATCACCTCAATCTCTTAACAATAAAAAATAAAAATCAACATTACAGACCTTCATGAAGTTTCTACTGTGAGTCAGCACAGGATTAAGAGTTTGATATCTTTTATGAGAAGCATATTATTATCCTCATTTTTGTACATGAGGAAGCTAAATTTCGGAAAGAGTAAGCAATTTCCCCAAGGCCACAAAGTCAGTAAGTGGCCAAGTTGAGATCCAAACTGAAGTGTGAGTCCCAAATGTACGCTATGTCCACCAAGGAAAACAATAATGCACCAATTCAATTATGAATGAAAGAAGGAAGGGAGGGAGGGAAGAAGGAAGGAAAGAAAGAAAGAAAGAAAGAGAGAGAAAGTGTCCCAGCAAGATTTGTAGTAGTTATTGTCAAGACTATTCTAAAAATACACCAATTCAACAGAGGAAGAAGGAAGGAAGGAAGGAAGGAAGGGAAGGAGGGAGGGAGGGTCCCAGCTAGACTTGTAGTAGTTATAGTCAAGACTATTTGAAAATTCATATTGAAACCAAAGGACCTAAAATACCTAAAACAATTTTGAAAAAGAAAAATAAAGTGGGAGGAACCAGTTTACCCTATTTCAAGACACTGTACAGCTACACATGTAGACATATATAGACATATCACTGTACAATGGAGGCACACAAAACAACGGAAGAGAGTAGAGGACCTAGGAATAGATACACATAAGTATGCTCAATGGAGAAAAGACAGGACCTCCATAGGCGGAAAATGAACCTCCACCTAAAATGCACACTGGATATAAAAACTGACTCAAAATGGACCATGGACATAAATGTAAAAGGTAAAACTATAAAATATTTATAGTAGGAAAGAAAAAAGTAGAAAAAATAGTTGGGATCTTGGGCTGGACAAAGCATTAGTACCAAAAGGGAAAAAAAACCCTGATAAATTGGACTCCATCAAACTTAAAAATTTCTGCCCTGTGACAGACCTGTTAAAAGGATTAAAATAATAAGCTACATACTTAGAGAAAACGTTTGCAAACCACATGTCTGAAAAGGATTAATATCTAGAACATACAGAGAACTCTCAAAACTCAACAGTTAAAAGCAACCAACCCAATTAGAAAATGGGCTGGGCTTCCCTGGTGGCGCAGTGGTTGGGAGTCTGCCTGCCGATGCAGGGGACGCGGGTTCATGCCCCGGTCCAGGAGGATTCCACATGCCGCGGAACGGCTGGGCCCGCGAATCATGGCCGCTAGGCCTGCGCGTCCGGAGCCTGTGCTCTGCAACGGGAGAGGCCACAACAGTGAGAGGCCCGCGTACCGCAAAAAAAAAAAAAAAAAAAGAAATAAAATGGGCAAAAGACATGACTAGGCATTTTACCAAAATGTATGTACAGATCGCAAATCAGAACACGAAAAAATGTTCAGCATCACAAGGAGATGTCAATCATCATCTCATCATCACAAGGAGATGTCAATATACACACATCAGAACGTCTAAACCAAAACTGACGCACCAAAAACTGGGGGGCAACATCAAATGCTGGCGAGGATGCGGAGAAACTGGATCACTCACGCGTTGCTGATGTGAATGTAAAATGGTCCAACCACTGTGAAAAACAGTCTGGCGGTTTCCTGAAAAACTGAACATGTACCTACCAATACAACACAGCAATTGTACTCCTGGGCATTTCCCTAGAGGTATGAAAACTTACGTTTGCACAGAAACCCAGACCCAAATGTTTATATCACTGGAAACCACCCCCAAATGTCCTTCAGTGGATGAATGGCTACGCAAACTATGGCACATCCATATCCCAGAATACAACTTAGCAATAAAAAGGAATGAAACTTTGATACCCACAATACTGAAGACAACCACGACAATTCCAGAGAATTATGCTGAGTTAAAAAAAAAAATCCCCAAACATTACACACTGTATGGTTCCATTTATATAATATTTTTGAAATGATAAAACTATAAAAATGGAAAACAGATTTGTGGTTGTCAGGGCTTTACAGTTATGGGAAGGGGGAGCAGAAGGGGCAACTATAAAAGAACTACACGAAGGACCCTGTCATGAGGGAATGCTTTGTATCTTGATGGTACCAATATCAGTATCCTGATTGTGATACCAGGGATTTGAAGGATGTTACCATTGGGAGAAACTGGGTAAAGGGCATGAGAAATCTCTCTGTATTATTACTTACACCTCATGTGAACCTACTATTACCTAAAATCTAAAAATTTAATTTAAAAAAATGAGACAGTGGTTCTTAACCTTTTTGGAAATTGTGGAGGGTGGGAGGTGACAGGGTTTGGGACACAAAAGTCCTGATCTCTCTAAGAATCTCATAAAAGCTATGAAGTCACCATTTGCATCTTATCCATAACACAGTACACACGGCTAACATTTATGTTCTCTGAGACCCAGGGCATCAACAGAGGCTCAGAACACTAAAGAAATAAACACAGCCCCCCAACTGCTCCGAAAAAATCAGCTTCCTGATACTCATCCAAAATGTAGGCATCTGCATTCTAGAAAAAAGCTATTTTAACTTCAACATTCACATATATCTGTGGCATTTCTAAACTCCCAATTTCATTTTGAATTTCACAGAAACAGGGGTTTGCAGCAGGGAGGCATCCTAATCTCTTCCTGGCTTGGAATCCCCCAAAATTTTATTTCCACCCAACCGGGATCAAATTCCTAGAGGAAGAGGAAAATCAAATTTCCCCTTCCTCGTTTCATGAAAATGAAACTGGAGATACCTGCAGATGTCTTTTCACTTCAATATTTGACCCGTTACTCAAACTAATTCATCCTTAACTAGAGTGAATATATTAATCTCATGTTAACAATACCATTCCACAAATAGACTGTCAATTCCTTGAGGAGGTCGACTGTATCTGTCTTATTTAAGGTGGTTTTCCCTGAGCTTCTTAAAATGAATATTCACTCAATAAACATTTGATGCATGATAAAATAAATGAAATCAAATATATCCCAAATGAAAACTAAATTCTTAAAATACCAAAGATAATGATCCACAAAAATTACAAAGCTGCTTAAAAAATAAATATTTCTAGCCATCTAATGAATATCATAAAAAAATACATTGGCAGATGTGGGGAAAATCATCACACAAGTAATTTGGTTTATGCCTACACACAAAATCACTAAATTGGCCATTCTTTCCTTAAATCAGTTTTGGGGATGATTAAAGGCTGACTTTATGCATAATTAATCCTACCATCCACAAGGACCATTGAATAAAGATGACTAAAATACCAGCTGGAAAGCACTTCCGACATGGAAACCAGGGAAGCTGATTCAAATGGGGCTAAAATACTGAGTACTCTTAGGCAATACTTAGCAAGTGTATTCAGTCTAACTGACCGTAAATTTCACTACTGGAAGTTAGCCCCAGACTCTCTTTTCCTTGAGGAAGGAAAAGGATGCTTCATGAATCTTACTGAATGGTTGTATGTGTTTGTGTGCATGTGTGTGTACATACACTCATGTACTGATGGTACATGATGAATTTATTCAATTCCTATGATTTTTTTTTTTGCGGTACGCGGGCCTCTCACTGCTGTGGCCTCTCCCGCCGCGGAGCACAGGCTCCGGACGCGCAGGCTCAGCGGCCATGGCTCATGGGCCCAGTCGCTCCGCAGCATGTGGGATCTTCCCAGACCGGGGCACGAACCCGTGTCCCCTGCATCGGCAGGTGGACTCTCAACCACTGCGTTACCAGGGAAGCCCCAATTCCTATGATTTTGATGTTATGAATATAACTTTGCCACGATATCATTAAAAATGCACAGATCCCTGATCATCTATAAATCTAAAACCCTAAATGAAATATGAAACCTCTTTGGCATACTGGGTCAAGTGCAACAGAGAAACAAAGGAGTGAGAAAATATTTCTGCCTAAAATTTGGCCATTAATTAACCAGTTTTTCGAATCTACTCTGCCACCCAAAAAAAAGATCCCCAAATTAACAGTTATGCACTAGTATGATGAGCTTGCTCAAACCAAAGTTACATGGAGATGGGTTTCTCTGGTCCTGATACCTTTGCCATTTATCTAAGGATCATGAAAAATCCTACAAAGGCAAATATCCCTTCCATAGCCTAACATCGGTGCTTGTACATTAATTATTTCACGGATATTAAGTTTTGTTTTCCTAACTAAAGAGCAAGGTCTTTGAGGATGAGAGCTATTGCAGTGAAAGAGATGAAAATAACAACCATGTAAGCATCATCAACCTCGAACAGCACCCGTAGTAGAGAGAGCAGTAATAAACATGAATTGGGTTTCCACTGTATCAAGCATCGTGTTAAGCCTTTTATGAGAATCCTCTATTAGGTGGATATTACGAGTCTCCCTATTATTACAGAAGACTGAGGCTTATAAATGCTGAATAACTCACCCAAAGTCACATAACCAGTCGCTGAATTGGGATTTTAACAGTCTCATGTCAGAGCGTATGCTCTTAAACCAGTAGGTAGTGATGGATTCATTCATTCAATAAATCTTCATCGAGTGCTTCTCCATGCTGGAAACTGTTCCAGGCGCTGGGGTTCAGCCCTCATGGAGTTTCACATACCATTTGGGAGATACAGGCAATCAACAAGTAAAACATACAGACTGGTAAGTGAGGGGGTGATAAGTCTAGAGAGAAAAAACACAATGGGATATAGGGGGAGAAGGAGGGAAGAGATAAAATAGGGTGGCTGGAAGGCCTCAATGAGAAGGTGGCATTTGCGGAAAGGCTGAAGAAGGTGAGGAGCCAGCCAGGAAGAGGTAACGTGGGGAAACAGCATTCCAAGCAGAGGGAACAGCAAGAGAAAAGATTCTGAGTCAGGGGACTCCCCTGGTGGCGCAGTGGTTAAGAATCCACCTGCCAATGCAGGGGACACGGGTTCGGTCCCTGGTCCGGGAAGATCCCACATGCCGCGGAGCAACTAAGCCCCCTGCACCACAACTACTGAGCCCGTGCGCCACAACTACTGAGCCTGCGCTCTACAGCCCACAAGCCACAACTACTGAGCCCGCGTGCCACAACTACTGAAGCCCGCGCGCCTAGGGCCCGTGCTCCGCAACAAGAGAAGCTACCGCAATGAGAGGCCCGCGCACCGCAGAGAGGCATGGCCCCTGCTCGCCGCAACTAGAGAGAGCCCGTGCGCAGCAACGAAGACCCAACACAGCCAAAGATAAATCAATAAATAAAAGATTCTGAGTCAGCACAGGGCCCCGGAGCCCGCCGTAGGGCTGTGACTCTTGGTGGTCTGAGCAGTGAGGGAGATAAATTAGGAGGTTATTATTCTGCAATATTTGGGGGCTTGGGCCAGAGCGGCAGTGGCAGATGATGTGAGAGGTAGTCGGATTCTAGACATGTTTCCAAAACAGAGCTTACAAGACCTCCCGATAAACTGGTTGTGGGGTTGTGACAAGGAGGGAGTGGGAAGGGGGGCTGAGTTGTTATTGTTTGCTGCTTGCTTGCTTGACTGATTTTTACCAGGGCAACTGAAATACTGGGACCTCTAGTGGCTGAGATGCAGACTCCAGGAGAAGCAGGTTTGGATGAAAAAATCAGGGGTGGCTGGACATATTGAGACCAGGAGACGTCCAGATGAGGATGCAGGCTAGACGGGAGAAAAGGTCCTTTGTACATAAGAGCACAGAGATGCTATTGAAAGTCGGGTAATCGAGGGGGACTGCATGGAGATAAAGTGAACAGGTGTGAGTTTAAACTCTGAGACTTGCAGGGTGGACAAGCCATAGCAATTACTGACTGGGAAATCCTCTCCGTTGCAAAGGAAGAAACCAAGTGAGGGCAGTTATATGATGCCATCTAAGCCACATGATAGGTTAATGATGTGCAAATTGCCTAGTTCACCATTCCTCTAAGAATACATTTTTTAGTGCCTTTTGTGGATTTGCCAGATAATTGTAGACACACCCCTCCCCAGCCCTCAAAACAGCAACATCGACATTATCCTGAAAAAGTATTGCACCCAGAGCCCAGCTTGACACCTCCATGAACCAACGGATGATGAAGCCAGAGAATACAGATGTGAAGATACTGAGACTTTTGAGTTAAATCAGTTGAATTTCTTTAACCTTTCTGATGTTTATAGAAAAAAACAAGTCTACAAATATTTGATTGTTTAATCACTTAAGCTGCTTAGTATCTCAACTAAAGGTGACCACTTATTTGCAACCCATCTGAATGCAGATGGTCTTAGACTATTTCATGCCCCACTGAAAAATCACTTACATGTATATAATTTGTAAAAAACTGCATCCAATGAAAATGTTCGAGAGCTGCATAAACAATTATGCCTTTGGACACATCTAGATAGAAAGATTAAAAAAATCAATCGTTCCTATATCCTTCCATCAATCCTAACTCATCTCTGATTACACCAAGGAAATAATGAAATCAGAATCAATGCTGTATGCTTTCACTGCAGTTTCACAAATATTATCTTATCCAATGCTCACAGCATCACTAAATAGTGTTCATTGTACAGATAAGAAAACTGAGGCCAAGAGAGGTCAAGGGTCATAGAGCTAACGAGTAATAGAAGGAAGATTTGTTCTCTTTTCTTCTCTTATCAAATCTGAGGGGTCATTCCCTGGCACACCAGCTGCTTACGATGAAATGTTGTTTTCTTGTTTAATTATAAACCCTCCCAAACATGGTTCTAATCCACAGACACTTGTCTGAATTCCATTAATAAAACCACCATGTCATATCAGCGCCTCAAGGGGCTTATGAATTGCAAAGTCAGGCCTTCACTCTGTAGTTCAATCCATGTTCAACGTGCACTAACTGAGCGCCTACTGTGTGCCTAACACAAAGCCCTCCAACTCTTTGAGACTTCCACATGCTGCTTGCTGTTCTAGGCTATCTGCAGCCTAGATTAATACCACTAACATTTCTTACTTTGGACGGAGGGTCCCTGTGCCGTTTTCCTGAAGCATTCCTCTTGATGCCTCCATTATAAAACTTTAGTTTGCAGTGCTTTCTGACAATTATGTAATCAACCTCTTCAGTTTATATAAATAAATTATATCATTAGGACACTTTTTGAAAATTAACTGGTGATAAAATCAAACTGAACAAATAAAACCAGATTTTGTTGATTATATTTTTGACGTTTTCTCTCCATGAGCAATAACCATCATTCAATAAATATTCTAAAATCTATTTGAGTGTTAACACAGACACAATGAATAAATCCTGAGAAAGTACACTTCTGGTCGGCATCCAAGATACTGTAAAATATAAAGGGATGCAAAGTAAACTATATTTCCTTTCCTTCTGCTTCAAATATCTGTCCGTAAACACTGGCACACACGGGACTATATAGTGTCAGTAATATTACAGAAAAAAGTCTCAATTACTATAAACTAGAAAGTTATGGTAACTAGTCTTTCAAATAAATCACCATGTGTCAAAATTTGGCATAAACGCTGATCCTTATGAATAATTCACATTTTGTGCATTAATAATTCATGTCCTCTTTCTATTGGAATGCTCTCTAGCACAGAATGGATGTCTCTTATCAATTTCCTCAGTTGACATGATGGAGTAAATCTAAAATTAGAATGGTGTTTTCTAATGCTCCTTTTAACATTGTAACAGTCGGCTGGCCCATAAGGTTATAAAAAATATAAAGTTCCTCTTATTTCTTGCCCTTTGCATGAAAGTCACTATGTTAAGTACCCTAACAATACTTGGTCCCCTTGATGAGAATATCTGCATAGCAAAAAAGAAAACCAAGGAAACTAAGGGTTGATAGGGGTTGGTTAGTTCTGTCACATTTCTCCCTAATTATATATTTATATATTCACTATAACATGGGGCCTAGTTGCTAAAACATGGTAACCGGCAGGGAAAGAAAAAAAAAAAAGAGAGAGAGAGAAAGAAAGGGAGGGAGGGAGGGAGGGAGGGAGGGAGGAAGGGAAGACGGAAGGAAGCAAGGAAGAAGAAAGAAACAAATCAGGTAAGAGTTTTTAATAATTACAGATGTTTCCCATCAGCAGGTTTTCCTAACTGTTTAACACTGTGAAATTGCCTTTCAATTTTCAGTAAAATTATCTGGTACATAAAAAAGTCCAAAGACCAAATAAGAGAAAGGTGCCAATGACATATATTTGTGGAGAAAGATGTTCAATTTATTACTATTAACTCTATTCCCACTGTGGCCATTCTTCATCATTACTGACATTATTTTTTCAGACATTAGGAAAGTAAACTTTTCTCCCCAAACTCCCTCGCCCCAAAGCACACAATAAACAAAAACAGCAACAGCACTTGACACAAGGCAAAGAGAAATGAGGTAGTTTGAAATTAAAAAAAAAAAAAAAAATCATTCCAGTATCCCCACCTCCCTCAAGAATTCCTTTGCCATCCCTCAAGCCCAAAGAGAAGCAGAATGAGTTCTCTGAAGTCCATCAATGAAGAGCAAAGGGGAAAAGGGCAAAAGAGAGGGGGTTTAAAGAGAGAAGCCATCCCTGGGCCAACATCCGATCCCTGACAAGTAGCCTCTGGTTCATTCATTCTTCCTTTTAGTACATATTTAGCGAGGGAGCACTTGCTCTGTGCCAGGTATTATGTTCCGCCCTAAATAGTCCTCCAGCGGGCATCCGGTGTGTATTCCAGCAATGAATCCACTACCCAGGCTCAGGACCATGGAACCTACCCACACCGCCTTTGCCAGCACCTGGGCCAGGGGTGGGTCACTGTCCAGGACCCGGAGTCCGAAAAGACTTCTCCCTGGGGTCAGAGGGTCCCTGACCTTGTTCACACTCAGAGCGTCTGCCCTTCCTCAATCAGTCCATCCATCCCCCGGAAAAGTTAAGTTGGCGGCGAGTGGGAAGAGGGGCACCGGGGGCATCCGGCGGGCTCAGCAACCCCGCCCGGGTTTCTCAGCTCTGACTCCCATGGCTACCGAGAAATATTTATTTCCAGTAGACGGGCTCCAGTGGCTACTGAAGCCGACCACAGGGCCACCATCAGAAGGCCAAGTCATCCGAGAGATAAAGATAGATCCATTACATACCTAGACCCGGCCTTACAGTGGCAGCCCCAGGAGATGTGGGTTTAGGCTGAGAAACCACAGCGCAATTCTCCGGCGCGCTGCCGGGAATCTCCTTCCACCCTCCAGGGATGCTGGCTACAGATAAAGACGATTGACCCGGTGAACAGGGGGCAGGGGAAAAAAAAAAAGGATCGATACTTACCCCTAGGCGTCTGCTCCGGATCCTCACGTACCCTTGCTTCACTATGTCATTAAAATTGGAAGCCATCCCGGACAGCCAGTGACAACCCCCCTCCTCACCCAGGCGCACGCACCCTAAGTGGCTTTGGGGAGGGCTGAGGCCAGGGTCAAGAGAAGGCTTTGGGGTGTGGAAGGAGAAAGTTGACAAGGTGAAGCGTTTACGGCTGCGGCCCGGCGTGGCTTCAGAAGGCGCACATCACTTTCTCTGTCCCCCAAAACCTTTAAGTGGGCGGCCGGTTTGCAGCCACTTTGGGGGAACGCAGAGAGCGCAGCGCCGTGAGGCGAGGCTGGAGCGCCGGCGTCAGCTGACTCATCAGCCAGCCTGCCCGGAGGAGGAGCGGCGGCTGCTCAGGGATCCAGCCCAGCCTCTTCCCGGGGCCCAGGAGGAGAAGGAGGAGGGGGGAGTGGGGAGGGCGAGGGCGAGGGGAGGAGCCGCGCGGGGCCGGCGCCCGGCGGTGGCCACCCGCAGGCAGACACACGTGGACGCGCTCACCCTCCTCGTCCCCTCCTCTCCCGCCCGCCTCGCCCGCCCCCATTCTCGTCCCGACCCCGACCCTCCTCCGGGACCCAGAGCTTGCCCCTGCCTGCCCCGCACCTCGCCCACACCCGCCGAGATAACGCTCGGTCTCTTCCGGCTCTGGGCTTATTTTAGATGGAGAGGAAATTTCACTTTTTTCCCAGACGCCGCCGACCCCGCCTCTCCCTTCAGCCCCATCTTTGCCCCGAGAAGGGCTGGCTTTTGCCTCTGTTGTGCATGTGTCTGGGGAGCGGTGTTGCCATGGTTTGCCTTGACCTTGGCATATGAGGGCAGGGATATTGCCCTGGCTTAAGCTGCATGCTTCCTCGGGTTTCCTTGGCATCCTGGACCCAGCCCTTGCGTTGATATCATTTTCCTTGTTTGAGCTTGCCTTTCCCGCCGGATTGTGAGTTTCCCAGGGGCTGACCCCTGGCCTCATTAGTACGTGTACCAACAAAGCCTGGCCCAGAGCAGGTGCCGAATAAATCCTTAGTGTCAGGCACCCTCTAAGCCCTTAGCTTGGGCTCATTGAAACTCCCCTGTACTTTATGAGCTACCCACCCCCCTTATGTGAATACCAGGACCATATTTATGCCTCCCTAGCCTGGCAATAGAGCTCATGTTCGTCGCCACTGCTGGATGCTGCCTATAGAACACGATAAAAGGGAGACCGGATTTCACATTCACCTGCCCCTGGCTGCACTACCTTCCTGAAACATGTCTGAGTTGATAATGGCTATCATTTATTGGCACCAGGCATTAGGCATTGTGCTAATCCTGTTCAAGGAATAATGAGATAGGTACTATCATCCACATTTTATAGAAACTGAAGCTCAGAGGAATTAAGAGATTTGCCCCAGGTCCCACGGGAAAGGAGGTGTGTGTGACACCAGCTCTGGTAAACACTGGATGGTAAACACTGTCCTATACAGTGTTGTCATGGGGGAAGGAGGTTACTAGGTGGTTTCCAAGGAAGATCTGTCTAATCACTTGCACTGTCCACAAAGGCAAAGATGGCATCAGAAATTTGACAATTCTTGTTCACTGGAGGTGACCAAACCAAAGCTGGGTGACCTCTGGTCAGAGCTGTTGAGGAGCGGATTCATTCATTTAGTGGATTCTTTGGCCTGATGACATTCAAAGGCTTTTCAACTCTAAGATTATATGAATCTTTCCTTTCTCACTGGGAACACTAGCTTTTAGTCATCTTGGTTTGATGGGTGTCAGTTAAAGAAGAGAATCACCCAAGAATGTGTCATAGGGGAACTGAGACTAAATTGGGACAATCAAAAAGCAAATCTTCTGGCAGGGAGAACTCTTTCTGTTACGTAGTAAACCATTAGCTCTGCCATCATGTTGTCATTCAATGAAAATGATGTTTTAAGTTTAAATCTCTCACCAAAAGAAGATGAAATGATTAAAAATATCATTTGGAGAGTTCTTTTTGAAGGTTTAAAACTTAAAAAAAAAATACCATCCATGGTTGCCATGAAATAGACATGTTCACAGAAGGCATTTATCCAACACATCATTTGTAGACCAAACCCACAGAATCATAGAAACCAAGAATTAAAGAATTTATGCACAAGGAGCTTGAGTGAATGGCTCAGGGTAACAGAAATAATTACTGACAAAAACTGAGACTGAGGGACTTCCCTGGCAGTCCAGTGGTTAAAACTCCGTGCTTCCAATGTAGGGGCCTCAGGTTCGATTCCTGGTCGGGGAACTGAGATCCCACATGCCACGTGGCGTGGCCAAAAATAAATAACTAAATACTGAGACTGAGAAATCCATCCTTTGATAATTAATGTTGAGTTCAATCAATATTCATAAATAATTTAGGTAGAAGTGAGCAAACTAGAATCACTCTAGAAAATGTCAAACTAGATGTGAAGAAACCAATGCTTTTCTTTTTTAATTGCAAGATTGAATCCAGTGTATGGTTTTGTTGGTTTGTTTTGGGTGAAGTCAAACTGATATACGTGCAAAATACACAAACTGTGCTCTACTATTCAGAGGACAGACAGCCGCTATACACTTGTCCAAAATATGCATACACAACTGTTGCAGGGGGAAAGGAGTAATTCACAGAGATACACAATGTAAGTAGTGCTTATAGAGTTGTGCAGTGTACAACGCCCACAACTATGCGTGTCAGACAGACACACAGCCACACACAATTCGGTTTCACTAGAGGTAAGTCTGACATAGAAAAATCATTATTTCAATCCCTGTTTTTAACTCAATTTTTAACACTTAGCACTTCATATTTATAGTATCCATTTTTGTTTGCTTCCTCAGCATGCAATTCCTTTCTTCCAATAGTGGTCACCATTGTCATTTGGGGTATAATTATCCCCTGCTCCCAGTACAGGTGTGCAGCCTTGTACATGCCTTCCTTCAAAGATACGGATTGGTTTAGACATGGACACATGACCTAAATTGGCGCATTAAGAGTTAATTACATTACTTTTGCTGAATACTGGGCCAAAGGTTCATACTGTGTTTGGCTGAAATACAGTCTGGATGCACGGAGCCCAGGAGCTTCGGGAGTGGACGCTACACAGAAGAAGCAAAGCCAAGAGATAAGGAGAAGCAAACCCAATCCTGATGGTACTGCTTGGACCCCCCTATCCAGTACCCCAGGAACCTATTACAGTATAAATACTCGAGAAGCTGGTGTAACCATTAGACCCCAAAATGCAATGACTTAGATTGGGTAAAAGTTTATTGATCTCTCATGGAACAATCCAGATGGGCAGACAGGAAGCTCAGTCTCCAAAGGTCATCCAGGGACTCAAGCTGGTGGGTCAGCTGTGGACATGGTGTCCCTCCTTGGGTCCAGTTAACTGCCACTTCCCAGGAAGGGAGAAGAGAGCGTGGAGGGAAAACAGCCTCCAAATAAAAAAGTTCATCCAGATATTTCAAAGCTCTTTCTCTTGCATCCCACTGACCAATATATTGTCACATGGCCACAGCTGTCTCCAAGGGAGAATGGGGAATATAGTCTCCATACCAACATGTCTCTATTTCTGGAAGAACAAAATTGAATTGGTATTGCATGGGTCTGCTGGCATTTTCTGCCTCAGTGGAGCCACTCTTGGACTGTTTAACTGCACAAGGTAAAAAAAATTCCCCTTTTTTCTTAAACCAGCTCAGACTGAGGTATTCTGTCATTTGCAATCAAAGGAGTCCTGTTTAAGGTACCATGGTACAATTTGAACAAGCATCTCAACTAAATTGTATATAGACACACCTATAAGGCCCAGATTACTTGAGAAAATTCCAAAACTTTTTGTGGCATTTTCCCATAAAGGTACAGACAAAGGTGAAAGTGACCTCAGCTCCAAACTGGTCTGATCTCTGTCACTGGGAATCCCTATTCTCTCAACTATGAGTGATTCTGGGGGAGTGGGTCGAGACAGCGACTATCTCATTCACCACAGGGCTGGACACCTGATCAAGTCTGGCCAGTCAGCACACACCATTCTTGGACATGAAGACTGGCGCAGAAATGGGCACGTGACCTAGAAGATCCAATCAAAATCTTCCCTGAGGTGAACAGATGAACACACTGAGATACACATCTGCACGGCCATATTGTTTGCAAAATGTGAGCCTAGCTGAGAATAAAGCCAAGAAAGGAGAAAGTGGGATGCGAGACAGAGCTAGAGATACAACCCTTCCTGAGGCCAGAACCGCCTCTTCCACTTCTCAAGGACACGATCTACTTTTGTTGTTTTGTCTTGTTTATTTGAGCCCATTTGAATTGGGTAATGAAGAGCATGCTCCCCAGGGCTGGGACTAGGGTGAGGCAGGTGGGGCACTTACAGTGCAAAATTTAAGGGGACACCACTCTCAAGGCTGCGTGAGTACTGAGCCTCTGTTTGCAAGACCCTGAGGGTGAATGCTTCCTTAGATCATCCCTTCTAGGAGCTTCTTGCTTCCTCCAGTCCTGACCCTGATACTACCGCCTTTCT
The DNA here is from genome assembly GCF_003676395.1 of Aethalodelphis obliquidens. Lineage (NCBI taxonomy): Eukaryota > Metazoa > Chordata > Mammalia > Artiodactyla > Delphinidae > Aethalodelphis > Aethalodelphis obliquidens. The sequence goes on from NW_020838001.1 coordinate 7,723,863, forward strand.
TAGTCAGCTCAGGCTGCTATAACAAAATACACAGACTGGGTGGCTTAAACAACAGAGGTTTATTTCTCAAAGTTTTAGAAGCCGGGAAGTCCAAGATCAAGTGTGCGCAGATTCTTCTTCCTGGCTTGCAGACAGCTGCCTTCTTGCTATGAGCTCACATGCCAGACAGAAAGAGAGGGCTCTGGTCTCTATTTCTCTTCTTATAAGAGCACTAATCCTATTCATGAGGGCCCCACCCTCATGACCTCATCTAAATCTAATCAACTCCCCAAGGGCCCACCTCCAAATACCATCACATTGGGGGGTAGGGTCTCAACGTATAAATTTGGGGGGGACACATTCAGTCCATAACGCTATCCTTATTAAAAGCATATTAATTAAAATGAAAGGACTGTCAGTTCAAAATAGAATACATATAACAGTATTCTTCTCCTACTTGGACATCTTCTTGTTATGAAACAAAACTATGTCATGCACTGAAATAGAACTTTATAACCATAGCATCACAAAGGCAGGAATTAGCCCAGAGGTTGCTTAGTCCAATACATTCAGAGCAGAAATCCACTCTAGCTTGAAACATGAACAATTCATGCCTTGCTCTTGGCATTCCATTTAGCCTATTACTATTATTATTATTATTATTCTTTAGTTCTTCAGAACAGAAAATGCAGAGGCAACTGCACTTTTCCAGAGCAGGTGCCCAAGCTTCATCAAAGGATGTTGTACTTTCACGAAGTACCACAAAGCACCAGGGCAGAGGCTGAAATGGCCCTTGTCCAAAATCTTTACCAAAAATAACTTGAGCTTTGGCCCCGTCGCCTGCTGCTCTCAGTGGGAGTGTCACAGAAACATAAGCAGCCTTTCCTCTGGCAAGGTGACACAGCGCTAATGAGAAGGATCGGGCTGGGGCTGAGGAGAGAGGTTGTGTGCTCTGCCACCGGCTCCCTTCCCCAGCCCTTAACCAGCTAAAGAAGGATGACTTGGGAGAATGATGCACCGAAATCAGGTGGGAGAAAGCCTGGGAGCAAGTCTGCTTCAGTTAGTCACTGCTTCCCTGCCTCGTTCCTGCACTGGAGAGATACTGACTGAGCACCTGCTCTGAGTGGACAGTGTCCACATTAAGCTTTAACACACACACACACACACACACACACACACACACACACACACCACATAGAGGAACAAAGTCCATGTCCTCAGGGAGCTTATAACCCAGGAGAGATAACAAGTAAACAAGTAAATAAACAATGTAAACAGCTGCAGATGGTGATAGGGAAGTGAGTGGAGTACTACGTAGGGGCTAACCAGCGGCCTCCTCGAAGCCAGAGAGTCGGGAAAGTCTTCTCTGAGGATGTGGCACTGAAGCCCAGACAGGAAAGAGAAGAAGCAGCTGTGTGAAACGTCAGGGGCAGGGCATTCCAGCCAGAGGGAAGAGCCCTCGAAAAAGCCAGGATGAAGGAAAGAGCTTGGCAAGTTCAAGGAGCTAAGGGAGGACAGTGTGTCTCAACCCAGAGGAGGAGGGACTGATGGGGAAAACAGTCCCAGGGAAAGGACAGGACAGCCCACTACATCCTGCTCGAAAGCAGAAAACACGAAGGAGCAGCTGATTTATATTTTTTAAATATTATTCTGCCTGTTGAGTAAAAAATGGATAAGAAGGGACTGGACTGGAAATCATGAGACCATATAAATATCTAGTTCTAAGGACCTTTGCCAAAAAACCTTTAGGAAAAGAGAAATAAAGCTTCTGATGAGAATGTAAATTTATATCGATTGATATAACTGTTTTGGAGCATGAGTGATGCTATCCTAAAAATTTTTAACTTTGATGATTGCTTACCCTAGGTCCTCAACAATTCCAGTTCTGGAAATGTATCCAAAGGCACAAATATTTAGGTACAAGCATATTCACTGCAGTGTTGTTTATGATTTTATATATATATATATATATATATATATATATATATATATATATATATACACACACACACACATATTTTTTCACATGGAAGAGTGTGTATATACATGTAGCCAAATTTCCGAAGAAGCTAGGATCACTGAGATGTAATCGTTCCCCATTAAACTTTGCTTATTGAGAAGTGCTTTCTCCAAGCCTAAATGAAATCTCCAGAAGGTCCTTGGCCCTTCTGACTACTACGGGTACTAAAGAGTCCATTGCAGCCTAACAAACACAGAACACCGGGTACTAAAGAGTCCATTGCAGCCTAACAAACACAGAACACCCACCCCCTTTCAATGTAGGGTTTATCCCCGAGCCCAGTTCAGGCCTGGGAGTGTGGTGGGGCTTAACAGAGTCTTCACTGATTTTCTGCTCTGCCTCTTCTTCCACGTAATAACTACAGGCTCCTGAGACCCCCAGGATTGGAGCCCAGGGGAAAGGAGAGGCTAGAACCCAAGTTCCGCTTGCGCCAAGGTTTGTCTGCGGGTGGATGCCCTCTGGGCTGCAGGCATATATAGGCTGCTCTTTCTCTCACTGAGCTTTTGTGGGTTCATGAGGCACCAGCCCCTGTGTCCTCCACACTCACAGGGACTCACATCCCAGGCTTCTAAGTGAATCTCTTGAAAACCGCTCCCTTGCTGTAAGGTAAGGAGAAGCTCCCCCTTCCCTGCCCCAGGGGGAGAAGAAGAGCTCTCTGCCAGGGACCCTTCCTTCGTTAACCTCTTTATCCACAATGTCCTATTTAGGCCGGAGGTGTGTGATGGACTAACGCAGACAAAATGGTTTCGAACTACATGTTTTTGGAATTTCTGCACAGACAGCCCAGCACCTTGCTTTGGAATGTTTTCTAAATGTGCCCCCCACCCTTCCCCTGGGCTTGTGAGGCTTCCTCTGCAATTGAGTCAATAGTAATTTTATCATTCTGTGACAAATCCATATCACAACCATTAAAATGGATGTGAAAGAGGTCCCTTCTTATTTGTTCGTTCAACAAATATTATATGAGTCAGCCTTGCTAGGCACTGAGGAATTGGTGGAGCAGATAGAAAGAGACCAGGCTCTGCCCTTGTGGAGTTGATGGTCCAGTGGGAGTGCAAGACATTAATAAAATATTCCAATAAGTGTAAAATTATGCACCAAAGAAAGTTACATGATGTTAGGACAAGGAGAGAGGACCTGACCCCTTTGGAAGATGGGGGATGGCGAAATTAGGGAGCTGAGATAGGAAGGAGAAGGTGATATTACCCAGGTGAGGGAGGGGGGAAGAAGGCCATGAGCAAATGTCCCAGACAGGCGAGCATGTGGTACATTTAGAGCAGAAGGAAGGTCAAGGTGACTGGAACTTGGAGAATGAGAAGAGAGCACTGAGTGATGAGGCCAGAGGGGATAAAAGGGCTTCTCATACACTGATTATAAATGATCTATGCAGTATGGTCCTGTTTTTTTAAAAAAAATTATACACACACACACACACACACACGCACACCCTGGGTAGAATATATCTACACTAAAATATTAGCACTGGTTATTTGTGGGCAGAAGTGAAGTATTGAAGGTGTCAATTCTTTCCTGTGTGTTTTTTAAAATATAAATTCCAAATGCAATTTAAAAAGAGAGAGAGAGAATGACTCTTTCTTTCTGCACAGGGGGACCTCACATCTTAAGCTTTATAACCAAGGACACCAAAGCAAACATAAACCTCTAGTGAACTTGACTGGGATTCAAATTTTGGAGCCTTGTGATCCTTAGGCTTCTCCCAGATATTCGAGTCTCTTTTCTGATGAGGAGAGGCCTCCTCTCTGCAGGTCAATGCAAAGCCAACACAGGAAAATCTAGGCCAACACATGAGAAAGAGACCAGAGAGAAGTAACTAGATAACAAAGGCATCTGGCTTTTACAGAGCCCTTTTTCAAACTGAAGCGTGTATTCATTGGTTGCTGCAAGATTAGAAGTCAATATTCCGAAGGTCTCCTCACGGCGCTCCCCCAGTTCACTGAGCGACTTTGGGCAAGCCTTTAATGTCTCCTGCCTTATAACCTGATCTGGAAAACAGAGGTAAATGGGACTAGCCTTATTGGTACAGTGTGTCGAAGTCCCTGGATAAAATGTGCAAAGAGGGCAGAATCTTATGTTCAAAGTGTTCTGCCAATGCTAATTAATCCTCACGGCACCCCCAAGCCCTGTAATGTTATCCACAGTTCGCGGCTGAAGGACCTGAAGCAGAAAGAATAAATGACTTGTCCAGGGACACAGAAGGAGCCTGCTGGAGAACAGGAATTAGCCCTCGACAGCATTGGCATCCAAAAAAGTGGCATTTTAACATCACTCATAAGACATGACTAAATTTTGTGGAATGTTTTTATTTTGAAAACAGAGTTTCTGTGTCGATGAGCTATAAGGCAGCGAAACCCCAGATGCATTTACAATAAAATGTGGCAGGCAGACAGATCCATGTGCAATTTTAGTAACTCCTTTCTTAGACTGATGACTGTGATTAGCTGCTCGCATCAATTCTACTTCTATCTCATTGGCCAGAGTTTAGCCACGTGACCTTGGCCTCACAAAGAGAAGGGAAAGTGGGGAAATGTAGGTTTTACTCAAGGCAGCCATGAGCCCTGCTAAGGGTGGGAGTCTATGGCAAAGGCAGAAGGGCTGCTTGGTTGGGGACTGGATCAGAGACAACCGGAGAGGATGGAGTGACCATTAGGAAGCTACCGGGGACAGCTAGTCATCCTACCGCCCCAGTCTTAACATGGCTAAAACCAAATTCACAGTCTTCCCAACATTATCCCCCTCCAATATTTCTAAATCCTATCAGTTAGCATCTTTTTAGCTGAAAATAGCATAAAGCTCAACCACCAGAATCTCAGACTAAAGGCATTTAAGATGCTACTAACTTTAAGGTATGCTACCACTTTATATCCCAGTAAGGAAGAAAAACTACTACCAACTTAACTTTCCGTGCCAATGACCAACCATAATAATTTTTCATAGCTTTACTGAGGTATAATTGACGTGCAACAAACTGCACATATATAAGGTGTAAAATTTCATAAGTTCTGACAAATGTGTACACCTGTGGAATCATCACCACAATCAAGATAATGGATATACCCACGCCCCCAGAAGTTTTCTAGTGCCCCTGCTATCTCATGCCACCATGCTACAGTGTTCATCATTTTGCCATATATAAATGTACCAAAACAACATTTGTGTACCTTAAACTTACACAATGTTAGGTGTCAATTATATCTCAATAAATCTGGGGGGAAATGGATTTTTCTATACCTATTTTACTACAGCCTACTTTTTCCTTCTCATTCTGTGGAGACCGGTACAGTTTGATACACTTAGATCTAGTCATTAAACTACTGAATCATATTTCATCATACGATAACACATTTTATTTCTCCTTTTTCCACTGACAGACATTTAAATTATTTCTATTTTATCCCATTACAAGCAACAGACATTAAATTGTTATGCCTAAAATATTAAAATACGATCATCACAGTAATATCTTTTTAAAAATAACCTAAAGTCACTGACAGCTATTGACACTCAATATCAGAATTCTTAAAGAATACAAATGCCTGTGGGCTCTTTTTAATGAAATCAAATACTCAGTAGACCTTCTAAGGAGCCAGTGCAATAAAAAAAATGTCTGTTTTGCAGAAGCTCTGCAGCGAGAATAAAAACTAAACTAATATATTTTAAATATTTCTTTGATTTCCCTTGTAAGCTTCAAATGTTTAGTCTCACATCAGTCCATTTCAATAACAGCAAACTTGTACCTGTGAATGATGGAAGCAAGAACGTGTAGGGCGCTGCATTGGTATTTTAGCTCGAGAACAGGTAACACTTGGTCTTGCTTTTGAAGTGGCTTCAACAAAATCATGTTGCATTTGCATATAGAATAAAATCCATTGGCTTACAAGGTCAGACACGTCCCCAGGTCCTCCTCGTCTGCCTCCCGGATCCATCTACCTCCTGCTTCTGCTCACCCTCCCCATCCACCAAGACCTTCTTCCTGTTCCCGAAACACACTAAACTCACTCCCTGCTCAGCATCTTAGCGTTTGCTTGCTCCTCTCTTCCACACACCCTTCCCTCAGATTTTTGCATGGCTGACTCCTTCCTGTCACTAAGTTCTCAGCTTGTGTCACTTCCTCTGAGAAGCCCTCCTTGATACCTGAGTCCAAATTAGCTTCCTTCTTCCAGCCAAGTCACTTGCCCTCATAAACTTTTTTTCAAAACACTTAGCACAAATTGAAACCATCTTGTTTCATGATGTGCTAACATGTCTCCTGTCTGTTCTCCGTCCCCCATTAGACCGAGCACGAGTTGAGACCTTTCTGACTTGTGCACTGTGAGCCGCAGTGCCTGGTACAATGCCCAGCATTGCTGAATGAATGAATGAATGAGTGAATTAATGAAATGCAGGCTATTATTTGACATTACATGTGTCCTGAGATGTTCAACAAATAATAGAAAACTAAAGTAATGTCTGCATCACCATCTCATGTGCATCTTCCTCCAGGGTGAGCCATTTGTAGGTAAAGATCCCTTCTTACGGCATTGCTTTAAACAAATGCAGTTAAACATGAATGGACAGTGCTCAAGAGAGACCTGTTCAGAAAGGCATTGCACATTGAAGTAAGAAATCTGGACAAACAAGTAAAAACAACCAACAACTATGGGCTCTGGCGTCGAAAAGATCTGAATTCCCGTCCCACCCCTCACTCTGTCTCTGAACCAGTGGTTCTCCACGGGGGCAATTCTGTCACCCAGGAGATATTTGTCTGGAGATGTCTTGGTTCTCGCAGTGGTTGGGGGGTAGGGAGCTCTTGCTTTTAGTAGAGAGAAGCCAGGGATGCTACAGAAAACCCTACGATGCACAGGGCAGCCTCTCAGCAAAGAATCTTCCAGCCCCAAAGGCCAATAGCATGGAGGTTGGGAAACCGGGCTCTAAACAAATTACTTAATCTCTCCTGTACTCAGTTTTCTCAGATGTAAATTGGCAACAAACAATATCAACCATGTAGGATTAGGGGAAAAAATGGGTTTAAGGTACCAAGAACTGGGTCTTGAGCATAATCTACAAATACGCATTGTTTTTATTATGAACATCACATATTATACTTATTACTTGTTTCTATTTATTACTTATTTATTAAGGCATGTGGCTCCTTCTATGGCAGGGTTTCTCCTTCTTTATCTTTGATCCTCAGTTCCTAATAGAGGGTCTGGCAGATGCCTTAATAAATGTGGTCTGAATTATTTAAATTCAATATTGAATAATCTAAAACATCTTATGTTTTGCTGTCATTTTGTCCCTCTCTCTCAAGATTAGTTTGACCACCCCAATCAGTGCTGTCCCCTATATGTTTAAGTTTCTTTTTCTTTTTCTTATTATCTTGCTAGCCTCTTAAGTCAAGGATTGAATGATATGACACGAAAATTAATGATCTGGACCCTTACCTGTCTTTGTCATCATCTTCCTCCTTCCTCTCTCTGGCTCACTAGAGGCAACACACTGGCCTTCTTGCTATTTCTTGACAAGCCAAGCAGGATCCTGCCTCAGGGCCTTTGCACTTCCTCTGGCTTGAATGCTTTTCTCCCCGGATATCAACATGAGATCCTAATGTTCATTTTTCTCGTTCTGATGGGGTTGAGCATTGTCATATGTTTACTTCCTGCCCATGTTTTATATTCTGTGCAACGTTTGTTCATGTCTTTTGCCCATATTTTTGTTGTAGGAGTTTTTTGTTAATGTGTTCCAGATAACGATCTTTTGTCAGTTGTGTTACAAAAGTCTTCTGGCTTGGGGTTGTCTTTTCTTTTTCTTTATGGTGCTTTTTAATAAACAGAAGTTTTAATTTTCATTGGAGTCAAATTATGGGTCATTTTTTTTCATGGTTAGTCATTTTTGTGTCTTAAGAAATCCTTCAGTATCTTTTTTTTATATCTTTATTGGAATATAATTGCTTTACAATGTTGTGTTATTTTCTGCTGTACGACAAAGTGAATCAGCTATATGTATACATATATCCCCATAACCTCTCCCTCTTAAGCCTCACTCCCACCCTCCCTATCCCACCCCTCTAGGTCATCACAAAGCATCGAGCTGATCTCCCTGTGCTATGCAGCAGCTTCCCACTAGCCATCCATTTTACATTTGGTAGTGTATTATGTCAATGCTACTCTCTCACTTCGTCCCAGCTTCCCCTTCCCTCCCTGTGACCTCAAGTCCATTCTCTACGTCTGCATCTTTATTCCTGCTCTGCCACTAGATTCATCAGTACAGTGTTTTTAGATTCCACATACGTGCATTAGCATCCAGTATTTGTTTTTCTCTTTCTGACTTACTTCACTCTGTATGACAGGCTCTAGATCCGTCCACCTCATTACAAATAACTCAATTTCATTCCTTTTTGTGGCTGAGTAATATTGCATTGTATATATGTGCCACATCTTCTTTATCCATTCATCTGTCAATGGACATTTAGGTTGCTTCCATATCCTGGCTATTGTAAACAGTGCTGCAATGAACATTGTGGTACATGACTCTTTGAATTATGGTTTTCTCAGGGTATATGCCCAGTAGTGGGATTGTGGGGTCGTATGGTAGTTCTATTTTTAGTTTTTTAAGGAACCTCCATACTGCTCTCCATAGTGGCTGTATCAATTTACATTCCCACCAGCAGTGCAAGAGGGTTCCCTTTTCTCCACACCCTCTCCAGCATTTATTGTTTCTAGATTTTTTGAAGATGGCCATTCTGACCAGTATGAGGTGATACTTCACTGTGGTTTTTTTTTTTATTAATTAATTAATTAATTTATTTATTTTGGCTACGTTGGGTCTTCTTTGCCGCGCGCAGGCTTTCTCTAGTTGCAGTGAACGGGGCTATGCTTCGTTGCAGTGCATGGGCTTCTCATTGCGGTGGCTTCTCTTGTTGCGGAGCACAGGCTCTAGGCGGGCAGGCTTCAGTAGTTGTGGCACGCGGGCTCAGAAATTGTGGCTCATGTGCTCTAGAGCACTGGCTCAGTAGTTGTGGCACGTGGGTTTAGTTGCTCTGCAGCATATGGGATCTTCCCGGACCAGGGCTCAAACCCGTGTCCCCTGCACTGGCAGGCGGATTCCTAACCACTGAGCCACCAGGGAAATCCCTCCTCATCGTGGTTTTGATTTGCATTTCTCTAATGATTAGTGATATTGATCATCTTTTCATGTGTTTGCTGGCAATCTGCATATCTACTGTGGAGAAATGTCTATTTAGGTCTTCGCCCATTTTTGGATTGGGCTGTTTGTTCTTTTGATATTGAGCTGCATGAGCTGCTTGTATATTTTGGAGATTAATCCTTTGTCAGTTGCTTCGTTTGCAAATATTTTCTCCCATTCTGAGGACTGTCTTTTTGCCTTGTGTATGGTTTCCTTTGCTGTGCGAAAGCTTTTAAGTTTCATTAGGTCTCATCTGTTTATTTTTTATTTTATTTCCATTACTCTAGGAGGTGAGTCAAAAAGGATCTTGCTGTTATTTCCTTCAGTATCTTAATGTCGTACATAATCCATATTTTCTTCCACAGGTTTTAAAGTTTTGCTTGTCACATTTAAGTTTTGAATTCATTGTGAACGATGATTTTATTGGGAGAGAGTGGTACCATGGAAGACTGGCATCTAATTCCTTCCTTTCTATGTGGAAACCACTGTTGTAGCCCCCTTTCCACATCAGCCTACAACGTCTCATCTGTCATGGATCTAATTTCCCTACATGGGTCAGTTTCTGGATACTGGACAACACCCACCACATACCTCAGCTCACTGCCTCAATAACTGGCATCTCTTAGAGTCCTAACCCCAAACCACACACTCATGCATCCTTAGTTCTTCTTCCTCCTACATTCTCTCACCTCAGCAGTTTTTGATTTCTGTATTTTGATGCTCTTTTATTTTATACATAAAGATACATGACCGTATTTTTTCAGAGTTGGGCAACACCAAAATAAAACTAATTTCTTTTACAACATTAATAATTTTTACTCTGAATCCTAAATTCATACACTAATGTACTCTCTCTTAATGTTTTTCTGATGGTCTGAGACATCACTGCCCATCCTTTATTTCTAATCTTTAGGTATCATTTTAAAGTATGTTAGTCTTCAATTAGTATATAATGGAATGCATCTTTTCCCAAGATAGTTTAATACACCTTCATTTTTAACATTTATTGGTGTGTTTGGTCTTCTCCTTAATTTCTGTTTTCTGATTTTATGCTCATTTTATTATTCATCTTTCCTCCTTTGGTTTATATAAGCTATGTTTTCTTTTTAATTTTTAATAAGGCTGAAGTTTAAAAAAATGTTGTTGGCAAGTGATACCATCTACATCAACACAACTTACTATCTACATTAACATGACTCTATTATGCCAGGAAATTCTTGCCCAGAAAAATGAAGTTGCAATAACTTTATTGCTTCTTTCAGGAACTTGCTGAAAATCCACTTATCTGAACAATAGACTATTCACCCTGTTCTCTTCAGTATAAGGAAAAAAAGTCTTTTCTTCCTGTTAAACAACAGCTTGCCCAAGTGGATTCATCAAATTATTGTTTATTCATTAAAGACTCACTTCAAAAATCTCACCTCTCTGCACCCATCAATCCTCAACTATTATACCACAAACTTTGCCAACTCCCAATCAAGTCCCTGCATCGAAAGATCTACCTTAAATCAGATCACAAAAACCTCATAGATCTCCCACTTTGGGCTTTTCCCTTTAGAGATGCTACTAAGCCTCTGCCCTCCATCACTGCAGTAAACAACAAACTTGGCTTTGCTTGATCTGTAGGTTATTTTGATGATCTCTTTGGGGAGTCAGCTGTCAACACCATCTTATTTTTATTCCCTCAGCAGTTAATTTTATAATTTTATGCATGTATTTTTCATGTCTGTGTCAAAAATTTTTGAAGTCTCACTTTTTGTAGAAGATGAAAATGCACAGCTTTTATTTTACCTAGACCTGACCCCTTTTCCTAGCTTTTGTTCATATGATATAATATGGAATTATAATGACAAAGCTGACGATTTTACATTAGACATGCTCTTTCAATAATTATTTTTGACATTTGTATTCGATTTTATAAATACATAAACATCCATGAGGGAAATTTTAGCAATTTTGTTTTATATCAGCTCCATTCTACCTCTTCTAGCATCTGCTATATAGTATCCATATAATGTAAGATTTTCAATCCATAGATCTATTATTCATTTTTTTCTGCACCTTCTCATTCAAAAATTATTTTTGAAATTTAATATTACTACCACATTTAAACCCTATTACTAAATTGCATCTCTCTTGATTACTGACAGTTTTTAAAAAACTGTCATCTTCCTTCTCTGAAATTCTTTAAAACACTGTCATTTTCCTTCTCTGAAATTCTTTGATCCATTCTTTTGAATAGCAGGAGGGTGTCTTTGATTTTATTTTTAGGAAGAGGGCCTACATTTTCCTGCCATCAGAATGACCTCATGAGTTTAAATGCAAATCAGACAAAGGCCACGTGAGGTATACAAAATTCTACTGGATATCATTCTTAACGTCGCCTCAGTTATATGAGTTTGAGAATATATATTTTAAAAATGAGCTCACTGAATTGCCAAGTCTTTATCCTGGGGTAGAAATTATATTTATACGTCTCTAAAATGCCACCAAATTTGTAAGTCCGAGTTAGCAAGGATCAACGTAACGTACTTCAAGATGGGGGGGAAAAGAAGCCAAAGTCAAATGAAATCAGTGATTTGGGTAAAAGTTACGGAATCTGTAAACAGGTGAATTAGAAAATATGTATAACTTGAATTTGAGGAAATAGGCAAATTGATCATACCTTGGAGTTATGGACACATAACAAGGAGACTATAAAATAGATCTCAGTGAGTCCCAGCAGAGTAGTCACTAAAAATCCAGGCAGTCTCTGGTCATGAATAAATCCAGTTAATTAAAAGTATAACTATATTCCTTAAATATTAACACAATACTTAAACTTTATAATTAAGTATAAAAAATTTGAGAGTAACAAAATCATAGTATTAACATTTTTTCTGTAAATACTAAATTTGTACACACTATAAATATGCCTTTGAAAATTTTTAAGAAAATAAAAACTTTAAATTTTTGTAAGTTTAAACATTAATAAATGAAAAAGACTGGATAAATATTCTACAAGGTTGTTTTTATTAATTCAGTCTCTTGGGGGTACTTAGGGAAAGCAAATATATTAAATTTCTAAAAGCTGTTTAAAATATTTGAGGTGTTCAAGCTTGGAAAAGGAACCAAATATTTGCCAAAGATCCCTTAAAAGTGATTGCTAATAATATCTGCTGGACTTTAAAATAATAGATTTGTGAGCTATGCTTAAAGCCTAAGAAAGACTTAGTTTTCTTTTCACAACTGTAACTTTAATAAATTGAAGTTATTTTTTTAAAAAATAAAATACTTCTGAGTAGTATTTTTCTATATGTACAAGCATCCCTTGGGGGCACCAAAGAATCCTTACATAAATATATCCTTCCTTTCATGTTGCTCATCAAGCATTTATTTAATCATGAAACACAGATCTATTAAATGCTTATTACAATCTATGTAATGGGCAAAATACTGGTGATACACTGAGAAATGAGGAAGGGTAATATGTTCACACAGACACATATTTTTGAGTTTCTGTAAATTTTGTAAGAGTAAGATGTTTAAGCATAACTAAGTTATAGACTGCTACTTCCTTTCCCACCAAATCCCTGCCTGTTACACTTCCCTTTTATCAGTGGTATTAGAGTGGTGGTGAACATTTTTTGTATCTAGCTAAGGGAAAGATGAATTTAGGATACACTGATCTTGGTTTTAGGGGGATATATGCATGTGATTCACAGTCATTGATGTGTTCAATTAAGTTTTTGCTAACTAGTCTGGTGAACTGCTTCCTGGAAAATTCTCAGTGCCTACAGGGTTGACTGTCCTGGCGTCATGACACAAAGATACAAGGACAGAAGGATCACAGTGGAGCCGTGCCCCTGACCTCACAAGTATGTGGGTCATGGAGGAGAAGCAAGGCCTGTAATATCCAGAGTCAGATGACAGTCTATGGAAAATTCTGACAGCAAAGGTCTCTATCATTGAGAAGCTACTTGATAATATAGCATACGAAACAATAAATGCACCATACATTTTCATTCCTCTTTGGATGGGAATTATGAGAACTTCAGAATTCTTGATTTCACATTGGACAAATTGAGTAGCAGCATATTAAATCACATCTCAGCTCCTTTGACACATCTAGTCCTGATGACATCTTATGAATCCAGACAAAAGAGCACACAAAACAGAATCAACCATAGCGGAAGAACGACTGAATTATCCTTCAATTCTCCCTCTAGGAAATAATACTGTGAAATCACTGTCACATGAAAGAAAGAATGATATCAGTGATATCAAAAGATATACCCACAAAAAATGCAGGGAAAAGAGTACTATAGAGGTGTGACTCAGTTAATTAAAAAAAAAAAAAAGGGATTCCCTGGTGGCACAGTCGTTAAGCATCCGCCTGCCAATGCAGGGGACATGGGTTCGATCCCTGGTCTGGGAAGATCCCACATGCCACGGGGCAACTAAGCCCATGCACCACAACTACTGAGCCTGCGCTTCAGAGCCCGCAAGCCACAACTACTGAGCCCATATGCCACAACTACTGAAGCCTGTGCGCCTAGAGCCTGTGCTCCACAACAAGCCACTGCAATGAGAAGCCCGCACACCGCAACGAAGAGTAGCCCCCGCTCGCCACAACTAGAGAAAGCCCGTGCACTGCAACAAAGACCCAACACAGCCAAAAATAAATAAATAAATAAAAAATTTTTTAAAATACTATTTTTCTCGACTTTGTAACATGTGTGGGTTTTTTAAAAATAGGCTTTAAAATCATTTGTGATTTATGATTTTTAATGATTTATTACTTATTTCATGATCTATTTTCTCATTCTATTAAGTATCAGCCCTGTGCCTAATTCTTTTTTCATAATTTTATATACATTTTTCTTTTTCAAGAAGCCTGTAATCATTATAAAAGCTTCAGACCTCAAAAACCAGGATTTATCACTACTAGTGGACCAAACAGCTGAAGCTCCTGGCTTAATGGAACTTAGACTGCAGTGGGAAAGTGTCCATCATTGCCCTTTAACAGTAATAGTGATGGCTTGGCTTAGATTTTTGCTTTCTTAAAATCTTTTTTTACTCCTAAACCTGTAGACATCATTTTATTTAATTCTGGGTTTTAATATTGTAGAAGACTAGCATAATGGGAAACAGAAGACAACAGGGCAATGAGAGGTAGACTGGCCTTACAACATTAAAAAAAAGAAGGTGCTTCAGTGGAAGACAACTCATGTCTATAGCACACCCTCTGAGTTATCAGAACCTAGTTCTGTTCCTTGACTTTGAGCTATGTTACAACTCTGTAAATTGTGGATAACTGATAGATATGCAAAGTATGTCTTATCTGGTAGTGGTTCAAACTGTCTTCACTCCCACCCTGGTTTTTGTCTTTGCTTGCAACTCATCTCAACATTCCTTTACTCCAGATAAATTTGTGCTGTTTGTGCTGTGTGTTGTCTTTCTCTTTGAACAAGATGCAACACCAGCCTGGGTCCCTCATATGAGTAAAATAAAGTCTTTAATACACATGTTCATGTTGATATCTGTATGTAAGTCATGATTTTATCTCTTCCCCAAAATTATCTTTCAATAATGGTCAGGTCTATCTAATTCCCTCTCTCCTAGAAGAGAAAGTCGAATTTAGCCTGATTTTTGTCTCCATATAGATTACTTGATTTTTCCCTCTAGATCTTAAGCTATTTTTCTTTAGACTTGAAGATATAAAGTGTCATCACAGATGAATGTTATTAGTTTGTTTTGACATGGTGCGTTAAAAAATACAGTTGACAACCTCCAACTTAAGTCAAAGCACAATTTTTAAAAAATCATTCTGATTATCTTAAGTATTTATGAACTCTCTGGTTTAGTGGGATTTGTGGATGTTATTGAATATTGCTGAAATGCAACAAACTACTGATTTTTCACATTAAAGCATTAAACTATTTTAGAGTTAGACACAGCCCAAGAGACATTGTGTAAGTCCACATTCCTGTGCAGTTTTTTTATTTCATGCCCATTGAGCCTATTTTGATCCCTTCTAATGGTATTACTATCTTAAATTCCAAGGATAAATTTAAAAAATCACGTGTACTATGATGTTATTTTGAACTAAGAGTTGTTCTCCAGACGGATTATTTGAGACTCTGTTGCAATGTTGTCACCAAAGCTTATGTGTCTTGTATTGATGCAGTTTATGGAAGTCTTAGGCTTAAAGTATCACATATTTAGCATGCTCAGACTGTCAGTTTAAATAAAGAGGAATGATTATTTTTAGAAAATAAATGCGCTGCTTAAAACCTGCCATTTTTCTGCATCTGTATTTTCTTTTTCAAGATTTTGTTTCATTTGTCACTTCCCCTTTATAAAAAATGAAATTTTTAATAATTTTTTATAAATGTATAAAAAGTCCCCTTCATAAAAAATGAACCAGGGCTTCCCTGGTGGCGCAGTGGTTGAGAGTCCGCCTGCCGATGCAGGGGACACGGGTTCGTGCCCCGGTCCGGGATGGGAAGATCCCACATGCCGCGGAGCGGCTGGGCCCATGAGCCATGGCCGCTGAGCCTGCGCGTCCGGAGCCTGTGCTCCGCAACAGGAGAGGCCACAACAGTGAGAGGCCCGCGTACCGCAAAAAAAAAAAAAAAAAAAAATGTAGGTATATCATAATACTATCTAGAAAAAACTTCTTTCAGGACAAAGTCTACAATATAATGTTAAGTGAAAAAAGAGAAAGACAGACAAAAATCATATCTATCTTAACATTATAATAAAATAAAGTTAAAATAAATACGTTATAATCAATTTATTTTTAAAAGACTGAAAGATACACGTAAAACACAAAAGGCTTTATCTCTGGATGTTGAGATTAAGGGTGATTTTAATTTTCACATTTATACATTTTTATACTTTAAGTTTTATATAACATGCTGAGATGAATTTAAATAAAGAAACAATAGTATTAAGGAAATGAAAAAAATTAATACTCTATGATGGTAGAGTTTAAGTTCTTCGGTTGACACATAAAGCAAATACATACACTATGGCCCCAGCCTGCCTCTCAGACCTCACCTCCCTCATCCCACCCTCCACACACACCTCACATCCTACACTCCAGCCACACAGAGAATAGGGACTCTATACCCCACACCCTTTGCACCATCACATTCCCTGCTTTTGTTGTTTCTGCCTCCAGAAAACCTTCCCTGACTTCTTTCAATGGTATCAGATGTATCCACAGCATTGCAGAAATCCCTCTTCAGTGGAACTTATCATATTTGGGCTATTTCTTTACATTTTCTCCACTCCCCTGTGGGTTCTCTGAGTTCAGGGACCACATCTGATACATCTTTGCACCTCCAGTGTCTCTGCCTGAATCTAGTGGGCTCTACATTTGTTGAATAAATGAGTGAATGAACAACGCAACCCAAAAAAGATTATGGGAGCTTTTGTTCCCATTTCATGTGAACTTCACTTCTTGAGAAGCCCGAAAGTACTTCCTGCATCCTCTATTGTCTGAATTGACATTCTTTTCTACAAGTTCAGTGAAAAAAGCCAAATATGGATGGTCTGTGTTGATGAAAACTTCCTTTTCTTCCAGAACAAACAGAAGAAACACTTCTTTGTATCTCTGGGGAGAAACTGGTTTTCTCTTAAGAAATGTCCAGCTTATAAATAAAGAAAGCAATTTCTGAAACTTGCTGCAGAATCATATCTAGGTCAGAAATTATCATCCTTTTGTGTATATCTCACTTATTTTGGAGTTATGTATTATTCTGGTAAAAATACACCATGGGGAGCTTATTAGCTCCTGTAAAAAGGAACTTGGTTGAGTGTGTAATAAAAAAAATTCTAGATTTCATACAGTCGGTCCCATGAATATGTCCTCATCTTTCAGATAAACCTGGCAGTGATATGTTTAATAATTACAGAATACTTTTTCCTCAAAGGACCTGGATTTCTTTACCCTCCCTTTAGCACTCCTTTGGAGAAGGTAATCTTAACATCATAAAACAGACGAGAACATGGAAACCTGGTGTTATGGGTTGAGCTGTGTCCTCTCAAAAGATATGTCGAAGTTCTAACCCCCAGTACCTCAGAACATGACCTTATTTGGAAATCAGGTCCCTGAGACGTAATTAGTGAAGATGAGTCCAAATAACATAGGGCGGGCTCTTAACCCAATAGGACTGGTGGCTTTGTAAGAAAAGGAGGAGACACTCAGAGACAGAGACACAAGGGGCAAAGCTAAGTGACAACAGAGGCAGAGATTAGAGGGATGCATCTATAAGCCCAGCAATGGTGAAGATCACTGGCAAACACTAGGAGCTAAAAGAAGCAAAGGGAGATTCACCCCTAGTGTCTTCAGTAGCTCGATTTCAGACTTCCGGTCTCCAGAACTATGAGACAATGTACTTCTGTTATGTTAAGCCACGTGGTTTGTGGTACTGTGCCACGGCAGCCCTAGGAAACAAATACATGTGGAGAGACTCAACCCATTTCCCAGGATTTTGCATCTAATTTAGATGAAAATAGGACTAAGTCCAAGTCTTCTGTCCCCTGAGTCAGTCTATGGTCAGATGGCAAACAACTGTAACTCTGTAGTTATAATTCTCCCAGTTGTGCCATAAATGTTGGCCATGACTATTGAGCCCTGCAAGCTGTAGAAGGTGAAACATGAATTTGCAGAGAGATAAACTTATCTTTCCCTTAATTTTCCATTTAACCTTTTGCAAGGTTGGTCTAAGAGTCAAGAACAAACCCAGTGGGCTTAAACTAGGCTATAATTCTGCATTATCATTCATGTAGTCATTTATCTGTCCTGATGTACTGTGAAGTCAAGATTTCTGCCTATTAACCTTCCAGCCAAAGCAAGCCTGACTCTTGGGTTAGAAGCTAAAATGTCAGGAACAATTACCTTAAATGGCACTGCATTGCACACAAGGAATTTGGCCTTGTGGTTGCTCGTTTTTTAAGCAGCCATTTGTTACCTAAAAGAGGAAAAAGGGATGAGAATAAAGGATGAGACAAAATGAATAAAATGTATATAGATTCAAACCAGGAATTAATTTAAGTGCCTGTAAGTGATCAACTTGTGAGTCTCACTGAAAGCAAACACGTGACATGAGAGGCAGAAGGGTGTCATTTTTTTTTTTTTTTGGCTGCATTGGGTCTTCGTTGCTGCGCGTGGGCTTTCTCTAGTTGCAGCGAGCGGGAGCTACTCCTCATTGCGGTGCGTGGGCTTCTCACTGAGGAGGCTTCTCTTGTTGCGGAGCACGGGCTCTAGGCGCGCGGGCTTCAGTAGTTGTGGCACGCGGACTCAGCAGTTGTGGCTCATGGGCTTCAATAGTTGTGGTTCACAGGCTCAGTAGTTGTGGCACACGGGCTTAGTTGCTCTGCGGCATATGGGATCTTCCCGGCCCAGGGCTCGAACCCGTGTCCTCTGCATTGGCAGGTGGATTCTTAACCACTGCACCACCAGGGAAGCCCCAGAAGGGGGTCATTGTTAAGAGTACCCAGTATGGGTCCAAACTTTCGGTTTTAAAATCCTGGCTCTACCATTTACCAGGCTTAAGATGCTGGGCAAGGCACGTAATCTGCCTCCATCTCCTCAAAAATCAAGTTCAAGTTTGGGATAAAAAGAGTATCTCCTCATAGCATTGTTGTG
This sequence comes from Aethalodelphis obliquidens, assembly GCF_003676395.1. Classification (NCBI taxonomy): domain Eukaryota; kingdom Metazoa; phylum Chordata; class Mammalia; order Artiodactyla; family Delphinidae; genus Aethalodelphis; species Aethalodelphis obliquidens. The sequence continues at coordinate 7,742,684 of NW_020838001.1, forward strand.
AGCGTAAAATGTTCTTACTATGCAAACTCAAGGGACACAAATGCTGACGGTACTTTGACCCTAGTCCATACCTAGTCCATCCCAATCCATCCACGACAACTCACCCAGCGCCATCCTTCCACAGGGCAGCCTCAGGCAACTAACCAGACCTGGAGAACTAGAGGTAAGGCATCCTCAGCTCTGCCTCTGAAAGCCCACCAATCCTTGAGGTCCACACTTCCCCAAACCGCAAAGAGGTCCACTTTTTTGCTGCTTATTCAAAGAAAGACTCAACCAGAACAGTTTGGATAGGTCTGCCTTCTTAGCAAGCAAGAAATTAAGCTTTTTATTTCAGATTTTGAACGTGGCTTCTTCCATCAACATCATAAGGATGAAATCACTGGATATATACACAGATCCCTTAGGCAGTGCCTGGTGTACAGTAAGCAGTCAATAAATGTGCATTATAGTTATTCAAAACTGTGGTGGCCCTGACCTATTGGATAGACCAACAGGAAGCAGAGGCAGTAAACGTAGTATTCAAAATTGAGCATTCGGGAATCAGGACAAGTGAGTTCAAAATCTAGCTGCCACTTAGCTATTTAAATACAAGCAAATTACCTACCCTCTGTAAGAGAGGTTGGCAAACTACAGCCAGCTAAATCCAGCCCGCTGCTTGCTTTTCTAAACAAGTTCTTATTGGAACGCTGCCACACCCATGTGTATATTTAATGGCTGTGGCTGCCTGTGAGCTCCAACAACAGAGCTGAGTAGTTACAACAGAGACTGTATAGCTCACCAAGCCTTAAAATATTTACTACCAGGCGTTTTACAGAAAAAGTCTGCCCTGCTCTGTAAACCTCAAGCACCGCGTTTCTAGTAGTCCCTCAGTTATCTTCAGGGGATTGGTTCCAGGACCCCCGTGGATACCAAAGTCGAGGGACGCTCAAGTCCTGTATATAAATGGCATAGCATTTGTATATACTGGGTATACTTTACATCATCTCTAGATTCCTTGTAATACCTAATATAATGTAAACGTTACACAAATAGTTTTCGGTTCATGGCAAATTCAAGTTTTGCTCTTTGGAGCTTTCCGGTTTTTTTTTTTTTCTTCTGAATATTTTCAGTCCCATTGGTTGAATCTGCAGCTGCAGAACCCGCAGATACTGAGGGCCGACTGTATAAATGATGTCAATCACAGGACCTCCTTCACAGGGTATAGTGACAGTCAATGAAAGAATATATGTAGCGTGTGTAGGAAAGCATTTAGCAGAGCACGCGCGGCATCAGGATCAGAAGCCGGCCAGCTGAGGCAGTGGCCAAGGCTACAGTTTTTATTTGTTTTTACTTTTTTTATTGAATTTGAATGATCTTAGGTGAGGCATAACTCTCGAGTTGGGGCACAGCTCTCACCTTTTCTCTTTTCTTTAAAATTAGGTTGACTTCACACCGTTTACCTGCCCAGCTCCTGCAGCCATTTCAACTGGAATGCACCATTCTAAATGTTAGTCATGCTTCCTTCCAAGAGAACCTAAAATCCCACGAGTCCTCCTTCAGTTTACGTATACACCTAAATATTTTCTTTAAAAGAGAGCAATCTGCACATCATAGAAGCATCCTTCATGTGATTTAAATTAATTAAGTACTAGCACCTATTACGTGTTTGGCCTCGTTCCAGGCACTGGAGAAGGAAGAATTACTTTAAGTCGAGTTGATAAGAAAAGCCTCGGTGGGATGGAAGTATCTGAACTGAGCCAGTCATGGAAAAGGTAGAGAAGAGCATGCTGGGCAGAGTAAAGTCCTTGAAGCTGTCTCAGTTTAGCTCCTTCAATGAAAGGCAGTAAGACAGGAGGGCTGAGGCCGAGAGACAGGGACGGTGACACTAAATGAGACAGAGCCAGGCAAGGTGCGGATCAGGCCGGGACTCGTGGGCTAAGGTAAGAGGACAAGCTTTTCTTTCAGATGCATGAGAAACTGCTGAGGCTTCTTAAACATTTCAGAATGTTTGTGATCGGATTCAGTCTCTGATAGGTGTCTCTGTGTGCTCTTTGGAGAATGGAATGAATGAACGAACGAATGAAAGAATTAATGAACGAACGAACGAATGAATGGTGATAGCCAGGTTTCTGTGTTCATTATTACAAAGTCAACAGGGGAGGACTTAACAAATCTGCTGAAAGCAGGGGGCTGGAAAGCCCATCGGAACCCTTCCTGTAGTGAGTGCTGGGTGTCCTTGGAAGTTGCTCAGTGCTGCTGTGTGCCAGACCCAGAAAGAGGAAAACACTAACTGGGTGATGAGAAGCCGATCTGGAATCACAGCAGGTGGTATAATGTCCCCCTCAAACGTTCTTGAAAAAGTCTGTTGTGCAGATATTTAAACTTTTGAGGTTCAAGCCAGAAACAACCAGATCTACATGCAAACATGTGGAAATCTTTCAGGCTCTGGTTCAAAAGAATTTAGACAAGGAATCCTTTGCTGTTATGTGTGCTTTGTGAATTCTGGCAGGGTAGGATATACTTTGAAAATTCTTTGCCCAGAACACCTTGGCATTGCCTCTAAAATTAAGTAACTAACACAGGCTGGAGCTCTTTGTCTGCGTCTAGATACCTAATTGGTCTGTTCCATTTTGACTTACTTGACCAGTTCATTCATTCACAATATTATTTTGGCTAATACACTATTTTTTTTTTTTTGCATTATGCGGGCCTCTCACTGCTGTGGCCTCTCCCACTGCGGAGCACAGGCTCCGGACGCCCAGGCTCAGCGGCCACGGCTCACGGGCCCAGCCGCTCCACGGCATGTGGGATCCTCCCGGACCGGGGCACGAACCCGCGTCCCCTGCATCAGCAGGCGGACGCTCAACCACCGCGCCACCAGGAAAGCCCTGGCTAATACACGTTTTAAAATATTTACAACATATGAAGTAGTGTGTTAGGCACATAACATTGCATCTTATCCTCACAAGCCTCTATAATTATTAACATTAATAATAGCAAATGGGTGAATACGTGAGAGGTGCTTAGAATAGTGCCTCTCACTCAATACCCATTAGCTAGTATCATCACCATCATTATCATTACTATTATTATTGCCATAATTTAATACTCTTATTTGCTATTATTAACTCAACTGATAGATGAAACTGAGGCTCAGAGAAATTAAATAACTTTCCCAAGGTCAAATGCCAGGGTGAGAATTGGAACCCCAGAGTCTGACTTCAGAACCACCAGGCTCCCCAGATCTACAATGATAATTATCTGGTTGAAAATGTATTATTATTTGGGCCAATATTTGAATCAGTTGTTTATACGATTTCTCCCTGATGTCACTTTAAGATTTCCTATATACCAACAAACACACACACGCACACAAGCACACACACACACACAGAGCTGTCCATATAAAAACACATTCACAGTTGCAGAACACTTAGGACCTCTAATAAATAACAATAATAAACTCTTTGTGTGATAAATGTGCTGTTTTCTAGTAAAAAAAAAAAAAAACACCAAGAAGTTATTTTTTAAACCTTTAAAATTACATTACAGACCTAATAGTGTAAAATAACTCTCATTGAAAAATATCCCATGATTATGATTCCAAATCATAGCAATAAACCTCCTAATGTTGCCACTGCCATTTCAGTGGGCGCAGTACGTTATGTGCAAAGGCCTGGAGAAATTCCCGAAGACGTTTTCTGATTAACGCACAATTTTAACATTTTTATTTATTTATTATTTTTGCTTGGCTCAGGTGTTTCCTGAACAAGGTCTCAGGGAAGCAAAAAAAGAGGATTATTTCCGTGGGAACATATGCAGAACTTAAAAACCTGCAAATTACTGTCAATATGGTAAATATTATTAAAGTGGAGGAAAATAACACTGACTAAACCTGCAAGCAAACAGACTGTGCTGAATCCTGGGCCGTGTTACCCACTGAGAAATGCAGCATTCATTTGGCTTGTTTGGGATTTTTGTGACAGGTTCCAGGAGTACAAACAGCTTTCTCTCCGCTCCCTTCTGCTTTTGGCCGTTGATAGCACATGCCAAGAAGACCTTCTCCTCGCTCTATTTAGTGACTCTGGATCACGCAAGGCTTGAGTCAGATTACAAAATAATTCCCATTTGTCCCCTTTTGTGCTCTTTATTTAAAGTTCACTGAAGGGGAGTTTCTTTGCCAAATTAATTGGCAGGCTCTGTATCTATCGCCAAACCAGGCTGGCGTAAACGACAGAATCCCTCCTCATTTTTACCCCTGGGAAACCACCTACAAAGCCACGACTTGCTTTAGTGATTATGGGATTTCCAGTTCATCCTTCTTGCCAGGAGCCTCTGTCTAAATGCCAGAAACTAACTGGGGTACAAGTGTGCCAACCCAAAGACTAAAAACTCCTTTTTTCCTCAGTCACAGAACCTCAATTTCATTCAAATGTCTGGCAGAGGTCTGTCAGGAAAGAAAGGAGCAGACCCCAATGTAAGGGTGGTCATGTGACCCAGATGGTCATGTAAGCTGGGTGTGGCCAATGAAAGCTAAGCAGAAATCCTCCGGGGGCCCCTGAAACAGTGAGTTTTCACCCCTGCCAAGAGTATGGCATTGAAAAAGAAATACTCTGCACGCCTCCTCCTTGCTTTGGAAATAATTGGGTAAGGACCTCATGCTCAGATGAGTCAGGTCTATTTTATAACTAAGTGGAAAGTTTAGAGAATTGCAGGGTTACTGATCTGGGGCCCTGATATTGCTGAGCCACTGAATCATCACTAGCAAATCACCTTTTGCCAGAACTTTATGTGAGAAAATGAAAACCTCCTTAAAGATCCTGAAAAGTGAATATTCACTTACTTGCAGCCAAAAGCATTCAAAACTCTGACACCAATACTCTGATCTCTTATGCATTTCCCTGACTTTTCTAAAACAGTATGAGGGTCAAGCCGGGACAGATTCTTGCATCAGTCCTGAGGAAGTGGCTCTTACAAAGATGGCTGCTGTTTGCACTGGGGTAAGTGGAGAGTAGGCCTGGCTGGGGTGGTGGACGGATGGACAGGCAGCTGTCATGGACCCTGAAACCTTCCTGCATATTCTTGCTGGGTGTGCCAAGAAGGCAAGGCCCTGACTGCTGTTTACCCAGGTCACTTTTCAGGGCTCTGTTTACAGCAAGCAACTTTAAAGGACGAGGTAACATCTCCTCCAGACAATGAGCAGGCTTGCTTACAGTTTACTATAACAGCAGTGGATTCCCCAAGCTCAGGGCTCCTCAGTTGTAATGCAAGCCCACTTGAGTCCCTCTGCACTGGCAACTCTCCCTTTCCTCACCTCCTGTGGGACTTGGAGGGCAATGGGAACCAAGCCAAACATGAAGCTCATGCTACTTGCTGTGCATAATAAAGTCCTCTGTCTCTGACCCAAGAACCTCATGTCTCCTGTCAGCATGTATGAAACTGTATGCATGTATGAAGCAGGATAAAATTTCAGACCCTTCACAGTTGTTAACAGATCTGTGGAGCAAAATGTTCCTCTTGGTGAGAGTCAGATTCTCCCACATCCTCAGACTATGGCCTTCACTCCCATCATCCCTCCCATGAAAATCTACAGCAACTACCTCCTTGAAGTCCTGATATTACAGCACTCAAGAGCATAGTGTTTGAAATTTGACCAACTCATTGTAGAGTCTGCCATTTACCAACTATATGACTATGTGCAACTTTTTTAACCTCTCTGAGCTCCAATTTTCTCACCTAAAAAGTAAGAATAGTAATAGTACCTTTTCAAAATGTTGTTAGTTATAATATTCTTGAAGCATGAATGCAATGTCTAACACACTGTAAGCAAACAATCTTCACGGCTTCCCCCCCAGACCAAACCACCACAATCTCTTTCCTATGTAACAGCAACTGTCCCTTAACCAGTTTCCCTGCTTATACTCTTGCCCTGTTTCAATTCATCTTCTACATAGCAGCCAGAATAGCATTTTCAAAATCAGAAATCATTTTAGAAATTCCTGCCCCCAGCCTCTTCAGTAGAACAGACTCACACACCAAATCCTACTTGTGACTGATAAGCCCCTACATCTTTCCATCTCTGTGTACCTTTCTAGCCCAATTCACCAATTTCTCCATTTTTCACTGTGCTCCTTGAACAAGTCAAGTTCATTCCAATGTCTGGGCATTTTTTACCTGTTATTAATGCTCCAAGCAACGCTTTCTCAGTGTATCTTTACATAGCTCACTAGTGCTCATCATTCGATCATAAAATGCACTCCTGGGCTTCCCTGGTGGTGCAGTGGTTGAGAATCTGCCTGCCAATGCAGGGGACACAGGTTCGAGCCCTGGTCTGGGAAGATCCCGCATGCCGCGGAGCAAGTAGGCCCGTGAGCCACAACTACTGAGCCTGCGCATCTGGAGCCTGTGCTCCCAACAAGAGAGGCCGTGACAGTGAGAGGCCCGCGCACCGCGATGAAGAGTGGCCCCCACTTGCCACAACTAGAGAAAAGCCCTCTCACAGAAACGAAGACCCAACACAGCCAAAAATAAATTAATTAATTAATTAATTTAAAAAATAAATAAATAAAATGCACTCCTTCAGAAAGACTCTCTCTTATCATTCTATCAAGATTTGTCTCTACCAATTACTCTCTTCCTTTATTTTTTTGTTTTCATAGAACTTCCTGCAATTACCATTCTTTATTTACTTAGATATTTAATGGTTTTTTTCTCTCTTCATTAGGATGTGTGTTCTACCTTGTTCATTGCTATAACTTTTGCAACAAGAAGAGTGCATGGAATCTAGCTATTTTGTTGAGTGAATGAATAAGTGTTATGCTTTATCATCAGGATATTAAAGAAGCAAAACTCTATAGTTATTTAATATCTCAAGGCAGGACTGTGCAACAAAAAAATAACAAGCCTCAAGCCTTTCTCAAACGCATGTTTACTTGTGGAAATTCACCAGTTTGTAAACAATATTATATCTTAACTTTTTTGCAAATACAGTATGGAGGGGATTCTTTCAGCTTTAAAGGTAACCTTTGTGAATTTTGCAGAGAACTTCCTGGAGATGGGCTGTTTTTAATTCCAAACATTCCCTTGACAACTATGCCCACCAGGACTCAGGCTCCTTGTGGAAGCTAAAACATCATAGGGATTGAAGGGCATCATGGTAGGCTGAGAAGTGCCCACAAAACACATAGAAAAACACATTTTACATTGTTGACTTTTGGATAAATGACTTTTTTTGAGAATACGAGCTTTTCTAAGACATTTATGGTTCAAAATCACATTTCCTATCTATAGTAATGTATTCCACAGGAAATGACTAGTTGGGGGGATAATCATCTAAAGTATATTTTCCTTATCATTTGAAAACAGTATTTTGGGGGTGGAGGAAGGACTTTTAAGAACCATGATGTCCCGCAGAAGCGTATTTTAGGCTTGATTCTTATCAAATATTAAGTGCAAATAATACATAGCCATCACATCCTAGGGGAAATCTGGCTATAGGTCCTTTACAGCTTCTCGGCAACATTCAGGCTTTGGCTGCTGACACAGTAAAATTATGAAACTACACACTGGCTTGTAAACATCTTACCAGTTTACAAGCGATCTGAAAAACTGCATTTCTCATGATGTTTATCACAGTGCTTGGCAGGTCGTACGTGTTTAACACAAATTTATTAATTTGTTGGTTATAAGAATAAGGAAAAGACTTCTGTTATAAAAAGAAAATATATTAGTATAACCTATCACAGTCTAGGGATTTTATGGTGACTCTAAGGTCTTAGTTTCCCTCTATTTTTGGTTTTGCTGTTCCTAGTGTGTGGCTTCATTCTTACGTTTGCCTCATGATAGCAATGTGGCTGCTGCTCTTCCAGCCACTAAGTCTACATTCCAGCCAGGAAAAAGGAGGAAGGGCAAAAAAGTACTTATGAGTTGAGCTCTTTAGGTGCTTCCTGGGAAGTCCCACTGTAACCAAAAGTGGGGTCTGGCTGCTCGCCCCTCAAAAGCCATTAAAGAGGCAAGGTTGGTGGAAAGGAAAGTTTGCTTTCCTTTGGATGCCGGCAACTGGTGGGGAGGGCAGACACCTGTCCAAAGGCTGACTCCCCACCTCCTACAACCAGTGGGCAAGAGCTTTTATGGACAGAGGAAGGGGGCTACATGCAGAAACGATACAGTCAGCTCTGACAGTCATCTGGTCATGAGGTGGTCTGTTCAGCGTCATCTTGATTGTTTCAAGTACCATTAGTCTTCAGTTCCAGGGTCAGTTTGTTCCCATTTCTTTGAGGCCAATTTTCAGAACTGTGGCAGCTCATGTCATGGCTACAGGCTGGTCATCGTGTAGTTAACTGCTTCCACCTGGTGTGGGTTTTAGCATCTATAAGACAGCTCACAGGACATGGCTCAGAATATGATCTGTATCCCTTAAGGAGGAACTAAAGGTCCTTGACTCTGCTTAATGACTAAACTATTATTATTTGGTCTCCTTGGACTATTTTCCTTTGTTTCTGGATTTTCTCATTTCTCTGATTAGACTTATTCTTTGGCTAAAGTTTCTCCACAGACAAAAACGGGCTGAGGACATGGGGTGAGGGTGTGGGGAGGACCACAGGGTCCTGCTCCGTTTCACCACCAAGTAACTTCCATTCACATCTCACCGGCCTGAACTTGTCAAGTAGCAAGCCCTATCTTCAGGGGATGATAGAAATATAGACTTTTACACAGGCATGTTGTTTTCATCATCAAAATTATGGTTTATCTTAGTAAAAAAGAAAGGTTAAAGTGTTATTGGGTGATTATGATCCCTTTTCTGCCTTAATAAAGTAATATCAGCATCAATTTCTCTTAATTTTGGAGGACAGGCATACAAGGTTGAGAGATAGAAGATAAAATTTTTGATATGGACTAATTTATGACCTTCAATCCATATATCCTGATGGGTCTATTCTCAAATTCTCTAAAAAATTAAACACCTAAAATCAGGATTTTTTTTCCTAAAACGATGAAAAATAGAATAATGCGGCAGGTAAAATTAAAATATTATCATTTTTACTATTTAGTGATGATGGGCATTGAATGCTAAATGTTGAATAGTAAAGGTATTATGATACAGCAGATGCTACTAGATTATCAGAGATTATGATACACCTGATAAGCTTAAATGTAATTTTTAAAAAACACATCAATGAAAACCATTTAGAAGAGTCCATTGGGAAAGCCGGCATTATCACTTAACACTGTGGATAGGATGTTGCTGCTGAGGGTGGGGGGGGGGCGGTGGTCAGGGGTGGGTGGAGATGGTAGCTGACATACAATTGGAGCCTACTATGTGCCCAGTCCCGTTCTAAGCACCTGACACTTTCCCATCTTGTTGAAAATTCACATCCCTCCTATAAAACAGCTAAATATTTTTAACCCCATTTTATGGATGACTGAAAACAACAGCTAACAGCCCAAGGGCATCAGATGGATAAGGATTTGAAGTCTGGCTCCAGAGTTTGGCTCTGAATCCTCACATTACACCACTTCTCTGGAAGGATGAGTTTGGGAGGTCCAGCAGGACCCAGAAGATCTGAATCCTCATCACGATGCAAGGCGGCTACCGCTGGCCTTCGATCCACCTTGTTCTGCCCTCACCTAGAGACCTGTCGCTACTCCTTTGCAAGTCCCCGATACTGGAACAACGCAGAGCCTGTAGGTGAGCCATGTTGGGGAGGAACCCTTACTAGTTTGTCCATCAAAAACCACACACATCACGAAAGACACAACGTATGGAGAATCTTGCTCTGGGACTGAAATTGGTGAGTAGTAGAATCTTCTTTTATCGGTTATTTTATAATAACCAATAGATTTGATCCCTTTTCTGATCATTTTCAGGTATTTATTTTTATTGAAGTATAGTTGATTTACAATGTTGTGTTCATTTCTACTGTACAGCAAAGTGATTCAGTTATACATATATATTCTTTTTCATATTCTTTTCCATCATGGTTTATCACAGGATATTGAATATAGTTCCCTGTGCTGTATAGTAGGTCCTTGTTGTTTATCCATCCTGTATATAATAGTTTGCTTCCGTTAACCCCAAACTCCCAGCCCATCCCTCCCCACCCCCCTCCACAAATACCATATGATATCACTTTTATGTGGAATCTAAAATATGACACAGATAAATCTATTTAGGAAAGAGAAACAGACTCACAGTCATTTCCAGATATTTATAACATCCAAAAATCAACTTTGTACCGACCAGGACACTACTACGATGGACACTGCTGTTGAGCAGGGAGGGATATTTACACAAGGACTACTTTTTTTTTTTTTTTTTTTTTGCGGTACGCGGGCCTCCCACCGCTGTGGCCTCTCCCGTTGCGGAGCACGGGCTCCGGACGCGCAGGCTCAGCGGCCATGGCTCACGGGCCCAGCCGCTCCGCGGCATGTGGGATCTTCCTGGACCGGGGCACGAACCCGTGTCCCCTGCATCGGCAGGCGGACTCCCAACCACTGCGCCACCAGGGAAGCCCCAAGGACTACTTTTTGAAGCAGTTCATTAATCAATACTTTTATACCACAATAAGTTTTTTTTTCTCCTGAACCACAAGGTTCAGATAAAGAAATCTTGGCTAATGAAGACCCTATTATGTAAATGGTATACTACAGAACTATTGTTTTTAACTGGCTTTGATCACTTAATAATGTACCATGAGTATTTCCCATATTATTAAATATCCTTGTGCAACATCCTTGCAAGTGAATGTATAATATTCTATTGTGAGTACATACTATATCTAACAGTATATTCTGGACACTTTGACTCCAAGAATTAAATATCATTAATAATGCTAAACTATATATACATATATTTGCAGTTAATATCCACACATATCCTTAACTCTCTGAGGTAGTATATTTCTAGAAGTGAGACTGTCACATTGCAGGATTTACGCATGGTAAGAAAATTTTTAAATAAATACTTTTTAATTAGCATTTACCAAGAGGTTGCCTTTGCCAATTTCCTTCCTTAGGGTCATATGAAGACATGACTCCCAATTTCTATCTATCAGCCGTGGCATCCACGCTATATATTATTGCTACTAAAAAATGGAAGCCCCTCTGGCCAGCTATCCTCCCGGCAATTGCTTTTCATCCACCCACACACTGCTCTGTGTTTTTCTATCTCATTGTACTTTCCTCCCTTCCAAACCCTTGTGCTTTGGGGGAAACCAGTTACACGGTTACCTGATTCCCCTAGTTCCTCAACCCACCTCCACATCTTCCTCGCTCTCTATTCCTTGGTTGTCACTGATCTCTCGCTCTCCTCGGAGAGCACTGCGTTTCCGGAGACCAGTGCAGGGGAGTTACTCTCTCTTCCACACCCCTGTTCCCACAGGGTGAGGGATGCCTCAGCCGTCTCCTAGTTCCCTGTTGCCTCTCCCCAGCCACTGCATTGCACCCTGACATGATCAGCTCGGTGCTTTGTGACCACCTAGAGGGGTGGGATAGGGAGGGTGGGAGGGAGGGAGACGCAAGAGGGAGGAGATATGGGAACATATGTATATGTATAACTGATTCACTTTGTTATAAAGCAGAAACACACCATTGTAAAGCAATTATACTCCAATAAAGATGTAAAAAAAAAAAAACACCACCCTCTCCTTTGGGAGTCAGAGTATCTGCTGTCTGTCCAACTTTCTCCCCTTCTCCCCCTCTTATCCCCTCACTCACACAGCAGCCAGAGGGGACATTTAAAAATACGTAAGTCAGATCATGTTGCACTTTGCCTGAAACCACATCGTGGTCCCCATTACACATAGAGTAAAATCTGGAAAGGTCCTAAAGGATCTGTGCCGCATTCTCATTCTTTGCTACTGTCCCGGGACACCCCCCGCCCCTGCCCGCCTCCGGGCTGCCACACAGTCCATCCTCCACCTCCCACAGGCCGTGGCTCCAGCATCGTCTTATTACAGAGGCCTCTCCAACCAGCTCATCTGAAAGAGGGTTGGATCTCCTACCCCGATCTCATTCTCCATTCTCTATCCCTACTTTGTTCTTATTCGTCGTAGCCCTCATGCCCGTCTCCCGAAATGAAACGGCGTGCCTTGTCTTTGTTCAGTGGTGAATCTCCACTATCTTCCATCCCTGGCACATCAGAAGCAGTCAAGCAACATTTGGTGAATGAACGAATGAAGAATCGATTACCAGCTTATCTTTTGGTCCCTCACCCACGTTTATTTTGACACTCTCTCTCTAGATTATACCGTTATTATCTCTGTTTTCCTGTCATGCAGAACAGACTACAAACTCCCTAACGGCAGGCCTTCCTCCTACTTTTTGTCTCACATACACTTAGGAAGGACCTGACATGGGATAGAGACTCAGGGAAGTATTTGTCGAACTGAACCCTCCTCCCTTTAAGACAGCTTTCTTACCTTCCTGATTATTCCCATTTTTCAGAGGAGAAACACAGAAGGCCAGAGAAATTCAGAGATCTCCCCAAGCTAGTAAATGGTTGAGCCATGTGACTTGAACTCACATATTTTTACCCCAAGTCTAGCTCTTTTTTTTTCCTCTTCTAATCTTGTTTTTCCTACTAATGGCCTCTCCTCATCTTAAACTGGTATATACAGAAGCTTCCAGTATTACGCACATGCTGTGAAAAGTTATGCTTGAGACCTTGGGGTCCTTAATTTGACAAGTGTTTGGAAGAAGAATATACTGCTCTAATTATAGAATGCAGATGGTACTTTGAAAACTTACAAACGATGTCATTTAACAAAGCAGAACAAAAGAGAATCATGCTTTATAAAGTGACCTCATTTTCTTAAAGAAAACAACTTGGGGGAATCTTTGAAAGGCATAAACAGGCTGCCTACACATTCTTGATTATAAGAATACCTAAAGGAAACCCATTAAGTACCAGTTACAATCATTTTAACCATCAATTATAAAAGTGGGCCTTTCTAATTATAGGCAACATTTAGCATCTGGGACTGAGTTATTGCTGGTTATGTAAGTTGCAGATCTAACGAAAGCCAAATATACCCTAGCTGGATTTTACCCCACATTTTTCTATATTTCTAATTATATTGTGGTAGCATCAGCATTACTCACCGCAAACGTCTGAAACCTCATGACTCAAAAATAATCTATAGGGAAACTTCCAGAAATGAGGGGAAAATGTGAACAAGGATGTGGCCTAGTCTCAAAATCAAACACCTGGAGAACAAGCTCTTAAAAACACAGGTAGCGGCAAAAATCGCGACTATTTTTTAATGAGTTTTCTAGAAGGGACACAAAGTTCCCAATTCTGCCATTTTTTCTATGAAATTATTTTTTCTTGAAATTATTCCCACATGCCGCGGAGCGGCTGGGACCCTAATATAAAGCATAGCTGTAAAACACACTATGACAAGTCCCATCTCACCCCCAGAGCAGGACATGAAGAAAGAGACGGAACAGCTGAATGAATGAATGAATGAATTCTGGAACATGTATGGATCAGTGAAGCAGACCAAAGACCCCACCTTTTTAGAGTATATATTCTTGCTGTAATTAAGAGCGATTATAAAACCTACTCAAAGTCTTTAAAAATAAGCTTGTCAGCTCCCCAAGACGGTGAAAAGAGGGCTCCTGTCTAAAGCAGAAACTCATTAATGTTTCCCACAATGTGGGATATGAAATGCATTCAGGGGTAAGCTTTTAAAAAACCTAATGCCTTTATTTTAATATGTGTAACATAGATATAAAGATACATTATGTGTAGAATATGCATTTATTTATATATATATATCTTTACATATACATTTAAAGGAAAAAAGAGAAATTTTTTTCATTTAAAGAAAAATAGTAAAGAAATAAAACTAGAAGTGGTATGATACACAGATTATGGCAAAAATTATGATGGTGACACATTATCAAAATTTTACAAATGCTGATCTCTTCAGACAGTGAATGTAACTCACATAATTCCAAATTGCCTACGTGCAAATGCTTGCTATTAGAAAAAATCGCTTAACCCTGAAATGTTTCATCAAACACATGGATATATATATATATATATATATATATATATATATACACGCACACACAAATTAATTAATTGTGCAATAGCAATTATATTGATTGTGGTTTTATTAAATTCAGACACTGCTCTAATCATTTTACATATTTTATATCATTTAATACATAGAACAAAATTATGAGATGAATACAATTTCTGTTTCATCTTACAATTTAAGCAACCACAGCAGAACCAAAAAAAGTAATTAGAGGGACAAAAAATTAGGGAAGGGTAAAGATATGCCTATTTTGACATGACATATTTATCTGTAAAAACAAAGCTAAACAAATCTGCAGGAAAATACCGCAGATAATAAGATAATCTAATAAAGTAGCAGGTGTAAAATCAACACACTAAAACCAATAGCCTTTACATAGTTATAAGACCATAAACTGTAGCAAGTATAATGGAAAAGAAGGGAAATAAAAATGAACGTATGAATAAAATACCAAGGAATAAATGTAACAAAAAATGTTCAAGGACTATGAAGAAAACTATAAAATAGTCTTGAGGCAAACAAAAATTAATACGCACAAAGGGAAAGGCAGCATCACAGGAAGATATGACAATAAAAATGTCAATTCTCTGCAAATTTAACTTATAAATTCAACATTATCCCAGTAAAAATACAAAAGCACTTTTTTGAGCAAGACAAGTTTATTATAAAGATTCCTTGGCAGAACAAAAAAGCCAAAAAAAAAGTCAGGAAAACCCTAAAAAAGAAGAATAACAGTGGTGTGGAGAATAGGTAGCCCAACCAGGTAATAACATATATAAAGCCTCTAAAATTAAAATGGTGTGATATCAGTGCATGAATGGACATAAAAAACAATGAATCAGAAGAATCATCTAGAAACAGACCCAACTGTATAGGCAAATTTAGTTTGCAATAAATTCAAAATTGCAACTCAGTTGGGTAAAGATGGACATTCTAATAAGTGGAGTTCAAATAACTAGATTGTTATAAGGAAAAAGAGAAAATTGAGTATAATCCTCACACTCTACATAATGATGATTTCCAAATGGTCAAAGATGTAAAAAAAAAAAAAAGAAAGAAAAGAAAGAAACAACACAAATATTTTTTTAAAAAAGTTGATGAATCTCTCTGTAACTTGAGTTTGCAGAAAGCTTTCCCTATTATAATTCAAAATCCAGGTGCCATAAAGAAGAAGACTGGTTAATTTGACTACTTAAAAATAAACTTTTGCACCCCAAGCAAAGTAAAAATATAAATTACAAAACAGGGAGAAAACATTTTCAACTTATACCAAAGGATTGATACCCCTAAGACCTAAAGAGCTTCTAAAAAAAAAAAGTTCAACTAGACTACTAGAAAAATAAGCAATGAATATGAATAGATGGTTCACAGAAGAAAATGCAAATAGACCTTAAACAGAAGACAAGGTGCTCAGCCTTGACTCAGGATAATATCACCAAGAAAATGCGAAGGAAAACAGCAGACCTGGGGTTCCCTCCCCCTCTTCTTGGATTTACCACAAATGAACTTCTTTTTAAACATTTTAACACCTTTACCAGGATACAGCTGGTCAATCGAGATTGCCTGTCATAAACAAATTCCTGGAATGTATTACTGTGTGGAGCAAGGAAGGCTGGAAAGTGGAAGTTGTCGCACAGACTCTCTCTGCATAACTGAGTCTAAAAACCCAGAAGCCCCAAACTAGAGACAACTTCCTCTGGGCTCACTTGTGTCACACACACTGTCGCTATTCATCTCACTCTTGACACTGACAGGGGTTCCAATGGAGGTGAGAAGAATAGTTTTTTGGAAGCTGCATCTGATAGTTTGGGGTCCCTCCAGAGAAGCATGCTGTGTCTTTGCTTCTACTCACTTTATTTTATTGTGAATTATTAGTGGAGGTCAGTGTTAGGTAAGATCTATGGTTTGCTGAGTCAGCTTTCACAATGTGACATTTTGCTGTGAGGTCATCACTTTCATTAACCTATCACATTGACAAAAATAGCCTGTTTGTGTAGCTGTGGGGAAAGAAGCATGTTTATACATGGCTGGTAGGAAAACAAAATAATAACGCAGAGCACAATTACATACGCATCTACTTTTTGGTCTATTAGTACTTCCTCTTCAAGGGATGGATCCTAAAGATATATCAACAAAAACTAAAACCAAATAAAGCCAAAAAAAGCAACAACAAATGAAATCCCCATATGCACAAGACTATTACTTGCAGCCCTACTGGAAATAGCAGAAGACTGGAAACATCACAAATGCCCACCTGCAGAGAACTGATTTAACAAGCAATAGAACGTCTGCACAACAGAGTACAATGCGACAGTTGAAAAAAATAAGGAATATCTTAATATTAATATGGTGCTGTGGAACAGTTTCCAGAATATGTCGTTAAGTAAAAAATAGCAAGGTATAGAACAGTACATATAATATCTACATTTTATCTAAGAAATGAGCATTATACTAATGTATATATACACTTGCTTATATTATAAATAAACAATGGAAGGATAAACCAGAAATGTTAAAAATAAAAGATTATCCATAAAGCAAAGGAGAAAATAGGTCGAGGGGCACAGATAAAAGCTAAAATTCTCTGGATATTCCTTTTTTTTTTTTTCTTTTTTTTTACCCTTCCCCCTCCCCATATCCTCAAGTCCATTCTCTAGTAGGTCTGTGCCTTTTTTTTTTTTTTAACATCTTTATTAGAGTATAATTGCTTTACAATGGTGTGTTAGTTTCTGCTTTACAACAAAGTGAATCAGTTATACATATACGTATGTTCCCAAATCTCTTCCCTCTTGCGTCTCCCTCCCTCCCACCCTCCCTATCCCACCCCTCTCTGGATATTTCTTGATTTATCGGTTTAACTTTTACATGGTTATAAAACAAAAATAAAACAAATTCTTTAAAAAAAAAAAAAGCAACCCCTAAAATGAAAGCAAAATAAAACAAAGCAAACTAGTGAGTGTTGATTGGTGGCTTAAGCAAACAGACAGAAATTATTTTAAGTGATTTTAAAACACAGTAATTTGATGGTATATCCTTAGTGGGATACATTATGAGGGCAAAACTGTTTTAATAATAGTGGTATTAATTTTCTCACAGACACACACACAGACACATGATTAATCATATACATGTAAACAGTAATAGCGATATTATTATTCCAATACACACACTTTTATAAACATGATTAAAGTTAAAGCAAAGAGGTAATTATGTTACTATCATTAAAAACCAGGATTTTGCAGCATAAAAGTAAAGAAATTCAAATATAAAATCAAAGAAATGAAGTTAAAATCTTGTAACCACAGATTTAAATGGGTAATAGCAGTAAAAACTCACAGTTTACCTTTTGTTAAGAAATAAGCATATATCCTGTCTCCGTCCACTGAAAGACCAAGAGACAAAGACCAGCCTGGTATGATTAAGCAACCCCAGCACCTAGACTGTGCTCTTTAGATGCCAAGAACCAGGGTTCGTTGGAGAAATGGCAGAGTCCAGGTCTGGGGCAAAGCACAGAAGGAGTTAGGAACACCTTGTGCCAGAAACTAAGAAAGCTATAAAAGACTCTTGAAATTATATCAAAAGGACTCAGGAGTGATTTGAAGGAGCTCCCTTTGGCCAAAGATAAAAAGAATTGAGCCTCGGGCTTCCCTGGTGGCGCAGTGGTTGAGAGTCCACCTGCCGATGAAGGGGACACGGGTTCGTGCCCCGGTCCAGGAAGATCCCACATGCCGCGGAGCGGCTGGGCCCGTGAGCCATGGCCGCTGGGCCTTCGCGTCCGGAGCCTGTGCTCCGCAACGGGAGAGACCACAACAGTGAGAGGCCCGCATACCGAAAAAAAAAAAAAGAATTGAGCCTCAAAAAAAGAAAAAGAAAGACAGTGGATGAAAAACAAAATGTGTTAAAAATATAATAATACTAAAAAATAATACTAAAAACAATCATACAGAAAAAGAAACCATTGTTGGTTATCTTTGTGAAACTCTGGTAAACATAAGGGAAAACAGTTATCAAGCATTTTTCCTGCCAGCCCTGCTTGAACTGCACCTCAGAGTGACCACATGATAGATCAGGGAAAGTTTTCAGCCCAGAAGAGTTCCAGGTAATACACGTAGAAGGACTGCTAGGATGAGACAATTTGCCACTTTCAAAGCCTATTGAAAGAATGCATCAGGGATTACTAACATCATTAGGTGAAAAGCTTATAAGGAACTCTGTAATGGATGAGTCAATCGTGACATCACACAAACAGCAGTAGACATCCTATGCTTCCTGATGGGATGTGGAAGGAAGCACCACGTCCCACCTATATTTTTGGGGTGAGGAGGAGGGAACTCCACTCCACTTACAAAAATATCAAAGGACAGAGTGATCTCTTAAATGATACCACAAGAAGAAATCAACAAAATCCACAATGGCAATGTTACAGAACAACCTAGTTTCTCCAACCAATAAATGGCAAGAGAAGGGAGGGAGTGGGAGGTGAACTTGCACATTGAAAGACACAGCCATCAAAGGCAATGTGTGGACTTTGAATCCTGATTTGAAAAAAAAAATCATCTAAAAAGAAAATGTGTATGATATAAGCAGGAACTTTTTAACATTGATTGGATAGTTCATAAAACTAAGGAATTATTATTTTTTGCATGTAATGATGGTGTTATGGTTATGTTAAAATTAGAAGTACCTGAGGAAGTTCTTATAGATGAAAAGAATATGATATCCAGGACGGGTTTCAAAATAATCCAATAGTTAAGGGGTAAGGAGCAAAGTAAGGACATTTAGACAAAAAGCACATTTGCCCATGAGTTGAAAACTGCTGAATCTGGTTGATAGATGCATGGGGGTTTCATTATACAATTCTCTGTTCTTTTGTATATGTTTGAAATTTTCCAAGTAAACGAATACACACACACACACACACACACAAACGCACACACACATACACAGAAACACGCACAAAGATGTTAACTAACTTGCCCAAGATGGCTAAGCCAGTCAGTGATAGAGTTGTTAACCACTACATAAAGTAAAAGTGTGTTAAAATGATGAAAAATTTGAGGACAGGGTTTATGTCTTATCTTTTTTTAAAATCTCCAGATCTTAACAGTGTATTCAGCACACAGTTGCCCAATAAAACTTTGTTGCATGAAATATTTTTAATTACTTACACTCTGTTTTGTATCAAAAATGATTTAGAATTTAATGAGTAAATAAAATCAATATGCAAAGTTTTTTTATGAAATTAGGACCTTTATTTAGATGAGATAACCATATTTCGGTTGGATATCCATGTAATCCATCTTGAAAATACAAATTTCATTATTCAATTTTTTCTACCATCGGTACTCAATCATATAATACAGCTTCTCCTATTTATTCAGCTTTTGAATGTACCTGGATTTAATAATTTGTTTAGGAAAGTGCTTTGCTGAATAAAGTACAGAGCTCTAATGGCAAAAAGCTATAGTGGTCCAAGGATACAATCTTTTGCCATGCAGTCATTTATTCCACAAACTGTTTGGGCACCTACTGTATTCCAGGTGTTTTGCTATGTTTGTATTCAAAACCAGAGTTGCAGTTAAGAAAAGTGCAATATATAAGTTGATCCACTCCTTTGACATTCTCTTTCCCCTAAACTCGATACAATATCCTATCTATTACGTACTAAAACCCCAACTCCATTATCAAACATCCACACCAAGACCAGCCTCCTACAGAGGGCCTGCCCTGACTACCCCGTATATATTTCTTTTTCAAACTTATCGCATGATGCTTGTATGAGTTTGGTTCCTGATTCCCCATGACGTGAATTCCTTGTCACTCCGTCTATGTCCCTGAAGACAGAACCTGTCTTTCATGTTCCCATTTCCTACTGTACCTAGGATAACATCTTGCATACGGCAGAACCTCTGAGAATAATGACTATGTTATATGCTCTAGGCAAGAAAGAATTAAGGTTGCAAGTGGAATTAAGGTTGCTAATCAGCTGACCTTGAGATGGAGAGATAATCCTGGATTATCCAAGTGCCCCAATGGAATCACAAGGATATTTATAAGTGAAAGAAGGAGGCAGGAGAGTCTGTGTCAGAGAGATGCAATGTGAGAAAGACTCGACTGGCAGCGGGTGTCTTTGAAGATGAAGGAGGCCATGAGCCCAGGAATGCAGGTGGCCTGTAGAAGGGGAAAGGCAAGCAAAGGGCTTCTCCCCTAGACCTTGCAGAAGGAACACAGCCTTGCCAATACCTTGATTTCTAGCCTAGTGAGACTCATTTTGGACTTCGGACCTCCAGAACTGTAAGATGGTAAGTTTGTGTTGTTTAAAGCTACTAAATTTATAGTAATTTGTTAGGGCAGCCATAGGAAACGAATACAACCTGTATACAAAACTGACTCTACCACTTAACTTGGTTGAGCCATGTGCCTTTTCATAGCGTTCAGCCACCTTTTCAGCCTCAGTCCATTATTCTTCCAAGATGTGTACTTGACTCTAAAATGAACAGAGTGACTCATCTGTTCCATAACACTAGCACGACTCTCCAGCCCTCTCCATCACTACTGCCACCATCCTGGTTCAAGCCAGCAAACCTCTCACCTGGGCAACAGCAGCCCCTTAACCAGCCTCCTGACTTCTATTCTCCCTCCCCCGAACCCATCCCCTGCGACAATCTATTTTAACACTGCCAAGCAACTCAAGTTCTATCATTCTTTGATCAGCCAACAGTCTGTACTTTCTTTTCCTGCTTTGAATAAAGCCCAATACTTCTACTATGGCTAATAAAGCCCTACTCAGTCCTATCTCTACCAAGTTTCTTTTATGATTTTATTGGAAATAGTACAAACATTCAGAAAAGTATAATCAAGAACCAGTGTAACATACCACAAACCCAAATTTAAGAAACGTTAACATTTTGCCGTAACTGCTGCAGATCTTGTTAATGTCACAGCTTTATTGAGACATAACCCACATGCCATAAAATCCAGCCACTCAAAGTACAGAATTAAATGGATTTTACTCTTGAACACTGTCACCACTGCAAAAAGAAACCTCTTGCTCATTGGTTGTCACCCTCCATTTTCCCTCAATCTCCCCAGCCGCTCAGAAACCACTAGTCTAATTTTTGCCTCTATAGATCTGTCTACTTGGGGCATTTCATATAGATGAGATCACATGATATGTGGTCTTTTCTGGCTTCTTTCTCTTAGTATGACTTTTTAAGGTTAATCCACAGTGTAGCATGTTTCCACATTTTATCTGTATTTCATTCCTTTTATGGCTGAATAATATTCCATTGTATGGACGCGCCACAATTGATTTATCTATTCATCAGTTGATGGACATTTGACTTGTTTCCACCTTTGGGCTGCTACGATTAACGATGCTATGAACATTTGTGTACAGGTTTTCATATGAGTACCTGTTTTTGTATGGACATTTGTTTTCATTTCTCTTATACAGAATTGCTGGGCTATAGGTTATCTTTATGTTTAAAACTTTGAGTAATTTCCAGACTTTCCTAGAGCAGTGTATTAGCGTTCCAATTTCTCCATACCTTTGCTAATACTCACCGTCTATCTTTTTGATTCTTGCCATTCTAGTGGGTGAGAGGTGGAATCTCATTGTGGTTTTTATTTGTATTTTTCTCTGATGGCTCATGATGTTGAGCATCTTTTCATGTGCTTATCAATTATTTGTGTATCTTTGGAGAAATGTCCATACTAGATCTTTGCCATTTACTCTTTTTTTTGTTTTAAATTATTAAGTTGTAGGAGTTTGTTATCTACTCCAGGTGTAAGTTCCCTATCAGATATATGATTTTCTCCCACTTCTTCCACTGTGTGGGTTGTTGTTTCACTTCTTTGATGATATCCTTTGAAGTTTGGAAGTTATTAATTTTGATGAGGTCCAATGTATCCATTATTCTTTCACTGCTTGCATTTTTTGTTGTCATATTTAAGAAGGCTTTTGCCTAACCCAAGGTCATGGAGATTTATTCCTATTTTTTTCTAAGTTTTATAATTTTATCTCTTACATTTAGCCTGTGACCCATTTTGAGTTAATTTTTGTGTATGGTGAGAGGTAGGGATGCAACTTTATTCTTCACATGTGGATATAGAGCTGTCCCAGCCACCATTTATTGAAAAGATTATGCTTCCTCATTTAGTTGTATTGGCACTCTGATTGAAAGTTAATTGACTCTAAATGGGAGGGTTTATTTCTGGACTCTCAATTCTATGCCACTGATCTATATGACTATCCTATACCAGCACCTCTTTATCTTAACTACTATCTTGATTACTTACTTGATTGTAGTTAAGTTTTGAAATCAGGAAGTGTGAGTCCTCCAACTTTGAATTTCCTTACGAATTTCAGAATTAGCTTTTCAATTTCTGCCAAGAAGTTAGGTGAGATTTTTATTGCAAAATACCATTGAATTTATAGATCAACTTGAGGAGTACTGCCTTCTTAACAAGATGCTATCTTCCAATCCATGATCAAGAGCTGTCTTTCCATCTATTTAGGTCTCCTTTAATTACTTTCAATAATGTTTTGCAGTTTTTAGAGTGTGAGTTTTGCACTTCTTTTGTCAAATTAATTTCTAACTATTTTATTATTTTTGATGCTATTACAAATGAAACTGTTTTCTTTTCTTTTCTTTTCTTTTCTTTTTTTTTGCGGTACGCGGGCCTTTCACTGTTGTGGCCTCTCCCGTTGCGGAGCACAGGCTCCGGATGCGCAGGCTCAGCGGCCATGGCTCACGGGCCCAGCCGCTCCACAGCATGTGGGATCTTCCCGGACCAGGGTACGAACCCGTGTCCCCTGCATCGGCAGGCGGACTCTCAACCACTGTGCCACCAGGGAAGCCCTGAAACTGTTTTCTTAATTTCCTCTTTGGATTTTTCATTGCTCATGTATTAAAATACAGTTAATTTTTTGTGTAATGGTTCTGTCCCCTGCAACCTTGCTTAACTTATTTACTAGTTCTAATAGTTCTTTACTGAATTCCTTATGATGGATACTATATGAGATCATGTCATCACGGTCTTTGAACATGCTGTTCTCTTTGTCAGAAATACTTTCCTGCTCTTAATGTGGCCAACTCATTCTCTTCCTTCAGATCTCACATTAGAAGTCACCTCCTAGTCACCTCTTCATCACATCTTTTCCTGAGCACTTCAGACTCAAGATGGTCAACACTATTACTTTATCTCAACCCCCTGATTCTGTCTTACATGGCATAATAAACAGAACTTGTATGTTCATCATGAAAATGTCCAAGCAAACTGAAAAGTAATGAGACCATCATAATGGAGTCCCTTATACCCATCAACAAGATTTAATATTTTTCCATTTTTTAATTTACATTTTTCTTGTTGAATACTTTTAAGGAAAGTTGCAACTATCTTGACATTTTACCCTATATAAACTTCTGTATAAATCTCCAAAAACTACAGACATTTTGCTTCATAACTGCAGTACACATACAGAGACACACACAAAAGCATTTCCTTAACATCACTAATATCCAGGCCATATTCAAATTTCCCCAATTGTTTCAGTCATCGTTTTCAATTGATGTGTTAAAACTTGAATCAAACCAAGCTCCACAATTTGCATTTGATTATGTCACTTTAAATCTAGAACAGAACCCCCTTCTCCGTTTTTAAAATAACACTGTAGAAATTGGGTCAGTTGTTTCATAATTATTTTGTGTATATGCTTTGTTTATTTGCTTTTTATTTGAGTCTCAACTGTCAGTTCTAGGAGAGCACTGGCTTTGTCTTGTTCCTTGATGAGTCCACATTACCTGGACTATAGCTGATACTCAAAATAAATATTTCTTAAACAAGTAAGTGAGTGAGCGAATGAATGCATGAATTTCTATGATAGGGATATGAACAAAGTGCTATGAGAACACTGGGGGGGTTCATTTTTATATAGGTCCCCCTTTAAGACCACCAAAGGAACTGCAGAACGCAGATAATAGGGACTGTAGGTATCTTAAAATTTACCCTGTTTTCAAGGAGAAGCATCTCTCTTTGAAATGTTCTCATTGACAATAGGCATATAGCTGGATCCTTATCTAATTAGAAGATGAGCCATGGTATTAAACTTTAGTGTCACCTTCTTCTTTGATACTCAATCGGTCTTTTCATCTTTCTCAAACCTCTCCTACTTTTGTATTCATCTTCCAAGAGAGACAATTAAAATTCCAGCTTTGTGGCACGGGCACAAATCTTTGGGCTTTAGAATAAACCCTTTGGTTTCTGAGGTTCACAAGTATAGTACAGAATCCATATGGGGCTGGGGAAGGCGTAACTTCTAGCTACAGCTTTCCTCCTGGAACTCAACACTATCTCCCTCTTTAGTTTCAACGTGACTCAAGGAAAATGGGGCCTGTGGCAGTAGGAAGAATTTAAAGTCTGAATGCACTCACATTACTTTACAAGCTGTACAGCCTTAGACCTCCTGACAGAGCCCATTTCCTGGACATTAAAATTTAACACCAGCATTTCTCCTCTTTTCAGTTTGGTGTTTAAAAATGTAAGCACTCATATTCAAGCTCTCTTTAAACAATCCTATCCAGTTTCAAAATGCCTGATGTGAATCCTGGAACTTCTTTTTCCCTTTAGAATATTGAGGTCACTGGTAAATTTCAACGTTGTCATCAAGAATAAAATGCAAAGAGCTTGCAATAATTTTCAATGTAAGGTACACGATGACTTGGATTGTATGAACCTCTTTCGAAGGAGGGCATTGAACAGAAGCTGGTAAGGGATGGTAAAGTGGCTTAATAATGTACTTTCCCAAGGCTTGATACAGTGGTCATAGTTTGATTATTCTCCTAGATTAGAGACCCCAATAAAGGAAATGTTGGGGATGTAGATGATTTTTGATGTCAATGGTCTTCCCACCTCCATTCCCAATAGATGAACGTTTTTGTTGCTTGTTAGATTTATTTTTACAGCTCATCACGCATTCTCTGTTCTTTAGTAACAGCCCATCTTTTGGCCTTTGGAAGGAAATCCTCCTTAACTTAGTCCATAAAGTTTACATAGGATTGAACCTACCCACTTTGTACCAGCAGTAATCATA
This sequence comes from Aethalodelphis obliquidens, assembly GCF_003676395.1. Classification (NCBI taxonomy): domain Eukaryota; kingdom Metazoa; phylum Chordata; class Mammalia; order Artiodactyla; family Delphinidae; genus Aethalodelphis; species Aethalodelphis obliquidens. The sequence continues at coordinate 7,767,806 of NW_020838001.1, forward strand.
TGACTAAGGCATGTCCAATCAGAGCATTTCTTTTACCTGGATACCACGTTTGGTTCAGGAATGTACACAGCCAGACCAATAAGACACAACTTTAAGATTTTGATGAAATCATCACGAAAAAAGAAATTATTTTTATGGTGGGGTTGCTATTCTAATAGGATGTATATCTAGAACTGCTGGAAGCCATTTTGCTATGATGACTCAAGAGCCTGACCAAAGCTGAAATAGAATAAAGCAAAGAGAAGAGACACAGATAAATGCCTAATGACAAAGTCTGAGCACCTGAATTCAGCCATGCCTGAAGATGACTCTGAACTTTTCTGTTACATCAGCCAATAAATTATTACTGAAAATAGTCTGAGTCATTCTTTTGAAACTGCCAGCATACTGAAAAATATAAAACATGGTTGTCTGATCATCACTGGCCCAACTTTTGGAATCCAGGAATAGGCCAGGCAGTTCTCACATTAAGTGCTCTAAGCAAGGATTTCCATGCTGTTCGTCCAACGCCAAGGGATTTTTCAGGAAGATCTATTAAGAAATTAGCCTTTTAGGGGCTTCCCTGGTGGCGCAGTGGTTGAGAGTCTGCCTGCCGATGTGGATGACATGGGTTCGGGCCCCGGTCCGGGAAGATCCCACACGCTGTGGAGCGGCTGGACCCGTGAGACATGGCCGCTGAGCCTGCGCGTCCCGAGCCTGTGCTCCGCAACGGGAGAGGCCACAGCAGTGAGAGGCCCGCGTACCGCAAAAAAAAAAGAAATTAGCCTTTTAAAAAAGATCTAGTCTTGTAAGAGAGCGCTAACAGGACACTGTCTATTTTCCTTCTGGTTGTATTCTTGGTAGACACTGAAAAGAAAAATGTAAGTTTAGAAGTAGTAGTTTTCCAGTCCATGTTCAATTCTATTTATTTATTTATTTTGCTTTTCCCCCCTGAATTTCTGCTGTAGGTTCAAGTCAACCCTGCCAGAAGGCCAGACAGGAATGTTGATTTAGCACACAGATAACTTTTTGCCAGCACGGCCAAAGCACCATCTGTGGCAAATGAAATCTGATTGCTTTGCACAGTCTTCTGGATCCCAGTTGCAGACAAGATACAGAGTCTGTGAGGGTGGAAACGAATCCAGAAGCTTGTCTCTCCTTAAATCACCCACATTCTTGGGACAATGAGGAAAAGGGAAGAAAAAGTCCACCTACAAGTGACAAATGATCAACACTGCTTGCTTGCTAAGCGAAGCTGACTAATCTATTGCCTCTGAAATGATTTCAAGGTATTACAAAACGAGCTTGCCTCTATTTCACATTTTCTAGGACACAAGGCGATAAATTTCTAAGCATGCTTCATTGTCCTGTAATAAGTTACATCATCTTCACTCTACTTGATTACTGATCAAATCATCAGGTGACCATGATTGAAACCGCAAGCACACTTTTGCCAAAGCATATGTACTGCAAAATGTTTTCATAGCATTTTGAAATGCATGGGAATGCATCTTCCTTGCATGGGAAGATTTAAGGAAATTCTTATTTAGAAGTTCCTGAACTCTGATTTCAGTTGAATAACAACGCTGGATTTATTCAATCATAGCACATTATTTGCAACCTGTGTAATTTGTATGTACTTATTTCTAAGGAATCCAAGAACATTCACGTTGTAACTTCATTTATCTCCATAATTTCCCTGGGTGGAAAAAGGACGGGATTGGTCAGCAAACCAGACCCAAATCATCATGTTTTGCAAATGAAGACCTCCCACCACAAAAAGTTGGATTTGTTTGCCCCAGGGTACTCACACACAAAATCTAAATTATCAAGGCTATATTGATTTTTCTCTCTCATCATTGGGTCTCAAAGACCCGGAGGTAGAAAATGAAACTAAACCTATTGGTCATGATGGTAATTACCAAGCAACCCCTCTCCCTTCACGCCACATGTAACCTCTTTGCTCAGAGATCTCTCAACAGTGCAGTTCAACTCAACACACAGCATTTCTCACTATCCCCGTGCCTCTATCTGGAAGATGAATGTATGGGGACTCCTGCCCTCCAGAACCTCTTAATCGGATGGGAGAGACAGAGTTAAACATATCAACATTTCGGTACTATCTCAAACACTGCTTCTTCCTCATTGATTTAATAAACAAAAACAAATGAATGAAAAGCTGGCAACCTCCACCTACTCACATAATTCTAAACCCTGAAGCAATAATGTAAACAAAATTGGTATGGCGTCTTCCCATTTTTTTCTTTTGGCTTATCAACAATAGAAATTTATTTTTTCCAGCTCTGGAAGCTGTTAAGTCTGAGATCAGGGTTGGATGAGGACCTTCTTTTGGGGGACAGATTTCTCACCATGTCCTCACATGGTGAAAGGCCCCCACCGTTTTTTTATGCTTGTGTAAACTTACACAAACCTATGTGGGCTTTTTTATTTTCCAGATGGAATCATACTACATAACATACACTGCAACTTGTGTTTTTTTTGTTTAGTAATATCATATCTATGCTTTTAAGCATACATGGAGAAATGTAACTTTGTAAACAACTGTATAGTATTCTATTTATGGATACGCCACACTTTATTCAACCATCCCATGATTGGTAGACATTTCACGTTAACTTTTTTCCAGTGATTTTTCTCCTCTTTTCTCCTTTCTCCTCCCCTCCTCTTCTTCTGAAGGAAAGAGTCACAAAAATGGGATTTCCAGGACAAGAAAAGTTTTAATGTCAGTATATACAATTGTTACTTCATCTGAAGTCTTTTGTACTTTTGTTAAAGTAGTCACATTGTAGTCAACTTATTTGCTTATATTTTTATCTCTTCTTTATTGAATGATTTTTATGATAATAGGGGCCTGTTGTAACAGTCCTGTGATTTTTTTTTTTTTTTTTTTTTTTTTTTTTTTGCGGTACGCGGGCCTCTCACCGTTGTGGCCTCTCCCGTTGCAGAGCACAGGCTCCGGACGCGCAGGCTCAGCGGCCATGGCTCACGGGCCCAGCCACTCCGCGGCATGTGGGATCTTCCCGGACCGGGGCACGAACCCGCGTCCCCTGCATCGGCAGGCGGACTCTCAACCACTGCGCCACCAGGGAAGCCCCCTGTGATTTTTTAAATTATGCCTATTAGCCTAGCAACTCCATCAGCACATATGCCGTTCTAAAAGCTTTATTTCTGTCAACTCATCTGACCTTACAACAATCTATGTGCCATTAGGGTCCCCAGTTCACAGAGAAGAAAACTGAGGCAGAGAAAGGCTAAGTCATGTGCTGATGGTTACACAGTTCCAAGGGGAAGGGCTAGGATTTGATAGCAGGAAGTCTGGCTGGAGCCCAAATGCCTGTCCACCACCTTTCAGTGAGCAAAGAAGGGCCTGGGAACTAGAAGGTAGATGACTTGGGTTCAACTGTTGACTCTGTTACTGATAGTCTCAGAGCCAGGAGAGACTACTTATTGTTTCTGAATCTCCATTTTCTCATCTTTAAAATGGGTCTAATATCAAAGTCTTGGAAGGGGTGTCATGAGAACCGAATGAAGTAATGAGATAGAGTATCTGGCATACAGTTCACTAAGTCTTTGTCTCTCTCCCCCCTCTTTCCCTTTCCTTTCCTTTATTTTTTCTTTTTATTCTTTCTTTGTATTTCTAGCCACTCGTTCATTGTCTGGCCTGCAATATTCTCTTCTTTCTTTCTCTTCCTTGTTCACATCTGCTCCACCTACAGCTTTTTCACTTAGAAGATATTCAATAATTGAAGGTTGAAGTTAGCAAACTTTGGTCTAGCCTTGAAATCCACTTGGACATTTAAAAAAATGTATTTATGTACATACATATAGAGAGAGGCACATACTCCAACCCTTGAGAGTTGACTGAGCCTGAGCATCAGGAATTTAAAATTTCTTTCCCCAGGTGATTCCAACGTGCAGCCAGAACTGAGATCCACTCGTCTAATAGGAAAGCCTGAACTCTTAGCCAATTTGATGTATCAATGACTCAAACTTGAGACGTATCAGAATTACTCACCTAGAGGGCTTATTAGAACAAAGATTGCTGGGTCCCTTCCCCAGAGTTTCTGATTCAGTAGGTCTGGAGGAGGACACAGACTTTGCATGTACAAAAGTTCCCAGTGAGGCTTATGATGCTGATAAGCGGATCATATTTTGAAAATCCCTATGCTATATTTTTGTCTTCCAGGAACTTTGTGTTTAAATCCCAAATTGGGCTATGAGCCTATTCTATGCTTCCACAGCAGCCAAGACATACCTACTTCGCGCTTCCATAATAACACTTGGCATATCTGTTTCCCTAACTAGACTCTTCTCCAGTGTTGAAACCATGATTTTTTTTTCATTCCTGTAACTCCCCAGCGTTAGTCTAGCCCTTGACATGCAGTAGGAACTCATCAAATATTGAATGAATGGAAGACTTCTACCTAAGAGTAGAAGCAGTAAAGGCAGTTCTTAATTAATCATCAAATAGTACCTCACTTGCATGGCATTAAATTCATTGAACATTAGAGAGGCAAACGAAGTGGGTAAAATAAAAGTACTTCATTCCACATCACATCCACCCAATTGCTAGTTTTCCTGGAATAGAGATGTAGATAGACACCTCTGGCTGGGGTTTTCATATAATGAAAATCAACTTCACATCCCCACAATGGCAACATTCAACGACTCCATATTCCTTGCTTCTGCCACCCACCTCATTTAAATTTAGCTGATGTTTAATAGTACAGAATTATATCTCACTACTGTTTGGGATAGAGAAATCAGAAATCCAATTTGCATTTTAAGAATAATTTGGACACATAAAAGCTAATTATCTAAGATCAGTTTTGTCCAAATAGAATAAGCTGGTTCTCATTTGATATTTATCTGAATAAATTCAAGAATTGGGCATGAACCCATTTATAAATTGATGTTTTTTGGGTAATATTCTTAGTAGGGGTCACTATATTTTTTGCCTGCCCATTCTATGTCTTTTGTTGTGGGGGCGGGGATCCTCTCTCCCCATTTCTATGCAGTCTTGGTAGTAGGATAATCCTAAGGGTTGCCTCTTCCTAGGGAAGCTAGTGTGGGAAAAAAAATACTTTATTTTCTTGGCATGAGAAAGGGAATTACTTGTGAATAAACCTGCACCATCAGGCACTCCCTCCCAGGATTTTAATTTTAACAACTGAAAAAAAAAGAGACGAAAATGTTGCTGGCATCTTCAACCAGGTCATTCCAGATATACTAACGTTCCTGTAGCCTTGGTTCTGGGTCATTCCCAAGCCTTGTGTACCAGTTTCCTTTTAATACTGTGAGTCTTCCAACTCTATGGCTCCACACTGTTCTAATAAATTCTCTGTGGTTTACATTTGCCATTTTTGGTTGCTGTTGCATGCAACCATAAAACTCCTGAACAGATTGGCCCTAGCACAAATATATATTTTTTTAGTTACTTCCTGCTCACTATCCTAGTCGAGCTTATTTTTGGCATTAGCTGGAACTTTGTTTTCAACACTCACGTTCAAATTAAATATTTCAATTCTTCCATAGCTTTTTCCTTTTAAATGAAATCCCCGACCCAAAATTCCGCAGATTTTTATTAGCTACATTACTACGTACAAGAGTTAAGGGTTATATTCAAGCCCCATGAACCACAGTGCGTTTTAATGAGATTATCTTTGTCCTTAAGTATATCCTGTGTTCTATAAGAAATAAGTTTCTTATTTCTACAAAGAAAACTTTATGGAAAAACATCTGTGTCACCAGAATTTATCAATGCTCAGCAAATGCTTAGTTTTTGAGTGACTAAATATTATTTCAAACAAGGATATTTGAAGGGATATTAAGTTCAATGAGATCAACCTTTTACTTACTCATTTAGAAAGAGAGATGAGGAATTGTTGATTTGCTTCTTCAGGGACACCCAAAGCCCAACTATCATGATCTCTTAGACTTCATGTTCAGACATATATGGGCACTACACACATCACTTAAGATCTTAGGTATTCTATTCACTCAAATTTATAATGAGGATAAATAACATCCATCTCTTTCAAGGTACAAAGGTTTAGTAGAGCCAATCCCATAATGAGTGCTAAATAAATAGTACCATTATCATTGCTGCAATTAAAGTTTTCATCTTTCCAAGGTTTGATACCCCAGCTAAGAGTCCTTAATGCCACTGCTGAATTTTTCAAAGTGAGAATTTATTATTTCATTATTGATGTCTTAATTAAAGAATTCTTTATAGGAGTGTTGGCAGTTCTTGGAAATATGGAAGGATGGCATGCCAAGGAAAATCAAGGCAAACTTGGCAATTGCAGAATAGTACAATGAGCTGAGTTACTTTAAAAGATGGTATTTAAAGACACAAAGATGACAGGCTACTGATCAAATTTGAGTAGGTAGATATGGAAGGTATACATTTTTCAGGCTGTGGGATAAAACAAATATCTTCTGCTTTATATGAAATATATAAAATAGATCAGACGTCAGCCGAGTACAGTCCATGGGCCAAATATGGCCTAGCACCTGCTGTTGTAAATAAAGTTTTACTGGAACACAGCTGCAGCCACCTAGTGGTGTGCTGCCCGTGGCTGCTTTCCTGCTACAACGGCAGAGTAGAGTAGTTGGAACAGAGACTATGTGGCCTCTAAAATAGTTATTAGCTGTCCCTGTACTGGAACAGTTTGAAGATCTTTGAGCTAGATGATGTGCTGCCCCTCCCTTATTGGTTGAGTGAAATTCCAATAGCTGCAAATTTCAATTTCTGTGAAATATTTCCAGGCCTGATTGAAATGCTTGCCTTTTCCTTAGGTCTGCCTTCTGCCTTCTACACAGCATGTACACAGGTTCACTCTCACCTACAGTTAATGTGCCTTCTGACTTATACCTATATTTACAGTTCCACATATCTGTTGAAACACCCCATAGTGATGGCTGGAGAAAAAGAAGTAGATTTGCAAAAAGAAATACGTAGAGAATGCCTTTGGTTTGGGGATACTTCTCTAATAGAAAATGTTGGTCAAAGTCATCACACACATGTAATACAAAATTCTGAGAGCGGAAAAAGCCAAGTCTCAGAAGAACTGGGCAAACCAGATAAACCAACCTTATGTCCACCTCAGGCTGTGCGTGTTTCGAGAGGGCTATGGCCATTTCACAATAGTTGCAAGCACAGACCATTCACTGAAAGGAATTTTCTGGATGCTATCACAAGGGTGTGACAGTTGGAAACGGGACTCTTTCCTGCTTCTCCTGGAGTGAAAGAGAAAAGACCTTGCATGATACCAACATGGAGAGAAGAGGTTTTTTTGTTTTGATTTTTAATTTATTTATTTTTGGCTGTGTTGGGTCTTTGCTGCCGCGCAAGCTTTCTCTAGTTGAGGCAAGCAGTGAGCAGGGGCTACTCTTTGTTGCGGTGCGCAGGCTTCTCATTGCAGTGGCTTCTCTTGTTGCGGAGCACGGGCTCTAGCCGCGCGGGCTTCAGCAGTTGTGGCACGCAGGCTCAGTAGATGTGGCTCCCGGGCTCTAGAGCCCAGGCTCAGTAGTTGTGACACACGGGCTTAGTTGCTCTGTGGCATGTGGGATCTTCCTGGACCAGGGCTCGAACCCGTGTCTCCTGGATTGGCAGGCGGATTCTTTTTTTTTTTTTTTGCGGTACGCGGGCCTCTCACTGTTGTGGCCTCTCCCGTTGCGGAGCACAGGCTCCGGACGCGCAGGCCCAGCGGCCATGGCTCACGGGTCCAGCCGCTCCGCGGCACGTGGGATCCTCCCAGACCGGGGCACGAACCCGCGTCCCCTGCATCGGCAGGCGGACTCTCAACCACTGCGCCACCAGGGAAGCCCCGGCAGGCGGATTCTTAACCACTGCACTACCAGGGAAGTCCCAGAGAAGAGTTTTAACAGGAGGAGCAGCAACCAGATGACAGAGGAAATGGGACACGCCAGACGTGGGGAAAGGGGGCAACTTCAGGTCCATAACACTGAAAATCAATCTGCCAAACATTCAACTTGCTGAATGACCAACCTGTGCCAAACTAGGAGAAGAAATCACAAAATAATTTCGGTAGCATTTACAGCAGCTCTTTTGACAAAGAACCTAGAGTAGGGGGGACCATTCTTCCCGTCCCCTGTGGGAGTGAGTTCAGAGAGCGGGGTAGGAAGTTCTTAGGAGAATCCTAGGGCCTCTCGGTTATCTGTGGGCGTGTCCACAGTGATCACATGGAAGGCAGGTCCAGGAGTTTGTTCCCTAGTGTTTACGAAGACTGAGCTGAAGTGCAGTTGTGAGGCAGGTACACTGTGGTAGGAGGTACCCACCGTTCACAGACTGCAGCCCCGTGCCCACTGTGGAGAAACTGTGGCACACCCACGGCAGAACACGCAACTTTATGGGAAAAAAACAAACAGGGCTAAAACCATCCTGTATGACACAAATTGCCCTGAACTTTAATAATAATAAAACACATTTTGGAAGCTGAGAACTACTTCCAAAGCAGGACAGCCAAGGCCGCCATTCATGAGGAGGGCGGGAGATTCCACCGAGCTCCTGGGACCCTGAGTGAGCAACGTGGAGTGGGAATCCCAGCAATTCTGCAGGTGGAGGCTGACCTCGAGAGCAGAGTTTCTAAAGCTTAGTTACTGTGCCTACTTGCTCGAGGAGATGCATTCCTTGGCAAATCACATTGGAGAGAGCTTCTTAAAGGCCTCCATCGGTCCATCCCTCTTTGGCTCAAACACCAGTTTTATCCTACTTTTGGGTGAGTGCCTGTATGGCCATGCAAACGTGTCTGTTGGAGTGTGGGCAAATGATTCAGCTCCCCGGTTCTGCAGCTCTAAGCAAATGGCCAGCCCAGCTTCAAGGATGTGAGTCAAGAGCTGTGGTGCAAAAACTCTGAGAGGCCACTAAGCAGCCAGATGGCTGCAACATTTTACAGAGACCTTGAGTGTCTGTAGTCAGCCACGGTGACCTTCACTCCTCTGTATACCCCCTGGATGAATATGCCCCTTTGTAAAACCCCTTTGATGAGTTGATAAGGTCCAGCCGATGCATATCAACGTAACAAGGTACACAGAACTCACACAACACACACACAACGTAACAAGGTACACAGAACTCACACAACACACACACAACGTAACAAGGTACACAGAACTCACACAACACACACACAACGTAACAAGGTACACAGAACTCACACACAAGCCTCCTCTGCTTCCAAGCCTCCCTAAAGTCAGTGGTCCTTTGGATAGGGATTGAGTAGGATAATCAAATATTATTTGGGGTTTATTATTTCAGCTTAGAAACCCCATTAGGGGGTTGTAGGTAGAGAGGGAACTTTAAGGGGGCTTTGGGAGACCACAGCAAGATTAATGATCACTCAAGAAAGTAATGGGAAAATCCTGAAACAATGTGGGCTTGCTTGACTCATAAAACAGAACAAGCTGCTTAGCATCAAAGCCAGATTGGCTTGCTTAACAACAATCTCAAGCTAACGTGATTAGCAACAAAATCACGCAACAGAAGCACGAGACATGCCCCAAAACAATAAAACAATGATTGCATGAGACCTACATCCTGCCCAGTGAGCTCGGTAAGTTAATGATCCCGAAGAAACACACTCTTTAACCCCTAGGACGTGCTCTTTGCACAATGCCCTAAAAACAATGAATCAATAGTGGAGAATAAGACCTACAACATCAAGTTAATGACCCCCAGGACATGCTCTGTGCACGCAAAAAAACAATCACTTATGGAAAGGTGACATTTCAAAGTGAAAGACCCTCATTGTACTGAGACCTGAAATAATTTTTCCAAAGTGCCGTGACAATCCTGACCTGACCGGGAAGCAACAAAAAACCCAACCTGGAGGAGGAACTGATGATGAAAGAGTGACGTCTACTCAAGAAAGACAAAGAAGGTCTTCTCCCCCTCCCTTCTCTTCCTTTGATTATAAAAATGTAACCCACTAAGTACTCGGGGCAGAGGAATGCTTGCCTGCCTGCTTGTAAGCCTCACAAGCATCCTATCCTAATAAATCACTTCTTATCTATCACCTTGCCTCTCGCTGAATTCTTTCTGCCCTGAGACATAAAGCACCGGGCTCCTCAGAACCCCCGAAATGACACCCTAATGGTTTCACTCTGGCTAAAGCTGGCTATGCTAGGCATGTGGGGAATGGATACAGGCTGCATATTCCACTCTACCGAAACCATCGGAACATAGCTGACTAATTTATTCCAGTAACCATTTGACCTGGTGGACACCATAGTCCAGGTTTGGTCTACAAGATCTCCACGATGCCTTCTTCCCACCCAAGCTCAATTTCAACATACAGGCTTCCAATGAACGAACATTCCCTGCGTGCCAGGCACTGTGCTGTTCCTTACATGTATTACGCTTACTGAGTCTTTACAACAATGCTACAAGTTAGTTAAGTACTATCAACATCCCCATTTTACAGATGAGGAGACTGAGTTTAGGTAGGGTAAATAACTGACCCAAGGTCACACGACTTATAAAAGGGCAACAGCAAGGAAACAGTGCTGCTCTAACCCCTGTGAAGGGGTCCTGACAACTATACAACACTCAGTCTCCATAATAGTTTTTGACAAAAGGCTAACCAATGAATGCCACCATCCTGGAACTGGCAAACTATGGCCTGTGGGCCAAATCTGGGTTTCTACCTGATACAGCTCAGGAGTTAAGTAAGCATGTTTATTTTACATTTTAAATGGTTGGGGGGGAAAAAAATCAAAAGAAGAACGTGACACATGTAAATGATACGAAATTGAAATTTGAGCAACCATAAATAAAGTTTTACTGGAATACATGCTCATTCATTTACTTACTGTCTGTGGCTGTTTTGTGAGGCCATAGCAGACTGGAGGAATTTTGATAGAGACCATATCTGGTCAGCAATGCATCAACTATTTACCCACTGGCTCTTGCAGAAAGTGTGCGGACCCGTGCCCGCCTCTGATCTGTGGAAGATAGTAAGCCTCCGTAAATTGCTTACAACAATCAGAACTTTGTGAAATAAAAGGTAAAAAATGATTAAAAAACAAAGACCCTGCGTTTTGTCCTTCTTAGACTCAAAAATCATAACAGCTGTAGGTGCCTATTGTTTGAGGCAGAGCTGGAGTTGCCATTTTCTCGCTTTAGGTTTAAAAATATCACTCGCTTCTGTTCAGAGCCAAGATAGACAGCAAGGCTGCCGTTCCCTGCTCCTCCCTTCCGAGGTCTGCCACGTGAGTAGATGCTACATCCACACTGCTGCTGCTGAATTTCAGCCCAGCAGCACAGTTAGGAGAGAAACGTAATGAACTGCCACAGTAATTCATTCAACAGCAACAGAGGCCCCAACGATAGATGCAGCTGCTGGGCGTGATACTGATAATTTCCGATTTGTGAGCGTAAAAATATATCTTAAAAATTATCTTCCAGCCAGGAATTGCAGTTTTTCCTTTTTTTCTCATCTTGTGTTTCCGTGGAAAAGACTGCTTAACACAAAAAGTCTTAATCCATTAAGAAAATTATCCCTTTAAGAGCGACTGAGATAAAGGTTGACACATCCCACAAGTAGCATCCCTTTCCCACACTCCCTACTTCCATCTCTTCTTACGTCATGCCCATTAACGAACGTGCCAGAGAGAAATCTCATTACCCAGCACTTGGCTAAGTGAATTACCACTGATAAGCTAAGCAGATTGGAGCTCAGGTTCTAATGAGTAGGAGTTGATGGGTTACCTTTTCCAGATAACTGTTCTCTCTGTTGAATTTGCATTACTTCAATAACCACGACTCTCCTTTATTCCTGTTTTATTTTATGTCCCTCTGAAAAGTTGTGCTTTCTTAAAAATTTGGTCCTGCATTTAAAAATATGTATTCCCAGGTGTGTGTGCTTGAGTGTATGTATAAATATATATATATATATATTTTATTACTGTGAATGTGACCTTATATTGCATCATATTTTCTAACTGATGATGTTTTTAGCACGTGGAAAAGCTACTGATTTTTTTGCAAATTTATTTTACTGGCCATCTTTTGGAACTAACTTATTTTAAGTTTTTTTTTTTTCACTTGGATTTTTAGGAAGAGAAAGAATGAATCTGAATATAATTATAATTTTATCTTCTACAATCTAATACTTATAAACTGTACTCTTTTTCTTGTCCTATTGCAAATGTGGACATCCTTAAAATTGATCTTTATTATATGAAGCCTACATGTATGAACTTTTGGTAGTGACCTGTGTTCTTTCTTAAAAGTTAAGTCATATATAAATAAATTCATACATTCTGATCTGCAGAGTCATCTTGCAGAAGTTATTTTTCCATGTCTCAGATTCCTCATCCGTGAACTGGAAATGAAAATTTCTGATGTTCTTATTTCACAGGATTATTGGGTAAGTAAAATAAAATAATACATAGAGCTTTGCTTAATAAAGTTATCAAAACACTAACTCTATAGGAAAGTGTGACATTTATGAATATTAAAATGATGCTCTTGAGGTGATATCATTAAGACGGTGACATAGGTCACTCCTGACTTCAGTCTCCCTCATAAGAAGACCAGCTGGTAACTATCCACAGACAAGATGCCATTGTGCAAATCCCAAAACCTGGGGATGAGGCTAAACTACCCCTGGTAGACCTAGAAGAACCACAGTACAACACCCCCAGGCTGGCACAGCATTGCACCTAGAGGGCCCCCCTGGAACTAGTTTTCTCCTGTGGGAGAAGAGAGACAAGGTGGACATCCAGCTGCCCCAGTGTGGCAGGCCACTTCCTGGGAGGTCCCCTCTATGGCCCTGCCCAACTGCTGACCACAGCCTGCAGTTGTGCCCAGGTGGTGACCCTGCCCAATCATGGAGCGTAGCTTATAGCCCCACCCGATAAGGGAGCCAGGACAGCAATGCCACCCTACTTTGGAAAATCGTCTCTAGCCCCACCCAACTGTAGGATATAGCGGGAGCCCCTCTTGACCAGGAAGCCCAGCCAGCAAACTTGCCCAACAGCAGATCACAACCAGCGGCTGACCTAACTGTAAAGCCTAGCTTGTGGCCCTACCCAACTCTGCAGCCTAGCCTGTGACCCCACCTGATCACACAGCGTGGCCTGGGGCCCTGTGCAACCGTAGAACCCTGCGTCTTGCCCTGCCTAAACCTGGAGTCCAGCCAGCAGCACCGTCCAGCTGGGAAGCACAGCCTGAGACTCCACCCGATGAGTGGAAAATGAGGGGCCAGTTGTTTTGGCTTTCCCAGGTTCTTTGTATTTCCATATAAACTTTCTAATCAGATGGTCAATTTCTACCCCCCCCAAAAAAAAGTCTGCTGGAATTTTGTTTGGGATTGCATTTAATCTATAGATAAATCTTAAAGAATGTTCATCTTAACTATATTTAGCCTTTCCATCCATGAACCTGGCATACCTGTTCCCCATTTAGACGCTCTCTAATTTCTCTCCGCATTGTTTTGTGTACAAGTCTTGCCTGTCTTCCAGACATGAAGAGTACCTATTGTATGATTCTATTGATACAAAGTTCTAGAACAGCCAAGACTCATCTGTGGTGATGGAAGTCAGATAGTGAATGCTCCTGGCAGATAAAAGTGGGAGGGAAGTGACTGACCGGGAAGGGGCACAGGGATGCTTTTTGGGGTGATAGAAATAGTCCAGATTTTAGATAAATTGATAGGTTTGTGGGTTATATGAATGTATTGAATTTTACACTTAAGATTTGTATATTTTATAATACAGTCTATTAAAAAATAACTCATGTAGTTGCATAAATGTAACATATACTTCCTAGGTGTTGGCTACTATTGTTAATTATGATATAGTCTCTTGCTAATACACACATATGTAATATATAATAGATACACAGGATACCTATTATATACATTATTTATAATATTTTATATATTACACTAAGTTAATCACATTTAACCCTTTAAAATATACGGATTGCTACTTTATGTCACTAACGTTGCCCAAGTTCACCAGCAGCCTGCATAGCTTTGCTCAGCTTTACACACACTGAAGAAAATACCTAATATCATATGAAAGACATATGAACTGAAATGCAATTCATGCAATACAGTTTTCCATAAGATCAACAGAATCCTGTTTATCTAGCTCTTAACTGAATATTCTTTTTGCAAAATCCTATCAGTTAATTTAATGTCAGATACGTGTTATTCCATATTTTAGCAGCAGTGTGGTCCACTTTTTGGTAGTGGCTTGGAGGCTAAGGCCAGACCAGAGGCCTGGAGCAAACAGCTCCATCATCAATTAAGGATGCAGCCGCCGGCACCTGGGCAGGGCCAGGGCCCACAGTACGCCTGCAGGGAGCAGCTGGCATCCTGGACTTAAATAGTGAAAACTTATGAAATAATTCAAATATATCTGCAAAATACTAAACGTATACTCAACTGAATTTAATGTCTCTTTGATGATTGAAAAGAAATGTAAAGATACTTTAACACAGCAGGCTCATCATTATGAAAACTCATTGTTGGACTAACTACAAATTTTTTGTTTGGTTGCAGTCTGGGTAACCAATCATTTATTGTATATCGAATGGCTGTGTGTTTACATAAAAGTACCTTTAATTGAGAAAGCATACACAGAGGAAAACATCAACCCTATTTTAGACAGTGCTCTTTTATGAGATTTCAGTAACATGAGGCAAGACTTCCACGAGATGATAGGCATTCTCCCAGTCAAAGTGAATCCCTGGACGTCACTCTAAGCCTTAATGAGCATATACTTCATCTGCCGGAACAGCAGGAGAATAGCTTTCTTACTCCCTGCCTTCACAACAGTTTGAATTCCAGATGTTGGCGGCTGCTCAGCAGGGTTCTGGCAGCTCCACACATTTCCTAACAGACAGTTCTGCTTTCACTGCCTGGGGAAAAAAAAAATGAGTTGGCGAATTTGCAATGCCATCTTTTCAAAGGAAGTAAGAAGGAAAAATGACCTGCATATTTACTAAGCTGTTGGTTACAATTTTCACCATCTTTGCTCTTTTTTCAGGACCAGGCATCACTGGGGAGAGAAAAGAAGAGAGGGGCTGAATCCACAAAGCCCCAACAAAAATCTCGCCTTTGGTTTCCTGACTTCAAGCCATCAAATGTAAAACTCCACTATTGTATGGCTCTTCAGAGAGAAATCAGAGCTCGGTTGTTTATCCGGAGGAGCCACTTGTCTACTGTTATAAAGCCACATGCCTGCTTTATCAGAGGGCTATTTCACTTTTCTTTTCAGAAATTCATCCCGATACAGAGCGGGGTTCGGCACATTCATAAAATCCCACCTCCTCGCCCTCTCTCTTCTCTACCTGGCTCACCATTTGCGAATAAAATTATAGATAGAAAATCTTCTCTTCTTTCAAACACAGCTTTGTGCAGCATTAAGACGCTGCTGAAAAATGATCAAATATCGTGGTACCTAAAATCCCTGGATGTGAAAGATCATAAAGTAAACCTTCTTCGTGGGTGATGGGGAAGAAGACACACAAACTTGAAAGACAAGCCAGCTGGTTATAGACTTGGTTCTGACACTGATTTAGTGAAACAAAGATACATTAGAGGTTCAGATTCGGGGCTCTGGAGTCAGAGATCCTGGGATAATAGCCCAGCTCTGTCACATCAGCTGTGTGAGCTAATCCACAGTTTCTTCCTCTGTGAATTAGGGATACACTATGTCTACTTCCAAGGATTTTCACAAGGATTAAAGAAGATCACACCTGGGAAGTGCTCGCACAGTGCCTGGCCCAGAGTCAGTAGTGAGTAAATGTTAGCCACTGTTTCTAGAAATTGAGTAAATTATTTCTCCTTTCAGGGCTTCGTTGTGTGTGTGTGTGTGCATGTGAATATACACAAACGTCAATATTCTTTTCCAAATGTGTCTTGAAGATGTCTAGGGACCCTGCTGAACTTCTTAATGGCTAGTAAGGTTGGGGGTATGGTGCATGGGGATGTGAGACTCCCAAAAGGAAGGGATACTTCTGATTGAGAGAATCTGGGACAAATTCACGTTGGAGGTGACGTTACAAGTGCCCATGATTAATAATAATACACAGGGGCTTCCCTGGTGGCGCAGCGGTTGAGAATCCGCCTGCCGATGCAGGGGACACGGGTTCGTGCCCTGGACCAGGAAGATCCCACGAGCCGCGGAGCAGCTGGGCCCGTGAGCCATGCCCGCTGGGCCTGAGCGCCCGGAGCCTGTGCTCCTTAACGGAAGAGGCCACAGCAGTGAGAGGCCCGTGTACCACAAAAAATAATAATAATAATAATACACAGCAACAATCACTGAGGGCTTACTATCGTGCCAGACATTGAGCTTCGTGCTTTACATAAATTATCTTGTTTAATTCTCCAAGAACTTAATCACTAACCTCAACGTAAGTGTTTAGAAAAGGGGCACCACTGCTCTAAGTGGGGAGGTAGTGTTTGAGCAAAGTCACCAGCTCTGTGTCTGGATCGTAGTTACTCAGGTATACAGCCTCCTTAAGGCAGCCTGACTTTGACATGTGAAGACCAGATTCACGGTTCTAAATGCACATTTCTGTGCACATTTTCTACCTCTGAAATCGGGATGCAGCTTACGTTCAATAGCATGCCATAGATTTCTTGGCAGCATGTTTCTTTCCTGGTGGCACAAATAATGGTGCACCATAGATGTCAAAGGCATTTCCGATTTGATGAAATGGGAAGACATTTTGGTAGGAAGCTAAGGAGGTGGGACACCCCAGAGAGAGGAACCGGCAGGTAGAGAAGTACAGGGGCAAAAGCCGGCATGCTGTACTCAGGGAGCAATGAATTGATTTAGGGGATTAGTGGGCAATGGTAGGAGCTGAAGCTGCAAATGCGGAATTGGGCTACAACGGGGCTTCTTGACAAGCGTTGGTGCCTTCCCGAAGGAAACTGTGGAAATACATAAGGGCGTTTCTCAGTTGTCCTGGTAATGGGGGTTCTATACACATTTAGTGAAGACAGGAGGTGGCTTCAGATGCAAGTGTCTTGAAATGCACAAGACAGTCCTGCCCAAGGAAGAAGTGTCTTACCTTCTGCCTAACTTTCAAATGCCATTCAAAAGTGAAAGACCTGTTTACAATGAACTGAGATTAGAACCTAAACTTCATTTACATAGGAAAACAATGTAGTTTTGTGGGATTCTAATATTCAGTGACTTTCCCAAATATAAAACTATTGTGTCAATCAAGAGAAGCCTGTACTCTGTTTTGTTGGAACTTTACTAACTTTTCCTCTTTTGTAAAATCCTATCTACCCCCTGATAATCACGGTATTTGCATTGCTGTCCACACACCTGAATTAACCTGTATTGGGAGCTGCCAAATCCACGAGGCTTGCATCTATGCTACAAGCATCAAGGGATTTCATTGTGACCCAAGTTCAAGCGTTTATTCTTCAGAATGCGTGTTATTTTATCAAGATTTATTTTGCTTTTGTTTCTCCCTCATTATAGTTACAGCATTGAATTTATCTTCTGTGTATAGTTAGAGTATATTATTTACGAATTTAATTTCACGATAATGAAGAGGATTTTACAAATATTTGTTATAAAAAGGTGGGAAGAAGCTTGGGTCTGCACGGTTGAGATCAAGTTTTGGACATCTGACCAAGATTCAAAACTGAGAGGTAATGAGAAGGAATCAAAGAAATTTTGACAGATTTTAGAAATTTTGAAAAGTACAGAAAAAAAATTGGGAATAAAATAAGAATCATCCATAAATTAATCATCCAGAAATAAGTACTGTTAAAATTTTTGTCCCTCTTTTCCTACCCATGTGTATTTTCCTTTTTTTTTTTTTTAAGTTGAGATTATATTGTTTTTGGAATTTTTTCCTACACAATGATCCATGTCATTAATTATTCTTTTAAAACTCCTCTTTTAGTGGCTCCATAATATCTCATGAAAAGTAATTTTATCTATTTATTTCTAGATGCATTCAGAAGGGCTGGTTAATTTTCCAATATGTTTTGTAAATTGTATATAATAACAGAATTTTAGTGATAAAAGGGGCTTTAGAGTTTGCCAGATTTATCTCCATATAAAATAGATGAGAAAAGGGAGGCACAGAAGAGAACAAGTCACAGAGTCACTTGCTGCCCAGCAAGAGCTAGAATCCTGGGTCTCCTGATGCTCAGACTAATGTTTTCTTTGGATTATTCTAAAGCTGCCTTCCTCGGTGCCCACTGTTTAATGAACTGAGCCATGACTGGCATCTCCATGCTGTATTTAATCACTTGCTGTAACTATTTTGGCTTTCCACCCAAACAAAAGCTGGACCTTTCCAGGGTGTGCAGCTAAAAGGCGTTGCTTGCTGCAGCAGGAGCAGAACATATACAGATAAACACGTCACCCTCTCATTCTCAGTGCCCAGCAGGCCACAGCAGGAATTCTTCACGGTGGAGACTGAAATACTATATGACTCCAAGAGAGCTTATTACCAGAAACATGTGGGAGGACGGATTTAATGCCAGATCACTTTGAGCTATAATAAAGATGATAACAGCTTGACTTCAGACATGATATGTAAACATAGGATTCTGCAAATTACAGTCAGCTTACCTGTTCGTAATGAATCCCAACATGCACATGTATAATGCAGATTCAAAACAGAGTATTGATGGCATTACATTTAACTGTGGGATATGTACTTACAGTCCACTAAGCAGATGCGAAAAAAGACCTGTTCTGGAGATGGTCAAGGGTGGCTCTCAGTAAGGGATAAATACACAGCCCAAGTCACCTGCTGCGAATTGGGTGGGGGTGGGGAGAGGCAGGAAGTGAGGCCAAAGGAGAAGGGCAATTAGTATTATCTCAGGCAGAAGTGAGAATGATGTTCCTGGTAACGGCAGTCAACAAACCCAGGAAAAGTCTGGGGCACTGGCTGCAGGTCAAGCCTTCTAACGCCATTGTATCCGCCTTAATGACTGCAGTAGAGTCCCTGCTTCCATCCTTGGCCCCCAGAACAGTATGCATGGTCCTATTAAAACCTAAGGCATGGTCCTTGGAGTTGGGCTGGGGCGAAAGTAGAAGTGATGTATACAGCCTCCAGGCCAGTGCGGTGCCAAGCCAGTGTGACCCCTCCATCTCCCTCTTTCTCTGCCTCAGCCACCTTGGAACCCTATGATCCAGACGAGGAGGGCTGCCTGACCAGCCTTAGACTGTGACACGAATAACACATAAACTTGCATTTTGTTAAGTCACCGACATTTGGGATGGGGAGTGTTTGTTACTCTAGCATTACATAGCTTGTCTTGACTAATACAACTATTATTTTAATAAAGTCATAGAAAGCCTTGCTGAAAAAAATAGTCACATCTCACAAGGAAAGCTGAATTTATTTTTCAATGTATATTTTGTTCTGTAAGAAATTAAATGCATTGGGACTTCCCTGGTGGTCCAGTGGTTAAGAATCTGCCTTCCAAAGCAGGGGACGCGGGTTCAATCCCTGGTCGGGGAACTAAGATCCCACATGCCGTGGGGCAGCTAGGCCCACACACCGCAACTACTGAGCCCACATGCCACAACTAGAGAAAAGCCCGTGCGCCGCAATGAAGATCCCGAGGGCTGCAACTAAGACCCGATGCAGCCAAGAATAAAATAAGTAAATAAATAAATATTCTTTAAAAAAAATTAAATGCATTATGTACGATCCAAGGTGCTCAATTCAATCACCGCATCTCCCCAAATACATTATTCGTCTTGGCGATCTTGTAGATACTCATTCAAAGTCCCTTTGAAATGCAGCTTTGAAGGATAAGTGACTTTCATTGGACTGTTTCACTAAGTGCTTTCCCCCTCTAGGAATTAAAAAGAGAGTCCAAAGACGCAGGTCTGTGAGATACTTTACATAATTACTGATGGGTGCAGTCGAGGCCAGGATCAAACAAATTAGCTCAGCTCTGCTGAGAGAGAAAATAGCTCACTGAAAAACAAAACAGAAACTTCTCTACAAATCTTAACGTGCGCTGGCTATGAGCACCGGGTGATCTCAACTCCGGTGAAAAATTTGTGTTTAGATGTGCTCACGGTTAGGGCAGCGCTGATACTGTTAAGATACTGGTGACTGAGAAATGGGTCAGGCTGGGCATCTGCCAGGATCGAAAAGTGGAAATAAAGATGACCGTTTTCAGTTTAGGAAGAACAGATATAACTATCATGTCACCACATTAATGACAGTTTGGCATCAAAGTAAGAGAAATGTCATGTCGAAAAGGAACAGAGTCTGTGAAAATGGAATCTGATCCGCAACAGGAGTGGAGGGTACAGGGGTGTCAGGAAAGATTTCCTTGAGGAAGTGATGCTTGAGGTGAGATGTTTGAGTGATGCTGAAGGGTCAGGAAGGGAAAAGAGTGTTCTGACAGAGGGAAGATGGTGTGTAAACACCCAGAGGTACAGGGGAGCATGCAGCATTTGAAGAACTAAAAGAAAAGCACTTAGGAAGTCATGGGATTTGTAGCAAGAGGTGTGGGTGGAGATTTAGGAGGGGAGGGAACAGGACATATGGGGCCTTGAGGCCGCGTGAAGAGATGTGATTGCTGTTCTCAGAGCGACAGGAAACAATGTAAGGGCTTCAAGGGAAAACAGGAAGGGGAAGGGCCTGGCTGTGCTGCTGACGCCAGGCTTTCAGTCCGAGCTACTTCTGGCCTAAAGTCCAGGCAAAACGGGTGGACACAGGAGGGTCATGCTTTTATTTTATTTCATTTTTTAATATAAAATTAACCATTTTATTTTATTCACAATAAATTTTTTATTATTACAACTTTTTAATTTAATGATTGTGTGTGTGTGTGTGTGTATATATATATACACATACATACATCAAAACGGTGATCCTTTTTATTGAAGTATAGTTGATGTACAATATTATATAAGTTACAGGTGTACAATATAGTGATTCACAATTTTTAAAGATTGTACTCCATTTAGAGTTATTATAAAATATTGGCTATATTCCCGTGTTGTACAATATATCCTTGTTTCTTATTTTATACCTAACAGTTTGTACCTCTTAATCCCCTCCCCCTATCTTGCCCCTCCCTGCTTCCCTCTCCTCACTGGTAACCACTAGTTTGTTCTCTGTACCTGTGAGTCTGCTTCTTTTTTGTTATATTCACTGGTTTGTTGTATTTTTTAGATTCCACATATAAGTGATATCATACAGTATTTGTCTTTCTCCACCTGACTTATCTCACCAAGCACAATGCTCTCCAAGTCCATCCGTGCTGTTGCAAATGGCAAAATCTCATTCTTTTTCATGGCTGAGTAGTATTCCATTGTATATATCACCACATCTTCTTTACCCATTCATCTATTGATGGACACTTAGGTTGCTTCGGTATACTGGCAATTGTAAATAATGCTGCTATGAACGTTGGGGTGCATATATCTTTTCAAATTAGTGTTTTCGGGGTTTTTTTTTTCCAGATATATACCCAGGAGTGGAATTGCTTGTTCATATGGTAGTTCTATTTTTAGTTTTTTGGGAAACCTCCATACTGTTTTCCACAGTGGCTGCATCAATTTACATCCAGGAGAGTCATGCTTTTGAATGGGGTGGTTCTGAAGTCCTTAGTGAGAGGCACTATCTGAATAAAGACCTGAAGCAAATGAACAGAAGAGCCATGCAGATATTTGGAGGGGAAAAAAAAGACATTTGGAGGAAAAAAATCGAAGAAGAGAAGTATTTGTTATATGGATGAGATCTGGAGATGGTATTTGTTCTAAGGATGAGATCTGGAAATCTCGGATGGCTCTTGGAGAAGCTGAGGGGCAGACAATATACATCTGTGTGTGAGCGCTAGCCACGGGATGTAGTAGTTACAGAGCTGCCCAATGGCAGTGTGGCCTTAGGAGAGGTGGTTGAGCCAAGTGGTTACCTGCAGGGGCTTAGGAATCAGACAGCCTTAAATCTGAGTTGCGACTCTGTCACTCTTGCGCACATCACAGCAATTCCCAGTCTTGGTTTGTCTGTCTGTAAAGTGGAGGAAATACAACCAACCTCATAGTCGCTGGGAAGATGAAGGAAGGTGATGATGGAAAGCAGCCGAGCAGGTACCACCCAAGGCCCCCCCACGTCACCCCAGCGACCGCACAGGCCAAGGAAGGCTACTGCAGTCCACACCTACAGCTTCTCTCTGCAGGATGGAGGTCTCTGGCCTGGCCTGTGCTTAGCGTGCACATGAGACAGAGAAGGACTAGGGAGGGATTTCCCAGGAACGACCCTCAAACAATACCTCTGCTTCCCGGCCTCTCGGGGCACAGCCCTGGGTTGTGTTCTGCATAGTCTCCCACGGGGTCCCAGCAGAATTGGGCCCCAGTGGCCCACAAAGGTAACGGCCCTTCAATGCACAGGTCACACCCTCTCCTGCCATCCCGATCTCACGTCACCACCGTCTTGCAGAAGTTCCCAGGAGAGCTCCCAAAGGATGTGCTTGCACGCCACTGCTTCCCTCAGGAGTAAGTCAGTCTGTTCCTGTGCAGAGAGCCTGGCCAACAAAGCATTCAAGCAAGGTGGGTGTTTACAATTATAGTTATAGGGGTGAACAGAATTGGAGAAACTGCCCTCAGAATTATGAGGCCAGAGAAAGGAGAGCCTAGTTCAGGGCAGATTCTAGAATCTAGAGACCTTCCAGGTGCTGTCTCAGCAAACTCGCCTACACCAGGCTTGAGCACGACAGGAATGATCTTGCCAATGGAGATGGAAAGTAGTGCTGATCTGACAAGGGGGATGGGAAACCACCCAAAAGGCAGAATCTGTAAGAATCATTGGGAAGACAAATTTATTTATTTATCTTATACATTTATTTTATTTATTTATTTTTGGCTGTGTTGCGTCTTTGTTGCAGCACACGGGCTTTCTCTAGTTGTGGCGAGCAGGGGCTACGCTTCGTTGCAGTGCACGGGCTTCTCATTGCGGTGGCTTCTCTTATTGTGGAGCATGGGCTCTAGGCGTGCAGGCTTCAGTAGTTGTGGCATGTGGGCTCAGTAGTTATGGCTCGTGGGCTCTAGAGCACAGGCTCAGTAGTTGTGGCACACGGGATTAGTTGCTCTGCGGCATGTGGGATCTTCCCGGACCAGGGCTCCAACCCACGTCCCCTGCATTGGCAGGCAGATTCTTAACTACTGCGCCACCAGGGAAGCCCAGGAAAGACAAATTTAATACGAAAGACTATCTTCATCATTTAACTCCTCTATAAAAAAAACTACCCACCAACATTCTCTCTCAATATACAGTAAATAGATGGCACCATCACAGTATGTGCACATGTGTTTAGTGTATATTCAGGCACTGACACAATATTAATTGAGCATCTACTATGGGCCAGGCAAAAAGGAAATCATTAAAAACTTCTGACTTCATAGAACTTGCAGTTATTTATTTGTCTGCACTGGGTCTTTTTTTTTCTTAATACATCTTTACTGGAGTATAATTGCTTCACAATGTTGTTAGTTTCTGCTGTATAACAAAGTGAATCAGCCATATGGATACCTATATCCCCACATCCCCTCCCTCTTGAGCCTCCCTCCCACCCTCCCTATCCCACCCCTCTAGGTCATCGCAAAGCACCAAGCTGATCTCCCTGTGCTATGGTGCTGCTTCCCACTAGCTATCTATTTTATATTTGGAAGTGTATGTATGTCAATGCTTCTCTCACTTCGCCCCAGCTTCCCCCTCCCACCCCCATGTCCTCAAGTCCATTCTCTATGTCTGCGTATTTATTCCTGCCCTGCCAATACGTTCATCAGTACCATTTTTTTTTTAGATTCTATATATATGCATTAGCATACGATATTTGTTTTTCTCTTTCTGACTTACTTCACTCTGTATGACAGACTCTAGGTCCATCCACCTCATTACAAATAACTCAGTTTCGTTTCTCTTTATGGCTGAGTAATATTCCATTGTATATATGTGCCACATCTTCTTTATCCATTCATCTGTCGATGGACATTTAGGTTGCTTCCATGTCCTGGCTATTGAAAATAGAGCTGCAATGAACCTTTTGGTACATGACTCTTTTTGAATTATGGTTTTCTCAGGGTATATGCCCAGTAGTGGGATTGCTGGGTCGTATGGTAGTTCTATTTGTAGTTTTTTAAGGAACCTCCATACTGTTCTCCATAGTGGCTGTATCAATTTACATTCCCACCAACAGTGCAAGAGGGTTCCCTTTTCTCCACACCCCCTCCAGCATTTTTAAAGAGGATGATTCACAAGGGCTTAGGGAGAAGGTGATATCTGAATAAAGACCTAAAGCAAATGAGGAGGAAAACTATGAAGACGTTTGCTGAAAAAAAAAAAACATTTTAAGCCAATGGAGGAGTAATGCAAAGGCCCTGAGCAGAGGGTACACAAGGATCAAAGAACAGCCCTGAGGAGAATGTGGCTGAAGCTGCGTGGTTTCTGGGGAGGCGAGTGGGGTGGCCTCTGGGTGGTGTCGTGGCAGATATAGGGCAGGGGTCTGCACTTTTTTTTTCTGTAAAGAGCCAGACAGTAAATACTTCTGGCTATACTGGGCTATTCAGTCTGTATTACAGCTACTCAACTCCGCTATTGTAGCACCAAAGCAGCCACAGGAAACATGTAAGTGAATGGGTATGGCTGTGTTTAAATAAATCTTTATGGACTTTGAAATGTGAATTTCATATAACTTTCACATGCCCACCAAATAGTATTCTTTTTAGATTTTTTTCAACCACTTGAAGATGTAAAAAACAAAAGAATCAACATTTTTAGCTCACTGGCTGTAGAAAAACAGGAATGGGCTCAATTTGGCTCTCGTAGAGTCTGCCAACCACTCCCATAGGGCCTTGTGGCTCTTAAGAAACCTTTGGCCTTTACTCTGAGATGAGAAGGGGTGTGAACAGAAGAGGAGCATGACCTGACTTACACTGGAGCAGAAATGGCTCTGCCTGCTATGTTGAGAGCAGGTGACAAAGGTACAGGAGTTTAAAGAGGGGACTGAAGCACAGAGACTTGTCAAGAGGCTTCGCACAGAAATAATAACTCTATTTTTAATTAAGATCGTTGCGTATTATATAGAGAATGGATAAACAACCACGTCCTACTGTAGAGCACAGAGAACTATATTCAATATCCTGTGATAAACCATAATGGAAAAGAACATGAAAAAGAACGCATAGCTATGTATAACTGAATCACTCTGCTGTACAGGAGAAATTAACACAACATTGGAAATCAACTATACTTCAATAAATGTTTTTAAAAAGACTGCTGTGGTTGGAATTACCATTTGTAATTCCAAATCCGTACTTGAAATTTACTCATGGATGATGAGTCCTTGTGTTTTCAACCCATTATTTCATAGAACGTTACTATCCATTATTAAAATAAACATGTACTATCAAGAAATGCATCCACAGATCAAATGAGCTATAGGGTAAACATTTTATTTATATTTTCAATTGTCCCTCCGTATCCCCCGGGGGAATTGGTTCCAGGGCCCTCCTCGGATACCAAAATACACAGATGCTCAAGTTCCTTATATAAAATGGCTTAGCACAGGTGGCCCTCCAGGTGCAAGGATGCAGAACCTGCAGTTCAGCCAACCAAGGATCGTAAACAGGCTCCACGGCTGGTTGAATCCGCGCATGCAGAACCCACGGATACCAAGAGCCAACCATAAATTTCACAGTATTGAACGGCGTTATCAGTGAGAAAAGGAGCTTATCTCTTACTTTGCATGTGCTTTTTACCTCTGACTTCAAAGGCAATGCTCTTTGGTTATGTTTTTAATACCATCGTGCTTGCCTTTAACTCAAAATCAAAGCTGACGAGAAGCTCCGGATTCACTGAAAATGCATCCCCCAGCCACCTCGCTCTCTCCCGAGTGCCTCCTTGATTCTGGATTTTGTACTGAAAACCGGGAGAACTGTTACAAACATGGATGATCTATAACTGAATGACTGCAGTCTGAAAACAGAATTTACCAGAGAGCTATAAGAATGGAACTATTAGGGCAATCTGTCAAGAAATGATTAATACTTGGAACCGGCCACCATTTCTTTCCGTCTTCATACTAGAGTAGGCCATTAATCTGAAATTGCTACCACCACCACGTGTCACTTCCCCTGTCTGTCCACAGGGACGAAGATGTCTTCTTCACAAAGGAGGAGAGGGGTCAGATGAAGGTTGAGGCTTAGATTTCTGCTTTAGTATACAGGTAATGTGTGTGTGTATGTGGGGGTGGGATGTTCCATGGGCAAGCATGGGGCCATTTCTGGGCAATTTAGTTATGTAACATTTTCTTAGTGCACTGATGTGATAAATGATTTCTATTTCCGTTCCACTGGACCATGAATTGAAAAATACCCATAAAAACTAAGCCTGGGGTCATAAACATTATTTTTAAATCCACTGTGAGTTAAGAAAAAAAATCAGTTTCTCTAAATATTTATGCTTACTTCTATGAAGAACTTTATTAATAAGGATTTATATTAAAGACTTAACCCAAATATGCAATTAAGAAAAGCAAGCGTTGTTTTTTCACCCTCCTCGTGTCTTTATTTTTTGTGGTGTGTGTGGTGCCCTTTTAGGTGTTACAGCCAAAGAACTATCATCATCACACTACTATTGAATGTCTCAGAGGCATAATCCCCACAGCAGACACAATGACGAGGAATAAACTGGCAAAGACGTGTATGCACCTGAAGAAACGTCAAACTTAACAATAGTTCTAATCCAAATGCAAGAAAATTCACAGAGAAAAAAGTATCTAAGGTAAACCAATTTCCTTACTGAAATATAACAAAAATGATAACAACAATGACCATAAAATTAGGTTCCATGTTTGTTTTTACCACCGTGAACTCTGATTTTTTAAATGCTGTGTATTTGAATGGCTTCTCAATGATGCAGAAATGAGTGTATGGGATCCAGGATATTTGCTGAAAAGAATCATATCTTCATCATCTCTGCCAATAGCGCAGGAAGAATCAGCCGACTCTCAGCTCTGTGCTGACAGGCACACGCTGGACTGAAGTCCAACAAGGGAAGATGCAAAAAGCATGGTGATCTCACTGAGCTGAGAAGATAGAGACTGAAGTTCAGGGAGGCTGAGGCTGCTAGAAGACACAGGGTAGAGTTCCAGAAAAGAAACAGCTATGGGAAAAAGAACTCCAGATATCTGCACAGGGGTCCCAATCGTCTCTTCTGAATAATAAGCTGTGCGAGCGTACAGCAAAACTCTCTAAGGCTGAGCAAAGAATGACCAGGAGCTGTAAGATGAACAATGCTAAAAGCCAACTCAAGAGGCCCTACACACACCTCTGCTCTTTCTAGGAGTCCTGCCTCCATGATGTGAACAAGCCTGGACCAGACCACCAGCAGATGAGACATGACATTAAAGAGAACCCAACTGTTCTGGCCAATGCCATTCTGGACCAACAAACCTCTCTACAGCTGACAGAGTCCATCTAATCAGCAGAGCCACTGACTTGGTCTGTAGTTGACACAGCAATAAATTCAGCTGAAATCAGCCAAATCCTACACGGATCAGAACCACCCCTCTGGGGACTTCCTTGGTGACACAGTGGTTAAGAATCCACCAGCCAATGCAGGGGACACGGGTTTGAGCCCTAGTCCGGGAAGATCCCACATGCCGTGGAGCAACTAAGCCCATGCACCACAACTACTGAGCCTGTGCTCTAGAGCCTGTGAGCCACAACTACTGAGCACGGGTGCCACAACTACTGAAGCCCGTGCACCTAGAGCCCGTGCTCCACAACAAGAGAAGCCACCACAATGAGAAGCTGGCTCACTGCAACGAAGAGTAGCCCCCACTCGCTGCAACTAGAGAAAGCCCACACACAGCAACAAAGACCCAATGCAGCCAAAAATAAATAAATTAATTAAATTTATTAAAAAAAAAAAAAGAACCACCCCTCTGACCCACAGACTCATAATCAATAATAAATGCTCATTGAGTCACTGCGTTTGGGGGAGGAGAGTTGTTACACAACAATAGCTAACTGATAATATTATATAATTGATACTTAATGAATGCTAATGAAATGATTTTAATATGACATATTTACTTAAATCTAAATGTTTTCTTAACTACCCAAAAGAAGTGAGGGGAGATATGACTGTTAGGGTGAATCTTTCCAATTATTTTCTTTTCCATGACATTTAATAACAGTAACAAATGACGCTTGGAAATTACCTCATTTTTCTCCCTCTTGGCTATTTGCATAACAGTGTAAGCAATCTTCCCTGTGTCTGGGGAATGGTGTGACTGACATACTATAAATGCTTCAAAATCTTCCAAGTTTAGGCCTGAAAACTTGGCATCTTGCATCACAAGCAACACTTTCTAGACCAAGATGTTTTTTCTGAATAGCAACTCTGAGAAATGCTTTCTTACTTGGAGCGCATTGCTACAAAAACAGTCCCACATGGTTCTTTAGCTCAAGTTCATTCTTTCAATTAGCAGACTGAGATTCCTCCTCCGCCGCTGCAACCTCTTCCCCTAGGAAAATTTCCCAAACTTCTCTGGCTCTTCTCTTTCCTTTGGGTGTTTACATGATGCCAGGAGGAATTTGCTAATTAGAAAATCTTAGTGTTTGGTGATGGCTTTTGTAATGTTGAGAAAGCTTTTGTAGAGTAGATTTTTCCTAAGAGGTACTTTTTGCCCCAAAGGGATAATTCCATGGTGTGTATCTGTACAACTCTCATTTCTGCAAAGAGGGAATTAGGAGTAGGTCTCTGATAGGGTGTCAGGTATCCATGTTGGCAAGACGGGGTTAAGAATGTAGCATCACCCTGAACTGGGATTCTTCCTTAACTTTGCAAGACCTTTATTAATTCATCTAACAATTTTTTGAGCATATCCCAGATATGTCACCAGGTATAATGGGGATGAATTATGATGAACTCTGATGAGACCGGGATGAACAAGTCCCCCTCTTCATGCAGTTTAAACTATGAACTATAGAATGTGATACCTTCTAGGAAGATGGTATACAGAAAAACTAACTTACCCATCTAGATTTCCTTTTTCTGACCTCTAGAATGGGTATAATCTCACTATATCCATCTCTCTACGTTATGTGAGATTTCAGTGAGGAAATGCATGTAAATATCAGTTGGGATTGCCTTCAGCTATGAGTACAGAAAGCCTAAATTGAAGTTTACGGTTCTTAGGTAACCAGAAGTCTGGAACTAGACAGTTGCTGGTGTTATTTCAGTGGCTCCACATGATAAAGTCTCTTGGCTTTTCCCTCAGACTCAAAATACAGCTGCTGTGGTTCTAGCTATTACCCCTCTATTCACAGCAATAAGTGGGAAATGGCCAGACTAAGATATCAGTTTCATTAATGAAGCAACGGCTGTTCCAGAACCCATCGAAAATGACTTCAGACTAGGTCTGATGGGCCAGCCTGCATCACAGGGTCCAGCTAGCTGGAGAGGAAGCTGTGAATGTGGGTACTTAGCTTTCCCAGCCACTAAAGAGTAGGCTGGAAATAGGTGCTGGATCCATCAGCCCTGAGAGCTGGCCACAAACACTTAACTCAAGTATGGGGTAGAATAAGAACTCAGTGCCTGGCCGTTATCTGTCTCTTTGTGTTCTCCTGAAGTTCTAGGCACAAAAGGATTTTCTAGATGAAGTGGGCTGATGTAGCCAGCCAGAAACATGAATTTTCTTTGACCCAGTCAATTTACAGCCAGCCAGAAATTTTCTGGGTCTGCGTATAACTGCTCAGAGAATTTTAAATAAAAAGGCAGCTATATCCAGGTGGCATCAGAAAATATAATTTACAAGAGAAGGAGCAATACTCTATAGAGAGTAATAGTTTATAAACTGCAGACTGAGGAACTCTGTGGAAACCTTGAGAATACGCTGGGATGCTGAGAATGACCCCAAGTGACCTTTTAAGTTTCATGTTTTCATTTAAATAATAACACCCCCTCCAAGTGAACATCAGGGCATCCTGGATTACGTGGATGATTTCCACATGAATCGAGTTAGATTAAGTTAGGTTGTTATCATGAACAACTTCTAAATCTCGGTGATGAACAGAATCAGGGCCTATTTCTCACTGCAGGACCATGGGCTGGCTGAGTGACGGAGGCTGCTTCAGATGGATAGAAATATCAAAACGTGACTAACGCTGGGAAAGTGCTGTGCGCTGCCTCTTGCTGCGTCCACTCACTTTTCCTTGGCCAAAGCATGCCCATGGCTACACCTAGCTTCATGCAAATGGGAGCGTGTAATCTTCCTGTATGTTCCAGAAAGGGGGCAGGGATTGAGAACGTAGCAGTAATATCTATACTCGTTATTGTGCACCTGAGGACTGTCACTCCTTTTCAGTATGAAAAGTATGAGTGTATGATCGAGTTGAGGTCATCACGCTACTGTCATTTAATCTCTCCTTTACAAAGAGAAGAATAGAAGTGAACCTGACGGTAGATGATTCATTCATACAAAAGGATGGTATAAACTGCCACAGTCCACAAAGAAATGAGCAGGTCAAATAGAGAAAAAATGGTAGGAGAAGATCGCCTGGCAGGAACTGCTATAACCAAGCTAAACCCAAAAAAACCTTGGTTCTAGCAGCTAGTACATTTTTACCTTGTGAGCAGAAATCTGGATTCAGCAACCTAATGACATCTACTATGTTGATGTTTTCAGCTTCATTGGTTTTAGAGTTTCATTTGAAACTAACTTGTAAATCTGTTGTGGTTTTATGGTTGTATACGAGAAATTAGAAGAAGAAGATTGTCATAGTTTGGCTTGTTTATTAAATAACATTATAATAGAAGCAATTTAAGCCAACACAGGGGGTCTGCAAGAATGTTTTTCCTTTAAATGGTTCCTGAACTTTATAATAAAGTTGGAGACATACTGTGTAAATTGTTAGAAAATCACTCAAAATCACCCGACCAAAATCTTCTGGATTAAAGTGAAATCCCTGTCTGATTATACAATATAAGGTCACAGGCTGTGTAGTGTGTACCAAGCTCTGAGGATAAAAACTGTGTTTAAATGCTGGCAACTCCATCTGTTAACTGTGGAAACTATGGAAAATGTTACACCTTCCCTGAGCACAAATTTTCTCATTCCTAAAATGGGGTATCCACATAGTACCCACCTCGTGTTGGGGCAAAGGTTAAATGAGATGACACACATAACCACTGGCATATTTTGAACACTATATAAGTGGTCGCAGTTATTATGATTATTGCTGTTGTTGTTGCTATTGTTACAAGTCTCAGAGAAGGGTAACGCCTCCCAATGAGCTTTTCCTCAAATGAACTGAAAGAGCAGCCTTCTAAACGGCTGAAACCCATACCCTCAAACCTCAGGAACACATCACCTGGTTTTAACCAAACAGATGAACCTGGCCGGAAGTGAGCTGGAAATGTGGCAGTTTTCTGAGGTACTTAATTTAAGGAGTGAGTCACGTCAGATAATTAACATGCAACATTCATAAGCAATAATCATTACAGGAGTGGAAATATTAGCCCCAGGAATTACACGGAAAGCATAACAGCCATTTTGATGTTTCTGAAAGTTGGTTTTCAGATCAGATCTTCATGACACTGTGCACAACATATTGCTGAGCAAAGCTATGGTAGTTGAAGACTTTCATTTCACTTCTGTCTTATAATTTGCTTTGTCCACTTTTACTTTCTGGAGGTTTCCTGGAGCTGTGAAAGGAAAATGCTACAGAGCAAAAACTCATTTCAAAGGACTGATTCATGATAGTGGTTTTTTGGTTGTTGGTGGTGGTTTTGTTTTGTGTTTGCTGGAAACATTCTTCTTTTCTATGTATCTACCTTACAGAGCCACTAAGAGACGTATTTCCACTTAGGTATATAAATATTTATAATCCAATGTGCAGAGCACAGCAATAATAAAATGTAGGAACATTTTTTAAAACACTGATGACTTTAATTTGGTGTTGGCAATTAGAATTTTCAAAACACAGAGGCTATGAATATATGAGTACCTAAATTGATCTCCAACGAACCATCTTTCATAAACATATGCATCTTTTACGCTTTATAAACACCAAAGGCCTTGAAAAGCAATTGCTCCACAAATAATTTTTTAATGCCACTTTCTCCTTACAACAGCCCAAAGTCATAAGGTAAACTGTCAACTAATGAATTTCTTCCACAGGGTACAACTTGAAATGAAACTTCCCAGGAATTTTGCTCATGACATTGAAATTCAAAGAGTGTAATGCATAAGTACAGGCTTCAAAAAGTAATTGGTAATAAATGGAGAAAATGTCTTGCATCAATCCCAGCCTGATTTTCAAATTTGATTTTCCGAACATAAAACTCAGGGCAAAACAATAACCAATCATGCAGCTAACTGCTGTGAAATACAAAGGCATCTTTCCACCAGTTTATTTTGTAATAGGGTTTGGTTTTATTTACCTCTGATGCACCCAAAGCATTATAACTTGTTTATTCTTATGAAAATTAACAGTAAACAGAGTCTTAATTGGGGAACCAGAAACTGGAAGGTCAGTCTTCTGGAGCTTATTTACAACATGATCTGTCTTCCTTTTCCAGGCAGGAAATAAAATGCTTGTTCACAGGATGAAAGAAGGCAGTAACCTCTAATGTAAGGAGGATACCTGTCCTTTGCAATGGAGACAGGTTGTCAAGTTTCAATCACAACTGATCTTTAAGAAAAAGAGCACGATGGATTTGACTCAGTTTTGTTTTTTTAACATCTTTATTGGAGCATAATTGCTTTACAATGGTGTGTTAGTTTCTGCTTTATAACAAAGTGAATCAGTTCATATACATATGTTCCCATATCTCTTCCCTCTTGCGTCTCCCTCCCTCCCACCTTCCCTATCCCACCCCTCTAGGTGGTCACAAAGCACCGAGCTGATCTCCCTGTGCCATGCGGCTGCTTCCCACTAGCTATCTATTTTACGTTTGGCACTGTATATATGTCCATGCCACTCTCTCACTTTGTCATAGCTTACCCTTCCCCCTCCCCATATCCTCAAGTCCATTCTCTAGTAAGTCTGTGTCTTTATTCCCATCTTACCCCTAGGTTCTTCATGACAATTTTTTTTCCCTTAGATTTCATATATATGCGTTAGCATACGGTATTCGTTTTTCTTTTTCTGACTTACTTCACTCTGTATGACAGACTCTAGATCCATCCACCTCACTACAAATATCTCAATTTCGTTTCTTTTTATGCTGAGTAATATTCCATTGCATATATGTGCCACATCTTCTTTATCCATTCATCCGATGATGCACACTTAGGTTGCCTCCATGTCCTGGCTATTGTAAATAGAGCTGCAATGAACATTTTGGTACATGACTCTTCTTGAATTATGGTTTACTCAGGGTATATGCCCAGTAGTGGGATTGCTGGGTCGTATGGTAGTTCTATTTGTAGTTTTTTAAGGAACCTCCATACTGTTCTCCATAGTGGCTGTATCAATTTACATTCCCACCAACAGTTCAAGAGCGTTCCCTTTCCTCCACACCCTCTCCAGCATTTATTGTTTGCAGATTTTCTGATGATGGCCATTCTGACCCGTGTGAGGTGATACCTCAATGTAGTTTTGATTTGCATTTCTCAAATAAACAACCTAACCTTGCACCTAAAGCTATTAGAGAAAGAAGAACAAAGAAACCGCAAAGTTAGCAGAAGGAAAGAAATCATAACGATCAGATCAGAAATAAATGAAAAAGAAATGAAGGAAACGATAGCAAAGATCAATAAAACTAAAAGCTGGTTCTTTGAGAAGATAAACAAAATTGATAAACCATTAGCCAGACTCATCAAGAAAAAAAGAGAGAAGACTCAAATCAACAGAATTAGAAATGAAAAAGGAGAAGTACGAACTGACACTGCAGAAATACAAAGGATCATGAGATATTACTACAAGCAACTCTATGCCAATAAAATGGACAACCTGGAAGAAATGGACAAATTCTTAGACATGCACAACCTGCCAAGACTGAACCAGGAAAAAATAGAAAATATGAACAGACCAATCACAAGCACTGAAATTGAAACTGTGATTAAAAATCTTCCAACAAACAAAAGCCCAGGACCAGATGGCTTCACAGGCGAATTCTATCAAACATTTAGAGAAGAGCTAACGCCTATTCTTCTCAAACTCTTCCAAAATATAGCAGAGGGAGGAACACTCCCAAACTCATTCTACGAGGCCACCATCACCCTGATACCAAAACCAGACAAAGATGTCACAAAGAAAGAAAACTACAGGTCTGGGGCTTCCCTGGTGGCACAGTGGTTGAGAGTCCGCCTGCCGATGCAGGGGACATGGGTTCGTGCCCCGGTCCAGGAAGATCCCACATGTCGCGGAGCGGCTGGGCCCATGAGCCGTGGCCGCTGAGCCTGCGCGTCCAGAGCCTGTGCTCCGCAATGGGAGAGGCCACAACAGTGAGAGGCCCGTGTACCGCAAAAAAAAAAAAAAAAAAGAAAACTACAGGCCAATATCGCTGATGAACATAGATGCAAAAATCCTCAACAAAATACTAGCAAACAGAATCCAACAACACATGAAAAGTATCATACACCACGATCAAGTGGGGTTTATTCCAGGAACGCAAGGATTCTTCAATATACGCAAATCAATCAATGTGATACACCATATTAACAAACTGAAGGAGAAAAACCATATGATTATCTCAATAGATGCAGAGAAAGCTTTCGACAAAATTCAACACCCATTTATGATAAAAACACTGCATAAAGCTGGCATAGAGGGAACTTTCTTCAACATAATAAAGGCCATATATGACAAACCCACAGCCAACATCGTCCTCAATGGTGAAAAACTGAAACCATTTCCACTAAGATCAGGAACAAGACAAGGTTGCCCACTCTCACCACTATTATTTGACTCAGTTTTTGCATTTCCCTTGAAATTGATGAAAGTTTACCAACTAGATGTTCTCACTTTATTGTGTCTAAAAATCTCTGTTTACTTGGTCACATGTTAAGACTCCAAATTTCTTTTTCTTTTAACTGGAGTTTCGTTTTGTTTTATAATTAATTTGGAAAAATCCATTGCTAAGACTGAAACACTCATTTTTGCCAGGCTTCCTAAATGCAGACAAGAAAAAAATTTCATCTATTTTTCTATCCGAAGTCATTTTAAAGAAGCTCTGTTGAGAGACTGCCAATCAAGTCACTCTTTAGCATTTCCCAGTTATCAAGGCCATGTTTGTGTCCAGAGGTGCACACAATTTTAATAGGTTATGAATCTACCAATCGAGGACGTGCTTCCATAAACTCATTCATTTCCACCCAAATGATGGAAAACCATCCTGAAACTAGGATCGTTTGTGTTGTCAGATGACAGTGGGTTTGTTACAGCAATTATCACGTTATATTAGAGATTGTGTGTTTGTTGTGGGGTGGTATTCCTCAACGGTTTATGAGTTCTTCAGAGAAAGGACCATGCTTGTTAATGTTAGTCCCCCTGGTTCCTCACCAGCACCTGGCATAGAATGGGTAGCCAAATGTTTGCTGAACGAATGAGTCAGGTATTTTAGGGAGGTATTTAGGGAGTGCCCATTACGTGTTAGGCATCATTCTACGTTCTGGGGACATAGTAATTAACTCACAGAGCCTACATTTTGGTGGGGATGACAAACAACAGGTGAATACTTACAGAAAGAGAAAAGTATCAGATAGCGATACGTCGTGCAGGGAATTATGATCAGATGACATGGTAGAGCAGTGGTTCTCAAAGAGAGAGCTCCCGATCAGCTGCAGAAGCACCAAGGAGCTTCTGAGACACGCTCCTTCTTGGGCCTCACCCCACACCACCCGAATCTGAAACTCTGGGCACAGGGAAGGCTCTAAAAAGCTCTTCAGGTGATGGTGACGTGTGTTCAGGCGTGAAGAGGACCACTAAGCTAGAGAGGGCCATGGTAGCTCCCTTAGAGAGACCAGTGAAGATCTCTCTAGGGGGTAGTATTTCAGGTGAGAGCTGGATTTTTCTTTTTTTCTTTGGCCAAGCCACAGCTTGTGGGATCTTAGTTCCCCAACCACGGATTGAACCTGTGACCCCCTTCAATGGGAACATGGAGTCCTAACCACTGGACTGCCAGAGAATTCCTGAGAGCTGGATTTTAGCAAAAGAAAAGAGCCAGCCATAGAAAGATCAGGAGGGAGAGCAATCCAGGCAGAGAAACCAAATAGTGCAAATTCTAAGTCAAGAACAAGCTTGTTGAGTTCAAGGGGAAAAAAGGGCCACTGTGGCTGAAGTAGGGCAAATAACGGCTGGAGTAGAACACTGGATCTGAGAGACGAGGAGGAAAATCTCTTTTCTGAAACAAATACCGTAGGCTAACACATATACATGGAATCTAAAAAAAAAAAAAAATGGTCATGAAGAACCTAGGGGCAAGACGGGAATAAAGACGCAGACCTACCAGAGAATGGACTTGAGGATACGGGGAGGGGGAAGGGTAAGCTGTGACAAAGTGAGAGAGAGGCATGGACATATATACACTACCAAACGTAAGGTAGATAGCTAGTGGGAAGCAGTAGCATAGCACAGGGAGATCAGCTCGGTGCTTTGTGACCGCCTGGAGGGATGGGATAGGGAGGGTGGGAGGGAGGGAGACGCAAGAGGGAGGAGATATGGGGATATATATATATGTATAACTGATTCACTTTGTTATAAAGCAGAAACTAACACACCATTGTAAAGCAATTATACTCCCAAAAAGATGTTAAAGAAAAAAAAATCTCTTTTCTGGCCTTACAGGCCATGGTGGGGACTTTGGATTTGATTCTCAAAGAGATAAGATGCCATGAAGGGTTTTGAGTAGGAGAATTGCATGGACTAAAATAACTGGACAAAGAACTTAATGCCCATAATGTAAAGCAACTATACTCCAAAAAAAAAAAAGAACTTAATGCATATAATGCATATGGAATGTATACATCATATGTATATATATGCACATATATTACCTAAATAAAACATGCAGAAAGCATAACAGCCCTTTCGATGTTTATATATACATTGTATATTATATATAATACATTATATACATAATTTACATACATATATAAATTCTTAAGCTTCTTTTGTCCAAATAAGTATTTTGTTTCTCTAAGAACTAAAACAAATTGATTTGTTGGTTTGAGATAATCAGGTTGGAAATGGTTTGGGGCTACAACTTTCCCTGCCATGAGCAGTTAACCTGCTTTGGAGCAAGTGATAATCAGTGAAAACTCTTCTTGGGTCAGGTTCTGATTCCTTAGCTGTTGCAGGCTTTCATAAATACTGCCTGACCAAAATGCTTCTTACTAAACTGACAGAGGAAGGTAAAGTCATCGATGGATAAGGAGGAAGGAATGACGCCAAACTGAGGAAGAGTGCAAATGAGAAATCTTTTGGTTCCATCCACGTGACATTATTTGGTTGCCATAACAAATACTGGGTCTTGGCTTTTGGGGGGTTGTGGGGAGGAGAGGGCAAGTAGAGTCCCATTTATGAGACAAAAAATCCCTGATTAACAAATATCAAAAACACCAGTTTATTACTACTGCACTAGGGAAACTTTTTAAAATCACAACTAAGTCATCAATAGGCCTAACCTGCTAGGAATGCCAAAATAACTAAACATGTATCTTAGTTGTTTGCCAAGAGCAGATTTATAACATTCAATGCCCTTACCTTCCTATGCCAAGTTGTTGCTATTCTTCAAAAATATGGCCTCTCCACACTGTAGAAGACAGAAGCGTGGACAGTTCCTGAATCTAGAAATTCTAACTTTATCTGATAGTTGTGCTAATGAATAATTTACAGACTAATGCCAATTAGATGAATTAATAAGTTTTCTCATGTGGCAAGATTATTCCTAAAAGAGTTCGTGCTTAAGGATATTGGCCCATTTCATTGCAGTTCTAACCAGAAGTGGGTTTGAGAGGCCATCAGTTTGTACCTCTTGTCTCTGGTGTAGATCTGCTATTCATGAAAAATAAATTCCAGCCTACGCTGTTTTGTCCTCCACACATTTGCATGTAAATTAGAGCTCTCTTTTGGTAGTAGAAAATTTCTTTCTTTTTATTCTAATTTACTGGCCTGTTAATAGGTTTCTGCATATTTGTTTTCCGATTCACAGCTCCACTCATTAAAAATAAAATCCTTTGAAAGTTATTTGGTTAGAGATAACTTGAGAGAGATTTGTAGAAACAGTTGAAGTTTTTAAAAGATCATTTACTTCGATTGGAAGAAACACATGGAGGAATTTCAGAACATCGTGGGTTTTTTTAAATAAAAATTCAAGAGTGAAAATGAAAACCTACTTAGTGTCATGCAAGTGATTCAATTATTACCGTTACCTACTTTTTCCTTAGGACTCCGTTAACTTCATTAGTCTTTCACAATGTGTCATAGAGTCATCCGAAAACGAGTTCAGTACTTTAAGACCCATCCCTCTATCAATCCTAATTTTATAATGAATAGATGATTTCTTGATTACCTACTATGGTAAAGCAGCAACAACAATAAGCCCTGACTCTGAGTGATCTACAGTCAAATTAGGAAGATGAGATAATTTCTAAAAAGATAATGACCACCACCAAGGGGCCTGTGCCAAATATCCAATGAGCAAGAACTCTGGGGCGCTGCTGATTCCTGAGCGTGACTGGCCACTGGAACCCGCTGGAGAGTTTCTAGAAATACAGATTCCCAAGCAATGCCCGAAGTCGCCCCCCTCCCTGAATCTGCTAAATCAGACTCTGGGGGAAAACCCAAGAAACCATATTTTTAAAGAGCTACCAGATCACCATGAGACATCCAGACCTGCCCCAGTCCAGGAGCCACTGCTTCGGAATTTCAAAGGAGGCAGAATCTCACTTCCAAAAGAAATGGTCAAGGAGGTCTTTGTAGGTGAAACTGGATCAAGGAGGGTCTTGAGAAATACGGCAGGGCAGTGTGTGACGAGGGAGACAGTCCAGGTGGGGTGACCTGCCTGAGCAAAGCAATGATGGGAGGGGCATGCAGGGGAAGGGCAGGGCCAGGCAATGTGGCAGCCCTCTGTTGGCTCAGGCTATGAAATGGGCAAGCCAGTGGGGGACTGAGCGTTGCCTGGAGTTTGTAAATCCTTCAAGGGCAGATATTGTGTGAGAGGTTAGAAAATATTTTAGAAATACTAAACCCTGTTTTCTCTACCCTACAAGAATTTTCATTTTATATCTTGACTCTCCTCCAAATGTAATTACTACATCACTGGTTGCCAAGCCCAACTCACACGAAAAAAGAAATCCACGCACTTCTCTCAGTTAAAACATTTTGAGCACGTGCTTAATACATGCATAATCATTTATTATGTATTACGTACATGTGATACTATATTATATATGTCTGTTGTATGACCTGGATTAAAAATAGAACTTTGAAATGGTTTGATAAAGACTGAAGTAACAAATATCTTACTAGTTGTTAAGTTTAATTTCATATAGTTGTGGTAACACACCTTTTTCGTTCCAACTAAAAATTATTATTAATCCTTTGTGGGGAACAATATGATTGAATAGGGCTTATTATGTTTTAAATGCAAGTTAAACAGTGAGTTACAGATTTGGGGAAATAAATGATGAATAAAAGCACTGCTTCCTTACCCCTTAGAGTAGAAAATACTTCTTTAGATTAGAAAAAGGGAGAAATTAAAGCGGAACCAATGAGACCAGGGGTCCCTGAGAGAAAGGCCACGCTCCACTCCATAGGTAGATTTGTGGGATCCTGGGCTTTACTAAACATGATTTTCACCTGAGGTGTAGACTTCAGAACAGGCACCCCAACTAAGATGTGAATCCACTGTATTGAGATACCCAAACATTTAAGAAAATTCATGAAACTTTTAAAAAAGGTGAACTGGAAATTAATGCTTAATCCCTTCCTACATGCCACACCGAATTCCAGGATTTGGAAAGCATGCACTTCAAGAGGTGTTCAAAACATATTTGTTGAATTGTCACCAGTTAAACCATGTCTAATTTGAGTCATTCAGCACCTCTAAGAGTCCCGTGTTCAGAAAATCGGTAGCGTGGAAAATCCACAATGAAAATAATCTGTGCAGAGAAGATGAAACACTGAACAAAAAGGACTACTAATTTGCATTGGCTTGGGTTTGTTTTTTTTAATTTACAATAAAAATGGAAGGTAATGGGTATTAGACTGAGGTCTTCCGACTCTTTTGCTATAAAAACAAAAACGATTACTCGAGTTCGGCCAATTAAAAGTGTGAACATGTGATGCACGTTCAGTACACTGGTCTCGTAGGAAATTCTGGAAATGCTATTCACCTTGCAATGCGTTTTCTTTACTAATCTATCCTAGTTGTGCCTTCGACCATGTAGCTAAATCGCCTGTGGACATGCATAATCACAAGACCCACCTGTGAAGACTGCAGGTTAATCGTGTTCTGTCCCCCGCATGGTCAGCTACTCAAATGCGGGAGGACGTGGTTGCAAAACTGAAAGCATCCTACCCAAGAAAAATGAGAGGATAGAAACATGAACCCCTCTGGACAAATGTATTCTGTATCGCCAGGACAAACTATGAGACAGAGAGAAAATTTTTAAATATCTTGCATCTTTGCTAGAAGATAACTGCAATGACCTAGCTGCAAAGATGTTTTGTAATCATTGCTACCGAGAAGCCTCTACAAGGTCCAATAATACCTTCTTAAAGCACATCAGAGAGGGAAGATAAATGCCATCTGGCCTGTTTTCCAGAACAGGTGGTCATCACAATAGATGTTAATTCTAACACTCGTTTCTTCTGAAATGAGGTGCGGGCTCTATTCAGTGGTCTCTAAACATGTCCTTCAACGCCGGCACTCACCTCATGAAAAGGTCTTTTTCTGTTGTTGCTGAAGTTTGTTTTGTTTAAACATAGTAATAACTTTAGTGTGTTTCTAAGCACAAAGTACTTCGTACTCATTAAAAAAAAAAATCAGATAACAAAGGAAAGTATAAAGAAATGAGTAAAAATTACCCATAATCTCAACACTCAGGAAAAATAACTATTCATAATCTGTTTTACATGTATATCTACAGGATATATTTATCTTTCTAATTTAAATAAAATATTTACCTTTTGTTATATTTACCTTTTGTTGACTTTACTTACTACTAAATATCATGGATTTTCTTCCATGTCAATAAATAACTGTATCAGTGACTGCTATGGCTGTATAATGGGAGTGTCTGAATGGACCAGAATGAATTAAACAATTCATATTGATGAACATTAGATTATATTTAATATTTTGCTACATCAGGCATTCTTTTCTATAAAAACATCAGCTCTTTTAAGGTATAAATTACATGAGATAAAATCTACTAGTTTTAAGCACAGAATTTACGGAGTTTTAGAAATGTAAGTGAACATTCTTATATATATATATATTTGTGCATGTGGAAAATTATTTCCTTAGCTTAAATTCCTAGAAATGGAATCTTGGGCCTAAAGTAGGCATGTGTTTCAGGTTTTTTCATACAAATTGCTTAAATGCTGTCTAAAAATACTGTACTAGGAAATACTTCTTTCTGATTCTTATGTTACTCAGCCAAACACTTTTTAAAGGAAATAGTTGTTAAGGCAACTTTGGAAAGACATTCAGATGAGTCAGTAAGTCCCCTCCTGATGTGGCCCTGCCTACTTCTCTAGCCCAGTCCTATGCCTGTCCCCGTGTGTCATGACCCTTCTCAAACATGGTAGCTCTCTCTCACTTGGGGTGTTTGCCGGACTCTGCACTGCTGGGCTATCCTTTGTTGCACTGTTCTACGCCAGTGACCAGCATGATGGACTTTGCATCATTCAAGTCTCAGCTCCTCAGAGAGTCTTTCCGTAATCAACTCACCTAAATTCAAGACCCACCCATTATTCACTATCCATGCACCACGTGTGTTTCCTCCAAGGTGCTTACCCAACTTACGAAGTCATTTGTTCATTTACTTCTTTCTTGCTTTTTGTCTTGCCCAACAGAATGTAAGTTCCATGAAGACAGGGAAACTATGTGTCTTTTTCACCTCTGTAACATCAAGCACCTACTGTGCAACCTGTGTAAGGAATGCTCTCTATATATTTGTTTTAAAAAATTAAAGAATTAAACTAAAGATATTTACTAGTGTGGTTCCTGTATATATGAAATCAGCTGAAAAATTTTTTGATTAATTTAAATGAAATCATATTGTTTTTGTTTGTTCTTATTTAATTATTTATTATAAGTGTCTCAAATCCATAAGTGTCAAACATGACTGATATAAGAAAGTCTAGAGCACCAAAGAATGACAAAAGAAGACTATTCATTTCTAAGTAAACTTTCCTTCATTTTCTCTTCAAATGACGCGCAGCTGGGTTCCAGATCTAAGACTCCACAGAGACTGTTTTTTCATGTTCACTGATGTTTCCCATGTTGCAAAAGCCACTGGACCTTCTCCACACTTCAGCGTAACTGACCCAGTGGGCCCACTGCATCCTTCCTAAATCTCTTTTCTTCACTTTTGTTTTCTTGCTACATCTCTGGCTTCTCCTCCTCTACCTGACCTCCAAACATGGCAGTGCCCCAAGAATTCATCATCAACCCTCTTCTTCAGCTTTCTAGCCAGAAACATCTCATCCAATGCATGTCCCTAAATATTATCTATAGGATACGACTTTCAAATATTGATCTCTTGCCCAAGTCACTCCTCTGCACTCCAAATACATCCATATATCCCAATTGCCTACTTGACATCCAACTACCATCTTACACTTGGTGTATCGAACGCAGAATGTTTCCAGCCCTCACTGCGTCCCACATGACGTGTACTCTCAAGGGGGTTTTCTCCCCAGACTTTATCACTTTATTAAATGAAAATTCCATTCACATACCAGCTCAAGCTTTACATCTGAGTCATTCTTGATTCCTTTCTATCACTCACCTCAAAGATCTATAAATATGTATTCAAAATCCTTCTGCTTCTCTCCATCTCTACTGCTATCCTATAATTCAAACCACCATCATTTCTCACATGGCTTAGAGTGATAATCTTCTAATTCTCAGTGCTTTTATTCTTGCCCACCTGCAGTGCATTTTTCCACAGATAAATCAGAGGCATCTTTGAAAAATGCAAATGAGATCACGCCATTCCCCTGCTAAGGGGTAGAAGCATCCCTTAATTCTTTGGAAAACATCCACACTTTTTATAGGCAGGGACAAAATAATTGCAGTAGATGTTTCCATTCAAAAACTGGAGAATGAAGGGCACATAACACTTACCAGTCCATAATGATTCTAAAATCCAGCTGATCACATGTTGTGAGGGCTCCTCACTCAGGAGAGGGGATGCCCTAGCTTAGGGCCCATTTACACTCCCCAGGTGTGGTTCCCCAATGCACTGTTCTCGTCTGCCTTTGGCAAGTCGCTCTCTTTTAAATTCTCTCAGATCATTCCTGGTTCCTGCCACGGCATTTGAAATACCTTATCGTGAAATATTTTCATAAGTGAACCTGCCTTGTGAGCAGGGACTATCGTTCATCCTTGTATTCCTGACCCAGCTTGGAATATAAAGACTTCAGCAGATACCCAATATCTACCTGTTGTATTACTATTTTTACAGAGACCAGAAATATCCAAACAAGAGCTACATGTGACTTGGAAAACCAATGCTAGGCCATAAGCTAGCATTTAGAAAAGAGAAAAAACATCAGTCTCAAGTTTTGGTAAATAAGTCAAGAAAACGTGTTTCCATCCACAAAATTTTTAAACTACTGTCTCAGAACCCTAACTCCTTAATTCAATACCAGAGGAGCTCTCTGAGGAATGGGTATTTGTCTTATAATTAAGAGACTGAAACATTGCTTTTTCCTCTTGGCCAACATACAGACATACACAACTTCATGATGTTCAGATTGTAGAGGTTATATACAACAGACCCCTGCAATCCTTCTCTACCTACTGTGAAGTGTTCTCATTATACCTCTGCGTGGTTATTAAATAACAACAATTATGAGATCTATAACCATCATCATCATCTGTGTAGATTTCCAATACGCTATGGACAAAATGTCTGTGCCCTCCTCCCCAAATTCATATATTTAAGGCTGTCTTAGTCCTTTCAAGCTGCTATAACAAAAAGCCACAGACTGAGTGGTGTATAAACAATAGAAATTCACTGCTCACAGTTCTGGAGGCCGAAGTGCAAGATTAAGGCACCATCATGGTCCATTCTCTGGTGAGGCTCTCTTGCTGGTTCATAGCTGGCACCTTCACCTGGTGGAAGGGGCTGGGAAGCTCTGTGGGATCTCTTTTATAGGAGCACTAATCGCATTCATGAGGGCTCCACCCTCA
The DNA here is from genome assembly GCF_003676395.1 of Aethalodelphis obliquidens. Lineage (NCBI taxonomy): Eukaryota > Metazoa > Chordata > Mammalia > Artiodactyla > Delphinidae > Aethalodelphis > Aethalodelphis obliquidens. Next base: position 7,812,177 of record NW_020838001.1, read on the forward strand.
GGACCTAATCACTTCTGAAAGGCCTATCACCTTTGGGGGTTAGGATTTCAACATATGGATTTTATTTTATTTTTTAGATTTTTTTAAATATTTATTTTATTTATCATTATTTACTTTTGGCTGCTTTGGGTCTTTGTTGCTGCACACAGGTGTTCTCTAGTTGCTGCGAGCGGGGGCTACTCTTTGTCGTGGTGTGCTTGCTTCTCATTGCGGCGCCTTCTCTTGTTGTGGAGCATGGGCTCTAGGTGCACAGGCTTCAGTAGTTGTGGCTCACGGGCTCAGTAGTTGTGGCTCGCGGGCTCTAGAGCACTGGCTCAGTAGTTCTGGCACATGGCTTCGTTGCTCTGCAGCATGTGGGATCCTCCTGGACCAGGGCTTGACCCGTGCAAGGACACAAATATTCAGAACACAGAAAAGCCTTAATCCCCAGTGTGATGGTGTTTGGACTTTGGGAGGTAATTAGAGTTAGATGAGGTCATGATGGGATTAGTGCCCTCATAAGAAGAGACACGAGAGAACTTGTCTTCTCTCTCCCCACCCCCTACCCCCCAGCCATGTACACACACCTAGGAAAGGCTATGTGAACACACAGAGGGAAGCTGGGCATCTACAACTCAAGAAGAAAGCCTTGACCAAAATCTGACCACATCAGCACTCTGCTCTTAGACTTCCATCCCCCAGAAATGTTGTTTAAGCCACCCAGTCTATGGTATTTTTGTTACGGCAGCCCAAGCTGACAGATACACCATACATTATTTTATCTGATCTTGAGTTAGCTATATGAATAGGTATTATTATTGGCATCTCAGGTGCATATGATAAATTAAGGATTGAAAAGATTAAGAAGCTGCCCAAGTTCACTCTAAGCCAAAGTTGCTCAACATCAGCACTGCAGACATTTGGGGAAGGACGTCCCTCTTTGTTGTGGGGGTGTCTGTCCTGTGCATTGTAGGATGGTCAGCAGCTTCCATGCTCTCTAGCGATTAGACCCCAGTAATACAACCTCCCCAAATTGTGACAAACAAAAATGTCTCCACACATTGCCATGTGTTCCCAGGTGGGGAAAATTGTACTAGATTGAGAACCACTGATCTAGACTCTTCTGTGTCCTGGTACCACTCACACTGGGGAACACCAATGCAACTAATGTTTTCTTGGCACTAAGTCATGTGAACAGTCACCATTTCAATGGAAGGTGCGACCGGAGAACGACGTTCTTTGTAATTCAGTTGTTTCCAGTCTGATGCAGCAAATCCACGGGCAGCCCTATCCTTGCTGACAGCAGACTTCAAACTCAAAGAAACCCATATGTTGCACTGTGCCCTATCACTAGTGCCCTTAAGCAAAAGAAAATTTAGACTGGTGGCATTTTGTGACGGCCTCTAGAACATCTGATTTCATATATTTTTAAAAATGATTCGATCAGAGTGGACTCAAAGTTGGCAAATAATTCTATGGTTACTGTTGCTACTCCTGAAAAATATGAGAGCTTCCATTGTACGGATTATCTTTGACTAAGAACTATATATAGTAGGGATTGTAGCTATTTTTGTCAATTTCACATTCAGAAAAAGCCAAATATAGAGCACAGATTTGCAGTTGGATGTTACAGAGTTCCCTAAAATTATAAAACTCTCTCTATAAGCAAAGGCCTATCTTCTTCATGGGGGCAAGATTTTACAGATTTGATCAGATTAGGTGAGGTTATTTAGGCTTCGACACCACCATCTATTAGTTACATTTCATTAATCTATTGGGAGTGCTGTTATGGGGACCTCCACAAATCCTTGGAAGATGGAACCTGAAAAACTGCAGTTTCATTTCACATGGTCTCCAATATACACTGGAAGAGCAATTTCTGAATTGAAGAGCAGTGCTGGGTTCCTGAAAGTATTTCAGTCTTCCATCTCCATTCTGACTGCCGTCAGCTGAAGTTAGGACTTGCTCCTTGAGGGACTAGACTCTGATTACAAATCAACAACACCCAATTTTGTTCTCAGTAGCCTCAGAGAAGAGGAAAATCTTGGATCAGATACAGAGATAAAAGGTTACGTTCCCCCCAAACATTTTACAATTGGCAACAGTAAACCAAACGTCGAACCAAACCTTGGTAATGACCCTTCTGAAAATATATGCCTGCTTCATGGGGCACGGGGTTTGTTAAGGTCTTTATAAAAATGTCTTTATAAGCTTTTAGAGGGTGACTATATTCCCCTTTTCCTTTTATTAAAAAAACAATGAAAGGCAATGAATGCTGCTTACAAAAAAACAAAAACAAAAAAAACCTGCAAAAATTAACAAAGGTAAAAGTTCACAACCCAGCTTCAACTACCCAACTCAGAGGAAACCACTGTTAAAATTTGCTGCATTCAAGCCCCGTAGCACAGGGAGATCAGCTCGGTGCTTTGTGACCACCTAGAGGGGTGGGTTAGGGAGGGTGGGAGGGAGGGAGACGCAAGAGGGAAGAGATATGGGAACATATGTATATGTATAACTGATTCACTTTGTTATAAAGCAGAAACTAACACACCATTGTAAAGCAGTTATACTCCAATAAAGATGTAAAAAAAAAAATTGCTGCATTCAGATTTTTTAAAAAACGGAAATAGCATATTTGTGTAGATATATTCACTTTTACAACCCAGGAAATATACTATCCTATTGCTGTTCATCTTGGTGTTTTCTACAACCCAGGAAATATACTATCCTATTGCTGTTCATCTTGGTGTTTTCATGCAACTATAAAACACAGAAATATTCTTATAGCCCTAATCTCATTATTTTATTGAATGGGTATGCTGTAATTTTTTTTAAAATTACTCTCCTGATAGACATATAGGTACTTTATAAATCCTGTTGTCTCTACCTGCAGGTATACCCAGTTCTGGACATTTCTCTCTACCTCCACTTCTTCTATCCTGGTCTAAGCTGCCATTCTGTCTCTGCTGGATGTTTACAATGGCCTCTCACTGGTCGCTCAGCTGTGGCCCTTGCCTCCAAGCAGTCTAGTCCCCACTCAGCAGCCAGAGTCATCTGATTAAAACACAAGTCAGACATGCACCCCAATGTTCACAGCTGCACTATTTACAGTAGCCAGGACATGGAAGCAACCTAAATGTCCATCAGCAGAGGAATGGATAAAGATGTGGTACCTATATACAATGGAATATTACTCAGCCATACAAAGGAACAAAACCGGATCATTTGTAGAGACGTGGATGGACCTAGAGAGTGTCATACAGAGTGAAGGTAAGCCAGAAAGAGAACAACAAATACCGTATATTAACACATATATGTGGAATCTAGAAAAATGGTATAGATGACCTTATACACAAAGCAGAAACAGAGACACAGAGGTAGTGAACAAATGTATGGATACCAAGGAGGAAAAGGGTGGTGTGGGAGGAATTGGGAGATTGGGATTGACACATATACACTATCGATACTATGTATAAAATAGACAACTGAGGGGAACATACTGTATAGTGCAGGGAATTCTACTTAATGCAGTGTGGTGTCCTAAACAGGAGGGAAATCCAAAAGGGACGGGATGTATGTACATGTATGGCTGATTCATTTTGCTGTGCAGTAGAAGCTAACATAATATTGTAAAGCAACTATACTCCAATAAAAATTTTAAAAAATAAATAAAAATAAAACACAAGTCAGATCATGTCACTCCTCCACTCAGAACCATCCCCTTCTCTCCTATGTCACTCAAATAAAAGCCAATGTCATCCCAATGGCCAACCAGTCCCTGTGCTCTCTGTTCCCGCTGCCACACCTGTCACTTCTCTGACCTCACTCACCTCTGTTCCAGCCACCCAGGCCTCTCCGCTGTTCCTTGAACATGCCAGGCACTGTCCTACCTCAGGGACTTTGCACCTGCTGTCTCCTCTGCCTCGATCACTCTGCCCCGAGATGTCCACCTGAGCCCCTTCCTCACCTCCTTCTGGTCTTTACTCAAATCTCAATCCTCAGGAAGGCCTTTCCTGCAACCACATTTGAAATTACACATACACCCCCCGCAAATCTCCCGTTCCCTTCTCATAATTTAATATTATCTATTTTAATTATGTGTTCTGCTTATCATCTTTCCCAACAGGAACATAAGGTCTATGAGGAAAAAAAAAAACAATTTAAATACATGTTTATAGCTGATCCCGGAAGTCTTGAACGTAGCAAATACTCAAAAAATATGTATGGAATGAACAAATGAGTTACAACTAATGAAGTGGATGTCTTTATGGTTTACCCTACTATATTTGGGGAAAAAAAGTCTGTAGAATAGATTCTTAGAAAAGGAACTACTAGGGGACTTCCCTGGTGCTCCAGTGGTTAGGGGCTCCATACTTCCACTGCAGGGGGCACGGCTTTGATCCCTGGTCAGCGAACTAAGATCCCGCAAGCCGTGCGGTGTGGCCAAAAGAAAAAAGAAAAAAAGAAAAGGAACTACTCCTTCAATGGGCAGACATATATATGTTTATAGAATATGAAGTCTCCAAGGAATCAATATCAGAGAGATCTAAAGTATTTAAAGACAGAATGAACAGGGGAGATATCTTTGGTCTTAGGAAATGTCAAGAATGCTCGTTGAGGTGGGCCCCACGCTGTCCCCTGCATCAGGCAATCATATCAGATGATGCAGCAGAGTTCCTGTCAAGGTGTGGACATGATGAGGTTAACAACTGGAGTCATTTCTGGTGTTTGGCTTCCCTGCATTCACCCATCGTCAGATGACTGGGCCAAAGGATAAGCCAGAAAAATCAAATGGTAAGAAAGGGTAGCGAAGAAGGAAACCGAGGTCTGCATTGCCCTGAGTCCAGGGCTGTCCCGGCCCAGCGGCGCTGTGATCGCTGACCCTTAAGCATCCAGGAAGGTTCCAGCTGAAAGTCCTCACGGCTGCGGGGAAGGCCGTGCTCATCAGCTACTGTTTGCATCCCAGTCCTGTCAAGCCAGGAAAAAGCACCCCACCCACCACACCATCCATTGCAAACTAGACTCGGCGTTGACTCCAGAGCCACACAATGAAACATCATCGGGAGGAGTTCAACTCGAAGGCAATTCCAATGTCAAACTTGCCAAATGCCACTGTATCTGACAGTGTAATTGCACGGTGAAGGCTGCTTCCGGTCTGTGACACAGATACTCACACACACATACCCACAGGGGACACACATGCACACACTATGGTCTTGCCCTAATTTTGCTAGGCAGCCTATAGATCTGTTTCCCTCTCAAGGCCTTTTCTAGCGAATCCCTGAAGAAAGCTACAATAATAACATCCCGGCAACGTGAACAGAGCAGATGGGTTTCTCATGACGACCTGTCTTCTCTGAGAATTAGTTCTTGGTGAAAACATCGATACACTTTTTACTGTTTTTGCCTGGGCAATTCTCCCAAAGTGATATGTGCCGTTTATGTTATTTGAATAATCGAATGCATGCACTGGTGACCTGAGAACCCATTCTTGTGATGTCGGCAAAGAGGGGAAAATGCAATGAAAGGGCCAAATCGTCTCAAAATGCAGATTACGGAAGAGCTTTCTCGATGCAGCAGGCATGTGTTGTGTCCTAATATATGTCCGACACACTTCTAGGACTAGGTTACCAAGTGGGCTTTGGAATTCAACCCAATTTGGCTACCCACTACTTGTGAGAATTTACTTCAGTTCCTTCTGACAGCGTTTTCTCATTTCTAAATGTTCTCATCTTTAAATATCTCCCCCTTCCACACAGTTTTTGGAAGGATTATTCCAATTATAATCAGCTCTCACTTACTGGATGCTTGATTGTTGGTCACCGTGCTGAGTGTTTTCGAGGATTTATCCTTTTGTATTCTCACAATAATCCCCTTAGCAGATACTATGACTGTTCCCATTTCAAATAAAGCACGAAATGCAGAAAGAAAAATACACTCTGCCTAGACTCACACAGCCAGTAGGTGTTGCAGCGCCAGACCCTAAGTTCCTCATTTTGCTCAGTACGTAAAACAGTGCCCATACTTAGTAAATAATAACTATTATTATTATTATTACCCAGAATTAATGTTCCCTGCCTACCTCACAGGGTTGTTTTACCATCTAATGAAAAAGTTCTGCATAACTGCAATGAGCTCTTCTTCTTTTTAGTGAAATAAAAATAAGCCTAATTAGCATCTTTGGCACCAATCAGTGCACTGGAATTTTTGAAAATGACTCACTGAAAACATTCCAAAGCAGGGTATTCGCTCGAAGCATTTTCATCAGACTGCCAATTCTCTGACATGAGCCCGCAGCCTGGCAAACGCGTTCCGGGAAGAGTAACAGGTGTAGGGCTCCCCGAAATGATCCTGTTACCCAGTTCTCACGCCAAACTGGCCACTTGACTTAACCCTTCTTCAGACTCCGAAAATAATTTTATAAATCCCTTATCATCAAGAATGGTTAACTCTGAACGAGTCTGAAACAAGTCACGTTTTTTTGTGTGTTTTTTTTTTGCAGTACGCAGGCCTCTCACTGTTGTGGCCTCTCCCGTTGCGGAGCACAGGCTCCAGACGTGCAGGCTAAGCGGCCACGGCTCACGGGCCCAGCTGCTCCGCGGCATGTGGGATCCTCCCGGACCGGGGCACGAACCCGTGTCCCCTGCATCGGCAGGCGGACCCTCAACCACTGCGCCACCAGGGAAGCCCAGTCACATATTTTTAAAACTGAAAACCCAAAGCGGGCTTTCTCCATTTCGGCTCTAGGGACTATTCTTCCTTGTGGGCCGTCCTGTGCACTGCAGGATGTTCAGCAGCATCCTTGACCTTTACCTCCTAAAAGCCGGTAGCGCACCCGGCCACCCCCAAAGCCACAGCTGTGACACCCAGAAATGACTCCAAATAATTGTTGAGTGTTCCTGGGGGGGGAGGGGAAGAGGACACAACTGTCCCTGGTTAAGAACCATTGACCCAAAGCAACACCTTGAAATAACTATTTATAAGGCATTCTGTGAGATAACGCTACGGACTATCGCCATGCTGGTGGGCATGAGGGCGGCAGGCAGTGATTTACTGACAACGTAATATGGAGCCACATTTTCATTTTGCACTCAATGCCTGTACTTACAATTTTTATACAAAATTTACATTGCAGAGCATCCTGCTACATACTACTCTACCTGGGATTGATCCAATTTGAACCCATTTGATACACAGTTTATAGTCATAATATTAATATTTACTGAACGCTTACATGCCAGGTACTATGCAAAGGTATTTCACACACACTGTCTTCATCAATCATTGCATGAGATCTTTTGTAGCTCTCACCGTCTCCACTGTGGAGATGAGGAGAGTCGGGCTTAGAAGAACTCAGTAACTTGCACAGATGAGACAGAGCCGACCCTGGGCTCACCTCTCAAGGCTCTCTGACTCCAAGGCCATTGTTAACTATCACGCTATACTACTGAGTCATGGCGCAACGTAGCCATGACACACAACTCCGTACATAAATACACGGGTCAAGTGTTCAGAGCTGAAGCAACCTCTTTGAACATATCTATTTGATCCTTAAACACACAGTTACTGAGCACTTACTATGTGTCAACCGTTCTCCTAGGCACTGGAAGTGCACAGGTAGGCAATACGGAGAAGACTTAACACCATCATTCAGATTTGCTTTTTTCCGTCATCTACCTTGTCTACATTGCACCCCAACTCTGTCTCAAGTTTGTGAAGCTCAAATTATTCCCGTAAGTGCACAGATAAGACTGTATCTTACCATAATACCCATCACCAATAGGATTCTGAAAATGTGCATATTATCATTTAATATAATGAGTGTACAAGACACTAAAGAAAATCTTGCCCAAGTCACATCATGCAAACCTTAGAACACGGTCCTCTTGGACCTGAAGTGCAAGCTTCGAGCAATCGGTTTGACTCTCCTCCCCGAGAGTTTTTTTTTCCTGTTCTATCTCCAACTTCAGCTTTGGATGGAAACATCACTGCACTTCTAAATGCTGGTGGATGTATAGAATGTTTTTTGCCTGAGATTCACTTGGACACAGAAGTCTGGAGAAAACCAGAACACTTCATACATAAAAAAACAGGACTTCAATCTTCTTCAGGCAAAACTCCTGTGAGGTCAGTGGTAGGCTGGGAACAAAGGGTTAAACTGTGGGTTACAAATGTCAATGGCATAGAATGAGACTGACTCAGTTCTGTGCTTGGCATGCCGGTAATTAAATGAGTTTCAGTGTGTCCATCCAGTGGCAAGACTTCCAAGAAATAAGAAATAGGGAAAAGGAGAGAAAGAGGGAGCAAGGACGGAACGATGGAGGGAGGGAAGGAGTATGGGAGGGGGAAGAGAAAGAATTAGAGAGAGACAGAGACAAAGAGACAGAGAGACCAAGAAAGAAGGAGGGGGGTGGTGAGGGGAGGGGAGAGGGAGGAGACGGGGGAGAAGAGAGCACACTTGCTCTCCATCCAAATTCCCTGGGAATATGGTTAACAGATTGCTAGCACACAAAAGAAGAAGTCAGCTAGCTGGCTGGAAAAAGCTTTGTCAACAGATTCAAACCTGCTTAGGGCCTCTGAGGTGGTGAAAGAGGGGAAACGATGCCCTAGCCATATTTGGAGAAAATGTGTATTTGCATATTTATTGCTACAGGAATTAAAATTTCTTTTTATGCTATTTCCTAACATTTACAGACCGAGCATAAGTGTGAACAGTGGGGAGGCAATTTGTTTCTCCCTCACAGACTGCAATTCAATTGGGGGGGAAAAAAAAAAGTCCAGCTTTCAAGAGCAACCAGATTAAATTCACAGTTCATCATGGCTGCTCTGGGCAAGTTGGATTGTTTGCTGCGATCACTTCCTGTACCGCTTGACAAGCAGATGGTAAATGAGCTATGTCATCACTTTGTCTGAATAGCCCTGACCCCAAGATAATGTGTCCATTGGTCAAAAAAGTTAGAAAACTCTGCCTATGATTTTCCTCTGGAAAGTCACAATGAATGCTTGTATGTTAAAGGCTCTGAAAAGTCCTGCAATAAAGACAGTACTCTGAATGTTGTTAATCAAAAATTTCCCAATCCTGCTTGAACACAAAACATTTTCCTGATGACTCATTTTATTACATCTTGTGGCAGGGGTATACTCTAGAAACATTTTAGGAAACTGTGGGTTATGTGATTTGCTGTGGCTTCAGATCACAACTATTGTATTCATATGAACCAAATCCTCTAGACTGAATAAACAAACACATCATTAAGCTGCTTTAAATGTATTATAGAGTATTTGCTGTCACGAGTAGAAATGAGTGAGTCATGTAAATATGTTAGTTGTCAATAACAGTAGTTACAGTTTATTGCGTACTCTCTACGCGCAGGGAATAGGCACATCAAACACCTCAACGGAGCCCAACAATCACAGTAAGAAATCGTTATTTTTTGTCCTGTTTTCTAGATGAAGAAACCAAGGCTCTGAGAAATTGAGTCACTTGCCTGCAGCCACATAGCTAGCGTGGCAGATTCCAGATTTGAATTCAAGTCTCAGTTTAAGTTCTTGCTCACAGCGATCTTGCCTCTGTCTCCTCTGCCTGGCATAGTCATTCAAAAAGAAGGCAGGAATGGAAGGGAACTTACCTTTCTTGAATGCTTGACACACTCTCAGCCAGAAGGTCTGCACACAGCACTTCTCAGTGGATACATCTTTCACACCTGGAATGACAACAGATTTTACAAGGATACACAGGTCAGCAGGATTCCGGTAGCTCATATTCTTTCTATGGCATTATAAAATCTCAACCCAAGTCGCTTTTGAGGAATGTGATTAAAATACAGACCCAACCTTCAACACTTTTTCTATTTTCATTAGGTAAAAATAAACTAGCGATTCCATAACCACCCCTCATCAATGTAATATACCATCAGAGTTAATAGAATAACTACATGTACCTTTGAACAACTTAATTCTAAACTTTAAGAAATTTGTTTCTAAAATTTGTATTATAACTATATTGTACTAACTGGGTCTGTAAATACATCGATGAAAGGAAAAGACTCTAAAAGCCTAGCTTTTTTTCTTTCCCACTGATGAGGGTGTTAGATAGGTTTTTCAACTGCCTGAGGAATAAAGTAAGACTTGACCAACACAGCGAGCACTGCATTGAAAAAGGAAACCAGTTTTATAGTAAGAAGCAAAACCTAGAGAAGGGGCTCATTCAAGTGAAAAGAAAGCTTTCCAGGCAAAATGGAATGAAATTTATTTTGCATTATGACTCTAGGCACCTATTAATCACGTATCATCTTGGATGCCATACAAGAGAACTATACATCTGCCTCTTGGGAGATTATAATATGTGAAAGATCTTCCTAGAGAACAGTGCCAGTGGTCAAATAATTTTTACACTGTCGACTAAACAAATCAATTATCATCCAAGAGAAATCTCATGCTGTTTTTGCTTCTTAGGATGCCCTTCTGGCAAAAGCATATTGAGTCCACTTTGCAGTGAGCACCTCTTCTCTGCTGCAGAGAGTATGAGGGAAATAGCAAAATCCTGCCTTCCCTGAATAAGGATGGGTCTATGACCCAACATAAGCTTATTAGATACTTTTTTCTTTAGGCATGGAAGCTTGAAGGAAATAATTCCGAAAAAAAAAAGAAGAGCAAATGTGGGTTGACGAACTTCACTGGTGGCATTCCTAAAGAAACAGCTCACCAATTCTGACCACGATTCCCCTAGCCCCATAAACTTTCTTAACTCCTGGTCCTTTTCAAAACCTGATTCTACAACTTTCCCTTGGAACCTGTTAGATTCCTTATTTTCTTTGGATGAATTATTTTTCTGCTTACAACTGTAAGATACACTTTCTGTTGCTTGCAACCAAAGAGCCATAACGTACGTAGTTCCAGATCAGGAACTTCCTAACAGTGTAATAATGAACTGGACAAAAGAACAGAGACTGAAATAAAACAAAGATGATCCCATAGCCATTCTAATAAGCATCATAGCCTTCCCACAATTAAACAAGAAGGTCAGGAAATCAACATTCAGATCGAACAAGGAGGAATTAGGTCATGAGTTCGTTCTATCTTCCTAGCTCTGCAGCTATCAGGGTCTCTCTTATCCCTTTCAGATCCCTTCACATGTGACAAATGGAGGGAATGTGTTGAAAGAAAGAAGAGGGATAAATGAAGGTAAGGGAGGACTCTGAGTCCTCATTTTTAACATTTTCACTTTTTGCTCTTTAAATAGAAGTACACATAATAAAAAAAATTAGAAGAGAAACCTTTGCAATGACAGGTAAAAGCCTGCCTCTCTATTCAATTACTCCTTGTATTTCGCTAGGGTTGCCACGACAAAGTATCACAGACTACGTGGCTTAAACACCACATATTTATTTTCTCACAGCTCTGGAGAAACCGGAAGTCTGAGATTCAGGTTGATTTCTTCTGAGGGCCATGAGAGAAGGACCTGTTTCAGGCCTCTCTCCTTGGCTTGCAGACGGTCCTCTTCTTGCCTTCATATTGTCCTCTTTGTATGTTTCTTTGTCCAAATTTCCTCTTCTTACAAGGACACCAGTCATGCTGGATTAGGGTCCACTTGAATGACCTCATTTTAGTTTAATTACCCCTGCAAAGACCCTCCCCCGCTTCCCGGGCTTCCCTGGTGGCGCAGTGGTTGAGAGTCCGCCTGCCGATGCAGGGGACACGGGTTCGTGCCCCGGTCCGGGAAGATCCCACATGCCGCGGAGCGACTGGGCCCGTGAGCCACGGCCGCTGAGCCTGCGCGTCCAGAGCCTGTGCTCCTCAACGGGAGAGGCCACAGCAGTGAGAGGCCCGCACACCGCAAAAAAAAAAAAGACCCCCCTCCCATCTCCAAACATAGCTGCATTCTGAGGTGCGGAGGGTGGAGGGGAATTAGGGCTTCAACGTGTGAATTTGGGGAAGGGACACAATTCAGCCCGTAACACTCCCGTTACCCATCGCCTACCCACGTCCTCTAAAGGTCGCCACTATTCAGCAGGTTTTTGCCTTTCCATTTAGAAATTGTATATATGTGCCCACAAACATATATACCTATGTGATTTTGAAAAAATATACAAATAAGACCATACTATACACATTTTATACACCTCTGTTTTTTCACTCAAAGCTCCATTTTGGAGATGTTTTTTCATCTGAGCACATGCAGACCCATGCTATTCTTTTTGAAGGTTTAGTCTACTTTTTGACTCCACCCTTGAGATTAGAACTGTGAAAAGGTCTTGATCCAGCGCAATCCCTCTTATTTTTTCTGTTGGAAAAGGAATGTAGCAGTGACGATCCTTTGAACGCAAGTTAACGGGAGATCACTCTAGCAACCTAAGCAAAAGACTCACTGACTCACTCCTCTCGGGAGGCTGGACTCCTTGTAGAGGACTTTGCAACAACTGAGGAAGCTCTGAAGGATCAGGAAGCAGAACCTGCTGTTATGACGCTCGTAGAAGGTACCGTTTGACCCGGGAGCTGCTGCAGAAATGAATGAACTCAGCCATGCACTTTTCAATATAACACAGTAACGCTGCCACACGTGGCAACTGCGCACTGAAATGTGGTTTGTCTGAAAAGAGCTGTGCTGTAAGTGTACCATACATACCAGATTTCAAAGAATTAGCGCCAGAAAAATAAAACACTTTGTGAATAATTTTTATAATAATTACATGTTGAAATGATGATATTTGGGATATAATGGGTCAAATAAAATATATAATTAAAATTCATTTAACCTGTTTCTTTTAACTTATTTTCAGTAGCTATTAGAAAATTTTCAATTATACGTGTAGCTTGCACGTATATTCTCTTGGCCCATGCACATTAACCATTTTTTCTTTCCTTGCTGAAAAGCCAAAACCCTGGTGTGAAGAGTCCAATTGGCCAAGCTTAGGTCATGTGCCTGGTCTCCTGGCAGCACCAATGTGGACCTGGCTTCCAGGTTTACTGCCCCGGCAGGACTGCACATACCTGGGAGAAGGAATGCCTGCAGGGAAATTGAGGTGGTCAGAAAGAAGAAACTGATACTGGGTGATAAAACACACTAAACACCCAATAGAAGCGATTAATGCCTGGCACATACTAGGCAATTAAAATGTAACTGTTGAAATGAATGACTAAATGATTGAGTGAACACACATGGCACAGTTGTGATTACTCTCTCCTCTCACTGTGACCTTCTTCATCTGGTCCCCACTTCCATCCTGGACCCAGAAGAAGGCACACTTCAAGACATAAATAACTCCATATTGTTGCTTTCATAAATGACATATTTAGTGCTCTTTATCTGAGTTATTTTGTGGAGAAGTATACTAATCACTATCATGACTCATTCGTTTTGTTCATCAACTCAAGTTTTACTGAGCTAGTCACAAGTCAATTCTGAGACGTCTTCTTTATCTACACTCACGCCATTAGTGATCTCATCCAGTCTCACAGCTTTAAATACCATGTATCATATGATACTCAGATTTAAATACTATATATATATCAATAACTTCCAAATTCCTGTGAGAGTTCAGAACTCTCTCTCAAATTTTAGACTCTGCCAAATATCCAGCTGCCTCCTTGGCACCTCTGCTAGGATGACTAAAGACATCTCAAACTCATCTTGTCCAAAATGGAAATGAAACACTTCCTCATCTCAGGAAACGGTAGCTCCATCCTTCCATTGCTCAGGTCAAAACCCTGGAGCTATCCCTGTCTCCTTTCTGTCAGAGTCCACACATAATTTGCAGGAAATCCTGCTGGCTCTACGTTCACCATCTCCAGCACCCAATCTGGTCCAAACACCCTCATTTCTCCAGGATTGCTGCAATAGCTTCCTAGTCGGTCTTTCTGCTTCAGCCTTTACCTACTAACAATGTACTGATATTTTCAAACAGCTTCCAGGGGATTCCTTTTTTCAAGTTTTATTAAAATATAATTGGCATACAACGGTGTATTAGTTGTGGGTATACAGCTTATGTATATATTGGAAAATGATTAACGTAAGTTTAGTTAACATCCATTACCTCACTCAGTTACCACTTTTTTCCTTTCGATGAGAACTTTTAAGAGCTACTCTCTTAACAAATATACAATATATTGTTAACTACAGTCACCATGCTGTACATTATACATCTGAAGAACTTATTTACCTTATGACTGGAAGTTTGTACCTTGTGACCACCTGCATCCATTCCCCACCCCCAAACCCCCGCCTCTGGCAACCACCAATCTGCTCTCTGTTTCTATGCGTTCAGTTTTCTATACTCCACATATAAATGAGATCATACGGTACTGGTCTTTCTCTGTCTGATTTATGTCACTTAGCATAGTACCCTCAAAGTCCATCCATGTTGTTGCAAATGTCAGGATTCCCTTCTTTTCCATGTATCACATCTTCTTTATCCACTCATCCATCCATGGACACTTAGGTTGTTTCCACGTTTTAGCTATTGCAAATAATGCTGTGATGAACAGGAGGTTGCAGGCATCTTTTTGAGAGAGTTCCTTTTAAATCATAAGTGATGTCATGTCATTTCTCCATTTAAAACCCTCCAAGGCACCCTATTTCCCTCAAAGTAAGATCCGAAGCCCTGGCAATGGCTTTCCGTGTCCTCAAGGATCCAGGACCACCTGCCCATCAGCTGTCGGCTTCCCTCTCCTTCTCTCCTGTTCGCTCACACCTCTACAGCCCTCCTGGCCTCCTTGCTGACCCTCAACCATGCCAGGCACACGCCCACCTCCATGTCCTTGCACTGGATCTTCCTTCTCCCTGGAATTCTCTTCATCCAGGTAGGTATGTCTATTGTTCATCCCCTTCAAGTCACTGATCAAATACCGCCTTCTCTCCGGGAGACCCTAACTACCATGTTCATTTCTTTACATTTTAGAAAAACAGTCGTTGACGTGGAGAATTTTCATGACAAGTGAAAGGAAGTGATAATGCTGTGTATTCATCAAGAATCTATCGTTGTTTAAAGTACCAACATATATGTGTGTATGCATCGTCAAATAAAGGTCCACACGATACATATTAAAATAGCAGGGATTATTCCCAGGGGACCTCATTCCTCACCTCAGCACTCATCCCTGATCGCATCTAGCCTGCTTTGCTTTTCTTCTTCCTATTGCACTTTTCACTTTCAAATACATGATTTTACTTAAAATAACATACTGATTTACTTATCTATTTTATTTATTGTTTTTGCCTGGCTTATCCTACTCCCATTTAAGTTCCATAAAGAAAGAGACTTTTTCCCCTATTCTAAGTGTCTACAGAAATGCCTGGCACATAGTAGGTATTCACTAATTACTTGTTGGATAATGAATGAATAAATGAATGATTCTAAAGGAAAGACCAAGAATCTTCCCTCAAGGAATCTGCAGTCTAAACATTTGTCTTCTTAGAATTGATCCTCTTATGAAAATTACCTTTTGCTAATAATGAATGTCCACTCTTATCTCTGGTGAAGTGTACCTTACTCATCACAAGAAAGAAAGCGGTCAAGGTCATTTGAAGGAGAGAATAAGAAATATATATTTATAATAAATATAAATATGTATTTATTTTACCAAAAGGAGATCTGTTGGCTGTTCTCAACCCCTTCCTTATTTTCAAGAGCCAAGTTAAAGTACCTGATCTCCGTAGAAACTAGATAATGACCTAGAGTGTTATCATGACTACACTGCTAGATCTCTAACATGGAGAAAATGCGTTTGCATTTCATGATGCCGAATACTCGCCCATTTCGTGACCTTACCATCTGTTTCCATCTGTGAAATATTTCAAACGACCAAATAGCATTAAAATCACCTAAAAGATTTTCTTGATTAGTGATAAACTTTTACAATTCAATTTAAAAAGTTTATAGCCCTTAATGCTGCAAGGACTGCCATTTTCCAAAGCACCATCCTGCTCTTTATCACTGGGATCTGACGGCAGCTCTGACCTTTTCTAACATCTTTACTGAAAGGAGAAGATGTGAAAAACATAATAAATGACCAAGGCTTTATTGATATTATAATCTGTAACTGTTAAAACAGGTTATGATGATTAGATCATGGGAAGTAATGCCTTATTACATAATGATCTGTTCCCTGTAGGTTGGTTTCTTTTACTGACAAAACATCTTTTATGAGTTTTAAAACTTGCAAAGCCAATAAAATTGTGCAGGAACAAGCTGGATTGCATTCTGCTCAACACATCATCATCAGAATTGTCAGCCCAATTCAAATACTAGACCTGGTAGAGTTGCTGCTGATGTCGGTACGGAAGAGCACAGCTGGAGCTTTAGCTCCCTGAGTACTCCTGGGGGCGGGGCTCCCTCTAGGGGGAAAAAAAAACTATGATGCCAAATAAGGTTCATCTTCTACAGACAGTGATAAAGGGAGTACCAGCCTAAGGATTTGTCCAAGGACAACTTTATTGATTCAAAATCAAGAATCATAACTAATGGAGGAAATAGAGGGAGTTTCCCCTACTCCTCCCAAGTCACAGCAAATCTAATTGGTATCAACACCACTCCTTGGTATTGACAAGCTTGGTTCTTTTTATACATCTGAGAACTAATGCCAAGAATGAGGGAAAAGGTAACAGACAGCTCAACTATCCACTGCCTCTAAATCTTTCCTGCTCTATCCACATTCTCTAATCCCCATACATCTCTTTCTATTCCTTACAGCCCCTGAGACATGGCTCAGACGAAAGAACTACTTTGGAAAATTTAACCATTAAGATATTAGGTTTCACCATTTAATTACTACACCTTGTAATAAGTATTGATACCAGGTAAGAGAAATGCTTCCTTCTTTTTTATTCTTTCTCCAATGGTTTTAGATCGTTTTTTTCATTCTTCCAAACACATTTTATACTACATGTTTTAGGTTCACTGAAAAATCCTGTTCAGTGAGACTCCAAGTAAAACGTCAATTAATAGATTAATTCGGGGGAATTGGCGCCCTTACAACACTGAGCTTTCTCATATACAAACATGGTCTACCTCCACTGAATTCAGGTGAATAGAGCTATTAAATATCTCACTATATCTAACAACTAAATTCTATTATCACAGATTATAACAGATAGAATTCAGAAACATGTACTATACAATGTACTAATAAAGTCAATACAGGAATTGTCAAAGGAAGCTTTGCTGCACAGAGATCTTACTATGCTGATACGTTTGGCGGGCTCTGAGTTGTAACAATTTAACTCCACCTGTGAGAGTAGCATGGTCATATATACACATATAAAATAGTTGGCTGGCGGGAAGCAGCAGCATAGCACAGGGAGATCAGCTCAGTGCTTTGTGACCACCTAGAGGGGTGGGATAGGGAGGGTGGGAGGGAGGCTCAAGAGGGAGGGGATATGGGGACATGTGTATGCATATGGCTGATTCGCTCTGCTGTGCAACAGAAACTAACACAGTATTGTGAAGCAATTATACTCCAATAAAGATATATTTTTTAAAAAAAAGTTTTTTAGACAAGATGTCCAGATTTCTTTGGCAGTGAACATATGTATAAATATAAATAAGTACAGTGCTTGGCCACTGCTACTTTAAAATACAATAAAATGTGTGGCTAAGGGATGATGGTTTTATTAAATTAATTTGAAAATGACTCTAGATTCTACAAATGGTAAGATTCTCTGTGGGAATGCAAAGTCATTCTTGTTATTTTTCTGAGAAGATAATTGTAAATTCATTTGTTAATCTTATTGGCAGCTGAGAACATACTTTTTTTTTTTTTAAACCAGCCTGTTTATCTCTTGGAGCAGTGAATGTTTTGACTCTGTGGTGAAGGGCAGTTTACATACGGCACCTCCAGAAAAAGTTTATTGGAGCAAATAATCTCTGAAATAGATCTCCAATTCCAGAATCTCATAGAAGTTGAGATTTATATCTGTAGTTCAGTAAGCAATGGCATTTTCATTTTGTTTATTAGCCTTGTTCACCAAAAGGAAGAAAATACAAACTTTAATATTGGGATGATCTACATTTTTTTAATAAACAAAAAAATCTAAAGCCATAATATCACCAAATATAAAAAATGCAAGATAAAGCAATGAATAAATTTACAGATATATTCCTGGATTTGTATTTTTAAATTGTATTATGTAACATCATAAAAATCAGTAATACAAATACCCTGGTTTGAAAACTAACTTTCCTTGCGCTTTTCTGAATTTTACAAAAACAATGCTAGCTGCTGTATTACAAATGATGACTGACAAATTATAGATAGAAAGATGCATAAATATACAGAGAGAAGAAAAAAGAAAGAGAGAGGAGAGAGGAATAAATAATTAACAAGGTTTGGGAAATATCTTATAAAAACTGGTTGGAGTAGTGGATCTATTTCTTTAAAAACTGCTGACGGGGGCTTCCCTGGTGGCGCAGTGGTTGCGAGTCCGCCTGCCGACGCAGGGGACACAGGTTCGTGCCCCGGTCCAGGAAGATCCCACATGCCGCGGAGCGGCTGGGCCCGTGAGCCATGGCCGCTGAGCCTGCGCGTCCGGAGCCTGTGCTCCGCAACGGGAGAGGCCACAACAGTGAGAGGCCCGCGTACCACAAAAAAAAAAAAAAAAAAAAAAAAAAAAAAAAAATACTGCTGACGGCTATAGGAACTTAAAAAAAAAAATGGTCCTGCTGGAACCTTTAGTAGGAAAAGAAGTCAAGTGTAGATAGGAACACGAGCCATAAGACCCATCATTTACAGAACTATTGCTGCAAGCACAGACTCTTTCCCCAGAACACAGAATGGGTCCTGTGGTGTGTTGGAGCTGGTCTTTTCTCTATCTTAAGAACAGTGACTTCCACTGATTTCTGGGTTGTACATATTTGCATTTACATTTTTGGAATACATTAATCTTTTGTCTCCTTCCGACCCCTCCTAAATCATGCATGAGGGTGCTGAGAGGACAGGGCTCTTAAAGGGTTTTTCTCCATCCAATGTCTTTACCCCACACCCTTGAGGAAGTTACTCATCAACCTCATCGGAGGAAAGGATTTATGAGTGACTTTTTCACCCCATGAAACCAACATCTGTATTTGAAACCTTGACATTAATAAATACTTTATCTCACGCTTCCCAGATCACTCCTTCCTTTGCTCACTAGGATTATTTAGATACGTTTATTTCCTCAATTATATTGCCAGCGCCTCTGAATGCGGCAATTACGGATTCGTTTTTTCTCTCTCCCCTCAGCACGGTCCCTTGTATTGATTGTAGGGACGCAAGCGGCAATTTATTAAATCAACCCCTCCTACCCATGAGCATATTTTGCTGCAGATACTCGACCTACAATTATGAATGAGAGGCGCCCAAATTTTCCAAACTGATTTCCACTATAATACCTTCACTCTGGTTCCCTGTGCTCAGAAGAATCGTCCCTCCATATGGTCCAGTGGGTCTTTCCATCACACATGAGGTCTCCGCTCCAAAGTCATCTCCTTAAAAAGGTCCTCCCGGGGCTTCCCTAGTGGTCCAGTGACTAGGGCTCCACACTCCCGATGCAGGGGGCCCGAGTTCAATCCCTGGTTGGGGAACTAGATCCCACAAGCCACAGCTAAAGATTCTGCATGCTGCAACTGAGACCCGGCACAGACAAATAAATAAATAAGTAAATTTTTAAGTCTTCCCTAACCCCCTCATCTCCTAACCCCATACCCAGAGGTGCTCCCCCAAGCCCTGCCCCAGGCCTACCCTATCCCTTAAAGCTATTTTACTTTCCTCCCTCCTATTCATTACTGCCTGAAATTCTGTGATTCACTTATCGGCACACTTGTTTTGCTGTCCTCCCCCACCACTGTAAGGAAAGCTCTAGGAGGTCAGGGATTTAATCTGCTCATTCACCTGGGGCACAGCAGGTAAGCACTGAACACTGGCTGTATAAAGGCTGGGGACTCACGTCACTGCAGGCTTTATTTAGCTGGTCTCTCTCAACAGATTGTGAGCCTGAGAGCAACACCCATGCACTGCTTCCCCTCCTATGTCAGCCACAAACCTCAGGGCTTTACACGTTTACATGCAAGTTTTTCAATCTTCACGACAATCCCATGAGGTACAAATTGTTAGTCACATATCATAGATGAGGAAACTCAGACCAACAGGAGAGAGACAGCTCCTTAGAAGCAATGCCGGAATTAGAAGTCCACCCACTGGCTCTATACCATTCTTCACATTAACAATTCCACTTCTTCGGAAAAGCTCACTCCCTCCTCTAAGACCAATTCCCTAAGAGAAATACCAAAATAATTTTGAACAAACCTACCATTATTCAAATAAGCAGGACGAACTACATAAGGGGTGAGTCCCGATGCAAAATGAAAATATAGGGTTCCTTTTATTAAAAAAAGTATTAAAAATTTGACAGTGGTCACAAGAGAGCATTAAACTAAGCACTGAGTAATGTACCAGGCCCTTCTGAGCAGGGGCCCTGCGTGGTAGCCCAAGTCACACTCCCAAGAAGACAGCCCTGGAGATAGGAGTATTTCCTTTCATGGCGGCTCATTTGGAAGGGATGATGCTCTTATTAGTTCCGGAATCTCCATCAAAAATTAAGCAAGTGTCTCTATAACACTCTGCACCGTATTTCTCCTTTAGTCCTATGGCCACGTTGGCAAAACTTAGCAGCCATTTCAGACGTACCGTTTTCACGGTAATTAGGCGCCTTCAAATTCCACTTGGCCTCCGGTTTGTAAGAGGAAGCAGGGAAGTTTGATTATGGGTTCCTCAGGCCTGAACAGGTGTCAACATAATTTTTCCAAACCAGGAGGTAAAGCTTTCGGACAAGCCAACTCTCTCAGCGCCTGTGCTAACGCTCTTGGCTGTTGGGACGATCTCTGCCCGAGGACACAGAGGCGACGGGCCCTTGGCACTGAAATGAGGGATGTGAGCACGTGGATTTCTCTCTCCCCAGTGTTTCTCTTTCGCGTGGCTCAGGCTCACCAGAGTGCCATCCTCACACCCCCTTCCTGGAATTTTCTGCCGTGTCCCCGTGCAGAGGCTCGGAAGCGTTGGCTGTCATCCAGAGGCGGTGGGCACCCACTCTACCACTCCAAACTCCATCTCTAAGTTTTGAACATCTCTACCTGAATGTCCCTGGGGAACCTGAAAACAGGAATGTATAGCCAGCTCTCTCCTAACCTCCGTGCACGATAGGTCCTGGAGAGATGTCTGTGGAATGAAACTGAAACCCAAAACGCCCACCTCCACTGATTTTCCCACTCATTCGTTCAAAATAAATTTGACAGACTCTATGTGACACTGTCGTGGGTTGAACAGGGGCCTCCCGCAAAGACATGCCCTCAAAACCCGTAAATGGGACGCTCTTTGGGAAAAGGGTCTTTGAAGATGTAATTAGGTTAAAGATCTCAAGATGAGATCATCCTGGATTAGGGTGGGCGCCACGTCCAGTGACAGGTGTCCTCGTAAGAGGCAGAAAAGAAAATGATACGCAGGGATCCAGGGAAGGAGGCCACGTGAAGAGGAAGGCAAAGACTGCAGTGACGTGGCCACAAGCCATGGAGTGCCTGTCAAGAGACATCGAAAGCTGGACGGGGCCAGGGAAGATTCTCTAGAGTCTAAGGAGAGAACATGGCCCTGCGGACATCCTAATGTCAGACTTGTGGCCTCCAGAACGGTGAGAGGATACATTTTTGCTGTTTTCAACCACCGAGTTTGCAGTAATGTGTCTTGACAACCCTCTGAAACGAATACAGCCACGCTCTCTTAGGATGAGGCCAACAGTAAAATAAATAAGCAGATAAATATATCATAATCAATATAACGCCTGGTCGTACTCAGGGCTGTGAATAGCGTTGCCAAATAAAATTCAGGGCACCAGTTAAATGTGAATGTCAGATAAACAACAAATAATTTTTAGTCAGAGCATGCCCCAAGTATGATGGTACATACTTTGACTAAAAAATGATTTTTTGTCTTTATCTGAAATGCAAAGTTAGCCAGGTATCTCGTATTTCTATTTGCTAAATCTATCAAACCTAGTTAGAAAGAAAGATAGGGCAGGGGGGCCAAGTTCTGGGCAGGCCTGAATGGGTGGTTATGGAAGGCCTCTCTGATGAGGGATGTTTGAACAGAGAACTGGATGAAATAAAAGGGTGAGTCATGTAGCCATCAGGGCAATAGTGTTTCCAGGCCCAGGAAACAGGAAGGGCAAAAGCATGAGATGGGAATATGCTGGTCATTTTTAGCTTTGTTCAGTGATTCTGACAGCAAGATAGCAAACCTCATTCTCTCCTGAAATCCAAAATGTTCCTAAACTTAAAAACACGAAATCTGTGTTAAAGTATTCAGCAAGCTATTGATCTCAGCTTTTAATGAGCTGGACTTAGATTATTTAGATGTCAAGCAAGTCTGGTATCCCAGTTTTATGGTCCTCTTAAATAACCACAGGCAGTCCAGCAAGTAATGAAATAAAGCAAGGCAGCATACAGTTGCCACGGGAGGGCACGTGGACATATAATTAAAGCAGAGCCCAATTTTTATGTGCCTTTCTCTGCAACAGATTCGTCAACAAGAGCTTAAGCTACTTCACTGACTTTTAAATTGCTGGAGCTCCTGGCATCCATTCAGAAAGGGAGGTTTTATTTACCTTTTAAAGTTTTTTTTCTCCCCAATTACAAAAATGCATGCACATCCACACAAACACTTGCATGGGAATGTTCACAGCAGCATCATTCACATGAGCCAAAAAGTGGAAACTTCAAATGTAAAGTTGCTGCATTTAGTAAGTAAAAACACAAGATGTTTGGTTACTTTCACATTTCAGATAAACAATGAAACATTTTTTTAGCATAAGTATATCCATTTAGCATAAGTATATCCATTATTTGTCCATTACTTGGGACAAATAAAATTGGGCATTCTTTAATCTGGCAACCCTACCCAAATGTCCATTAACTAGGGACTGGATAAACAAAATGTACTAGATCCAGACAACGGAATACTCTTTGGCCGTAAAAAGGAATAAAGTACTGATATGTGGTCCATCAATGTGGATGAACCTCAAAAACATGCTAAGTGATAGAAGCCAGACACAAAAGACCATATATTGTGTGATTTCACTTATATGAAATATCCAGAAAAGGCAAATCTATAGAGAAAGAAAGTAGATTAGGGGCTGCTTGGGGCAGAGGGCAGGAATGCGGATTAACTGTAATTGGGCCCGACGCTTCTTGTTGGGATGATGCCACGTGTTAGAACCAGATTGTGGAAGTAGTTGCACAGTGTGGAAAATTTACTAAACATTTTTTAATTGTACACTTCGATGGTTGAGTTTTATGGTAAATTATATCTCGGTAACACTCACTGCAGCAAGTCAAATAGCTCAGACATATGTAAAAACATTAAATGCGTCTGTCTCCTTCCTCCTTGAGGTAACCAATGTTATTACACAGTTTGGTGGCTTTCCTTCCACACATCTTTTTTTTTTTAGCTTATACAAACAAAAGCAAATATTTTTGCACATCTTAGAGACACTACTCTGCAATTTACACTTGCCATTTACCATATCAGGGACATACCTTAATGTGAATCTATAGAGATCTATGTCATTCTTTTAAATACTTGCATAATATTCCATATAAAGATATCTTACTGTTTATTCAAACATCTTTTCATTTATTGATGAAGATTCAGATTTTCTCTTCCCCTCCCTTCCTTCCCTCCAAACATTAGAGGCACCAGTCAATTTCCAAGACCACCAATTATGATGGGTATAACTACAAAGAAAATTATTACAAATGCATATGGGCTGTTACTACTACGTCATCTCTGAGCAATGTTCCAGGCTGGCTTAGTTCAGCACGAATTAGTAGGCTTAGGCCGGTACCCACTATCCCAGCTCAGGCACCAAATAGTAAGTATAAAGTACCGATATCTTTGTGGTTGGTTGAGAATAATCAGCGGTTTATGAACATAGGTAAAATGGATGAGTAAGCATTCCCTCCCTTCCCTTACTTCCTCCCTCCCTTCCTTCCTTCCTCCCTCCCTTCCTTCCTCCCCTCCTTCCTTCCTTCCCCTTTTTGCCCCTTCAAATTCTGCTTCAATAAACACTCGTGAACATATATTAAAGAGAGTCACTTAAAATTAGCACAAGGTTTCAGAATGACTAAAGAATATCAAGATACCAAAGCATCATTAAAGGTCAAAATTTTTACCTCATGTTGATATTGTGCTCTTAACTTAATTTAGACTTCACATCAAATGGTGAAAAGGTTAAATTATGCATCCACTATCACAAACATTTGTCCTTTACTTTAAACACACTAATATGCATTTGTATCCTAGATACTAGACAAGGCATATTTCTCAGATATAACAGGCACATTGAGATTCAAGTTCTAAAATACAATGTCAGTGGGCTGTGGGATTCTAATTCTTTCATCAACAGCTAGATACAGAGATAAGTAGAAGATTAAAAAGTACGGAATCATTGATCATATCTCTGAGCACATACGTAAACACCTGGGGGAAAGCTAATGAATTATGAATGATGACAGAATTTATTATCAACTAGGCAATTTATGTGCATCATTATGTCATTTAAATACATAAGAGGTACATACTACTGTTGTATCCATTTTCCCAATAAGGGAACTGAGTCTTGGGGTTCAACATCACATACACAATGGACTCAGGATTGGAACACAGGCTCCAAACATCAAGGTCTTAGTGACTATTCACTACTGCTCACGGAAGAAATATTTTGGCTAAATATTTCGAACAGTCTGCTCTGCCCATGGATGTAATGGGAATCTTGGGACACCAGGTTAAAATAGAACATCATTCCTATCCTCAAGGAGCAGAACCAGTGAGAAAAACAGGCACGTAAACAGAAAACCACAGCCAGTGTGGTAAGGCAATGGGGCGTACCGGGTACTCAGAGTAGGGCTGCCCTAACCTGAATCATGAAAGCCTCTTAAGGTGACTCTTGAGTTGTACTCAAAGAGCCTAGCCATGTGCAACAGGAGGAAGGAGGACGGCATTCCAGGCAGAGGAAGCCACATGAGAAAAGGTTCGGAAGCCAGAAATATGCTGAAGAGCAAGACGAATAACAGCTAGATGATCTCCGGGAGGGTAAACCATGAAGCGAGAAGAGACAGGAGATTAGTGAATCACTGGGGATGCTTTCAGCTGCAAGTAAGAGAACACTCTAAATAAGGAGCATACGCGGTAGGGCATTTATTATTTCACTGAACAAGAAGTCTGGAGGGAGGGCAGCTCCAGGAATGGTTAATTGGGAGTTCCAAAACTATCTTTAGAGCCTGTTTCTTACCGTCTTTCTGTATTACCATCCTCAGGATATTGGTTCTCAGGCCTTGGAGTTCCAGGTCTCGAGATGGCTGCCACAGTTTCTGGCATTTCTTCCTTTCGTAGATATATCTAAAGGAAAATAAGAAAACTTCTCTAAATTGATGAGAACCACCCAAGTAGACTAACCCTTGTATCTTTTGTGTAGAATGGGGTCACACGCTACTGCCTAAAACCAGTCATTCAGCAAAAGGAGTGAGACCATCATATTACAACTGGTTTAGACCAATCAAGCTTCCCTCAGCTTCCCCTAATGGGCTTGGCTAATTGGTGAAGGGAAAAACGGGGTTCTGTGACCAAGGAAGAAGGTGGGGAATAGCTCTGCCACAATGAAGTTAGAGAAATAACCAAGAACTAAAAATAAAGGACCTAGACATTACCTTATAGCTCAGTTTTCCCAAATGTCAGTCACGTGAACACTGTCTTCACAGCTTTTTGCTGTATTCATACATTACTAAATTTCATATTTATCTCCATTATAACTTTTGCTATATCTCTAAACTATCTGTAATATCGTTTACTTGATATTTCTTTTTAAATTACCACATTTTATACATAATAGATTTGAAAAGAAAATTTTATTTCACTCTCCAAAGGAAAGCTAATGTATAACCTGCCACAAATCTAAGGCAAACATATATATTTTTATTTATACCATAAATAATTTATATTATTAATTTATATTGATAATTATTTATATAAGATATTTATATTTATTATATTAATTATATTACTATAGTAAGATAAATATATAATGACTATAATATATATTTTAATAGATGGTATAATACAAAATGTGATATATATATAAATAGTGATAATCTCTAAGAAAACTTAGCAGAGCCTATAAATGTACATAGCCAATCTATTATAGCTTTGGGTACTTTATTCCTTCTGTGAAAATGCCTCTAGAATAATGGGTTCTGCTTTATCCCCAGGGCATGAAAAAATATTAATAACTAGTAGAGAGGCCAAGGCATAAAATATGCATCATCTTCATTCCCCTTTAATATCGGATTTAAATCTTAATCAAGGAAGTAAAGGGGTTCCTTAGTTGTTGATCTGGTCCTTTCAGACAAAAGGAAAATGTTGTGAATGGTTTAATTCCACAGAAGCTTCTCCCCTATATTTATCTTCCACCACAGGGTGGAGAATTAATTTAATATCTCTAGTCTTGAGCTTTCTGAAGATTCTGAGCCCTACGGCCACCATCATCTTGCAATATATTTTGACCTCTATATTTTCCGATACCTCAAGCTCAACAGGTTCAAAACCAAATGAATAATTATCCCTGCAAAATAGCCCTTCATTTCCTGCTGATATGACTTCTCAATCAATAACAACAATTAGGATACCACTAGACTGTATGTAACAATAACATGTAATTACCTATTCTGTGCAAGATTCTGTAATAAATGTTTGACACTCACTGTCTCAGTTAACCATGACAGACTCACTGTGGAACATACCATCTCATAGAACACTGACACTTAGAAAAACCTGTAGAAAAGAAACTCATATACATTGTAAGTAGTAAAAATATGTGACTCAAAGCTTGAATCTAATGGAGTTTGTCTTTTTTTTTTTTTTTTTAGCTTTCATTTCTCTGTTTGGGGAATATTCCTACCTTATGATTCAGAGCTTTCTTTTCATTATAGAAATGGAAAATGCCAAATACGTTCTTTCCAAGATTCTGTTGCAACTAAGACATCCTCAGACACATGTTCTAAGCTCTGACTTAGACACATCCACCCCAGACTTTGAATCAAAATAGGCGTATAAGGAAGGTGTTAGTAACACAAGGAAGGCAAGTAAGCTAAAGAGTAGTAGTTACATCCATTCTCCAAGGGCCACCAACAGAGTGTTTTAGCAGCAGCATCCCAGGGCCACCAGAGGTGACACTGACGGTATAAACTATGGTATCCCTACCCAAGCAACTGTGAGAGCTATGTCTCCAAAGGACTAGTCTGGGGCATTGTTTTTGGCTGCATAATCTCCAAGCTTGTTTATTTGTCTCTTCTAGGGAAACTCTAAGCTACCCACTATCTCCTAATAAACCCTCCTCTGTTAAAACAAATAAGTGATGATTTCCGTTGCTTGCAACTAAAAACCCTGAGCGATAAAAGCTTTTAATATTTGTTCCAGATCATTTGAGGGGGTACCTCTATTAACTTCTCCCTATCTTCTAACATCTATTTAAAATGTAAGTCCCTGGTGGTCCAGTGAAAGGACTCGGTGCTTTAATTGCTGGGGCCTGGGTTCGATCCCTGGTCGGGGAACTAAGACTCCCCAAGCTGCGCGGCACAGCCAAATAAAAAAATAAAATAAAATGCATTTTTGTAGAAAAAGAAACAGAAATGGTAAATATTTAGGTCGATATAACAGACTATTCTTTTCCGCTCAGGCTCTCTAAAATACATTTGAATGATGAGAGCAAAAACGGTAACGCTGTCTGATAAGAGTTTTCAGTGTATGTAAATGTTATGCACAAGGCAACTTAACGTAAACGTGTATGGTTTCTATATTTCATGTGAGGTGGTAAAAATTGATTCTAAGTAGACTGTTGAAAGTTATATGCATACATATATATTGCAATTCATAGATCAACCACTACAAAATTACAAAGAATTTTGTCCAGACTTGGGCTTTGCTGATTAGGTTTTATTTTACCTGATAATTTACTATATATATATATATATTTATATATATACACACACACACTCATTGTATATATGATATACTATATATATACTATACATATATACTATATATATGTCATATATATATATATATATATATATACTATATATATAGTATATATATATATGCACCAAGACTTTCTTGTTGTATGTGCTACAAGGGGAAAAAATTTATGCTCCTTAACATTCAAATATTTCTTTTCTCAGCAGCTGGTTGAAGGAATTAAGCCATCTGCTATTTGGGGAAAAAAGTGAAAATCACTGAAAGTAGTTTTCAATGGTTGGTGATGAATTCATCCTTATTACTACACATTTTCTTGCCTCTCTTACTAATATTTCTGATAACACACAGAAATAGTCACTGAATCATGATACATAATCATTTTAAAACACAAGTATGACTCAAATCAAAACAAGTGCCAAGTTGTTGATATCTATCTCCTATGCCTACCTTCTGAATCTGAGCTAATTGAACCGCTTGAGGTATGGTTTGTGCCCGACGAGAAAATACAAAATCAAAAAAATTGATGACATCATGGATAGCCTAAAATAAATAAATCAGGAGGCTTGTCTATCAAACAACTTCCACACTCATAAAGTAATTATTGCATATGAGAGGACTTTGGGATAGAACAAATACGATCGCTAGAATTAGACTGCAAGAGTTCACATAGGAAAAACATTATTCCCTTAGTTTGACACTTGAAAACTTATCTGATATACAGTTTGGCAATATGTTCCCAAAGCTGTAAAAATGAACAAACCCTTTCAATTTTATTTTACCCAGCAGGTCTAAACAAATGGGCAATTTTCTTACTATGTGTCTAGCACTATTTAATGGATGTGGTAGGAAACAAGACAGACAAGGTCCCTCCATACTTAGTTCTTATGAGAATCTAACATCCAACACTTCATCCTAAGGAAACTCTATGAATATTTATCTCAAGTATTTAGTGATGAGAAGATACATGACTGCAGTATATTTAATGATGAAAATCTGAGGAAAACCTAATAATCCAAAACCATAATAGGAGACTGATAAATAAGAGAACTGAAATTAAAAATAACATTACAGAAGAATATTAAATAACATACAAATATGATTTAAATATCTTAACCAAAATAAATAAGCTACAAAACAATATACCCTATAGAATATAATCTCATTCTCAGTTTTAAAATCTGTATGTATGGATAATTTCCTGTGGCTGCCGTAACATTCGATAAATTACTACAAACTGGGTAAAACAACTGGCTTAAAACAACAGAAATGTATTCTCTCACAGTTCTGGAGGCCAGAAGTATGAAGTCAGGTGTCAGCAAGGCTGTTTTCTTCTGGAGGCTCTGAGGGAGAATCAGTTGCTTCTGTCCTGGCTTCTGGCAGTTGCCTTGGCAATCCTTGGTGCTCCGTGGTTTGTAGATGCATCAGTCCAATCTCTGGCTTCATCTTCACACAGTATTCTCTCTGTGTGCCTTCTCTTACTCTTATAAGGACATCACATGCATGGAACTTGGGGCTGATCTTCATCAGCATGACCTCATCTTAAGTAATGAAGTCCTCTGCAAAGACTACGTCCAAATAAGGTCACATTCTGAGGTTCCAGTGGACGTGAATTTGGGGGCAACACTATTCAACACAAGACAGATAAATAGATGATAGACAGAAAAAATAATTGGATGGGCACACTCTAAAATGTTAACTCTAATTGCTTGTGAAGGTGGAAATATAAGTAATTTTTACTTCCTCTTCTGCTTTTCTACATTTCCTAATTTGTTAAACAATCAACATATTCATTTGAGATAAAGACAAAAGCACTTTAGAAATTATCCTCATGATAATATTGCAGGACGGAAGGTGTATTAGTCTGGGTTCCCTAGAGAAATAGAATCAATAGGAGATCTATCTATCTTATCTATTACAAGGAATATTATATATAATATATATACTGTATGGAATTGGCTCACACAATTATGGAGGCTGAGAAGCCCAGCAAGCTGGAGGCCCAGGGGAGCTGATGCTATAGTTCTAGTCCAAGTCCTAAGGCCTTAGAACCAGGGGAGCCGATGGTGTGCACTCCAGTTCGAGTCTGAGTCCAAAGGCGAGAGAAGACTGATGTCCCAGCTCAAAAAGAGTCAGGCAGAGAGAGATAATTCTCTTTTGCTTTTTTGTTTTATTCAGGCCTTTAACAGATTGATGAGGTCCATCCACGTTGCCGAGGGCCATCTGCTTTACTCAGTCTATTGATTCAAATGTTCATCTCATCCTGAAACACCCTCACAGACACAGCAGAATAATGTTTGACCAAACATCTGGGCACCTTCTGGCCCAGTTAAGTTGACCCATAAAATTCACCATCACAGAAAGTCTTGAGTCATTTTCAATAACTACTAGCTTATTTATGAGGGAAATTCTGAATCACCACTATGAAAGGAAAACAAAGGTCTCATCATAAGGGAAGTTTTTTAAAAAATTAAAATTAAACACTTCATCTAAAAAGAATTTTGTAAACCATCCGTGGTGCATTTACTAACTTATTATGTAGGAACTATTATTATTCTATTTTATAGGTTAGTAAATGGCATTAAAAAAGGCATAATGCCAACCCCCAAAATTCATCTGAGATGAAGACAGTATTGAAAGTGAAAACTAACCTTAGACCCAAGCCTTGGATCACTTACATAATCAAAGCAGAGTTTTAGGGAAACAAACTGAGCCTCAAAACAAACTGGATGGAAAGAGAGAGAAATAGGAAGCAAGGAAGAAAAGGCGTGAGATGGGACAGTAGAATGAAAAGGAGAAAAAAATCTAGACATCTAGATGTTACGGGCTGAGTTGTGTACCCCTAAAATTCGTATGTTGAAGTGGTAACCCCCAGTACCTCAGAATGTGACTGTATTTGGAGATAGGGTCTTTAGAGAGATGATTAAGTAAAAATAAGGTCATTAGAGTGGGCTTTAATCCAATATGATGGTATTCTTATAAGAAGAGGAGAGTAGGACACAGACACACACAGAGGGAGGGCCACGGGGAGAAGACGGCTGTCTGCAAACAAAGGAGAGAGGCCTCAGAAGAAACGAATCCTGCAGCCACCGTGATCTCAGAGTTCCAGCCTCCAGAAGCATGAGAAAATTAATTTCTGTTGTTTAAGCCACCCAGTTTGCAGTACTTTATTATGGCAGCCTTCACTAACTAAAACACTAGGAGTACTAACCACTCTGAGGAACATCAAGATTTAGAAATGCATTTGCCAAGCAGGATACTGAAGCAGGGGTAAAAAAGGGAGGTGTCTGAAAGAACTCTGAAATTTAAGGACTTCTCCCTCCAGACAGGGCCTTCTAACTGAACATAGGAGCAATGAGATATTTTAGAACCACCAGCTGCTTTTCTTTACGATTACTCCTAATTTCTAATCCCTGCTGGGCCAGAAATTATTTTTAAGGCTGATGTAAAATTCAGTAGTTTACAGAACATTCTTTCATGTTACGACTGCAATTATTATTAAGTTGGGGAGTAAACGGTCTACTCTTCAGAAATTCTGAAATGATAGTGGGTGTTAGTCTTCCAACATTCACAGAATTCTCCTGCAAATTTCTGCTCCTTTTTAAAGTTTTAATTATAAACAGGTTAAGCATTCAGAAAATAATTTTGCGACATGACACATACCACCAAGATTTAATCATAGTTAATAGATTTTTACATTTTCTTTAGCTCTTTTTATCTTTCTCTTTTAAAGAAAATAAATTATAGATTTGACTTAAGTTTATTTCTTACACCTTTTCTCTGCCTCCTTCCTGAGATAATTACTCTATATATTTTTAGACTTTAATATATATATACACATATATACAGACATATATACATATACATATGTACACACACACACAAATACATACATGTATGTACATATATACACACACGCACATATATTTCCTTATAATATATCCTTAAGCAACATATTATATAGTCTCCTGTTCTTTGAAAACACAGATAAATGGTAAACCTTTTTTTTTGGCTCAACATTATGCTGTTGAAATTTATCCTTGTTATAAATGTAGAATTCATGCAGTTCTGCCGAGGCGTAATCCACTGCATGAATAAACCGCAGGTTATGTATCAGTCACCCCGTTGATGGAAAATTAGGCTGCTTCACTTTTTCAGCTCTGATACACGGCGGCAATGAACATCTCTGCGTTCATCTCCTTATGCCAAGCAACTTTCTCTTTTTCTCTCTCCTCCGCGCAGTTCACAAACCTCCCCTCTGGCCTCAACCAGGGGATACCTCAGCCTCCTCCACCCCAGAGGCAGTGTCAACTCTTTGATGAATTTGCTGATATGGGCTAAACGGAGATAATTAAATCCTCTTTTATTTGTAACTTCGGCTCACATTTGAATCCAAGTCTCCAGATGTCGGGCAGCATGCGTCATTTAGTGGGAAATCGTATTAAAAGGACGGTACTGTGTCCTTGGTAAATGGGTTAATAATATGAGAAGGCAGTTAAACATTCCATTAATCATTACATTGCTTGAGGGAGAAAATATTAAACTTTGCTTCCTTACCTACTCTCAAAAGGAGTCACGAATCCTGACTCTGTTAATGAAGGAAAACTTGTTCTAAGGAATGAATCTGGTTGGGGAAGTACCACGAGATTTCCCATCAAACTCACCTAAGCTGCAATCATCTTTTGTTAAAGAAGTTGATTATGGGGAAAAGACTTAATGTCTTTAAATTATAGTGTTATTATAACATTTTTAGTTTGTTTTTTTTTTTTCGGTACGCGGGCCTCTCACTGTTGCGGCCTCTCCCGTTGCGGAGCACAGGCTCCGGACGCGCAGGCTCAGCGGCCATGGCTCACGGGCCCAGCCGCTCCGCGGCACGTGGGATCTTCCCGGACCGGGGCACGAACCCGCGTCCCCCGCATTGGCAGGCGGATTCCCAACCACTGCGCCACCAGGGAAGCCCCTAGTTTTTTTTTTTTAACCTGTGTGTTAAAATTCAGGACTTACACTTTGAAAGAAAGCAGTGCCATGGAAGCTGTTTCCTTCCCACCTCAAGGGAAGTGGCACCACGACAATAATGTGGTTGATTTAACCAGGTGTTCAGTGAACCATATATTGAACATTTATTATAATATGGTTGTCTATTATTTTGAGTGTTTATGATATGATGCAGTGACACTCACTTCACATACATTAACTTACTGAATATTCAAAATCATCTAACAAGATAGGAACTGTTATCCCCATTGTAGCGATGAGGACATTCAAGCACAGGGAAGTTCAGCAACTCACCAAAGTTCACAGAGCAAAACTGGACTGGAATCCAAGTCTGACTCAAGACCCTATGCTTCTACATCTTCTTTGGGACTACACTGTATGTTCCAGAGATACAAAGATGAACCAGGCACAGACACTCCCCTTGACAGGCTCATAATCAAGTGACAGAGAGAAGATGACCTTCATGAGCAAAGGGGTCAGGTCTACCTGATTTCCCAGTGTTCTCAGCACTTCCCAGGGCATGGAATATAACTCATATAACTTATGAGTTAATTAATGAAGGAATGACTCCCCCAATGAATGCAAGCGTGGTGTAAGCTTCACTAAAGAGGGGAAATGTGAGTCAGTGCTTGCAAGAAGATGATGATGTGTCCGGGAAAATCACTCTTGGTGGGGGAAATGGCAAATGCAAAGGGACGGCTGTCAGAAGGTACAGCTTGATGGGGAGCAATGAGAAGTCACAGTGACAGTAGACTATTTCCTCTTCTGACTTTGACACCCTGATTTCTCCTGAGGAACGAGCTCTTCCACACTCATCCTAAGTGATTCAGGTGGTATCAGTGCCCCACTGCTCAGCTCACATGTAGGACAAGGGCCCAGGCCTGGTCCATCAGTATATTCCATTCTCCTGAACTTGTGGATTGGTTAAGGGATGAGTCTTGGTTAAGGTCATGATACTTGCATGACCCAAGCAAGTATCTCAGAGTCACCCCAGAACTTCTGTTTGAACTATTGAGAAAGGGAAGTTCTCTTTTCTCTCCTCCATCTCCAGTTATTGAGCTCAGCCAATATAAACCTGGAACTGTCACTTAAAGAAGACCTTCTTGAGAATGAAGCCAAAGCAGATGGAGAAAGAGATGAAGTTCTAATCACATCCTTTGAGCCCTGGATCCAGCCATGCCTGAAGCCAGACCTATCCCTTCATTATCCAGATACATCATTCAACAAATTCTTTTTTGAAATAATTAACGTCGATATAGCACAGCGGTTCAAAGTCCAACCTCTGGAGTTAGATGGTTAATTTCAAGTCCCCCCTCTGTCATTACTAGCTGCAAGACCTCAGGATGACATGACACATATAAAGTGTTAGAACAGTGCCTGTCATGTAACTAACCTCAGTGTATGTTAGCCATTATTATGAAGGCAGTTTTATTAGCTGTCTTGTGACTTACAACCAAAATATCCCATGGTGGTCAGTTTCATGTGTCAACTTGGCTGTGCCGTAGTTCCCAGTTATTCAATGAAAGATTAATCTAAGTGTTGCTATGAAGATATTTTGTAGATGTGGTTAACATTTCCAATCAGTTGACTTCAAGCAAAGGACATTATCTTTGATAATCTGAGTGAACCTCATCCAGTTGAAAGGTTAAGAGCAAAACTGAGGTTTCCCTGCAGAAGAAGTTCTGCCTCAAGACTCAAGACATCAGCCTAGAATTTTCAGCCTGCTGTACAAATTTCAGACTTACAGACGTCATAATCATGTAAGGCAATTACTTAAAATAAATCTCTATCTATCTATCATCTATCTATCTACCTACCTATCATCCATCTATAATCTGCTCCCACTGGTTCTATTTCTCTGGCAAGTGCTGACCAATACAGATCCTTACTAACACCTTTTTTTTTTTTTTTTTTGCGGTACACGGGCCTCTCACTGTTGTGGCCTCTCCCGCTGCGGCGCACAGGCTCCGGACGCGCAGGCTCAGCGGCCATGGCTCATGGGCCTAGCCGCTCCACGGCATGTGGGATCTTCCCGGACCGGGGCACAAACCTGTGTCCCCTGCATCGGCAGGCGGACTCTCAACCACGGCGCCACCAGGGAAGCCCTTAATACCATTTTTTTAAAACTAGAAAAGAGAAACTAAGTAATTAATTTGGAGCCCAAATGATCTACCCTGATAAGCTAGGGTGCTCCAAATAAAGACTGTTAGCAAACTATCTTAAGACTACCACTTTTTTCCCTTACATTTAACAACAAATGATGCAGAAGGTGAGAAGCAGGGAAGGCAAATAAAATCTGAAATAAAATCATTGTTAGGGTTTAAGTTGACATATTGTATGATAGCAGGAGTTGGAAGGCACTTTGTGTTTTTCTGGGCCCTTGATAATTTTCTTGGTGCCAGAAAACTGTTCATGTTTTTTAAACACTGCAAAGTGTCTGCTTTTTCCCTTCAGCACATGGGAAATATCATCACATAAATGATCTAACTACATATAACTATACCAGAGAGATTGGGATTTATATTCATGAAGAACCCACAGACACATAATTCATCAGCGGTGCTGACATAAGTGAGTAGTCAAAGGGCCTCAGTGGGCCATAGATCAATTCTAAATCTTCGATATATTTAGTACACTGTTAAGTTATACAGCTCTTCATCTTGGAAACTGTCATCAAGGAGATTGCACTCTGGGCTTGTAACTGCTGAACTGTGGGGGCTGCATTTCATAGACTTGCATGTGGTCTGTGTTTCATTATATCTAAACACTATGTTTTCCCAATAATTCTGTAGTGACCTCAGTACTTCGGGCTTTATGTTGATTTATGGGGCATTCCAGATTCCAAGAGGAAACTTCCCAATCCCAGAAGGATCTGACCGAATGGACATATTATTTTGCTGCTAACATGAGTGGGCATAAATCTCTTCTCTCTTGTGTAGAAGCTTATTAGGGTGCCATTAAGCTAGTTACTGCCCCCATAGACTCAATATTGCCAAGTATTTTGAGAGAAGAAAGACAGGTGAGTAATTCATGTTCATATCACTGAGAAGATGGGGCCCTCTATCTCATCCCTATGTAGAATGCCATTGAATGAGCTAAGGATAAAAGCCACATCTAGACATTAAAAAAGAATAACTTCTTTATTACTAAATTATTAAATGGATCCTCCCAAACTTAAAACTTAAGTTGAGACTTTGAAGGAATATCTCTCACTCACTCCCCATTCATCCCACCATCCCTGCCTACTTTGTTCTCTGTCCCTGAGGCCCTAATAAGATACCCATAATAATAATTTAATGTAGATCTTCAACATTTTTCTTAATTAAAAATCAATCTGTGAAAAATATAAACTTCAACAAGCACACACAGGAGGAGACTACCGCTACTCAAGTCTAATTATCTAACCATTAGGCAATAAATGAGAATCGCTTTCTGATTGTATAATAAAATTAGTAAGAAGTGTGTTTTGCTATTGGAGGAGATCACTGGCTGGGCAGTTCCAAATTAGTTTTTGAAAATAAGATCGACATTTAATATGTACGCTAATTGATGTCAGACATTTCACAGGCATGTATCACTACTTCCTGCAATAATGTCCGAAAAAGACTTTACACTAAGACCCTTTCTAGGGGGTGTGTGATTGGAGCTAAGTGGGTTAGAGGGCTATTTTCAAATCACCTTTTGGAATATCTGGATGGCACATGTCATACCCCCCGTCTCTGTGAAGAGCCATGTAACCAAAGGAGTGAATCACTGTGGCCAGATTTATAATCAAAGAGCCTGATCTCCTGGCAACAGCCAACTGGTCCAGGAGTAGACCCCACATCAAAGTTGTACCTACCAGATTCTCCCTCTTGAGAATCTGGAATAGGGCCTTGGAATGCTGGTCAATTTCAAGGCAAGAGCCGGAAATGACAGGGCGAGGGCAGCCATCTCTCTTTGTGTAAAAAGAAGCAAAGAAAACTAAAAGAAGGAAATGAAGCCAAAACGCACAGCTATCAGACATGTAACAATAAGAAGAAGGAGAACGAGAGACAAGCATCCTTCCTGTTTCCCGATGGGCTTCCGGTTCCTGATTCTTGTTCCTCAGGAGACATGGCTTTACCTTTTCTCTTGAAGTCTGAGACACGTGAATGTTCTTTGTTGACATGAAGCAAACAGACTGCCAGATATTTCTCCAGGAAAGATGGGTATATTCAGGATCAGAAGAGAATTGCAGTTCGGGGTCTGCAACCATGGCGAGTCACGTGCAAGTCCCTGGAGGGCACGAGAAGGAGAACGCTTCTGTAGGGAGTGAAAGGAAGTTGGGAGGGCTGTAAACAAAGAGCCCATGGTTTTCACTGGCTGAGTCCTTGCCAAAAAAGGAGAGGAATCTTTCTTCTTCCTGCTGGGCTCTGTTATCGCCACAGAGCATGAGAACTCCCCCTCAGGTCTCCCAACTCTATTGAATTCAAATGTCTCTTTAATAATTTTTTACCACCTATCACAAATTCACTTTTTTTCTCTAAGCTAATTTAAAATGATTTGTTACATTCAAACACACAAGACCAAATCAAAAACAGAGAAGACTAGGGATGACTTTTATGCCAATCCAAAAGAAATCACTGCCTACACAACGAAAAAAATCATACTTTTACTTAAAGCCATCGAAGAGGTGTGGACACCAAGAAATCTAGAAGTAAAAAATCCAGAGGGATAAACTCCTCCTAGGTAAGCAAGGATGCTTTCATTTCAGAATGTCTAGTATTTTCGAGGTCTACCGGATTCAAGGTGTAGAATTCACGTGGTACTTGGTTGTGTTCTACTCAGGAGGGGCTTAAACTCAGCTTCAAAGTGTTTAAACCCCGAGGTGAACTGAGTTTAACTGAACTCAACTTCTGATAAGATCACAGATATCAGCACTCGGGCTGTCCAAGAAGTTGAGCGCCAGGCTCAAAAGCAAAGAAGCCACCTCACACTTATTAGGATGGTTACTACCGAACAAAGAGAAGATAGCAAGGATGTGGAGAAATTGGAACATCTGTGCACTGCTGGTGGGAATGTAAAGTGGTGCAGCCACAGTGGAAAGCATTATGGAGGTTCCTCAAAAAATTAAAAACAGAATTACCATATGATCCAACAATTTCCCTTCTAGGTATATATATATCCAAATACATATCCAAAAGAATCGAAAGCAGGAACTTGAAGAGATATTTGTGTACCTACATTCATAGAAGCATTATTCACAGTAGCCTAAAGGTGAAAGTAACACAAGTATCCATCAACAGATGAATGGATAAACACAATGGGGTATAATATGTACAATGGGATATTATTCAGCCTTAAAAAGGAAGGAAATTCTGACACATGCTACAACATGGATGAGCCTTGAGGATGTTATACTAAGTGAAATAAGCTAGTCACAAAAAAGACAAATACTGTATGATTCTACACATATGAGATACCTAGAGGAGTCAAAATCTTAGAGACGGAAAGTAGAATGATTATTAGGGGCCAGGGGTGGGGTGGGGAACTGGGGAGTTATTGTTTAATGGGTAGAGTTTCAGTTTTTCAAGATAAAGAGAGTTCAGGAGACTGGTTGCACAGCAATGAGAGTATCCTTAACACTACCAAACTGTACACTTAAAAATAGTTAAGATGGTAAATTTTATGTTATTTGTATTTTATCACATTTTCTTAAAAAAAGCAAAGGTGCTCTGATTCCAGATATTTCACATCTAAGATGTTGTTAAATGATTAAAGTCAGAAACCTTCCCCAAATCCGCTCAACCCCTGATTTGATCCAACTGATGAAACAGTTCACATTAGCTGACTGAGGAAGGAAAGGGCATTCTCTTTCAGCCTCCACTGTTCTCCTAGGTTCAGGATCCCAAACACAATTTAAAAAATTACAAGATAAGCCAAGAAGTGAGAGGGGACCCCTAAATGAAGAGAAAATTCAGTCAGCAGAAAGAGATCCACAACTCTCAGCCAGAAGCAGACATCCTGGAGGTTCCAGGACCCTCCTTCTTAGGAACGACAATACCTTCTGGGCCTACAAGAAACTCTGATCTGATCTTTTACTCAGATTTGCAAACCACATCAGTGATGTTGAGTGTGAAGAAGAGACCACGGACGGTCTATGGTAGACGGATCTTCAGTTGAATTAATCTTTAAGATGAGTTATTTTCTAGTCCTTGTCAATCCAACTTGTTTTATTGGACACTTGTTATACACCAGCATGCCAGTAGCTAGGGGTGGGTAGAGTTGACAAGATTTGGAACTGCTCTTGGGAAGCTTGTGTGAGTTTCTCGTGGGTTTTACAATGATAACTGGCACCATTTCTTCCACTCATTCCGACAATTATTAGTAAGATAGGGAAAGACATCGATTTTCAGCACTTATTACATGGCAGTTTACAGCATATTTCACCCCCCACACCAATATAATGAAAGTAGGTAATATTATTCCCTTTTTACAGACAAAGAAACTGAGGTTTCAGGAGGATAAACAACTTGGCAAAGGTCATTTATGTAGGAGGTGAAAGAACTCTGATTCAAATCCTGGTTGGCAGGTGTACTAAACCATGGTCTTCAATTGCTTTTTGTTCCCTATCCTTCTTCATTTTTGAAAATCTCTATCTATCATGACATATTAAGCTAACACCTACATCTTTCCATCTTAAGTTGAAAAGGATGCAATTTCTGTAATATTGAAAGCACCGACTCTTAAAAAGTAAGATCACTCTTTATATTTATGTGAAGGAACATAAATATCATTCCAACTTGACACCCACAGGCATCCGTTTCAGAAATAAAAGAACAAGTATGTTCCTCCAGCAGTCAGAAATTTTAAATGGCTTGCCTTTTCCCTTGAAATTGTTTTGCTATTCCACATCTGCCGTAGAATTTTATTCTAAGATAAGATATTTGGGGCTTCCCTGGTGGCGCAGTGGTTGAGAGTCCGCCTGCCGATGCAGGGGATGTGGGTTCATGCCCCGGTCCAGGAAGATCCCACATGCCGCGGAGCGGCTGGGCCCATGAGCCATGGCCGCTGAGCCTGCACGTCCGGAGCCTGTGCTCCACTACAGGAGAGGCCACAGCAGTGAGAGGCCCACGTACCGCAAAAAAATAATAATAATAAGATATTTTTATGCTTAAAAATATCAACCTACTTCTCTGCAACAAAGATATGTAAGGCAAACTAAAATGTTAAACTTTTGTTTACATTTCCTATAACCATAAGCCCTGTGGCATTAAAATGTTTCACTCAATTGATTTGTAACTACAATTATTATTAACTCATGACGAAGCCAAACAATATATATGTCTGGCAAATGTTAGTAGGAAATTTATTCCAAGTGCATCTCTTTAATGAGATGGATGGACGGCTGGACACAGGGTGAGGGTGCTTTGCCCTGACTTGATTAAAGGCTGCTTCCCTTGTACCCAATTTT
Source organism: Aethalodelphis obliquidens (assembly GCF_003676395.1). Lineage (NCBI taxonomy): Eukaryota > Metazoa > Chordata > Mammalia > Artiodactyla > Delphinidae > Aethalodelphis > Aethalodelphis obliquidens. The sequence goes on from NW_020838001.1 coordinate 7,852,630, forward strand.
CCCACTTTGTCTTTATCCCTTTTATTCGTTTGTTTTTTAAGAAATGTGGAAATTTAGTCTTCAGGGCAATACACAAGAGTAAGATTCTGGTTGAGACAGACCTTTCTTTGGTAAACTGGGAAGAAGGCCATTTTAAAAGAGAAACAAGAAAGGAGGATGAGCATGATACTTTAATCAAGGCACCTTCTCAGTTGTAGGAAAGAGAACAAATGAACATGGAGGTTCTTGAAAAAGATTTCCTTAAAACAAACCATGCATACAAACTCCTTGTGAAGCCCCTCTTTGGGACTTTTTCTTTAAATGACCTCATTCTGTTGCAAGGTTTCTAAGCACTGTCTGCCCAATTATAACCACTGAGAGAAATTAAAGTACTCCTGTCTAACCTCCAGGAGCACCAAAGACGATAACTAATAGATCAGAAGTAAGGCCCAAGCATTGTTATTATAAAATATTTCCCAGATGAATGTAATATGAATCCAGAGAACCACTGCCTAAAGCCTTCTTTCCTTTTTTTTTTTTTTTTTTTTTTGCTGTACGCGGGCCTCTCACTGCTGTGGCCTCTCCCGCTGCGGAGCACAGGCTCCGGACGCGCAGGCCCAGTGGCCATGGCTCACGGGCCCAGCCGCTCTGCGGCATGTGGGATCTTCCCGGACCTGGGCACGAACCCGCGTCCCCTGCATCGGCAGGCGGACTCTCAACCACTGCGCCACCAGGGAAGCCCCTTCCTTCCTATTAAACTGAGGTTAGAGTCTAAAGTTTTCAGTTACACTCTCCAAAATGGTACCCACTAGCCACATATGGCTACTGAGCAGTTGATCAGTGGCCAGTCCAACCTGAGAGGTGCTGTACATGTAAAATACATACAAACTGGATTCTAAAGGCTTAGTATGAAAAAAAAAAGAATGTAAACTATTTCGATAATTTTTATTGTGATTGCTTGTTGAAATTATGCTACACTGAATATACTGAGTTAAATCAAATCAAATAAATATTTTAATTTAGTATATTTAATTTCATATGGTTAATTTAATTATTAATATTTAACATTAATTTTATGTAATAAAATAATGTAATAAAATAGATCATTAAAATTGATTTTACTTATTTATTTTTACTGTTTTTTATTTTCTCCTAGAAAATGTAAAATTACATAAATTGTTTACATTATATTTCTTTGGGATAGTACTAATCTAGAGCACAGAAAAAAATAACCCTAAATTACCCCTTAAATCACCCATAAGATACAGCATTCTTCCTTATACAGTAATTTTTTTTTGTTTTTTTTTGTTTTTTTTTTTTGCGGTACGCGGGCCTCTCACTGTTGTGGCCTCTCCTGTTGCAGAGCACAGGCTCCGGACGCGCAGGCTCAGCGGCCATGGCTCACGGGCCCAGCCGCTCCCCGGCATGTGGGATCTTCCCGGACCGGGGCACGAACCCGTGTCCCCTGCATCGGCAGGCGGACTCCCAACCACGGCGCCACCAGGGAAGCCCCAGACAGCTTTTCTTAATGGCACAGAGCACAAGGTAAGTTCTGACATAGCTGATTTTGTTCAATGGTATTGACAAATCTGGGAGATGAGGGAGCGTCATCTCCAAAAGGTGTCTGGACTGCAAGCATTTCTCCCCAACGGCAACCTCCACACATGGTCACCATCATCTTTCTCCTGGGCTAATGCAACAGTATTGTTCCATCTACTGACCTGCTCAATTCATCCCTCCTTGATTCCCTATTACGCGTTTTTTGTCCAGCATCCGCGTTGATCCTTTAAAACCTAAGTCAGATGGTGTCACTTCTCTGCTCAAAATCCTCCAGTGTCTTCTCCCATCATTCATACTAAAATTCGAAATCCTTATGGTGAAAAAACACAAAAAGTCCCATGATCTTGCCTCTGATTGCCTTACCTACCACCCCTCCCATCGGTCACTCAGTTCAAGTCACATTGCAGTCCCTCCATTCCCCAAACACATCAAGAATCCTCCTACCTCAGGATCTGACACCTCCTGTCCCTTTGCCTTAAGTACTCTTCCTCCAGTTTGCTACATGGCCCAATACCATCCTTCCTTCAGATCTGCTCTCAACAGGGCAGAGCTCCCTAACTTCTGACCTGAAATGGCACATCCTGAGACCCTGCTAACCTTTTCTCAGAGCATTTATCATCACATGCCATGTAGCATGTCTGTGTGTTTACTTATGTGTCCCCCACTAAAATGTAAAGGTCATGAGTGAGGGGACCTTGTCTTTCTTGGTCAATCTCTGCCTCCCCATTTCCTAGCACAGTGGGAGCCACACAGGCATCAATAAAGATTTGTGAATGAACATCATATATGAGAAAACAGAGACTTGGAGATGTTTAAATAAATTGCCCAAGATCTTTTAATTTGAAACAAAATCTTATGATTCTAGGTTTAATTAATCTAAGGTAAACTGGAGGATTTATTACAGCAGAAAATGGAAAGATGGATGGTTCATGAATAACTGCATCTTTTGATCATAGCCACACCTACTGGGTCCATGTACAGATTGCACAAATTACCTACAGATAATTCAACAAAGTTCACATTCAATGATTCAGAAAATATATTTTCAAATATTAAATGTAGGAAAATTTTGAGACAGTCCGATAACAACTCTAGCAATGATCTACCACCTCTCTAGAAAAATCCAAGAGCTTCTTGGATGCACACCAACTGAGAATGCAGAGAAGTACACAATTGCCAATGCATTCCAGAGAAGACTAGAGTCTTATCCTCCCTGCCAGAATTACATACTTGTTTTTCTGAGCCCGCACATTGATTATTTAGAACTAATAATGGTTTCTACTAGGTCAAGGGTTGGTGCGTTTCAAGGGCAGTTAAAAGCTCATTTGCTAGTAACCAGTTTGCTCTTAGATACCTATATGCCATATTTCTTCTTGGTTGTATTTATTTATTTCCAATTTAAGGATCTTTAAAATTGTAATATGCTTTACAATTCATTTCACAAGAAACTTGAGGTAGTTCGCCTCCAAGATCGTCCTCAGTGATTCCCGCCCTCTAGTATGGCATTTCCTCTCTCACTGAATAGGACTGACTACGATACTGCAGAAAGGACAGAGTGTGACTTCCAAAGCAAAGGTCATAAAAAGCACTGTGGCTACCGTTTTGCTTTCTTGGCTCACTGGCTCTGGGGGAAGCCAGCTGCAATACCACAAGAATACTTAAGCAGCCTGTGGAGAGGTCCTTGTGTTGAGGAACCGGGTCCTCCCGCCAACAACGAGCACCACACAAATGAACCTTCTTGGAAGTGGATCTTCCAGCCCTGGTCAAGCCTTCAGGTGACGCAACCCCAGCTGACATGGTGAGTGCAACCTCAAAAGAGACTCCCAACCAGAACCACCAGCTAAGCTGATCCTGAATTCCTGACTCAAGAAACCAGGTGAGATAAGCAATGATGTTGTTCTCAGCCATTTTGGAGTGATCTGTTAGGTAGCAATGGATAACTAATATGCTGTATCCATCTTAGCAATGGATAACTAATATGCTATAAAAAGAAAGGCACATGCCTTCACTCCCTATGTGACCTGGGCCAAATTCTGGTTGCTAACTACAACGTAGCTACAATCTCAACAACATTTAAGAGTATTGTTTTTCAAGCATTTCAAGATAGTCAAACCAAAAATTATAGACTTGATTGATACTGAAAAGTTAGGCGTAGCTTGGCTGCTGTGATGCTTCCAAAGCATGGTTTGAATAAAATAAATCATTCTCTAGGCTGATTTATTTAATAATCTATAAAAACCCAGGAGCCAAAAATCAATATTTCACTAAGCCTAAGTATTAACCCACAGCCCCTTTTTGTTTACACACGTGAATTAGCCCTCGCTTTCCTAGATAATTTTGACCTTCGTGGCAAGTTCTATTATTGGATTTTGAAAGGAATGATCTGTTTTGGTGCGATTTCTTTTTTAGGTCTTCAAGTTGCAAGACATTAAAATTATACTTTATTGGAAGAACAAGTGTAGTTAATACCTGATCACATTTTCCTACTGCGAGCTGTGAACAAAGGATAAATGCTAATTTGTCACAGTAGATCCATATTGAGTGGATATACGTATTTTCTCTTGGAGGAAAAAATGTCCTACAGAACTAGAAATTAATTGGATTAATATGTTCCTATTGACAAAATTCTTTACTTATATCAGTCTAAACAGATGTTAAGAAAAAGAATCAAAAGAATAGATTCAATTACGTCATCACTTCTTATAGGAAAATCTAATAAAATCTATGTCTATAAAATCGACTTTATGTAAGTTAAAATGAATATTTGCATCCTATCAGATTTAATTATCATTATGGAGTTGAGTACTTACAAATAGGAAAGAGAATATAATTTAGATATTTCAAATTGATAAGTTTACCTTTATCTGAGATATTTTTAAAACATTATATTTGATTTCAGCTTCTAAAGTCAAGAGCTCTAATCCAATCTCTTTCTGCTTTAAAACTCCCTGCAATCGGGCTTCCCTGGTGGCGTAGTGGCTGAGAGTCCGCATGCCTATGCAGGGGACATGGGTTCGTGCCCCAGTCCGGGAAGATCCCACATGCAGCAGAGCGGCTGGGCCCATGAGCCATGGCCGCTGAGGCTGTGCGTCCGGAGCCTGTGCTCCTCAACGGGAGAGGCCACAACAGTGAGAGGCCCGCGTACCACAAAAGAAAAAAAAAAAAAATTCCCTGCTATCCTTTCTTTTCAAATCCTTTGTTTAGGCTTGGTCTAAAAATATTATTCCTAAATATTAAATTGCAATTCCTTGTCTCATATCCTCTTTGAGTTTTTCAACAAAGTGTTAACCCTTCTAAAAAACCTTTTGGTAAGTATTATTCTCCAAAACAACTTATCCTAATACTCAAAACAGCTGGAATTCTGAAAAAAAAATCATTTGTTCAAAGCTGTGTCCCTGTCCCCAGTACAATGCCTGGCACAATTAGTCAAGAAAAAGAAATAAAAGACTTCCAAATTGGAAAGGAAGGAATAAATTGACTCTGTGTACAGATGATATAATGTTATATATAGAAAATCCTAAAAACTCCACCAAAAACCCTGTTAGAACAAATTCAGTAAAGTTGCAAGATACAAAATGAACATGCAGAAATCAAGTGCGCTTCTATTCACTAACGATAAAATATCTAAAAAAGAAATAAAGGAAACAACTCCTTTTGTGGTAGCATCGAAAACTTAGGAATAAATTACTTAGGAATAAATTTAACTTAGGAAATACTTAGGAAGAAATTTAACCTAGGAGGTGAAAGATCTGTACACTGAAAACTATAAGAGTTTGATGAAAGAAATTGAAGAAGACAAACGGAGAGATACCCCATGTTCCTGGATCAGAAGAATTAATACCCAAAACCATCTATTGATTCAATACGATTCCCATCAATATTCTAATGGCATTTTTCATGGAAATAGAAAAACAATCCTAAAATTCCTATGGAACCACAAAAGACCCCAAATAGCCAAAGCAATTCTGATAAAGAACAAAGCTAGAGGCATCACAATTTCTGATTTCGAACTATATTACAAAGCTATGATAGACCAATGGAACAGAACAGAGAGCTCAGAAACCAAACCATGCATATACACTCAATTAATATTTGACAAGGGAGTCAAGAATATTCAATGGGGCCAGGATAATGTCTCTAATGAATGAGAACACTGGATAATCACATAGAGAAGAATGAAATTGGACCCCTTACACCACTCACAAAAATTAGCTCAAAATGAATTAAAGAGTTAAATATAAGACTTAATACCTCAAAACTGAAAAAAAAACCCTCAGAACTCCTACAAAAAAGATAAGGAAAAAGCTCCTTGCCATTGGTCTTGGCAACAACTTTTTGGAACATAACACCAAAAGCACAAGCAACCAAGCAAAAATAAACAAGTGGGACCACATCAAACTAAAACGCTTCTGCACGGCAAGAGAAGCAATCAGAGTGGGAGAAAATATCTGCAAGCCATCTATAGGATAAGGAGTTAATATCCAAAATATATAAGGAACCCATACAACTAAATAGCAAAAAAGGGGAAAAAATCCAATTAAAAAATGGGCAGAGAACCTGAATAGACATTTTTCCAAAGAAGACATACAAACGGTAACAAGTACATGAAAAAATGCTCAACATCACTAATCATCAGGAAAATGCAAATTATGTAATAATATAATTATAAAACCACAATGAGATATCACCTCACACCTGTTAGAATGGCTATTATCAAAAAGACAAGAGATAAGTGCTGGTGAGGGTGTGGAGAAAAGGGAACATTTGTGCACTGTTGGTGGGAATGTCTTTTTGTACAGCTGCTATAGAAAACAGTATAGACATCTGGGTATACACTGTGCCCTCCGTATCCATGTATGCAGAACCTGTGGATACAGGTGTCTGTTCTTTGGATTCTTCTTTGAATGAGCTGTAACTTCTTTATTTGTTCCATAATTAATTAATAAGTAAAATTAAATCTTTGACACATCTTCATTTAATATTTGTATGAGAAAAAGGTTTTGCCTCTTCAGGGGACTTCCCTGGTGGTCCAGTAGTTAAGAATCTGCCTTCCAATGCAGGGGACGTGGGTTCCATCCCTGGTCAGGGAACTTAGATCCCACATGCTGCAGGGCAACTAAGCAACTAGAGAGAAGCCCGTGCACTGCAACGAAAGATCCTGCATGTCGCAACTAAGACCCGACACAGCCAAAAATAAAATAAGATTTTGCCTTTTCCAAACATTGCCCTTGAATAGCATAAACACCCTCCATGGTAGAATCATATGCTCCAAGCATTCAACCTGTCACCCAATTTCAACATCCATTTGTTGAGTTAATTAAACCAATTGCCACACAGCCAACCCTATAACCTTGCACACAAACAACCTCAGAAAGCAATCTCTAAACCGATATTTGTAAGGTCTGAACTACAGAACAAAGCTGCAACAATTCCACGTGATCCTCTTTTATAGAAGATGCTTTATGCCTACAAACCACTACTTAATCATTTCTCACTGTTCACACCCCGGATGACACACCCCCAATCTCGCCTGCTCTCTCTAAGGGATCTTAGTGGAGTATAGGAAAGGCATACCTAGAACAAAGGTGTGCAAACTACCAGAAAACAGCACATACGGAGGAGGGTCATGCAGAAGGTTGTTTGCACACACCCAAGCTTCCTTTTCTCAGTTTTGAGAGAAGAAAAAAAGGCATGAATAAAATGTGCTTAGTACATTTTGATAACTAGAGTCCGCCTCTCTGCTTCACTGTCACCTGACCTTGTATCTCTTTGCTCATGGCCTCTCTAAACAGCATCTGCAAAATGTAAATTACCCTGCTGAGGAAGGACAATTTTCAAGTTTTAACCTTTTTAGAGATGACTTCAGAAGCACCTAGACATGCAGCAGATGTTGGTCTAGCATCCAAGGATGTTAAAATTCCCATGAGAACTTTTTAGTGTGTTTTACAACTACAGGGTCTGCTAGAACTTCTGAAGGTAGGTCACCCACATAGCCTAAGTATATTCAGGGCTCTAAGGAAGTGTAGATTACAGCCAATTACAAACCTATTTATTTAAAATGTGCTAAGAATAATGATATTCAGCAAAGATATGTTTGAATCACTGTTGGTCCCTCTGTACTTCTGGGTATTTTCAAGACCTTCTCCTGAATCAAGTCAGCACAAGGGGGGGCTGTGTGACCTCATCACATTCCATTATTTCCTCTCTGGCCCCCCACTTCCACCGCAGACTGTTATACTAAATTGGATTTAAGATATCCACAGGTATTTAAGAGAGAACCACAGGTATTTACGTGAAATTTTCTGTATTCTCCTACTAGAAAAAGAGATGTAAAAATTCCCCCAAAAACATGGTATATCTTTTGAGCACTGGATAATTTTTAAATTAAGGTAAGTAATTTGTTTCAATTTTCTCATTACCTGCTGGAAGCTCAGAGCCAAATTTGTACCTCGGCTACAAATGTGTAAAATGGTACGGATCAATAATAATAAATGAATAAGAGTATAGATCAGTATGTTCTAGGGCTTTTTTTGCATTTTTTTTTCTGGCTTCGTCTTACCACAGACTTTCAGGTTTTGCTATTTTTCTTCACCCTTATACCTTAAATCTTTTCTGTAATATGACAGTGTCTTAGGAAAACAGGTAGGGAGGGAAATAGTTAAAATATTAAGTAAACTGACAAATTCATCAGCTGTATTAAGTAATAACCTTGATTCTACTTGCACTACATAATCCTGAAAGCATATGTTATTTTCATTATTAATGAAAGATACAAGTGTATTATTTAAATTAAGATTTCACATGGATTTTTTTTAATGACGTAAGTATACATTCTAGCCACATATATGCAACATCTTTTTTTTTCCTGGAAATTTCACTTTTCAGACTGAATTAGATAACTTCAACGTTAAAAATGACAAAAGCAGGTTATGTGTTGCGAAAATGTATTAATAAGGACTCTTCATGGCAAGTAACAGAAATCCGGCTCAAAATGGCCTAAGAAAAAACTGGAATATATTGGCTCATGTAAGAAATAACCAGAAATAACCAGGTGTAGTTGTATCCACAGGCTTAATGATGTCATCCAGTGTTATCAATCTCAAGGCTCTGCTTTGCTTGTATTGGCTTCATTCTCAAGAAGGCTTTTTCTGCCTAAAAATAATGTTTGCCAGCAATTTCAAGTTTATATCTCATCCACTGGTTTAACAACCCCACTTCTAAACACCAAATTACTAGTAGTAGAACACATTTATAGAATCCTCATAAATTACAGTAACTCTATTAGAGAAAGCAATGGCCTTATTGCCATTAAATACTGTTTTATGATTGTTAAATGAATATTTAGCAGATTAACGGACAAAAAAGCATCCATAATATATTTCCAAAATCAAAGTCTCGATGGAGAAGAAGCTTCTTTTGAGAAGCAAATTATCTCTGCAGAAGTTCTAGCAAATGAGGTAGGACTTCCTTTTTCTTTAGTCAGTTTCACTTAACCTCTGGGCATTTGGCCACCTCTATACAATCAGTGTTTTTGTTTCTCTTACGTTTTCAGTTTCAAGTCACCGAGCCAAAGCCCATGATGAATGACTATTCCATGACTTCCTGGCTTCAATTTTGGGGAGATAAACAATACTAGGATTTATAGTTAATATATTTAAGATATTATAGGAAAGCACAACAGTGTAAGGAGGACCAGTGAGTTCTGACAATAAGAGATGAAAGAACTTGGCACGTTCTTTGGGTCTTGGCTAGGAGGTATTTGGCTCTGAGAAGGGCTCATACCTGCCAGGCTAAATCAGGGCAATCATAGTGATGCATTTATAACAGCAAATGCAGTTTCAATTCACAGAACAAAATCTGGGATAATACACATTGCCCCTGACAACAATCATTTTATAATTTTCACTTCTACTAGGTAACTATGGAAGGAAAAAAAGATTTATTTGTGTGTATGTATATATCCATATACACATATTATATCTATACCTATATTGTATCTACATCCATATTTATTCCATTTTCTCTTGGCATTGAGGTAAAAACAGTAGATTGGAGGTAGGGTGAGAAAGGATCTAAAACCATTTATTCTCTGAATTTCAACCACATCTCCCAAATCTGAACATGCCTGATTCTTATCGAGACCCCAGCAAAAATATTCTTATTTTGGAGAATATGAAGTGAGGGGAAGAGAAAAGAGAGAGAATGCAAGGGTGGGAAAGAGCCAACAAAATTGTTTGCGCTTCTCAGAAACAGGGGAGTGGAACTGAAGATGCCCAAAGCAGCAATAAGCAGGTATACCGCTGGTATTTTTTGAGCACTTACTATTATATGTATCTGGCTTTGTAAGCTTGATCTGATCGGATCCTCATGGCAACGTGTAACGGACATTGCTCGTGCTTCACGTCACATCCCTTTGGCTTCTGATTACATCTGCAGCTGCAGTGGCCAGTTCTAGGCAGGCTCAGGTTCACCTTGTTCCAACAGAGTCCAGCCTCAGGGACATCAGAGTCTTTGCTTCTGCCCCCTGGGAGCACACTCAGCACAAGAAGAATTAACGCTACTGGGGACGTACTTCAACCAATGGGGATCCTGCCTCCCATCCTCCCACTGGACAATTCTGGGAGGTATTCCCCATGCTTCTCAGGAGGTCCTTAATCAAAGACCCTTGTAATGACTTTTCTTACTCTTCCCACCACCTCATTCCCAATATCAAGGATCCACCCCCAGGGACTTGCCTGGTGGCGCAGAAGTTAAGAATCCGCCTGCCAATGCAGGAGGCATGGGTTTGAGCCCTGGTCCGGGAAGATCCCACATGCTGTGGAGCAACTAAGCCCGTACACCACAACTACTGAGCCTGTGCTCTAGAGCCCGCGAGCCACAACTACTGAGCCCGCGAGCCACAACTACTGAGCCCGCGGGCCTAGAGCCCGTGCTCCACAACAAGAGAAGCCACCACAATGAGAAGCCTATGCACTGCAACAAAGAGCAGCCCCTGCTCGCCGCAACTAGAGAAAGCCCGCGTGCAGCAACAAAGACCCAATGCAGCCAAAACTAATTAATTAATTAATAATTTTAAAAAAAGGATCCACTCCCACTTACACTACCTCCACCCCTGTCCTAGTCTCAGGCTCTGTTTTCAAGGGAATCCAAGCTAAGACATAATCTTATTACAACCTCCACTGGACAGTTAGGGAGACTGAGGCCCAGGGAAATTCAGTCCAGTGTTACAAAGCTGGTAGGAAACACAGCCAGGATTCAAGCCTAGATCCGAGAGGGATCAAAACCCCTGTGTTCACCCCTGCCCAATGCTGCCTTCTGAAACACAGTTAACCCCGTGCTTCACCTCTTCCTCTTCCTCTATGAATCGTCAGAAAGATAATAATTCATGAGGCCTCTGTGCTGCAACACTTCCTCTCTATGTCTTTGAGGAGCTCTGTGAGAACCCATTTGCCCTGTTGGAAAAATCCAGCTCCGTGCTGGGTTCTATAGAGCTAATGATGTTGGGAAATTCAGATCCATTCAGTGGGTCAATAAATATTTATTAAGAGCTCACAACGTGCTCTTTGCCATGGTGCAGCTGCTAAGGGTAAATTAACGAAGGGCGGCCCCACCTCTCAAGGAGTTGCAATAGGGGAAATGACATATGTACATCAACAATGCTGAGCGTGGCTACTGCACAAAGCAAGCAACTAATCCAGCTAGAGAAAGCTGGAGGTGAGGTGGGGAGAGGTTATCAGGAAAGATTTCTAGAGCCGCGCTTCCCAAACTTTTACGTACATTCAAATCCCCTGGGGATCACGTCCAAATGCAGTAAGTCTGGGCCAGCACCTGAGCGTCTGCATTTCTAACATGCTCCCTGCCGGTGCTGATGCTGCTGTTCCTGAGCCTGGGCCACACTTAGAAGAGCAAGGTTTCAAATGCCCCCTGGGCTGTGATGTTAAGAGATTATGTTTTCTTAAGGAAATATAGTTAATTGTGGTTTTCAGGAAGAGCCATCCTATTGTCAAAAAGATTGGGTAGAATGAGATTTAAATCTGTGAGGGCTTCCCTGGTGGCGCAGTGGTTGAGACTCTGCCTGCTAATGCAGGGGACATGGGTTTGAGCCCTGGTCTGGGAGGATCCCACATGCCGCAGAGCAGCTGGGCCCGTGAGCCACAACCGCTGAGCCTGCGCGTCTGGAGCCTGTGCTCCGCAACGGGAGAGGCTGCGATAGTGAGAGGCCCACGCACCGCGATGAAGGGTGGCCCCCGCTTGCCACAACTAGAGAAAGCCCTGGCACAGAAACGAAGACCCAACACAGCAAAAATAAATTAATGAATTAAAATCTGTGAGAACTTAATTCAAATAGTTCATGATTGGGTATTAGCTTGGAAATAAATTTACAAGGAAGATAATAAAAGTCTAAATATGATGCTCATGCTAAGCATTTCTTCACAAGAAAGAAACACATGAAACAGAAGGGCATGAACTGCTTCTTTCCTTTCCTTGTAGTGATATCTCAATCTGATTTGCAAGGGGGAAATTTCTCAGAGTAGCCGGCAGGCTTTAAGTCCATGAGTCCAGAGGCCATGTGTGTTTTGTTCCCTGCCTGATGTCAAACACAGGGATGCTGTTCCGTAAATACTGATAATTAAAAGAACAATGGCACCTATTTTGTTCAGAGCTTACTATGAACTAGCGCTTTATGTATAGTACATCATTTAATCCACACAATCCCACTCGTTAAATGCTATAATCATCCTCATTCTACAAGGAAACAGAGGCTCATACTTAGGTAGACTGGAGCTAGGTAACTACGTCTATCTAAGTAAATGGTAGAGCAGACAACTAGCTTTGAATCCAGGCAATTAGACTCAAGGGTTTATGTTAGCATTCGAGGATAACTTAAAAGGAGATATAATCATGACATACAATTAAAAAGTAAACAAGTGTCAAAGATTTTACTTATTAGTGAGAGAACCAATAGCTTTTACAATGGTTCAAAAAGAATCAAAGTGCCACGTTTTTATAATCAGAAAGGAAAGCTAGTCACAAAACTAGCAAAACTGTCCTACATCCACAGCCTAATAATCAACTGCATTCTACCAAACAGAATTTGCTTTTCTATGGACAGGAGTGCTTCGCATTACTATCAGCTTTCTTGGCTGATAAGAGTTGTGAAATGGATGAGACAAAGACACACAAAGGCAGGGAGAACCTTTATGGATGGGCTAGTTGGGACACCCATGAAATTTCAAAGTCTTTCACAATATTCCTTATACGAGTAATCACGTTGCTATATTCTGTCTCTCTACATAAGAAAATGAAAACTAAGTGGCAAATATTTAGAGGGCAGAGCTCAGGGTTCTTTCTGATGGGAACAGTGATTTCTAATACTGTCTTTCAGTGCCTGGTGAAACTGTATAAAGCAAACTGAGGTCTAAGTAAATACTGGTTGATGTTCTTTGTTAATTCAGAGACCAACTGACCAACTGCCCCAGGCTATAATCTCTCTGTCCTTGGCCCTGGGATGGGGTATAAGAAAACGGTAATTGTGATGACAGAGAAACTGCATAATTGGCAATTTCACAAGGATTTTTGGCCCAAATATTAACTCGTGGCAAATTTCTAATTAATTATTCTAGGTGACACATTCTGCTCATAACAAAACTCCCAATTTAACTTAGGTCTGTCAGTTATATTTACTTTTTACATCTTGTTAGAGTACAAAGAACTTGGTCCAGCGTTACCACTGAAGGTCAGACTTTGGTGTCACCCCAGTAGACATTTACCTGCGTTGTGGTTTTGGCAAGTGGTCTTCAGAGTTAAGAGGCCACATTGCAACAACGTCCCTTGGAAAGCCTTTGTTTCCTTGGCCCACTTCAAAGATATGGACAATCTGACCTGTTAGAAGCATCACCCCCCTTTCCCGGAGCTCACAGAGAACAGCTTTCTTTCCATGAAGGTCTTCCTTTCCACGCACACAAACATGGCGCATAGAAGTCAGGTGTTTTTAGAGCACTGATCTCCCAAGACTGGAACAAAAAGATTCAGGAGGCTCTCAACCTTCCCAGACATTGCTTACTAATGTTTCCCATTAAGTACGCCATCATTGGACACGGTCGTTAGATTTTGTAATTAGTATTTTAAAGTGCCTAACTAGGTGACAAATTACCTAGCTCAAATGCTCTTCGTTTACAACCCACATTAACTATTTCGCCACAAACAGATGCAACACAACTCAGTGGCGCCAGCTAACTACTGCCCCCCACACGATTTTAGATGACATTTGCACGGTCCAACTGTAATGAATTAACTTCAGTACTGACACTGAAAGTAAGAAATATTCACCAACACAAATGCCAGTTTATGCTGTCCTGGAATTTACAAACTATAACAAATGAGTCACTAAAACATATGACAAAACAGTACATTGAAAGGTAGAAGCTAAGGGGAAAATATTTCAGAATTCTAGCTCAGGCTAAGGAAACAGAATCCAAGGCTAACAGAGATCTTCTAATCTAGTCATTCTTTTGATGAACATGTTCCTTCTATAGCAGGTTCCCAGATGGGTGCTTGGGAGGCTGGACGTAGGAAGTGAGTAGTTGCGCAATGAGTATGGATGTGTGTATTGGGAGGTGTGAAGAAGAATACCCCGTACTTAAGTTGGGGAAGCTCCATACACTCTGCGGTGCAGTTATTTAGATTCTCTACTGCTCAGTTCCCTGGAGCGTTGAAAATGCGAACAGACTGTTCAAATCTCAAAGAACAACCAGGGGATCAAGTATTTCCCAGACTAGATTGGTCATTTGTTAGAATCATTCATTAACTTTCTTCTCCTGGAATGAGTGTCCTTTGGAACACATTTTAGAAAATGATCCCTCAATATGCCCAACAAGAGGAAACAGGTAAGGACCGTTAAAATATGATATATGGTTAGACATCATAGAAATCTCCAAAGTGCCTTCCAAAATGGGGCTGTCAATTTAGTCTCACCGCCAGAATATAAGGAAACCTGCTTCCCAAACCCTCATCAACACGACAACTGTGTATCTTCCAAGAGAGTGAATCGTCCACCATAAGAACTCGACCCACCATTTTCACATCACCTTCATTTTTCTCAGCTCATCAGGCAAATCTGTTTTTCACTGAAATAAACATGACAATTAAAAATTAACCTAGCCACCTGGTGAGCTGCTGCTCGTGTGTCTTTCTGACAAGAACAGACTAGCAGAACTCATCCGGGAAGAGAGAGAGTGCAGTTTATTGGAAATGATAAGTTGCGCTTAACTGGCTATGAAGAGAATGGAGACTTTATTCCCTGTTCCATGATGGTGATGTCTAAGGGAGAGAACTCTATTGGCTTTCAGACAAATTTAACCAAACCAAAGTATGATCAAAACATAATAAAATTTAGGTTCTATTTTCTATGTTGTCCCCACCAATGTATTACTAACTAACAGAATAAAACAGACTGTGGTTGAGTAAAAACAGCCACACTTTCTTTTAATATTTTCTTTTACTTTTATTGGAGTATAGCTGCTTTACAATGTTGTGTTAGTTTCTTGCTGTACAGCAAAGCGAATCAGTCATACATATACATATATCCCCTCTTTTTTAGATGTCCTTCCCAGTTAGGTCACCACAGAGCACTGAGTAGAGTTCCCTGTGCTGTACAGTAGGTTCTCATTAGTTATCTATTTTATGCAGAGTAGTGTACATACATCAATCCCAACCTCCCAATTCATCCCATCCCCCCTTCCCCCCTTGGTATCTATAAGTTTGTTCTCTACATCTGTGACTCTATTTCTTCTTCTTTTTTTTTTTTTTTTTTTTTTGCGGTACACGGGCCTCTCACTGTTGTGGCCTCTCCCGTTGCGGAGCACAGGCTCTGGACGCGCAGGCTCAGCGGCCATGGCTCACGGGCCCAGCCGCTCCACGGCATGTGGGATCCTCCCGGACCAGGGCACGAACCTGTGTCCCCTGCATCGGCAGACGGACTCTCAACCACGGCGCCACCAGGGAAGCCCACTATTTCTTCTTTGCAAATAAGTTCACCTCTACCATTTTTCTAGATTCCACATATAAGCAATATTGTACAATATTTGTTTTTCTCTTTCTGACTTACTTCGCTCTGTATGACAGTCTCTAGGTCCATCCAAGTCTCTGCAAATGGCACTATTTTGTTCCTTTTTATGACTAAGTAATATTCCATTGTATATATGTACCACATCTTCTTTATCCATTCCTCTGTTGATGGACATTTAGGTTGCTTCCACCTCCTAGCTATTGTACATAGCGCTGCAGTGAACATCGGGGTGCATGCATCCTTTCGAATTATGGTTTTCTCCGCATATATGCCTGGGAGTGGGATAAAGCAGCCACACTTCCTTTGTAGTTCCTCTCATTAAGATACAGAAGCTATTTCCCCACTTCCTTGTACTTGACTGGCCTCGTGACTTGCTTTAACCAACAGAATACAGTTGACATGTAACTGCCTGATTCCGGAGCCAAGGCTCTAGGAAGCCTTACAGCTTCTGCTCTCATTTCCTTGCAATACGGTTGCTACAAGAACACGTGCAAGATGACCACTGGAGAGGCAACACACAGGAGCATGGGGAGCCCCAGCCAGCTGCCAGAACGTGAACGAGGCCATCGAGGTGCAGGCAGCCCCCAGTTTACCTGCAAACTAAATGCAATTGCCCGACTGAGCCAAACCAACGCCACGTGCAACAGAGAAGAACCATTCCAGCCGAGCCCAGCCCTAACTGCTAGCCCACAGAATAGGGAGGGGAAGAAATTGCTGCTTTCAACCACTAAGTTTTGGGGTGGTTGGTTATGCAGCAAAAAATAACTGATAAAAAGTGGATTTTTAGTAAATTTCAATATAACTCCACTAAGCATTCTCCTCTCTGAAGTTTCAAATACTATTATGACAGAAATGTTTCTAAACATTTTGCACCTGATTCTTCTCAATTACTTGTAATTGAGAGAAACACTCATTTCAATAAAAATGTAAGTCACTGAGTCACGTCCAGGTTGTTGCCAAACATATATTTTTTTTTCCTCTAAGTTTCAGTTAGGGCCATCCATGTAGAAATTTCATTTAATTCCTACAGCATTAAAATTCAATTTATTTTAGGAGATTTTGTCTTTTCTCTCAATTGCTATAACCCCAGCACCCTTGCCTGGTACAAAGTAAGCACTCAATAAATGTTTATTGAATAAATGTGACAACTGCACTAATACTTGAATAAAGGACATGAAATTACCATTTTCGCAGTAAATCCAGTCAACTTTTTTCTCTGAAGTAAATGATAAAACAATATTCAATCTGTTCAAGAAAATTCATTTGTTTCATGAGAGAGTGATTATAAGTTCTTCTGCAGGTAGTTATCCTAATAACCTCAGGAGTTAAGTATAATTAAGTATCCCACTCTGGGGAGCAAAGCTAATATCTTTTTCTATCTCTGCATTTATGTTCTATTCATTAAACCCTTACAGTCCACAAGTCCATTAATAACCACAAAGTGTATAAAAACAGTGATGTACGGGTGATTCAGTGTTCTATATTACTTTCCTGGTGAAAGCATTTAGTTAGCAAAGGGACACAAGATGTAGTCACTACAACAGCAGAATGTTTGTTTAAAAAGAAAGTTAAGGGACTTCCCTGGTGGCACAGTGGTTGAGAATCCACCTGCCAATGCAGGGCACACGGGTTCGAGCCCTGGTCCGGGAAGATCCCACATGCCGTGGAGCAGCTAAGCCCGTGCGCCACAGCTACTGAGCCTGCGCTCTAGAGCCCGCAAGCCACAACTACTGAGCCCGCATGCCACAACTACTGAAGCCTGCGCGCCTAAAGCCCGAGCTCTGCAACAAGAGAAGCCACTGCAATGAGAAGCCCGCACACCGCAACGAAGAGTGGCCCCCGCTCGCCGCAACTAGAGAAAGCTTGTGCGCAGCCATGAAGACCCAACATCGAAGACCCAATGCAGTCAAAAATAAATAAATAAATAAATTTATATAAAAAAAAGAAAGTTAAAAAGTAGGCTTAAAGTTAGTGATTACTGGTATGCTATTGCACTCGGGAAAATAATAACACATAATTAAAAGATGTGATCAAGAACCAAAATAGAGTCATATTCGGCTTCCTTATTTGTTGTTGTTACAATAGACACAAAGCTACATGATGAGTATTATATAGCTATATAATAAATGTTCCAGGATACATACATTTTTGCCTTGTTTGGGGGATATTTTATAGGATATTCTAAGAAATACAAATGTGGGACATTTTTAGTTTTAACAACTAACGCCAAGTACCATCCCTGAAGGATTTATTAACTTGCACTCAGCACTACAGAATATCACACAACCACTAAAAAGGTCCTCTCCATCTATCATCTATTTAAATACCAAGAAGTCTGAAGCTAAGTGGATCTAGGGTTTGTTTGGAGTAGGCTCCTCTGCTCCCTGTTCTGAGCAACTTAATCTCTGAGTCTCAGTTTCCTCATCTGTATGATGGGAATCCTGAAGAAACTTACTCCAGTGACTGTTGGAAAGATTAAATAAGATATTTGTGTTAGATAAATAATCAGTAATCTGCTAACTTTTTGTGTGTGTTTTGTCCTGGAAATTTATTATCAAGATGGCTCTGTACTGCGTGAAACAAAGACTCTCTGAAAGCTAAGGAATGATTTTTGGCATTCTAGCCACCTGAAATCCCAGTCTTAACAATTTCCCATGAAACGCACCTAGAGCACAATACCATTTCATCTCTCTTTACAGAGAAAACAACAGCCCTTATCCATCAGAGGCAATTATTTGGGTGGCAATACCAATTAGATCTTCTTGATAGATTTTAATAAACGCTTAACTGTTTAATCTGCCCAGCGTTATTCTTCAGCTCTGTCCTCCATCTGCAAGCTCCCCCTTTGCCTCTTTCTGAAGTGATTTCTTCCTCAAACCACCATCTGTATGACTGTAATAGGAGCAGCTGTGCTATAGTCACCCATCCTCTGTTCATTGGTCCAGAGGTGGGCTCCTGATCCAGACTACACCAGGAAGGACCTCCTGGGGAAACTGAGAACTGTAACTAAGAAAGAAGCCGGACTCACGTTCTAGACTAGAAGCTCTAAAGCCCAGAAAAGCTCCTCGAGACCTGGAAATGGCCAGGGTGACCAGTAAAGGAGCAACCAAGAGAAAACCAAAGTCGATGAACCAGATGTGCAGAGAGAAGCAGGACAGAAGAACAGAGAGCATAACATATACAGAGTGTAAGTCTCTGATTCTAGGTACCCCTGAGGCAGAGCCAGCCTTGTCCTGAGACTGTGGGAGAAATACCTCAGAATCCTTACAATGCATTCCTCTCTGTGCTCAAGCTCATTTGTGATCACATTCTGTCACTTACAACCCAAAGAGACACCCAAGCTGTTGGAAATCTCAGCCCTATTATTTCCCATTAGATACATCTGTACATCAGTAGCATTTTCTCTTTATAGAGAAACAGCAGCTGTCATCTGCTGGAGGCGATACACTTTAGGCAGGACTTCAGAACAAATTAATTCTTCCTGGTAGATATATTCGGTGTGAGAGAGAGATTTAAAGCTATCTCGGTACCGTCATAAAAATCAACAGCTACATAAGCTCATTACTTTCCAGAACACATGCTGGTATTTGGATGCTTGGGTTTAGCACATGAAAAATTGGGAGACAGATAATATGTCAGTGTGCGTGTGTGTGTGTGTGTGTGTGTGTGTGTGTGTGTGTGTTGGGAGTTGGGGGAAAGGTGGTCAGTTCAATGCAAGGTCCAGCTCATTGATTATTTAGATGACAGTACCAAGTTTAAAGGTAAAACGACCCTAAGGAAGGTCAAGAGCAAACAGAGGTAGAGATGACTAACTTCATTCACTCACTCAGCACACATTCACTGAGGGCCTTCCCCATCTCGCGTGCTGTACTATAGCTTAGGTACTTCCATAGCCTCTTCTTCAACAAATATTGTTGACCTCTTTGCATATGTAAGATGACCGTGTAAGTCACTTTGGAAAATAAAAGCTTTGGAAGGTAGAACCTCAAGGGTGTGAGGAGGAGAATTCAGAAGAGTTATAAGTCGCGTTACCGTATACTGAGCACATAGCATAACAGCTCTCCCTCCTTAATGAAAAACTGTAGCAAGGAAACAAAAGCTTCAGTGTATGAAGTTCCCACCCAGGTTTCTCTGCTGCTCGGTAGAAGGGCAGGGTGGCATAACAAGCTAAGAACATGGGCTGTTATTATTATTTACAGTTTACAGTTATTTTCAGTCATTTATTGGCTGTCTGCAATTAGGCTAGTTATTTGACTTCTCTGAGCCTCAGTTTCCTCATCTGCAAAATGGAGATAAATAGCAATAGAGTTGAGCTCTTGTGAAGCTAAGAATTCATTGTGAAAACTAAAGGAGTTCCTCCGTATAAAGCAATTGAAGCGTTGCCTAGAATACTGCTGGCCCTTACATAACATATGCTAATTATCTAGTGGTGTCGTTACCATGATAAATAATCAGACCAGGCACAGTGTCAATTACTTCACGTACACATATCATTTAATCTTAACAATCCAGGACCGGGGCAGGGGGAGGGGGGGTTAGGGGCGGAGATCATCCCTTCTCAGAGACACCGACCTGCCTGGTAACACACAGCTGCTAACTGCAGAGCAGAGATACAAACCCAGATCATCCTAAACCCAAAGAACGCACACGCTTCTCCTGTACAAACACATGAATCACAGAAACAACGAATGCTACCAGACAACAGACAAGAAGCATGAGCTCATTTGTTCTAGACCCTAAGTGGGTCTCTGAATCACCTAGAACACCTAATCCCCATCCAAACACCTGAGTTTGCACATCATATTGAGTGAGCTGCAGAACTGTATGATCTTTTTTTCCTTGTTTTTTTTTTTTTGCAGTCCGCGGGCCTCGCACTGCTGTGGCCTCTCCCGTTGCAGAGCACAGGCTCCGGACGCGCAGGCTCAGCAGCCATGGCTCACGGGCCCAGCCGCTCCGCGGCACGTGGGATCCTCCCGGACCGGGGCACGAACCCGCGTCTCCTGCATCGGCAGGCGGACTCTCAACCACTGCGCCACCAGGGAAGCCCAGAACCGTATGATTTTAACAAGCATCTCAGGACTTTTGTTGAAGGGGGTCTGAAATCAGACTGATCTGGATTCAGATGTCAGGTTCGAGGTTGGCCTGGCCCTGGGGTTTCTCGGAGGTAGCAGTGCCCACCTCCATCCTGAAGGGAGGATGGACCTAGATAATGGAGAAGGTGGAATATTTCAGGCAGGACCCATACCCTGAGCAGAAGTAAGAGATACAAATGCATGAGGTCACCACGGAGTATCAAGTGATCTTCATCCCCTGCAGTGGTGAGACGAAGCAGAAAATCAAGCTGGGGAAAAAGGCAGGGGTCAAACAGTAGAGAGGCCTCAGGCCAGAATGAGGTTTATCCAGTAGGATAATCACGCTCAGCTTCCAGGCAGCTGTTTCCACACTTGGGGCCCCATCATTTACTATTGTGATAATGCATTCGCTTCCTAAATGGTCCTCCCACTTCACTTCTTGATCCTCTATATCCATCACCCAAATAACAGCGCCAACGTCAATATAAATAATCTAAACCAAATCATATCCCTGCCCTGTGATGACCCCCCGCTGTCCTAGGACCAAAATCCAAACTCTTCACCATAGTCCAAGTGCCCAGATTCCTGCTATCCAGCCCCCCTCATCATTCAACACCCACCCGTGTCAACAGGCTCCAGTCTTCCTTTTCCCCAGTCATTCCTTCCCCCGTCAAGCCCTTCATTCAGTTCATCACTGGGGTCTCAGTTTAAATGTCACCTCCTCAGAGAGTGTGTATGCAACCTGCTAGCCTAAAGAGGATGGTTTAATAATGATGGTTTAATAAAATGAATGTTTGTTCACATACCTCCCAGGTCCTCTGTATCACATCACCTGTTTTTTTTTTCCTTCATAGCATTTAGCACCACCCATAATTATCTGGTTTATCTGTTTTATAGTCTGCCCCCCACACCAGGATGTAAGTGTCATGTCACGTGAGGTCTTGAATATTTCACTCACTGCTCTAACCCCATCACCTAGAACAGTGCCTAAACCCAGCACCTGCTTAATAAATATTTGTTGCATGAACAAACGATGACAGTGACAGCAAAATGCACTGGAGAAGTGATGGAAGCTGCGGATTAAAAAAGAGGAACTTCCATACTTCCTAGTTGCTATTGTAACGACCATGATTCTCCCTATTAGGATACTTTTTTAAATTGAAGACGCAAACTCTGTTTTGTTATGTTAATGGCATTTAATTAAACTAATGAGGTCTGACTTCCAACTATCTCAGGCCAATCTACTAACTTTTTCCCGGTAGTTCAAATAACTCTAAAATATGAGAACACATTTACGATGATTCTGGCAAAAAGACTTAATTAAGAGCGAACTTAATCACACTTTTTGAGCTCTAATATATCAGCGTTGGATGTCATTTTCATTAATATGATCCCATATTTATATTTCTTAGGAGTGAAAGAATGTTGCTAATGGGTAGAGAGGAAGAGATCATTTTCTTGCTGAACAATGTCCATATGATTAAGTACTCAGGCTGCGGTAAAAAATGAATGCGGCAACCCCTAAATCCTTTCCATGTAGACAAATGAACGTACTTTTTCACAATAATGTTGCTGCAACTCAAGGCAGCCTAGTGGATCACAGAGATTTCACCTGTGAATGGTAGATTTACCTCGCAAGGCACCAAGTGAGGAGAGATGCTATGACATGTTGATAAACAAACTAAAATAATATCATTTGCACTGTGTCACGTGGACCCTGGAAGCCTACAGATCACTCCAAAAATTACCCCAGGTAAATCCATTATAAGCTTGAAAGGAGCTGCTATCAGGACACTGAATTCTGGTTTCACCTGATTCTGGTTAGTAACGTGTAACAGAGGGTTTTCCAGACTCAACATTGAAAGAGGAAAACCCCATTTCTGATTCCGATGGGAGGTGTTGACTTTTCAGTCTGTCACCAGTGTTGCAGTTTCATCCTAGTTGCAAGTTTTCTTGTAGTTTATTTCACTTAAGTCTTAATTGCATGTTTAATCCCAGGAATTGCAAACTACACATGTGGCAAGGCAGACAGAACAATTGGTGAGCACTGAAAGTATCCAAGAAGGACAAACTTAGAAATTCAGCATCTCTTTGGAAATGCAGAGAAGATGAAAAGCTGGAACCAATAAGGAAAAAAGAGAAAGACGGAAGCCATTTGGGTGCCCCCCCCCACACACACACACACACAGCTCACTGTGATTGCTACCATTTCTTCTGCCTTGCTTCTTATCTAAAGTCTCCTAAACCAACTTTATACTGAAGTTATGCACAAATGAAATTACATTCAGGTGAAAGTTATTTAAGCAGAAGGCCATTTGTTTCCCCAGCAGGCAAATTTACCAAAGTTTATAACCTAGAAAAAGATTCAGATTTTTAATGATTTTTAAAAAAAAAAAAATCCCTCAAACAGCAGGAATCCTATCTCTCAGCTATCTGAACCTAAGCTTCTAAAATTTCTAAAATGTTCCAAGTCTAAGGTAGATCTGAGCTGGGACCAAAATTAAACAAAACAAAACCAAAAAACACAACATGAAAGTTTCCTCTAAACCATAATTAATCAAGACAACTGCATGTCTATTTTGTTTTTTTTGCTGTACGCGGCCTCTCACTGTTGTGGCCTCTCCCGTTGTGGAGCACAGGCTCCGGACGTGAAGGCTCAGCGGCCATGGCTCGTGGGCCCAGCCGCTCCACAGCATGTGGGATCTTCCCGGACCGGGGCACGAACCCGTGTCCCCTGCATCGGCAGGCGGACTCTCAACCACTGCGCCACCAGGGAAGCCCTGTATGTCTCTTTTATTTACTCTTTCAGTAGACATTTATTGAGTCCCTATTTACCAGGCACTGAAGCTATAACAGTTAACAACACAAATCAAAACCTCTACCTTTGTGAAACTTACGCTTTAGAAGGAGATAGACAATAAACATAAGTAATGAATAAATAAATGTCAGAAGAGGCCAACTGCTATAGACCAAGAAAAAAAGGAAGAGAGAGAGGGAGACAGAGAGATGGTAAGAAAAGAAAAAAAGCAGAGGAGGGAGGCTGGGAGTGTCAAGGGCAAAAGCAGGGTGCAGTTTGCAATGGCTGGTAAAGTATCTATTGCTGTGTAACAAGCTACCCCCAAACTCAGCAACTTAAAACAACAAGCACATATTACTCTACAAGCAGCTTTGCTGGATGTTTCTGGCTCAGGATCTCTCACACGGCAGTTGTCAAGCTGTCAGAGAGACTACAGTCATCTCAAGGCTCAAATGGAACCAGAAAATCTGCTTCCAAGTTCACTGACATTTTTGGTGGGGGGGTGGTGCTCAGTTATTTGCTGGCTCTTGGCCAAAGAATTCGTACTGTAGGATTATTATTGGTCTCTTACATACTCTCTTTTTCAGTAACTGACTCATAACACAAAGGTGAACTTTCATAGTGAACTAAGCACATGTTTTCAAGAAAGTTGACACACTCAGGGTGTAGCCTATGATCACAGTCCAGACTGAGGATGGACGGCGGCAGCTGTCATTCTGAGGGCTCACTATTGGCTAAACACTGAACAAGTCATGTATTAGCTCTAGCGAACGTGACCACAGAAGCCTTCCACAGAGAACAATCATTTCACTTTATAGTTAAGCAAACTGAGACTTAAAGATGGGAAGCTTATTTGCCAATGTCACGTGGCAAATAAATGTTGGCACTGTAACTCCAAAGCCATTGTCACATACCTCCTTCAAAGAAATGTATCTAGTTTCCATGGGATGCCACTGCTTTTTCCTTAAGTAATTTACCCCAACAGAGGCTTTTAGCCAACCAATAGTTAAAATAAAAGCAGTGGCAAAATTAAATTTCCACAATACACACATATATACATAAATATAAATTATATATTTAATAATATATAATTTATAACATTTTTAATATACTAATATGATACACTGCTATATATTATATATTAATAATATATTAATTATACATATACATAAATCAGCAAAGATTCAAGGAGATGAAGCAAGATATTAGAATATCCTGGAGATGATACAAGTCCTGCAGCAAGAATTTCAAATTAAAAAGGCTCAAGCTTAAAAAAAATTGAGCTCATAATTCATTGTGAAAGAAGAGATATGAAACCTTGTAGCATTTGTAAAGAACACTTCTTGGGTAACAAGTACAATTTAAAGGATCTTATCAATGATAAATTATTCTTGTGGACAATTAAACTTGCCTTTCTAAACAGGTGGCTGGGGCATGGTACCCACATTAGGTAACTGATTTAATTGTGAAACGCATCTGGGTTTAATGCAGCAAGAGGAAACATAAAATGGGTCCAACTATGGAGACACCTTATTTCTATTCTTTGTTGCTACCTCTCCATAAATCATGCATTGCTCTGCTCAGCTGCACCGTTCCTGACTCATGAGAGAATCAATAACTTGTGGAGATAAATCATTTCTTAGCACAACTCCCATTGTACATATGATGTTTATGCAACAAAGGCTGCAGATAAATAACCAGTTTGGACCTCCTGAGGCAACTTTTCCTTTAAATCATTTTTTAGTAGTTACCAATCAAAGACAGAATTTATGTCAGTGCGAAGATAGCAATAGAAAACCTTGAATTCACAAGGAAGGTAGTGCCGGGGAGTCGTATGTCACACGTGTGTCAATCATCAGACCACTTGGAAGTCTCTACATCTCAATTATATAACAAGCCCTAGACCTGATCCTATGAGAGGCACCAAGAAGTAGGAGGTCAGTTCGAGTTAGCATCATGGAAAGAGAGCAAGCTTCGCCACCTGAAAGAGCTGGCTTCCATTCGGGTCCAGCCATTAACTAGCTGAGGGTAGCTTTATTAAATGACTGCGCTTCCCTGCGATTTCATTTCTTCATACGTAAAACGGTATTCATACAAACTACCTTACAGGGTATTTGTGAGGATTAGAAAAAAGAGAAAAAGACAGACAGACAGAGCCTGGCCTAGAGCATATGTTGCACAGAGGCAATCAGTGCCACAGTCCTCATCATAACACTTGGCATCCCACATTTGGCATCAAATATTTGGGGGCACCAGCTCTGTGCCAGGCAACAAGCTAGACACTGGAGAGAGTGAATCAGGCAGATAACATCTTATGTTGTAGATGGAATGCAGCTTACATTCCAGCAAGGGAGCCTTGCCTTCCACACACAGAGATGTCAACTGGAGTCCCTTGCCGTCAGCAACCTAAAATAGGAAAACTACATTTTTTTTTCTAAATCAAGAGAATAATAAGCAAAAAATTCAGAATGGTAAATAAATTAAGCAGAGGAGAAGAGATCAAAGAGGGACATACAAAGGCTCTACTGATAAAGGTGGTGCTTTACCTCTTATATTGGGTGGTAAGGTCGAGGCTGTCCATTTTATTATCATGGTTCAGAATTCAAATATAGTTTGCATATGTTATTTTGTGTATTGGGTCACAGCGACAGGTGACAGCCAATAAATGATATCACCATTGCTGAGAGGTAACTGATCTTTACATATATACAGCATTTTACAATTTATGGTGGAGTCAACTCTTTAAGGTGGGTATAAACAGGAAACTATCTTTTCCCCACAATCACTCCTTTTCTCTGAGTAGTTGAAACTCTCTTTCTAAATCGCTTAACAGTTTTGTGCAGATTCAAAAGGTCTTGGTCGCCTTGGCTGCTAAGACTTTGTCCAGTACCACTTGAAACCTCAATCTCACATCAATTCCAAATTCACCTCTCCTAGTGCGTGCTAGACTTGTGGCTAGAGGTGCCTGGGGCGGGAGAAGGGCTTGTGCACCGCCTTGCACGCCTCTCCCATCTTCTCTCATCACCGTCACACTCTGGCATCAGGACTGGAACAAGGATTAGGAAGAAGGGAAGCCGCTCATTACTGAACCGGCAGTCCCATCCCCTCCTCAGTGGTTGTTGCTGCCTCTCTGAGGTCCTTTACTGGCCGTCAGTGCCTTCCAGGTAGCAGCATCTAAATGCCGCCTTCCGTGGCTCACAGGGAGTTTCGTAGGGTTCTGTGGGGTCTTCCCATGCCACCCAGTCTACCTACCACTTCCCGTAGCTTCTTTGTCCAGTTGGCAGCCCTCAGGGAGACACAGCAGCGAGAAAGAGCCAACTGGGCTTCCTTACTACTTAAGAGACTTATGAGAAACCGCCACATCTTTGCAGCATCACACATTGGACTAAAAGACCACCCCAGGCTCAGTCCATGAGTTTTTTCCAAACCCTTTGTGACCCTCTTCAGGAAGAGACACAAAACCAAAAGTTTACTGCCTGAGCAGCAACCGAACAGGAAATAAAACAAGGGACGCCTCTTAGGTGCAACAATACCTTTCATGATTCCCTTGAAGAACTCACTTGTTCAGGTAGAGGAAAGGGTAGGATGGTATAGAGCAACTCTTGTTCTCACTTTGGACCTTAGACACAGTTGCCGGGAAACAGGAAAAGTCAGCTTACCTGTCCATAAAATGGGAGATAATAAAGTCACCTTCCTTGTGGAAGTGATGTAAGTAATAAAAGAGAAGGTGCCTGGAAATTTCTCATGTACAGTGAACTGGGGATGAGGATATGAGGATGACGAGGATTTATCCAAAAGCCTAAATTCAACTCTGTTCTCTTCAAATAGCTACAGATCACAGCTTAAAGCACAGGTGAGGGAAACACTAATTTTCATTCCATGCCACTCCAATGACTATAAACCCTAACAGCGCTTCCCCTCCACTTCCTCCCTCTCTAGTGCAATCTCCCTGACTACATATCAGTGTTCACTTTGAACTTGGGAATCGCAAGCAGAGTTAAATGGAAAAGGAGAACAACAACAAAAAATAAAAGGTAAATAAAAGTCGAGGGGTAAATATCAGAAGGAGAGGAGACAGAGGTTTGTTGGGGATGATCTTGCTGTTTGTTGGGCTGGATGCCTCGTCTTTAAGGTACCCAAATGATGTTAACCACATTAGATTGGTAAATACTACGTTTCAACTGATTGAAAACAAGGAGAGAAAACACTCTTTATGAACGTCCATTTAGGATGCCCACGTGCGGGGATCTCTCAGCAACTGGCTGCTTGCCGTGATTAAATAAAATGAAATGAGGTGAAATAAAAACACGTGTCACTTCTAATCCTAAAAGCAATCTTTCCCTTTTAGCAAAATGGCATATTCAATTATCTCATTCAACAGATAAAAATGATTTCTACCTTGAAAATAAATATTTGCTTCTGAAGATCACATTACTGAAAATCAAATTACAAGCTTGCTTTTTATTATTAACAAGTATAAGTTCCAGAGCCCTTTATGCATTGTACCTGTCACTCTCCATAACCTACAATCAAACTTCCCTTTAAATCTCATCAAATAACTCCCAGAGTCATTGAGGAGGCAATAAACGAGGTTATGACACAGTGCTCACGGAGAGCTAAATGTCTTTCTTATATCTTTAAGTGGTTATTAATCTCTGAGTTAGTTTAGAATACATTAACCTTCAAGGTAAATTAGATCAATCAGGCAAATGACTCGCAGCAGCAGAGCTGTCTTTTTTTGGTGGTGGTGTTTTCACATCCAGCTTTTGTGCCAAGATGTGGCTACGGCACTGGTCCTATCAGCCACCCGAAACTGGTGGGGCTCCAAGGGAGGGGGGGGTGCTGCAGACCCAAAAGGGTCTGTTCCTTCCTACGAGGTTGCCCACCTACACAGGAAGACAGGATGCACAGACGTGAACACAATACCACCACCTGAGTGTAGGCAAGATGATGTGCCTGCTGCCACCAGGGAACTGCTCATCTCGTGCATTACGCTTGTGAGTAGCCATTTTAGAGTTCTCCACCCGATAATTGTCCAATAATGGAAGGAAACAAGAAGTAACACCTTTTAAAAAAATCAAAGTAATCGCTCTTTTCTTTAATTTTATTTTTTTACTAAAGCATAGTTGATTTACAATGTTGTGCCAGCCTCTGCTGTACGACAACCTAAACGTCCATCGACAGATGAATGGATAAAGAAGATGTGTGGGGGCTTCCCTGGTGGCGCAGTGGTTGAGAGTCTACCTGCCGTTGCAGGGGACACGGGTTCATGCCCCGGTCCGGGAAGGTCCCACATGCCACGGAGCGGCTGGGCCCGTGAGCCATGGCCGCTGAGCCTGCGCGTCCGGAGCCTGTGCTCCGCAACGGGAGAGGCCACGACAGTGAGAGGCCCGCGTACCACAAAAAAAAGAAGATGTGGTACGTACAGACGATGGAAGACTATTAAGCCATAAAGAATGAAATGATGCCACTGGCAGCAACATGGATACAACTGGACATGATCATACTCAGTGAAGTACGTCAGAAAGAGGAAGACAAATACCATATGAGATCACTTATATGTGGAATCTCAAGTATGGCACAAAAGGAACCTATCTACAAAACAGTAATTACTCTTTAAAAGTCCTGAAGAAAGTGAATCTGAAATCTTCAACCTTTTCTTTTGAGAGAGAGACAGAAAGAGAGAGAACCATCTCAAGAAAGTAATTAGAACTATAGCAAAATAGCAGAAACATTGCCCGTTACTTTTCTGTACAATAGGAGCCTAATGATGGTGACCATCATTTTAGCAATTATTCGGTCTCCAGTGGATAGATACGGTTGGTTCTCAGGCTTATCATAACTTGGGATTCTCAATTACAATGTCAGTGAACAAAGAAATACAGAAGCAAAACTGAGGCATGGGGAGGGCACCCTCCAAGCTCTTTACTTAAATGATACATTTTGACAAGACCAAGAGCCCTGAGTTTGGGATTTTGCCAGACATCTTGTTGGTGGTTCCCCTTGGGGTCCTGTAGTTATGCATTAAATTCAGAGTAGATGTAAGTCTAACAAATATTATTGTCAGGTGCCATGTAAGCTGCTGTGTTGTCACCCAACATCTCAAATATACACTGAAGATCACAACGTATCTTTCCAAAGATTTTTTTTTCTCTCTTTTCTCTAAACTCTACAAAGAGAGAGAGAAAATATCAAGGAGACAAAAACTGCTGGAAGAATCTTTGTGGATGGTTTTTAGGACAGGGGGAAAAAATAACACAACTCTCTGGTCAGTGCCTCGAAGGATCACATGAAGTTATCCATTAATCCTTCAAAAAAACACAAGATGCTGGTAAAATAAGCTTGAGGCTCATTAAGTTGCCTAAGTTTGGGAAATCTGAATTTTGGAAAGGTGATTGTGTCAATAGGTGTGATGAGACCTTCACATAAAAACGATTACTGAGATTAATTTAGAGCAGTTAAAAGAAAGAAATTTTTAAAAGAAAAAGAAAAGGAGAATGAATAAAGTTCAAGAGATATTTGAGAGAATTGGCGCTGCTTACATGCTACACTGATCAGCCTGAAAGAATCATATAATCACAATATCCAATACAGAAAAAGGCGTGGAGATAAGTCTTAAGTGGAAAGATAGCGAAGTGGGGCCGTTTGTTAATCTCTTCATGAAATGTTTTTTTCTTTTGTAAAAATGAAGCCGCAGTTCACAAAAATGAGAGAGCAATTCAAATAGCCATATGGTAGATGAACCTCCACTTTCCAGAAGATAAGCTAGCCCATTATTTTCTTTTCTCCCAGCTCCTCTCAAATTAAAGGAAATTGTGGGTTGGGGGCCTTGCCTTAGTTAACAATGTATAAGACAAATAATCTTTTAATGATTTTGTTTCCAATATGAATACAATGACTGACAGAGTATACTGTAATTAAAAACAAATAGGACATTTACTTGAAATAAATTTTAATTGGCGCTTTAATTGAAGGGACGTAAATATAATGACAGGATGTTATCCCAGATTGTACTCTTCAGGCAAATTTCATGCTACTGTTTGTTTGTTTTAACATTTGAGCCAAAGATGTTTTTACATTTGTTTTTATTCAAAAATAACTGTCAGTATTTCACATCTGAAATGGAGGCATGCACTGTAATATTAGTAAACAGGTCTTGCTGAATTATTCCCTGTGACTGTTGGGTTTCTCACTTTGTGGCATGTGAGAAGCTTTTGTTTCAGACTGTCTTTTCAAGGATGTTTGTACAGCAAAAGGGCTTAGAAGATAAGAGACAGTAGATGCCTTGGGGGCAGAGGGCAGATTTATTTCCTGACCAGTATAATAAAAACAATTTCTCCCTCCAGGCAAAGGTTTGCTAGCAGCCCCCTTATAAAAGATTGGGGCTTCCTGGACTTCCCTGATGGCGCAGTGGTTAAGAATCCGCCTGCCAATGCAGGCGACATGGGTTTGAGCCCTGGTCCAGGAAGATCCCACATGCCACGGAGCAGCTAAGCCCGAGCGCCACAACTACTGAGCCTGCGCTCTAGAACCCGCGAGCCACAACTACTGAGCCCACGCGCCACAACTACTGAAGCCCGCACCTAAAGCCCCTGCTCTGCAACAAGAAAAGCCACCACAATGAGAAGCCCACGCACTACAGCGAGGAGTGGCCCCCGCTCACTGCAACTAAAGAAATCCCGTGCGCAGCAACAAAGGCCCAACAATAAATAAAATAAATAAATAAAAATAAATTTAAAAAAAACCAAAGATTGAGGTTTCCTAAGCTCAGGGCTCCTCAGCTGTGATGTAACCCACCCCACCCCCAGAGTACTTGGCCTGCTTCCTATCGCTCCCATAGAACTTGGGGAAAGGGAACTTGATGTGAACACGAGGCTCATGCTGCCTGCTATGCTGTAATAAACATCCTTTGTCTCTGACCCAGCAGTCTCCTGTTTTCTGCCAGCATCTAAGAAGTTGTTGCAGGCTAAGTTGTCAGCTTGCAAGCAGAATAAAATCCCAGACTTTTCTGAGGTCTTGACAGAAATGAGAGACTTTTGCAGAAAATAAAAAAAAATTAAAAATAAAAAAAAAGAAGACATCATTGGCTGACCTGAAAAGTTACTATATCAAATAACCAATCTTGGGAACGAGCTGCTAAATCTTTTCAAGGCAGGCAAAAGTTATAGGATAGAATATAATTGTGTTTCCTTCTCTGATATCTGCAGAACACACAACCTAATTCAGCCCTCTGCAGCTGTCAGCAGAGCTATACACAATGGCAAAAAGGGCTGCTCTTGAGAGATGAAACTCTTGACACCCCAAATGGATGGGCACTACTTCCAGTTTAGAAGCACACTGGCCAAGACCAAGATGCCCATCCACTGTGTACCAATTCTTTCAACCCTGCTCTGAAAACCTGCTCATCAGCTTGGATGACATTAGTAGCTGAGATTGCCAGGTTGAATGAGGAAGCTGGAAAGAAGGAGGAGGTGTAAATGAACTGATGAACTGCTAACACTCTTCCTGCAACTCTGGAGAATATAGGGGAAGATGCACGACATGGTCTCCCATTCAGGGAAGGAGATTCCATGGATTATAAGTGTCGTCTGTATTTGTCAGCATACTGGATGCTCACTGAGGCCAGTTTCCAGATTCATGTGCCTCACGGTCATGGAATCCCAAGCCATGAACCCTAACCCCTAATGAGTTTCCTCCCACTGCAAGACTTTGCCTTTCCTCCAAAAGCCATAGATTATAAATTCCACAGATGGTCAAGGTAAATTCATGCAAGGAGAGACAGGGTGTTTCTCTTTGCAAACCTTGACCAAGTTGCAGAAACAAGTTTCACCTCTGGCACTGGACTTTTATTGTTTATGTATTTATGTGTTTAATTATTTATTGAAGTACAGTTGATTTACAATGTTGCATTAGTTTCTGGTATACAGCAAAATGATTCAGATATACATATATATATGGCGTATATATATAGTAACATATATGTATATATATTCTTTTCCATCATAGGTTATTACAAGATATTGACTACAGTTCCCTGTGCTATACAGTAGGACCTTGTTGTTTACCTATTTTATATATAGTAGTGTGTATCTGCTAATCCCAAACTCCTAATTTATCCCTCCCCCACCCCTTTCCCCTTTGGTAACCATAAGTTGGTTTTCTATGTCTGTGAGTCTGTTTCTGGTTTGTAAATAAGTTCATTTGTATATTTTAGATTCCACATATAAGTGATATCATATGATGTTTGTCTTTCTCTATCTGGTTTACTTCACCTAGTATGATAATCTCTAGGTCCATCCATGTTGCTGCAAATGGCATGATTTCATTCTTTTTTATTGTTGAGTAGTATTGCATTATACATATATATACATATATATACCACATCTTTTTTATCCATTCGTCGATGGACATTTAGGTTGCTTCCATGCCTTGGCTATTGTAACTACTGCTGCTGTGAACATAGGAGTGCGTGTATTTTTTGAATTATAGTTTTGTCCAGATATATGTCCAGGAGCGGGACTGCTGTATCATATGGTAACTCTATATTTTTAGTTTTTTAAGGAACCTCCATACTGTTTTCCATAGTGGCTGTTATCAATTTACATTCCCACCAGCAGTGTAGAAGGGTTCCCTTTTCTCCACACCCTCTCATAGTTTCTTGGCAAGGATATTTTTAAGCCACTTGTTCATTGTTTAAAGGTTAAAATAGGAGCTTAGGTATTTGGATTCATAAATCCACTTAAATAGCTCATATAAAGACTTCAATCTGTTTTGTTCCTGGTAGCTCTCCTGGCTCTAAACCAGCCAGGAAAATAATAAATGAATAAACATTTGTTAAACAAAAGTTTCAAAATGACTATTTTGCCTGCTGTACAGAGAATGGATTTCAATGGAGTAGGAATACAAATACAGAGAAAAGCCAGTAGGCAACAGCCATTGTTCTGCCAAGAAATGATGGGATTTGGACTGGGTAGTTAGGATGGATAAAACGGAAGAATTCAAGCCATGTTTTGGAAGAAGAGCCAGCAGAATTTAGCGGTGGGGAATGAGAAAGCGGGTGGCGTCAAAGAGGGCTACCAGATTCTGGCTTGAGTAACTGGTTTATAGTAGTAGCATTTGCTGAAATTTGCAAGAGTGAAGAATGAGAGGAGAATGTATATATAATCTATCACAAAATCCCAATGGCTCTATCTTAAAATTTTACCCAAAACCTTTTTTTTTTTTTAACAGGAGTATTTATTTATTTATTTTTAACTTTATTTATTTTTGGCTGTGTTGGGTCTTCGTTTCTGTGCGAGGGCATTCTCTAGTTGCAGCAAGCGGGGGCCACTCTTCATCGTGGTGCGCGGGCCTCTCACTATCGCGGCCTCTCTTGTTGCGGAGCACAGGCTCCAGATGCGCAGGCTCAGTAATTGTGGCTCACGGGCCCAGTTGCTCCGTGGCATGTGGGATCCTCCCAGACCAGGGCTCGAACCCGTGTCCCCTGCATTAGCAGGCAGATTCCCAACCACTGCGCCACCAGGGAAGCCCCCAAAACCCATTTTTTTCTCACCAAAATCTCTGGTACCATCCTAGTTCAAAGCATCATTGTATTTCCCCTGAATTTTTACTGCAGCCTCCGAATTAGTCTTCCTACTTTCACTCTGGCTCCTTATAATCTACACAGCATTTATAGGGAACATTTTTAAAGTCAGGCTTATTGAGCTCTGATTTACATACAGTAAAATTTACCATTTCCAGGTGTCCATTCCCATGAGGTTTGACAAACACACACACACACACACACACACACACACACACACACACACACACACACACACAAACAGTTATGCAACTACCACGGCAATCAGGGTACAGGATATTACCATCGTATCTAAAAGTACCGGATGGAGTATTTTAAAACATAAATCAGATCAACCCACTAAAAACTCAAAACCCTCTACTGGCCTCCAATCCTTCTAGGAATAAAATCCTTTTCCTTTAAGGCCCAGAATACATGGTCTTGCAGCAAGGTATCTTCTTTGCCCTAGACTCTTAATGGCTTTTCTTCCTGAAAACTGCTTTAGTCAAACTGGCCTCTTTGTTATTCCTGGACATCTCAAGCCCATTCCTACCTCAGGACCTTTGCACCACTTCCAATGATCTTCCCCCAGGTAAGCTCAAGCTTTTCTCCCTGACTTCATTCTGGTTTCTGTTGAAATGTTACACACTCCCATACACACACACACACCTCCATCAAGCTTTATCCCTTTAGCAAGCTTTATCTTCCTTCTTGCCATTTATTCCTACCTATATAGCATATGCTTATTATTTGTTTGTTCATTATCTCTCTCCATCCAAATCTCCAGTAAAATGTAAGCACCAGGTAAACAGGACCTTGTAAATTTTATTCTCTGCTGTGTCTCCAGCACCAGGGACATAACAGGAATTCAATTAACATGAATGAAAATATGGATGGGTGAGTGGATGGATGGATGGATGGATGGACAGATGGGAGCAACAGAGCAATCAACTGCTTCATTCATTAACAAGGCTGAATAAGCACTGCCACACTCCTCAGTCCAGTGATGGGGTCAGAGATGCACTTTGAAACCCTTAGGCTGCTGAATAGCAAGGCTTCAGTATTATTAAGACTCACATCAAGGCTATTAGCTGGGTAACGTGCAATCTAAACGTAGTGTCTTCGCCATGAAAAGAAAGCTCAAGTTCTGCAGTACCAGATATTATTGTAGCTATGGAAAAAATTTACCTTTAACACAAAATGTGCTTACACTTCATTTATCTGCTCTTCACAGTAACCTCTTTTGCCTTTAAATTGATCTTCTTTTAATATTATACCTCCCGGAATTTGCACCTCCAAAAACAGGCTCCCTTAGAAAAGGGAACCCTCTTGCACCGTTGGTTGGAATGTAAACTGATACAGCCACTATGGAGAACAGTATGAAAGTTCCTTAAAAAACTAAAAATAGAACTACCATACCACCCAGCAATCCCACTACTGGGCATATACCCTGAGTAAACCATAATTCAAAAAGAGTCATGTACCACAATGTTCATTGCAGCTCTATTTACAATAGCCAGGGCATGGAAGCAACCTAAGTGCCCATCGACAGACGAATGGATAAAGAAGATGTGGCACATATATACAATGGAATATTACTCAGCCATAAAAAGAAACAAAATTGAGTTATTTGTAGTGAGGTGGATGGACCTAGAGTCTGTCATACAGAGTGAAGTAAGTCAGAAAGAGAAGAACAAATACCGTATGCTAACACATATATATGGAATCCAAAAAAAAAAAATTGTCATGAAGAACCTAGGGGCATGATGGAAATAAAGACGCAGACCTACTAGAGAATGGACTTGAGGACACAGGGAGGGGGAAGGGTAAGCTGGGACAAAATGAGAGAGTGGCATGGACATATATACACTACCAAATGTAAAACCGATAGCTAGCAGGAAGCAGGCACATAGCACAGGGAGATCAGCTCAGTGCTTTGTGACCACCTAGAGGGGTGGGATAGGGAGGGTGAGAGGGAGGGAGACGCAAGAGGGAAGGGATATGGGGATATATGTATATGTATAGCTGATTCACTTTGTTATAAAGCAGAAACTAACAAACCATTGTAAAGCAATTATACTCCAATAAAGATGTTAAAAAAAAAAACCACAAAAACAAAAACAGGCTGCCTTTCCCCAAACTGCTATAATGAGGCTCATTTTATTGACTATTTTGGAAATAGACTCCACAGCAGTCCGCTTAACTAGGTCATGCGGTATAGTTTGCATTCAGCATTTCACAGATTATGCCTTTTTATTTTCCCCAAAATTATTTTTGTGGAGCTTTTAAGGAAGACATTCTGTTGGCAAAGGGCCGTTTGCTGACTATAATTGCCAGATTTCCCTACCAAGTGCCCCTCTGAGCAAATATGTTCAATTCTAATGTTATTATTATTGGCCAGCTTTATTATTTCTCACCAGAAATGTGTAAAGTTAGGTAGATGTGTTATTTGCATGAACTGTCCAATGCTCAACTATTTCAAGGAAGGGAAAATAAGTGTCATCAATAAAACTTAAACAATATGACACCTTGGAAAGAAGAAAAAAGAGGAGAAATTTCTGTCTACTCATTGTGAGTGGGAGAGAAGCATGTTGTTTATTCCTCATCTACCAAGCACAGGAGTTGTCCTAGGGGAAATGTAAGGAGAAGAGAAGACAGCTGGGATTCGGGGAGGGGTGGGGGGGGGGGGGGGGGGGGCATAAGTCTGAGCCATAACTTATGTGTTGCCAATCCAAACATCTAACCTTGAGGCCAAACCTCTGAGCTCAGTTTTTGGGGGGCTGTATTTCAGATGTTATAGAAATGGAAAGCTGTCACTTTCCTAAGACTCTTAAAACCTCTGTGCTCCAGAAGGAAACTGAAAATGTTGTTATTTTTCCCATTATCATTGAACATTTATGGAGAAGTCAACAGCCTGAATCAGGTTCCCAGCTGACATAGTTACTACACCCAGATAATTAAGGCAATGTCTCTAAAAAGAAAAATCTAGTGATTTATTTGGCATTTTTTATTTTCTATTTTTTTTTTGTAATAGGGTTGTTGGATTTTTATTTTATTTATTTATTTTTAACTTTATTTATTTATTTATTTGGCTGCATTGGGTCTTCGTTGCTGTGCGCGGGCTTTCTCTAGTTGGATATAGGATATCCAGTGGATATACAGTGGAGAAAAGACAGCCTCTTCAATAAGTGGTGCTGGGAAAACTGGACAGCTACATGGAAAAGAATGAAATTAGAACACTCCCTAACACCATACACAAAAATAAACTCAAAATGGATTAGAGACCTAAATGTAAGACCAGACACTATAAAACTCTTAGAGGAAAACATAGGAAGAACACTGACATAAATCACAGCAAGATCCTTTTTGATCCGCCTCCTAGAGTAACGGAAATAAAAACAAAAATAAACAAATGGGACCTAATGAAACTTAAAAGCTTTTGCAAAGCAAAGGAAACTACAAACAAGATGAAAAGACAACCCTCAGAATGGGAGAAAATATTTGCAAACGAATCAATGGACAAAGGGTTAATCTCCAAAATATATAAACAGTTCATGCAGCTCAATATTAAAAAAACAAACAACCCAATAAAAATATGGGCAGAAGACCTAAATAAACATTTCTACAAAGAAGACATACAGATGGCCAAGAAGCACATGAAAAGCTGCTCAACTAATTATTAGAGAAATGCAAATCAAAACTACAGTGAGGTATCACCTCACACCAGTTAGAATGGGCATCATCAGAAAATCTACAAACAGCAAATGCTGGAGAGGGTGTGGAGAAAAGGGAACCCTCTTGCACTGTTGGTGGGAATGTAAATTGATACAGCCACTATGGAGAACAGTATGGAGGTTCCTTTAAACACTGAATATAGAACTACCATATGACCCAGCAATCCCACTACTGGGCATATACCCAGAGAAAACCATAATTCAAAAAGACACATGCAAACCAATGTTCACTGCAGCACTATTTACAATAGCCAGGTCATGGAAGCAACCTAAATGCCCATCGACAGATGAATGGATAAAGAAGATGTGGTACATATGTATAATGGAATGTTACTCTGCCATAAAAAGGAACGAAATTGGGTCATTTGTAGAGACATGGATGAATCCAGAGACTGTCATACAGAGTGAAGTAAGTCAGAAAAAGAAAAACAAATGTTGTATATTAACGCAGATATGTGGAACCTAGAAAAATGGTACAGGTGAACCGGTTTGCAGGGCAGAAATTGAGACACAGATGTAGAGAACAAACATATGGACACCAAGGGGGGAAAGTGGTGGTGGGGGGTGGTGGGATGAATTGGGAGACTGGGATTGACATGTACACACTAATATGTATAAAATGGATAACTAATAAGAGCCTGCTGTATGAAAAATAAATAAAATTCAAAAAAATGATAAAGGGGTCAATTTATCAATAGGTCATAAAATCCTAAACATTTATATACTTAGTAACAGAATTTCTAAATACATGAAGCAACAACTGATAGAACTGCAAGAAGAAATAAAAATCCACAATATGGTCAAAGATATTAATATCATTCTCTTAATAACTGATAGAATACGTCAACAGAAAATCAGTAAGAAAAATCCACAAATATTTTGAAATTTAATAATATACCCCAATATAACCCAAAGACCAGAGAGAAATATCAAAAGGGAAATCAGAAAGTACTTTGAACTGAATGAAAATGAAAACACAACAAAAATATTTGTGAGATGCTGTTAAAGCAATACTTGAAGGAAAATTTATAGCACTAAT
This sequence comes from Aethalodelphis obliquidens, assembly GCF_003676395.1. Classification (NCBI taxonomy): domain Eukaryota; kingdom Metazoa; phylum Chordata; class Mammalia; order Artiodactyla; family Delphinidae; genus Aethalodelphis; species Aethalodelphis obliquidens. Next base: position 7,891,440 of record NW_020838001.1, read on the forward strand.
TGCCTATATTTGAAAAGAAGGTAGGTCTCAAATCAATGACCACAGCGTGGGTGGATCTCAAAGTAATTATACTAAGTGAAAGAAGCCAGACAAAAAAATAAAAATAAATAAATATATATATATATATATGATTGTATGAATCAAATTTTATAAAGTTATAGAAAGTACAAACTACTGCATAGTGACACAAAGCAGAAGAGTGGTTTTGGGGGGCCCGCAAGGGGTGCAAGAAGGAATAATAGATATTGATCACAGACGAGCGCAAGGAAATTTTCGGGAGTGACGAATTAGTTCGTTATTTTCATTTCGGTGATCGATTTACAGGATGTATCCAATTTTACACTTCAAATATGTACAAGTTTATTGTATGCAAATTATACTTCAATAAAGCTGTTTACAAAAAAAAACATACAAATTAGATTATTAACCTGGGTCAACTAGGAATGCAGGCAGGGCTGATATCTGAGGATGAAGGACCCAAAGATCAAAGGGACAGAAAAAGGCTAAACTAACATAAAAAGGTATATGTGAAATGTTCACATGCGTGGATTTATGCAAAATTATAAATATATAGCTTTTAATGAAGAAGAATATTTTTTAACCATTTTGTTCTAAAAGTGACCAACCATGCTTCTCAACAGCCCACACCCTCCTGAATGACTGACAACATAATAATGAAAGTAGCCAACCTCCAGGGCCTTTTATGAAGCAGGCATTGTGCTATGTGCTTTGCACACACATTTCCTCATTTTATCTGCCCAATAATCTTCTGAGGTAAGTATTCATGTTATCCCCATTTTTTCAGATGGAGGCAGCTATTAAGCAGCCCAGACTTTTCTCAGTCACTGACTTCTTACTTCCTTCTGCCATCTGTCCAGTACTTACAGAGCATCATCTAGGTCTACAGATGCTCATCCCCGAAGGAGATACGTGATGTGCCAGGACATCACAGGACCACCCCCCCAAATAAAGCAAAACTATTCCTAGTGAAAAGAGTTAAAAATTAAGTAAAAAAGCTTTGGGGCCAGAACATAAGCTTAGTATCTAGCTGAACGATCCAATATCTATTCATTTATTATGGTAGCTAGGTATCCATTTGAAATCATCTGTATAAAATAATAGTCAACTTTAAATAGTTTCCACTCTCTGATCACACAGAACAACTCAAACTCTTCTCACATCAGAGCCATATTTTGGGTGATCTGACACCTTGCTACTCAAAGTGTCATCCCAGGACCCATTTTGGAATCCCCCAGGAGCTTCTTAGAAACGCAGACTCTCAGGCCCCACCCCAGACCCACTGAATCAGAAACATCATTTTAATAAAATCCCCAGATGCTTTCTGTGCACATGCAAGCTTGAGAAGCACTGCTTGAACGTAGGGACCCAGATGATCCTCACTTTTATCCAAATGAGGGATGCTATTCCTCGAGGCGGGATCTGGAGCCCTAAGTGACCAATCACACACCGTTAGCGAGGTCACGTTTCTCTTTCATCCTGCACGAGTACCACAGCCTATTAAAGCGATCTTTACGCGGCTTGTTTACAGCGGCCACTAATTACAATTGTGAGCTCCTACCGAGAATGACCAAGCCCGCGTCAATGTCTTTGCCTCCTTTTATGCCTATTGTGATGGGTGCCGTCTCCATGCACACCCCACTAGCACTGATTGCAAACATCTCAGACAGCAGGGAGGCTCCACCCTAGCTGTACCTGGGGAGCGTTGACAAAATACCACTTCCTTGCCTCAACCCCCAAATGATCAATCAGACTCCGTGAGACTGGGGCCTAGTCAGCCATAGATAAAGAAAATCAAGTGCTTTTGATACAACCAGGCTTGAAAACCACTTGTACTCGATTTGGGCTTCACAATAGAATCACATGGGCCACAGTCCAATGTCCAGGCCACCCTCAGACCTATCAGACCAAATCAAATTCTCTGGGGGTGGGGCCTAAGCCTCTGTCATTGAAAAACAGAACAAGATTCCCAGGTGATCTTTATCTGCAACCAAGGTGAACAACAAAGAGCTCTTTGTTATTCAGAATAAAACAAGGGAATGAGCTCTCTGAAATATGAGAGACTTTGGAAGGACCTGAAAGTAACATGACTCCCTGGGGTGAGGGGAACAACAACAAAAAAATGCCTGATCTTTGGACACACATGATACAGTTGTATGCGCCCAGAAAACTCTGTGGAATCAAACAAAGAAGACCTTGTTAATTCTCCTTGGGGCATCGGGGAAGTTTGGAGGACTTTTACATTGTAATTTCTACTCGCCTTTTCTGCTAACGGTTTTAACCAGAAGTATGTACTACTGTGCTTTCATCGTAAAAGGACAAAAGAAAGGGTCACCTTGAGCGGACTGGATTCTCTGAGTTTCCCTCCCACACACCCCTGTCACCCCCAGTTTAATCTTCCTCGCCAATGCCAGAGCCTCGGTTCTTCCCCAGAACAAAATCAGTGTGATCCTCACAACTCTGCCACCTCCTCCCGTTCCTGCTTTGACATCTTTGAACACTTTGCAATTAACCTCACACCTCCATCCCTTAATTCCCACCTGAGATACTGGCAATTGTCACCTCTCTGGTTAAAACCTCCAGCCTGGACTCTGAGATTGGGACCTTCTACAAACCGCCTCCTACCAGCCTAGGAAAGTTGATCTCTTGAAACCTGGGCCAGATGTGCTGGCAATGTTGCCATACCACAGCTCACTTAGTAAAATGGCTTTAAAAAATTGACAATTTCAGTGTCAAGGACACTTAAAGCAGGTGGTACTGTCATGCATTGCTAGTGGGAAGACAAAATAAAATAGCACAAGCACTTTGGAAAGCAGTTCTGAAGTGTCTTACAAGGTCAAACACGCACTTACCACGTGACCCAGCAATCCTACTACTAGCATTTACTCGGGAAAAATGAACGTTTATGTCCACGTGAAACCCTGCATGTAATACTTATCACAGCTTTACTCGCAACTTCCAAAAACTGTCAGAAGCCCAAATACCCAACAACTGGTGAATGGATAAAGCGCTGTGGTCCTCCCATACAATGGAACAAAACGCAATTTAAAAAACTACTGATATATTGAACAACGTGGATGAATCTGCAAAGTACCAGTCTCCATCAAAGAAGCCAGACACAAAATGCCACTTTACTACAGGATTTCATTTATAAGAGATTCTGGGAAAAGCAAAAGTACAGGGACAGAAATCACACCAGGAGACGACAGCGCTGGTGGTATGGGGAGGGCAGAGGGTTGGCTGCAAATGGACACAAGGGGATTTTTTAGAGGGGACGGAAATCTGCTTTATCATGATTGCGGTGGTGACTCCACGATCCCAAACATTTGACAAAACTCTTAGAACTGCAGAGGATAAATTTTACTGTCTGTAAATTATACCTCCATAGATCAGACAGAAAATACTAGTTAATACATGCTTCTTGCAAAAAATTAAAATACACGCTAAAAAATAAAAGGTTCACTGTTAACTGTGTGTGTGTTTAGTTTGGTTTTGCTATGGTTGCACCACTGCATACATTTGTCCAAATAAATAGAACTATGTACTTTAAAAGGGTGAAGTTTGCTGTGTGTAAAGTTTACCTCAATAAACCTGACTTTTAAAAAAATTTAAAAATGCCCTACCGAGAACTAAAGAAAACAGAAACCACCTCATGAGATTGAGCAACTGGATAGAGGGTCTGCGTTTCATTAAAAGCTGGATAACTGGTTATGGTCAGAAACTTACAATTTAAATCCCATCCTGCTACCTACAGAGCCATGGAAAATCCACAACTATTGAAATGTATCCGATAACTTTTTAAGAAACATATTTTGGCCCGATTGTGTCATCCTTAGGCTAGCATCAACATTCACTGAGCAGGGCTGAAATAGCCAAGTGGTGAAAGGGAAAGTTAGTAAAATCAGCCAATATTTTACTAGAGTTAAAAAAAAAAAGAAAGAAAGAAAAGCTGCCTGAGGGTGTCAGAGGGGCTTCCAGGAAGACATGATGCTTGAGCTGGGTTGTGAAAGATAAGTGGAAGTTTATCTTTTAGGAATTGCTCTTTGGTGGAGGTTCTTGGTATGTGATTTGAAGTTCACATTCACACAACAAAACATATATTGGGCACCTACACTGTATTAAACTTTATACTACGGCGGCGTTTCTCAGCCTCACTGCTCCTGACATTTGGGGCTGGTCATTCTCTGCTGTGGGGCCTGTCCTGTGCACTGTAGGATACTTAGCAGCCAGTAGCATCCCTCTTCCCCAGTTGTGACATCCAAAAATGTCTGCAGACGTTGCAAATGTTCCTTGGGGAACAAAATCAACACCAGTAGCCCCTGAATCTCTGCAGTAGGGCACTGAGGACAAAGATGAGTGAGACTCCCTGCTTGCAGAAGCTGACAATCTCACTGCAGGGAGAAAAAAGTAAAGGGCTCTTATTCTGCATTGGTTCACATTACAGATGGGAGTGCGTGCGTGCGTGCGTGCGTGTGTGTGTGTGTTTACATTTAAAATGTAAACTAGGCCTGCATGGCATGTGGTTAGGTATGCAGGATTTATAGATCCAAAGACAGGCTTCAGGGTTTAAATCTGAACTCTACCACTTAGAAAACATGCGATTTGGAGGGGTCATCTCATTTAACCTCGTATGCTCATTTCACTGTTTGAGGAATATGGGGCAGAAAACAGAACCTATATCCATATCAGAGGATTCTCAAAAGCATTGAGTAACTAAAGATTGAAAAGCTCAGTGTCTGAGACATGGTAAGAACTCAAGAAATGTTAGTTGTTTTAATCCTTCCCTACTTAAGGCTAAAAGCTCCTCAAAAGTCTGTAACAAGCTGTATATACTGTACCTTAGGTACAGTAGATATGCTACCGAGTCCAAGCTCGCTCTGCTTGCCGCATGACAGGCCAATAAATCGGAGACGAGGTGTTGAGGCAGTGAAGACGACTTTATTCAGAAAGCCAGCAGACGGAGAAGATGGCAGACTAATGTCTCAACCATCTTACGGGGTTTGGATGCCAGTTTCTCTTATAGCACAGAGTGGGGGGGGAGATGAAGTAAAGTAAAAAGGCCATAAGTTTTGCAAATATCCCCTGGAATGGCCGGCCTCGGGGAGGGGATGTGTTAATTTCTTCTTTCTTGCAGCCAATCACAGGTGGACAGGGTCCGGATGTTTCCCTGAACAAAGGCACTTGGGTTTAACAGTCAGGCAGAGGGGCAGGGCTCCCAGAGGCAGGCCATTACGTATAGACAGTATCCCTTTAGTGAACAAAAGCAACGGGAAGCAAAGGTTAAAGTAAAAGAAACAGATGGAACATGTAGTCAGATTTGTCTCTTCCCTGTTACAGATACTTCATAAACATTTGAGAGAAGGAGGGAGGGAACACGTAAATTAAAATACTAGCTGGCTATAAGTTATTGTGATCTTAAAATAAGCCTATAAGCATCTACCTAACAGAGTGGCAGTGAGAACAGAATCTTCGAAAAGTACTCAGCGCTGTACCTGATACTTAGGTATTCAATAAATGTTTTAGTTGTTGTTATTGTTGTTATTATTGTGTCATTTCACAATGTCATCAAGAGATTATCAATCCAAGAGATCTTAACTGGGTAAGGGTCTTCTGGAAAAGATCTGTAGATTCTGAGATTTTCTTCATACACTTGATCTCTCAAAAAGGTACCAGGGGAGTTCCCTGGTGGCCTAGTGGCTTTCATTGCCATGGCCCAGGTTCAATCCCTGGTCGGGGAGCTGAGATCCTAGAAGCTGCGCGGCACGGCCAAAAAAAAAAAAAAACGGTACTAGGAAAGGTCCCCTTGTGGTTTCCAAAGTCTGCCAGGGAGCCGGGGAGATGTGACATCATTTAAGCTGAGAGGGAGGAAGAGGGGGTGGGAGAGATGGCAACTGTTTTGGAATGAAGCTAAAACACTCACCCACCAGACCATCTGTCTGCTCATGTTCTGGTTTCACTGAACACCACGGAGACAAAGAATAAGGTAGATGGAAAAAAAATCAGCCCAAACACGCAAAATGTTTTACTCTCTATGGATGGATGACATTCAACCCAAGCATACTCTCGATGTGTCCAAAGGTCCCAGGTTTCCTTATCTGTGGGCAGGGATGCAGGCAGGGGCACAGGTGGGAGGACAGGTGGGTGTATCCACACTGGAGGGGAATGAAGGGGGAGGCTGGTGTCTTTGTGTGTTGTCATTTCTGGGTTTGAGATATGAAATTGATCTCAGCAACAGTCAGAGGAGAGTGATGATGGGGAGAGAGGAAAGCACAGACTTCCCTCGTGGAAAACTCTCCCTTCAGCCCTGTTACGGACTGGATGTGTGTGTCCTCCCAAAATTCATATATTGAAGCCCTAACCTCCAACGTGGTTATTTGGAGGTAGGGCCTTTGGGAGGTAACTGGGGTTAGATGAAGTCATGAGGGTGGGACTCTCAGGATGGGATTAGTGCCTTTCTAAAGGGAGATACCAGAGAGCTTGCTCTTTCTCCAGGCCATATAAAGGCACAGCAAGAAGGGGGACGGTCTGCAAGCCAGGAAGAGAGCTCTCACCAGAAACCAACCATGCTGGAGCACTGATCTTGAACTGCCAGCCTGCAGAACTGTGAGAAAATAAATTTCTGTTGTTGAAGCCACCCAGTCTATAGTATTTTATTACAGCAGCCTGAGCTGACAGAGAAACCTCCTCTAAATCTCAACTCAAAAAGCTAATCCTTAAAAATTCTTTTTTTAATGCAGTAGATTAGAGAAGGGCCTTCAGTTACATGCTCTGTTGAACCTTGACTTTTTCCTTCATCATTCTTCGTGATGTGTGGGAATGCTCCACGAACATCTATTCTCCACTCGCATTGACCTGAAATCTCCATGAGGACAGAACCATGTGTGCGTCTTTGGGATCAATCCTTTATACCTAATACCACTGTGATAGGTTAATATGACATATATTTGCTTGGGGGGACATGGAGGGGCAAAAGACTGATACATTACACCACTAAGATGTCCAGCCTTGCTTGCCCTTTTACAACTGCTGTATCAGAGGCTCTTTCCACATTAAACATCAAATTCTGGGTCACATTTGCTATCTTCAGTCTTCTAGAGCTCTTGCCTCAACCCACTTCATCCTGCCTTGCAATTTCCATGTCACCACTGTCATTAGAATTCAAACCCCCCTTTCTTTCTTCATATTCCTTTCCCTTGCATTTCTTTCTACATATTGCAGTTTGGGGAAGTCATTCTGGCTTATACGTGATTTGCCTTGAACTTGATGCTAACTAGAACAGCCTGTCTGGTGGCCTGTCACACATGCATTGTACATCTGCTTTAACTACTAAAGAAGAGAAAGCATTTATAGATTAAAATAATGTAACTGTGGTTACTTTCAAAATGGAGCAAGGTGGCCATTGTGGATGTGGTTTCAGACATGTTCCTGCATCACTGAGGACCTGAATTTTCTGAAATGTATCAAACTCTTGGACACTATCATCCATTCTCAAAACAATATCTTCCAGTAGCTGCCAGCTGCAACCTTATGGTCTCAAGATCTCCCCTTGTAACTATGCAACTATTTCAGACCCCAACCGACCCTTACTTAACAAGTACCCTTACTTCTCACCAGCTGCAATTATAATTCTTGATAAACAGCTCATGAAGTTAGCTGTAATCTCGCAGCTTTTGCCCTTATAAGCCTCCCCCATTTTGTAGACCAGCAGAACATAATTAAAGTGCTCTTCAATCTGTGTCTCCCAGGCTATAGTCCTCGGTTTGCCTCAAATAAAACTCTTTTCTATCCCTATTACAGATTGTTTATTGATGACTTGTGTAGACAACAAATATTCTATCCGTGAAATCGTGAAGAAGGAAAAAGAAATTCGTGCCAGTTTTGCTGTTGCACCTCCAACTGCGAAAATCACGGCCACATTGTGTGGTAAGTACTTAGTTAAAATGGAAAAGGCATTCAATTTCTATAATATGATATTTTGAGAGAGAGATACTACATTCTCATAGCTTTTATTACAGTATATTATTATAATTGTTCTATTTTATTATTAGTTATTCTTGTTAATCTCTTACTGTGCCTAAGTTATAAATTAAACTTTGTGATATGTATGTATGCACAGGAAATAACATAGTATGCATGGGGTTTGATACTATCCACAGTTTCAGGCATCCACTGAGGGTCTTGGAACTGAAGGGGGTACTAGTATACTACTTGTAATTTGTCTCTGTATGGGTAGCTGACCTTCAACCCAAGCATTCTAAATGTTAATGCACCTAGTACCAGAGCTTCAAAATACATGAAGAAAAACTGCTACAGAGTTGAAAGGAGACATAAATCCATAATTATAGTAAGAGATTTCAATACCCCTCTCTCAAAAACCGATAGAATAAGTAGACAGAAAATCAGTAAGGATACAGATGACTTGGGTCAATTATCAACCCACTGGCCCTAACTGACATAAAACAACAGTCCACCCAAGAACGACAGAATACACATTCTTTTCAAGGGCACATGGAACATTTCAGGAGCGCAGGGAAGTTCTTCTAGAAGTCAAGGGGATAAGAAAAACTTCAAGAGGTCCAAGCTGGAGCCACTACCGGCAGGCATGATTTTTACAGTCCAAATACACTCACTTCAAATCCCACTGTAGTCAAGCAGTGATTAATAAAGCAGTGATTACCTTTAGTAAAATAAATAGCAGATAATGAAGGAGATTTAAAAGAGAGATAAAGTGCAGACAGTGAGGGACTGTGCCAGCAAGCTCATCATCAATCCCAAAAGGAGGCAGAGAAACCTACTCATTATAATTACAAATAGCTTTTCGTTTGCTCTGAATTAATGTATTCTTTAAGAAGTCATTGCATTCCTCCATATCCAATTAGACAAAGGGCACCATGAAGCATCTTAAAACCCTTTCAAGGTCTTCAATGCTTAAGAAAACTCAGTGTAAACATTCAAAGAGAGGATGGCGCATTTGTGCCTATAATTCTTGGTTCCTCTAATTTGTTAATAGCCCTATGTTTCTTGTTTATTTTACAGAGGGACTCAGCCCCGATGGTATACATACAGATTCTCTGCATGTGTATGTGTATCTGAATTTGAATGAATTCTGTTCCTTGAAGATAACCATTTGGGGAAGATAAAACTTGGAGATAAGAAATTAAATCTCAGAAACAGATGTTTACGTACAGATCGTTTTCATATATTTTTTCCCACTCTCTCCTAGTCAATTTCCTCTCTCATCAGTTAACCTTTGCCCTCCGAAGATAGGATCAATTACTGCTTTTTGTCTTACATCAATAGGTCTCACACAAAAAAAGGAAAATTGGTTTTTCTTAGAGATTCTAAGTCAATGACATTAACTGTGTAACACAACGCACTCACATTCTGTTTAAATGTGTTGTTTAAAAGATTGTTATAGTTGAACCTTGGATAACTAGAAAATATAATAAAATACGATTGCATTTTGTGAGCTCGAGCCTATTAGTTCTTGATGGACAGCTAAAAACATGAGATTTTTCTTCCTCACATCGTCTCTCCTTCTTAGGGAGTATTCTTCCTGACATCAGAGACGTGCTGAAGAAAGTGATGGTTTAGATGCTTTGTTTTAAGAGCATAACAATCTCTGTTGCCTTCCTGACCTTTCTGTTCATTTCTGGGATTGTCTGCGAATGCGCCTTGTGAACATTGAGGATAATGCTCAATTACTGATAAATGTTCAACCATAGCTTCTTTCTACCTTCTTCTTCCTACTTCCCTGCATGTCTCATCACATCACCATTTCTAAGCGCAGTCTGTCTCCTCCCCATTTCTCCTCATCCCCCTCCCCAGCCTCTTCCTTCTTCTTTTAAATTCACATTTTAGCTGGGGATGACTTTCCATTTCCTCAGCTCTTTTTGGCATTTTAAGCTCTGTTAAGGTCTTCCTTAAACTTTAATGCATTGCACTTGGAGGATAAAATAAAGCAATTTTGCCATCTTTATGAATAATTAGTGACTTAGAAACAAGCCTTGAAGTTAGTGAAAAATTCACTGTAAGGCAGTGAAATGATAAAAGCACACTGCAGCATATACTTTGACGCACTTTAAAGAAATCATCACAGACTAATAATATGGTCTCTCCAAGGAACTGATCAGACTGACAGGAAAATTACTTTTCAGGAAACAAAGTAGTTATGACATTTATAGCAACCTTTATAAAGGTTTATAGCTTAAGAAAAGGAGGAAATTTAATTCCATTATTTCCATGTGCCTTGTAAGTAACCGCAATCAAAAGGAAAGTGCACACACACGCACACATGCACACACGCGCACACGCGCACACACACACACACATTTTTAGAAAGAGGAACACATTTTCTTTGACTCCGAAGCATAAATAAGAATGAACAACTTTCCAGCTGCTCTTACTCCTTCCTTTCCCAGAAAAGTCAGACTTTGAATAGAATCAAAAGCATGTTAATATGCCAAAGTGAAAAATGGTACAGTTGCCATGTGTTAACCCATTTATACAGCATTTTTCATCTCTATAACCCCACTTTCTATAACACGAAACACAAGTTTTTCTCAAATTGTACAGCCTTTGTTAATTTGTTCAGACATTTCCAAGTTGCTTCCTTTCAGTTTTCCTTCAAGATACCTTATTTGTACAAAGCTATAAAGTGAATCTTATCAAACTGAAAGCCATTTCTTCAGTAGGTGAATCCACAGTTGTCTCTTTTTGTCTATTCCCAAAGTATAACTAGAAGTCACCAAATACTAAAAAAGTCTTTTCAAAGGAAATCAATAATTCAGCTAGTCCTTTTTTTTTTAACTCAAACTGGGTCAATATGGTGCACCAGACAGAAAAATGTCAATTCCATTTTGAAAAATAAATGCTCACACAGTCAACACTGGAATTTTATAAAAGTACTCACCTTATAAATCAGGTTCTTTTGTTACCTTCGAGATTAAACTGTGCTATAACGCGGTCCTCTTACAGAGAGGTGAATGGGCAGCATTCTGAGATGGTCCCCAGGGAGCCTACCTTCTGGTTTCCCCGTATTTCTCCCCACAGGTAATCTGCTCCCCTTGGGCATGAGCTGGACTCACTGACTTGCTTCTCAGGAACACAAAATGGCAGAAGTGATGGGAGGTCATTTCTGAGATTAGGTTACAAAAACCTGTGTCTTCTATACCGGGTGCTCTCTCTCACTCTCTCTTGCACTGTTTGCTCTGGGAGAAGCCAAGAGCCATGTTGAGAGGCAGACCAGTTCAGGGGCCATGTGAGTGAGCATGGAGGAGACCTTCTGAGGCCTGACAACAGCCACGTCAGTGAGCCTGGGAGCAGGCCCATCCCCCATCGAGCCCTGTGATGACTATACCCCTGGTAGATGCCTTGGTCACAGTCTTGTGGGAGACTCTGAGCCAGAGGCACCCAACTGAGCGGCACCCAGATTCCTGACTTTCAGAAACCGTGAGACAATCGATGTTTGTTGTTTCCAGCCGCTCCGTCTCGGTGCGATTTGTTACACAACCACAGATAACTAATACAAGATGTAACTGAATCCCTTATACAATATCCAAGACGTGTCAACCATACAAAGGATTCAACTACGAATAAGCCAAAGTGTGGTTATCCACCGAGTTGGTTTCCAAAGGGATGCAATTTTGTTAGGTACTCACTTCCTTCTGAGGCCAAGAATTCATTTCATTTTTCTCTCCTTTCAAAGAGATGTAAATACAGAAGGAGAGAAAGCTGTAAGACACTTGAAAAGGTTAAACAAGAAAACTAAGGGGTAATTATAGTCTACATGTCTGCACTGGGCACACTTCCAGAAAAAGCAGTCAATTCTTATTTTGCAGGTATATTTAAGAAAAGATTTGCTACAATAACTTACTGTAAATGTAGAGTTGTATAAGAAAGCTGACTATTGAAAATCATGTTCGAAAGAGAGTACACAGAACAAAAGGAAGGATCAAAATGATGCAAGGCTCGTCTATTTACTCTCTGTCTAAAATGGATTAAAATAAATTAATTAAATGGACTGGTTATGGAATTTGTAGATATTTCAAGGCTTCACCACTTTGAAATGCACATCCTCCATTGGCCTCCCTGATATCCCCTGCCACTTCTTTGGCCATACAGATGGCCAAGAGACACATGAAAAGATGCTCAACATCGCTAATTATTAGAGAAATGCAAATCAAAACTACAGTGAGGTATCACCCCACACCAGTCAGAATGGTCATGATCAAAAAATCTACAAGCAATAAATGCTGGAGAGGGTGTGGATAAAAGGGAACCCTCCTACATTGTTGGTGGGAATGTAAATTGGTACACCACCATGGAGAACAGTATGGAGGTTGCTTAAAAAACTAAAAATAGGGCTTCCCTGGTGGCGCAGTGGTTGACAGTCCGCCTGCCAATGCAGGGGACACGGGTTCGTGCCCTGGTCTGGGAAGATCCCACATGCCGCGGAGCGGCTGGGCCTGTGAGCCATGGCCGCTGAGCCTGTGCGTCCGGAGACTGTGCTCCGCAATGGGAGAGGCCACAACAGTGAGAGGCCCACATACCCCTCCCCACCCCCCAAAAAAACTAAAAATAGAGCATATGATCCAGTAATCCCATTCCTGGGCATATATCTGGAGAATAACATGGTTCAAAAGGATACATGCACCCCAATGTTAATTGCAGCACTATTTACAATAGCCAAAACATGGAAGCAAACTAAATGACCATCAACAGATAAATGGATAAAGATGTGGTACATCTGTACAATGGAATATTACTCAGCCATAAAAAAGAATGAAATAATGCCATCTGCAGCAACATGGGTGGACCTGGAGATTAACATACTAAGTGAAGTAAGTCAGACAGAGAAAGACAAATATCATATGATATCACTTATATGAGGAATCTAAAAAAAAAAATGATACAAATGAACTTATTTACAAAAGAGAAACAGACTCACAGACTTAGAAAATGAAGTTCTGGTTACCAACGGGGAAGAGTGGGGAGGAGGGATAGATTGAGAGTTTGGGATTGACATGTACACACTGCTATATTTGAAATAGATAACCAACAAGGACCAAAAAGTAAATAAATTTTTTTTAAAGTAATAAAATAATAAAGTCACTTGGAAGAAAAAAAAGAATTCCCACATCTCTGGATAGTATTCCCCTTCCTGTTCTCAGTTCATGGACCTGGATGCAGCCTCACCTGCAGCTCTAGCACAAAGCACGCGGCCTAGGCCTCACCCATCAAACCACCACGTCTCCCTGACTCGGGTCAGGGACGGGCACGTGACCTAAGCTGGTCCAGTCAGAGTGAATCTGTTTTTCGTGAGTGCCCCCAAGAAGGCTTTTATTCTCCCCAGTGGCTTAAACCTGTAAAGATATGAAGACGGGGCCACCGAGGTCATCTCTCCGTGATGACAGAAGAGCGTGCATCGGAGATACTGGGCACCACTGCCTGGAGCCTTAGCATAAAGCCAGCACAGAAGACGGCATCAGGAATAAATCCGAGCGACACTGTGTGAGCCCCAAATCCAGCCTGCCTGCAGCCAGTCCTGCCTCTGAATGCTCAGTTAACACACCAATCAATTTCCTTTCCAGCTGAAACCAGTTAGAGGAGAAATTTGGGGCCAGTTATTTGTTTTGCATTTTTTTTTTAATATCACATTCAATAGAAAAGTATCTTAACACCTTCAGGTACAAACATTTTAAAAATATTCACCTCCTTCACTTGACAGACATCCTAAAGGATTTGAGTGCTTTGCGTCAGCTTTCATCAGAAACTCATAAAGTCTCTGTTAGATACAGGATCTGCTGCTGCCAGCTAATGCAGCAACAGAAGTGTACCTTTGATAATCATCATCATCATCACCATAGCAACCACATACTGAGCACTTAAAAATATCAGATACTGTGCTAAGCATTTTACATATGTAATCCCATTATTCTTCATTTCTCTAGGAACAGGAGAGTAAAGTAGTTAAAATGCAGACTCGAGAACCCAAACACCCGAGACGTGAATCATTTTTCTGCCGATTTTTACCAGTGTGACCTCGTTTAACATCTCTGCGCCTCAGGTTCCTTGTCTGTGAAAATGGGACTAATGCTACTGCCTGCATCATCAAGTTGTGAGGACTAAATAGGTTAATATCCACAATATGCTTAGTGCAATGCTTGGCACACGTAAAGCACTACTTCTGCTAATTTTTCTTACAACAGTCCAACAACGTAGGCATCGTTATATTCATTTTCCCAACAAAGAAACTGGTCTTTATTGGTCCTCACAGAAGTCTTTTTGTTTGGCCACCAAGATGGCTATTTAAAAATGTGGTTCTTATTACTGAAGCAAAATTCTGTAAGAATAAGGACCCTGACACCCTCATCTTTGTTTTTCGGACATTGCCCAGTACAGAGTCCTGCCAGTGACCGATAATAAGATGTGGACAAAATAATTGAAAAAATATACACAAAGAATATAAAGAAAGGCAGCCAACTGGACTAAGAACTGTGGCCTAAAAGTCAAGGGTCCTGGGACATTGTATTAGTTATCTATTGCTGTGTAACAAATTTCCCCAAAACTGAGCAGCTGAAAATAGCACACAGAGATCACCTCTCAGTTTCTATGGATCAGGGATTCATCGCTTAGCTGGGTGCCTGGCTCAGGATCTCTCATGAGGCTGCAACCAAGGTGTTGGTGAGGATGTGGTCTCATCTGAAGGATCCAATTGTAGGTCCACTCACGTGAGTGGGATTTAGTCCCTCCAGGGCTATGGGCCTGTGGGCCTCGGTTCTTGACTGGTTGTTGGTCAGTGGCCTCCCTCAGTTCTTTGCCCAGCTGCAGCTGGCTTTATCAGAGCAAGCATGTGAGAAGAGCCAGAGAGAGAAAGAGAGACGGAGACAGAGAGAGAACCAGTGAGAAAGAGGGCAAGCAAGATGGTAGCCACAGTCTTTTGTAACCTACACAAAGGTGACATCCTATAACTTCTGGCGTATTCTATTCATTAGAAGAATGGCACTGGGTCCAGCCAACATTCAAAAAGAGAGGATTACACAAAAACATGAATACCAAGAGGCAGGGGTCACTCACTGGGAGTCGATTTAGCAGGCTGCCTACCACAGACATGGGATTGAAACGGATTCTTCTGCTCTTTGACCCTGACTGAGTCAGCTGTTCTGCACCTTGATTCTCCTCTCCATTAAAGCTGTATTAAAATTCCCCAAGATCCCTTCCAGCTCAACCTATGATTCTGGGAGGTCTTGAAAAGAAACAGAAAGCACACTTTAAAGCCACATTTAATTTCAAAACAGCTCTACAAGCTCACCTGCAAGAATAAAAAAAGGTTTTAACCTTTCCCCCTTCTGTTAACATCACATCTCATGGACTCCTGAGTCAAGGACTGTGGTGAAGGAAATGCTAGAATGTGCCATTGGCTCTACAGCCTAAGGCAAGAGGAGATTGGAGGGAAAAAAAATGGCTGCTGCAGTTTTATGCCCGTTTGCAGCATTTGAGAAAGAGGGCACATGAGTTTCCAAAATTTAATTGAAATGGAGAGTTTTATTAGTTTACCCTGAAGTGTCAATAAAAAAATGGTGCACGGCAGATGGTTTTTCTGTGATCGCAACAGCATCTGTCTTGAGGTTAATAACCCTTTTGCTTTATTGACTTACTGGTGAACGCTCTCCGGTGGTATTCAAGATTGTTTAGATGTTTTCTTGACCGTTATTAAAAGAAAAAAAAACAAACTCTGTCTGCTACTGCTTTTTCATCTACTGAAGAAATGTCATTTTTTTGAGCAATGCATTGAAATCTCTTTTAACCCATCACAGAAACTAAGACAGAAACTAAAACCACATTTAAACAACTTAGTGATGTTGTAAAAAATATCCCTGCCATATATATTTACTAACTTTTTCTGCAGGTTGAAGAAAGGGAACACATTGTTGAAGAGTGTCCAAACTCGGGAGTGTAAACCTCCAAAGGAAAAGATGAGCTTTTCTTTTCTACTATTAGTTAAAGGGCTTTTGTCAGCCCTCACAGAGCCCTACTGATTGATGTTTCCATTCCCCTATGAATGGCTACAAGTTGGTGGTCTGTGGACTGGGGGTTGCAGATGTTGGTTGTTCATGCCTTATTGTTCTGTTCTTAACGGATTTTAAATTTTTGAATGATTTGGAAACATTTAAAATTGGAAGATTTCAAACTGAAAGAAATTCAATTTCTGGCTTTTTTTGGACAATTCGAAGCCTCAGCAGCTCTTGCCCAAATTCCAACATGACAACTGCTGGCTGAAGCCAAGGGTCATTTTTTCCTTGACATGGGGCACGGCCTTGACTGTCACTGACACCTCCCCACCTCCCAAGTGTTCTAACAACTACAATGTTAGCCTAAAACGAAAGACGACTAGAAATCCCTCTTCCGTAAAAGCCTCAGGGACTTGACCGTTGAGGAGACAATAAACTGTGGTGAACCAGGGAGACCTGCCACGTCTAACCAGGGCAGCTGCTCCTCGCCCAGCCTGCTTTGTTCATTTTTGGGAGCTCCACGGGAGGGAGGCATCTGGGTTAGACCCAGGCCTAGCATTTCTGGTCTGAACGCACCTTGGTTCGGGGTAAGATTATCTCATGCACCATGATGAGGCCCAAAGGCATCAGATAATTGCGTGATGGCTTAACCCATTTTCTCTGCCTTCACAATGGCTTTCCTCTCGGTCTCACGTTCATCTGTTCTCACATTACTTGGTCCTTAGAGCAATTACACCTGCCACTCTTGACAGAAGAGTAGGTTATTGTCTCTGTGCTGTCTTGGTTTTGTGTTAATAGCAGCTGTAACGCCGAAATTAACCCATAGTTTGCACTTTCCCCTTGTCCTGCGTGGCACACAGCTGTCATTAAGCGCACAGAATGCAGATGTGTAAGCACCCTGTTGTGTACAATTTAGAACTTGTACGGCGCGTTACTTTAGCTCCCCCATTCCTGTGTTGGTTTCTTTTTAAAGACCTCCATAAAGTGTTACAAACACCAGTTACTAGGTAAGAGTAATTCAAATTCCATGGACAAATACCATCTAAGTTGCTTGAGGGATTTTTTTTTTCCTTCCATGGTTTTTCAAAGGCCTTCTAGAATGGTCCAGACTCAAGGCAAATAGGTAATTTAAAACTTTCAGGGAAACCTGTATTCTATGTCATACTTGATGCTATCCGTCCCTACATATTTATATTGGCTCCAATAAACTATTATTTAACCTGAAACTAGCATCGTGTACTTTGAAAAGCTGAAAGCATGACTCATTATTTACATCAAGGCCTATT
This sequence comes from Aethalodelphis obliquidens, assembly GCF_003676395.1. Classification (NCBI taxonomy): domain Eukaryota; kingdom Metazoa; phylum Chordata; class Mammalia; order Artiodactyla; family Delphinidae; genus Aethalodelphis; species Aethalodelphis obliquidens. The sequence goes on from NW_020838001.1 coordinate 7,908,757, forward strand.
TAAACTCTAGTGTTTTATAGCATTTCATCAATTCCTCCTCCCCACCCCATTCCAAATCAGATAAAATGATACAAAACACCATTTCTGTGAATGGTGGTCTCTTTTTTTTTTAGATTGTTTTCTGCTTTTTTATTACATCAAAAAGTCTTCACTATCACTTGAACTCAAATGTCATGTCATGCTGATGGCTGAATATTTTACAGTAACCATGGCAATTTAAAAAAAGAAGTAGAATCTCTTCCCATCAAAAAAGAATTCTATCTTCAAGTGCATTTTTCTCCCTCACTCCCCCAGAGAAACCCACCACCTTCATCACTGGCACCTGACAATCCCATCTGCATTCAACAGAGCCTACATCTCCATTAGTCCCAGTGGACATAATGCCTGGGGCCCATACGGTAACTTAGGAATCCAAGAAAACATTTTCACTTCTTTTAAAATCAAAAAAAATATTGAATGTACTAAACCAGCTTGAGTTACATTTGTCTTTATGCCAAGGCAGTCATAAAATATACTTTTCAGTATGTCTTATGGAGGAAAAGGTTCAGGAAGACAAAAGTGCTCAGTGACCATGAAAATCACTATATGGTGCTGCATTCAGGGTAAGTATGGAAGTCACGTAGAATCAATCCACACAATAGCATTCACGGTCAAAACGGTACAAATGCAATGTTACTTAGTTATATGGCCTTGAGCAACCACTCTGAGCCTCCATTTTTTCATAGGACGAATCATAACAGACACTATTTATTGAGTCCTTACCCTGTCCCAGGCCTGTTGGGGAATGCTTGGCATTTGCTATCTCATGCAATCTTTTGGCCTAGCAGCCCCAGGCAACGGTTCTTGTGCAGCAGCTAATATAATTGTCAGGACAGAACAAGATCACGGGGAGAAGCAGTGGACTCAGCGCTGCACTTACCAGCAAGTCTCAGCAAGGTGTCCCTCCTCCCAGAGCTTTCCTCATCTGACAAATGGGAATCATAAAAGAAGCAATGTCACAGGGTTTGCGGAGGGTGTGTTAGTTAAGGCATGTCAAGGGCTCTATCAGGTGCCTGTGGTTTAGTAAATACTCCCTACGTGGTTCTTATTATTATCCTTCTCTAAAAGGTGACCTTCCCCTACCCTCTACCATTGCTAAACTTCCTATCAATGGAATCATACACAACATACTCTTTTGTGTCTGGCTTCTTTCACTCAACATTATATCTGTGAGACTCATCAGTTTTCTTGCATGTCACTGTAATTTGTTCTTTTTTATTGTTGTGTAGTATTTCATTTTATGAATAGACCACAATTTATTCCTCCATTTTCCTGTTGATGGAAATTGGGTTGTTTCCAGAATAGAATAAAGTCACTATGAGCATTTCTGTATATGCCTTTTGATGGACACAAACTCTCATGTCTATCGGATCCCTACCAAGGAGTGGAATTGCTGGCCCATAATAAAGATTGAGCACTAGGGTGTGCCAGATTGCATGGTGGGTCGGGCTGAGAATACAAGAGTGAGCACGAGATCAAAGTGGTCCCTGACTTCATCTAACGAGGAAGACATACCAACAATCTGCACAGATAACTATCAGTGTTTTAGCCACATGTGCTGCAAAGGAGAGGCACATGGGCTGTGAAAGTTAACTGGGGGGATTAGATCTGGCGAAGGTACGAGTCCCATGACTGAAGGGAGCATGACAAACCTGCGAAACAGGAACAAGGCCAGTGTGGTTAGTGCAGAGGTAAGCAGCAATGGAGAGGCAGGCAGGGTTCACACTAAGCAGGCCAGGTGAGGTGTTTTCTTTTCTATGACTCCTACTGAGAAGAGGATTTTTTTTTTTTTTGAGGGGAGGGGAATCAGATTTGTAGTCTTAAAAAATGTATCTGGGGCTTCCCTGGTGGCGCAGTGGTTGAGAGTCCGCCTGCCGATGCAGGGGACATGGGTTCGTGCCCCGGGCCGGGAAGATCCCACATGCCGTGGAGCGGCTGGGCCCGTGAGCCATGGCCGCTGAGCCTGCGCGTCCGGAGCCTGTGCTCCGCAACAGGAGAAGCCGCGACAGTGAGAGGCCCGCGTACCACAAGAAAAAAAAATGTATCTGGCTACTGGGTAAAAAAAATGAATAGAAGGGAGTGTGTCAAGAAGGACAGTCAGGGAGACTCATTACAAGAAATGAGCAATAGTCCACATGAGCGATCATGGCCACTGGACCGAGGTGGTAGAGACCACCAATGGAAATGTGGACCAAATCAAGAGTCAGCTTGGACACAAGTTTCATCATATTTAGGGGCTAGTTTAGTTTAATTATAGTTCTTTTGCCACTGCCAGCTACTGCAATTGGGACTTCGTAAGTTTGAGCTGAATGGTTTAAGATAATAATTAGTAGATTATTCATTAAATCCAAGTTTTCCACTGCCAATTGTTTTCCACTGCAATCACATCCTGAGGAGGATTTAATTCCATTTCCTAGTACATCTGCTCATCTTCCTCTGTGTCCTCATGGGTTTTGTTGACATCTACCAGACAAACTCTACCAATAATTCCAATGTTACCGCAAACTGCGAGACGACTGTGAATGTTAGACATATTATTACAAAATAAATGAGAAATTATGACTAGCATTCACTGTCCGTTTCCAACAGAAATGACCCTTCCCCATGTACCCAATATTACTGTGCACAGTGGTGCACAAGGCCAAGTTCAAGATTCCAGATGTTCTACAGGCATAACCAGAGACCTTCCTTCACCTTACAGGACTGCAGTGAAATGGGTTCCCACTGAAATGGGTCTTTTACGATGGCTCATACACCAAGGCCATCACTACTCTGCTCTCTAATTCCTACCCATTTCTAGGGGAAATTCTGAATTTGAACTTACCTATGGGCTGTCCTTGGATCTAGAGGGACTGCTGGAAGATTCTACACTTGCATATCAGAATTGAAATCAAGTGTTTAGGTGCACAGATTGAAGCCCCACTGCCTGGACTTGAGTCTTGGCTCCCCTACTAAAGACTGTGGGGCCTTGAGCAGGGCACTTAATTTCTCTGGGCCTCCTTTCTGTCGTCTGTAAAATGGAGACGGTGATAATAAAAGCCTGTGCCGTATAGGGTTGTGAGGACTGAGTGAACGTATATAAAGTGCTCAGACCACGCCTGTGGATGCTGGCTGGTTATCATCCGCCTCTCTCTGATTTCCTTCCGCTGGACTGAGGTTAACTATTAAGCTGCTACAAGAATTGGCCATGTGAATTCTGCTCCTGCATTTCTTCTGAAGCAGGTGTTGAAGTTAACATCTACTCCACTACTCAAACTCAATGACCAATAGGGGAAAATTTTTTTTCAGGGTTTACTCCTTTGAAAAACGTTTTTTTCCTTTCTCCTGAGATGCTGGTAGGTATCACTCTTTCTAACGTGGTATTTACTCATCATTTTTCTTTCTTGGCCTTAGCTGCCAGAAGCTCAGAGCATGTTAATCTAACGTGCAGATTCTGGGCCAATTTATTTACTTTTCTCTTTCTTACTCATTTCCATTCTTCCTTTTCCCTCTTCTTTTAATGTTATATTTTAGACATACATACACATAAACATTTACATGAACAGTTGAGAAGCTATCTGAAAGTCTTTTTCATCAGTCAAAGGACACAGAATCACCAAAGAAAAGAAGTCTCATCAGTAGAGTCCATGCATTCATTAACAGCCCATTTGCTACCTAAGCTGTAAGACTTGGGGCAAATTGCTTATCCTCTATAAACCTTTTACCACACCTGTACCATGAGGGGTAATAATAGAATCTATTCCAAAGAGTTATCATGAGAAAGGAATTAATACATAAAAAGCATTCAGAACAGTGCCAGCATGTAAGCCCTCAATGCTCGTTCTTAGTATCATTAGAATTAATTTCAGGCATCAGAATGCAGGCTCTACAAGAGAACTAGTTACTGAGAAACACCTACAAACAAACAAGCCCTAATTACTGTCCTCCAAAATTTTTATACCAAATCTTTAAACCAAATTTCAAGTTCTGCCCAGTACGGGTGTATGTGCGTGTGCATTTGTGTGTCTGTGTATCTGTGCGTATCTAATCTTTAATAAAGAATTGTGGGGCTTTCCTGGTGGTGCAGTGGTTGAGAGTCTGCCTGCCGATGCAGGGGACACGGGTTCGTGCCCCGGTCCGGGAAGATCCCACATGCCGCGGAGCGGCTGGGCCCGTGAGCCATGGCCGCTGAGCCTGCGCGTCCGGAGCCTGTGCTCCGCAACGGGAGAGGCCACAACAGTGAGAGGCCTGCGTACCGCAAAAAAAAAAAAAAAAAAAAAAAAGGAGAGTTAACAATACTCAGTTTTATGTCAAATGACCCCAAAAAATGTTGAAAGTGATGCAGTTAAATATCAGTAACAACCTCACAACACACACTTCTTTCCGGTTTATTTGTGCCATAACTAACAGAGTTTTATAAACACTTGTTATTGTGAGTGATTTCATGTTAGCATGAAGGATTCACACTGAATATAACATATTGAAAGTAAACAGCTATGTACCCACGACCCAGGCTCCTGTCTTTGCCTCCCCAGTCATATCTTCTTCCCCCTCCAGAATTAATCACTATTCTGAATCTTTTTTCTATCATTTATTCCTCAAGGAAGAGCTTTTATAAAATGTAAACTTAATTGTGCGTTTTTCCGGTTTACTGTTCATAGAAGCACCGTGTCATCCTTTTCCTTCACACGGACCCTTCCCCTGCTGTGCTTCTTTATCTCTTGTCCCTTGATTTTTCCATCATTTTCTCTCCTGGATTCCTTGCCATCTACTCCTACATGGACTCATATATTCCCTGATCTTAAAAACGAAAACAAACCCAAAAAACGTCCTTCCATCGACACGGTAATGGCATTAAATGATAGTCCATCTCCTTCCTTCCACTATTAACTTTCTTGTAAAGATACTTTTCACTTCTGCCTCCAAATCTCAATCACCACTGCTTAATCTTTTATAATCTGTTTACCCCCAGCAAGCAGGACACTTCTAGCTACCCTCACCCCTAAGCAGGGTGGGTCAGTCTTCTTTGATGCTCCGGTATCTTGTTACTCTTTTCCCCACTATAACTGTGCATTGAGAATTCTCAGTTGGTGTTTGGTTTCTCCCTCCCAACCCCACACAGACTGAATTACTGGAGCCGAGAGAGTTCTTTAGCTGAATCACAATCACCTGGAGGGCTTGTTAAACCACTGGGTTCCACCCCCAGTTTCTATAAATAGTTGTTGAAGGCAACTATTCTATCCATCATCTCCCTCAGCATCATGCCTAATGGAGAAAATGATTTTTCAGGGTTTAGTCCTGCGAAAACCTTTGCATCTGTAAGATGTGTAAGATTCTACACACACACCCCCTCACTACTGCAGCCTCTGTCTCCTTTGATGGTTCTTTTTCTCCCACCTGCATTCTTTCCTAAGTCCTCTTCTCTTCCATTACAAAGCTACCTGGGCTGTCCAAGGTATGGCCCACTGACCAGCAATATCAGAATAATCTGGAAGCTTATTAGAAATGCAGAGTCCCAGGCACCAGCACGAACCCACTGAACCAGAATCTGCGTTTAAACAAAATCCCCCAATGATGTGTGTGTACTTGAAACGTTAAGAAGCCCTTCTCTAGGATGAAAATGGTCCTAAAATATATCTCCCCAGTCCTGCATGGAGTGGAGACAGCCCCAGGTTCACGTGGAATCTGGGAAGTAGGGGCTCAAACGCAGACTCCCGCCTGTATCCTATAGGCCTGTTCCCCTCTAAGCCCCGACGGCGCGTTGCTGCTCGGGCCTGGTCGGTCAGCCGTCTTCCGCAGGCCCCAGGACGGGTCGCTGCAGGCAGGGGTTCCCAAACCCACTCTGGCTCCGTAGGCCTCGACCTCGGGCCACCTGTCTTCCCAACTTTAGCGTTAGGCCGCCGCCGTCTAGCGGCAGCTCTACCCAGAGGCAGCAGCGCCTCAGGTTTAGCCCCGGCAAAAATAAGTTTCAACCTACCTTTCCAAGAGCCAAGTTTACATCGGCACAGGACTGGCGTCCTAGCAACTCCAAGTGTCCAAAGCCAAACTCATGCTCTTCTCTCAGTCTCCCCTTTCCTGCTGGATAGACCAGACACTTCCGATTTTCCTGCCTTTGTTAACCATTCCACAGGCTTCCAGGGGTCCCCCAGGCTTCCGGGGGGCGCACAGGCTTCCGGGAGTAGCAAAGCCGAGCGTGCGCGGGCGCCCGGCAAGTATGCAAATGAGGAGAGTGGGCGGGGCGAAGTGGCGAGCCGCTCTGTCCAATGGGTGAGCGGCTGAAGATGCCAGCTGGAAATGTGGTCCCAATGTTTGGCCAAACTGCATTTATGTGAGAGCTCCTGATTTTATTGTGGCAAGACACTTAAAAAATTTTTTCTTTTTTTGTTAACTAGGAGCGCCAAAGAAAACGTACTGCAGGCTGTACTTGGCTTGTGCTCAAAACCAAGTTCTCTTTGGTTTCTCCTCCTTCCTGAACCTTCATCTCTCCAATCACTGTCAAGACCTACGCCTCTCACCTTCTCTCCAGGTCCTAGCTTACTTTTCTTTCTTTTCCTCTGCCAACTGGAGCTATACACCAAAGAAAGTGCAGTAACATCTGGTATCCCTTCCTCCATCACTTTGTAGTAAAACCCACCAATCAACTGCCAAATTACTCTAAAATATTGTTCCAATCATATATACCACCTTTCTATTCAAAGCCCTTGAGAAATTCCCCCTGGCCTCCAGCTGTCAAAACTCTATATCAAATGGCATCCCTCCCCAACACCCTCCAACTCCCCTAATTAGTCGTGGTTTTGAGTAGAGCTCTTAAGGCTTGGATAAGCCTAGTGGTGGTTGTGGAGATAGAAAGAAATGGACAGATTTGAGAAGTATTTAAAAACTAAAGTCAGCAGGACGAGCTCCTAAGACCCTCACTGCAGAGCAAATTATCTATTATTTACTTCCTATCAATGCCTGGATAAGACGTAGCATATTGTGCACATGCGTTTGCAAGCCAGCAGCCTGATGGTCAATTTTGTTCTACAAATATCTTTCGTTTAGCCTGCATTGCTTTAAAAAAAAAAAAGTTGCACTTTCTAAAACTAGTAATTGTATATAAAAATCAGGATTACTGTCCAAAAACAGTGGTGACAAATCCAGATCAAAACTTCTACGCAGGGCTTCCCTGGTGGCGCAGTGGTTGAGAGTCCGCCTGCCAATGCAGGGGACACGGGTTCGTGCCCCGGTCCGGGAAGATCCCACATGCCGCGGAGCGGCTAGGCCCATGAAGCCATGGCCACTGAGCCTGCGGGTCCGGAGCCTGTGCTCCGCAACAGGAGAGGCCACAACAGTGAGAGGCCCGCGTACCGCAAAAAAAAAAAAAAGTTTGCCTTTAAGTCGTGAAGAATTTTAGAATTATATATTCTACCTTTAAGCCTGAATTGTTTCTAAACGTTTAACCAAAAATATACATATGCAATGCTTAGCCTTGAAAGTGAAAAAAATGACATTTCCTCTAAAACTACGGACATTTAATCCTGGAAGTATCCTCCCTTGGGTATTATGATTCCTCCATTGGTATTTTGGCATATCAGTGCCACCTGCTGGAAAGTTAATACAATTAGGTCTTCTAAATCCCAAAACTGGTTATCTTTTGCAGGGGCAGTAGGGAGTAAATGTACTCTTTAAAAGTCTTATTTTTAAACACACAGCTGCCTAACTTCCACATCATTATCAATACAAACCCCAGTTAATTGCAAAGCACTAAAATAAAATCTAAAACTTATAATTAAAAAAAAACCCAAACATCTCTTTCTATTGGTATATCTCTGTTGTTCTGCTCTGTGTATGAAGTTCAACATGCCTCACTTGTCTCAGCATCATCTGGACTCTTAAACCAAGACCTATATGTGAAATACATATGCTTAGATGTAATATATACTACACATATTTAAAGAAAATATATACATATGTTTTAGTATATGACAAAGTTTTAGTTGTGAAGTGAGTAAAAGTAGACAGAAGTAGGACCGGATCTTTCTGCAGTGCTTTTACCATCTCTAAGTGGAAACTGAAATAGACATAGTAGATGAACAACATGACACATGTTAACTGTTAAATTTTCTTATAATAAAAATTGCACAAATATTCTAAATGATAATATAGAAACGTAAACGATTGCTTAACTGATTTTAATAACATGACATAAAGCCCCTACACTTGATATAATTGTTATGCAAAATACATAGATGAATACTGTCTTCTTTTAAAAATATAAAATAAATAAGCAAGACATGTGAAAATAGGCGTTTCCATTAAATAAATGAAAATTTTAAAAAAAGTTTTGCTTTCCATATCATTTGAAGAAGGGAAATTATCATTTTAAACAATATTCAAGTTTATTAAACAAATTAAAAAAAGTATTATAAAATGTTTAACTTTCATCAGCTTCAAGGTTTATGTTACTCCCGAATTTTGCATATAACTGAACTTTCAGATCTGCTAACACCCGCTGAATTGATTCCACTCTGGATTCTAAGGCATCAATTTCTTCTTGCAAATTTTTCTGGAAAAAAAAATTAGTTTAAATTAATTCTCTTCAGTTGGATGATTTCTGAGCATCTGTGGATGAAATAATATTTGGGAAGAATTTTAGGTCAAAAACTTTCTAAACTTGGACAGGCAGCTAAATAACACTGATAATTAACTCTAAACCAAAAGTCTGAATGTGGGGCATTTTTCATTCATGATCTACATTTGCTTATTATAGAATAAATCAAGCTTTTCTCAGTTTTGGCTGACTTAAAAAACAGAATAAAATAAAAGAAAATTAATTCCTAAATTATCATATCCTAATAAAGAAAGAATGACATTCAAACATTTAGGGTAAACAGTTTACCACGGGCCTGGCTTCTGACACAGCCTTTTCCAACTTCCCACAAAAATAACTATGGAACTAGAGGAAATGATAAAAATTCACACACTCACCAATAATTAAAAGTAACAACTTATTGTCAAAACCTGGCAGAGGGCTTCCCTGGTGGCGCAGTGGTTGAGAGTCCGCCTGCCGATGCAGGGGACACGGGTTCGTGCCCGGTCCGGGAAGATCCCACATGCCACGGAGCAGCTGGGCCCGTGAGCCATGGCCGCGAAGCCTGCATGTCCGGAGCCTGTGCTCCGCAACGGGAGAGGTCACAACGGTGAGAGGCCCGCGTACCGCAAAAAAAAACCCCAAAAAACCTGGCAGAAATTTCCCTAACTACGAGGCCCCTGGAGTTAGACTTTGAAAGAGCAGTAATGAGAGCCTCATTTATGAAAGAGCAGCTTTGCCACACAAAATGCATGGAATGTCAGAAATTCCTTCCTGGCCAGGATCAAAAGGATTTTTCCCAAACATGACAAAGAAAAAAATGGAATCACACAAATAATATATGTACCCATTAATATCAGGAACAAAAGAAGAATGCCTAGTATTGACAACGTTATTATTTTAGAAATATGGCCAGTGGTTCTCAAAGGGTGGCCCCCAGATCACCTGGAAGCTTGTGAGAAATATGAATTCCAGGGCTCCACTCCAGGCCTCCTGAATTAGAAATTATTGGGGTTGGGCTCAATAATCTGAATTTTTAACAAGCCCAAATGTTGTCAGTGAATCCATACTCTCACCCAGGAATTACACTTCTCTGATTATTTCCTTAAAAGAACTTTCTACATGTGAACAAAGGTTTAGGTTTAAGAATGCTCACCACAATATTCCTATAGGAAAACAGCGAAAACAAGTTAATGTAACAACAGGAGGACAGTGGGCTGAATCAATGTCCACCAACATGACATTGAACAGTCATCAAAATTGATGTTTTTAAAGCACGTGTAGCTGGCCTAGAACAGGCTCGCAGTGAAGATCTGCTGGATAAATGAACATTAAATGGAACAAGATAATACCCACTTAATTGGACATTAAGTGACCAAAACGTGAAGCAGAAACACAGAGAAAGAGGAGGAGAGAACATAAAAGAAATACATGAAAATGTTTATTATGGGTGATTATCTCTGGGTAGTGGGATTATGGGTGACTTTTCTACTTTATAATATTCTGTACTTTCTAAATACTATTAACCTAGAACACAGGTTCTGGAGGCAAAGAGGATTCCCTTTGTCATTTTGAGGAAGTCCCATAACCTCTCTAAGCCTCGATTCTTCTTCAACTCTCAATTGGGATTCCCAGTATTATCCCATAGAGTCATCGTTAGGATTAAACAAAATCATGCTTACAAAACATTCAGAGCAGGCCTGGGACATCGTAAGAATGCATGAAATATTAGCTATCATCCCTTATTTTCCATTACACCTATAATTACACATTCTATTTTATAATGACATAAATCCTACTTTAAGGCTTAGACTTCATCACCCAGGGAGAGACTCCAACATACCTTTGCTTCTTCTAACATTTCTTGTGTTTCTTCTTGAGAATGGCTAATGAAAACATCACCAATCTGATAAGGTATCATTAAGCAGTCGTCGTCTGCAAGCATGATATCCTCACAAGCATCTTCTAAATTCTGGAGTTGTTTCTGTAAATACAAAAGTGAACGGCAATGAAGAATGTATTCAAAATTCCCTAATAGAGGCTAAAAGCCAATTTTAATTTGGGGACCTCAACTCTTTGAGGGACTCTTCCACACAGGTATCATCACATTAAAATAAGTTTCTTACATTTTTAGATAGCATTTCATAAGGAAGCACGTAGCTCACTAACACACTGTCCTTTAGATAGTTCCAGATTGCTGTAAGCCCCCTGTGGCGGACAGTGGAGGTATCCATGGCCACTCAAAATGTCTCCTACTTTGTCTCCCACCTTGTGACTTCTGCCTTCTTATAGTAGAATAAAAACACGAACACAAACACAAACCTGCATTTCTCAGCTTTGCTTGATGATAGGATGAAAGCAAATAATAACATAAATTCCATGAATCAAAGACACCTGAACTGGACCCAGGAGAGCTGCATGAGAAGAGGCTGGGCACAAGCCTCTGACACACAGGTTTGGGCACGGCAGCAGCCCAGTGTTCCGAGGACTGAGGGGCAGCGTCCCCATGGTGGAGGGGGCAGCTGGCTTTGGGATCAGTGGCGACAACAGCAGCTCCATCACCAGCCAAGTTCTCTGCTTCTGGGACCTGCTCCTAGACCCTCAGCCGAGGGTCACACCCCTCAACAATCTGTACGCTATCTCACCTCCCTTAAACAACGTCTTCCTTCTTAAACTCACTAGAGTGCATTTTGTCATCTACAACAAAGAGCCCAGACAGATATAATCACATATTACTGAATTTAGTTTTAAAAAGCTATAGCATGAAGAACTTTTATTTTTCTTAAATAAGATCTGTATTTTCAATACCTTTTTTACTTCTATTTCTTCCTTCAGCTCTGTGATTCTACTTGTATTCCGTGCAAATTTGTTTATCTTTTGTTGATCTTCAAAAGTAACGTTGACATCTTCTGCAGCCTGAAAAAACATATACATTGTTTTGTAGAGTTAATTTTAATGGAGAAGTTATAGGTTAGCTTTTAATATAACTCTGAAATAGCCCAATAAACTACTTGCCCTCAGAGTCCAGAACCACGAGAGGTACAGAACATCACAAACACAGGCCTTACTAAGTTTCTGCTCCACAAGCTTAAGATTTGTTCATAAATCTATAACCTCTTCTGATATGCTATGGAGTAATGCCTAACGTGCAAAAACACTTCAAATATAAATAACAATTAAGAATAAGTCCTGAATCGACACAGAGCAAAACTGCACTACCTTTAAAACTATTTTCTACCAGCCTCCACAGCTGACGGTTGTACCAGAAAATCAGAAACAGGGAAGAAATCTTGAGAGAAACTCTCCAGGGACTGCAGGCTTTGTAATAAGGAAGTGACAAGAACAGGAGTGTACCCATTTCTGGAGATAAATATAACTCAATTCAAACTCTTTTGAGCTGTATGGCACAAAATAAAAACCCAAGGAAAAAAAAAAAAAAAGTCCTGAATCAAGTCAGTCAACTTTTGGCCTAGAACAGAATTTTTTAAGATAGCCCAGGGAACAAAAGTGATGTGATAATTAATTTTGGTAAATGCCTCAGACTAGTTTATTCTCTCAGAGTTAAAACTTGCTTAAGTTTATTGAGGCTATCAGAAGTCTGTTTCTATAATTTTTAATCTAACTGATACACTGGCTTGAGGGTCACTATGCATTTCAGTGACTATATTCCACACACACACACATTAAAAATTACGTTTAATGCAGAACTTGTTTATGTGTCTTAATTATGAATAAGGTGTAATTCACTGTAAAATGATAAAAATTGAATATTTTTAAACTATGTGATTAAATTTGTAAATAAAATTAGACTACTTAGACAACAAAGTATCTATGAAAACATATAACAGCTAACATTTACTGAGCATTTATTATGTACCAAGAACTTTCTAAGTACTTTATTATCTCTGCTAATCCTCCAATCAGTCTTATTAAGAAGGATCATTAGTACCACTGTTCTACTGATGGAGAAAGCATGGAGAGGTTAAATAATTTGCCCAAAGCCACATAGCAAGTAAGTGGTAAAGCTCGGTTTCAACCCAGGTAATCTGGCTCCAGAGTCCAGACAGGTCCATGAGCTCTTGGAAATTAAAGGCAAAAGTGTGTGTGTGTGTGTGTGTGTGTGTGTGCGCGCGCACGCGTGCGTGTGTGTTTATACACGCAATCATGTATACCTAGAAGAGGAGGAGGAAGTCCTTGGTTTTAATCAGATTCTCAAAGGGACACCTTTTTTTTTTTTTTGGTTCCTTCCCCTTTTCTTTTTTTTTTTAATTTTATATTGGAATATAGTTGATTAACAAGGGACTATATATTTTTTAAACATTTTTTTAAAAATAACAGAGTTTCCCCTCATTTATAAAAGAGGAACACGGGCACTTGATGATAATTTAAAGCAGGAAAGAGACATATATACCTTCAACAAGGACTATTTAGGGCTCTTTTGCCAATAACAGTAATGGTTCACAATAACCACACCCCATCCTTTCACCCGGTCTCTCTTGACAATTGACTTTTATTTCCTTTATTTGAGGCAACCTGTTGTCTCAAGCAGTACGGAGCTTGGTGATCAGAATATAAATGCAGACACCTAGAATTCAGCCTTCCTCTGACCCAGGCTCTCATCACCCAATACACACGCATCAGCCCCATCATCAGACACCCAGCAGATATCTTGAAAAAAAATCCTTTACAGTGGGATATACGTATAGCTTTGAATGTTCACCCTGGTGCATAATTTTTACAAATATGGAAGTTGGGAAACACTGAGCTATGCTACAGAAGCCAAAGCAAAGCCCATATGCAGATATGTTGGCATTCAAGTCATTTGCCTGCACAAGAAGTCTCAACTCTCTCAGCCAACAGGGAACAGAGAATTCTAGAGTTCCTGCTCCTGCAGAATTCAAATATTGAGTCCTTGAAAGCCTGAATATGTATTTACAGATGCACTTGTCATGGTGAGGTTTTACTGGGGTAATCCCCATGAAAGCACCCAGCACAGGGCTGAAACACAACTGAGGCTTAATCCATTGTTTCTGAGCTTGAATCTAAATCATGTTCCATCAGACTCACCGACACAGGGTTTCTGAAAAGTTGTGGAGAGTCTGGCCACCTGCCTTCTACCTTTCCAAAGCAGGCGTTTCCTGCTGTAGCCTCACCAAACGGCAGCCCCCAGCACACGCTGGACCCTGGAGTTCATTTCCTTAATGGTGGTTTTCTCCCTGGGGTTAAGGACTCAAGTCAGGGTGTGAGGCAAACACACGCGCTGGTTAAACCGCGTGCCACCCAGGGGAGGGCTGTTTACTGTGGAAAGTGAGAAGTCAGCACCCTCCCTGATTACAGCGGTGGCTTCCGTTTTAATCTCACTGATCTAGAACACTCCTATGTTGCTGGAAGCTCCATTTGGCAGGGAGGGAGTAATTCTAAACTGGGAGTGCACCGACTGTCAGAGGTCCATTTACCCCTGAAACTATGCAAAATGCTGTGTATTATATGTGCATTCTTCTGGAAGGGTCTTCATGGTTTTCATCAGATTCTTAAAGGGACCCACGCCCCCAAAGGTTAGGAGAGAAGCCCGATGTAGTTAGTACCGCTCACGAAGCCAAAATAACTCAAGGAGGAAGGAGTTACTTAGTAGTACCAGAGTGGTGGAAAGAGTAAGAGTGGATTCAAATCCAAGGAAGCAGGAACCTTAGGCAAATTGTTCAGTTCTCTGGAGCCACCTCAGGTTTGTCATCTGTAAAATGGGGAAGCTATTCCCACCTTGCAGAGGGGATAAAATGAGCACCTAGCATAGGGCCTGGAGATGGAGTCGCCTTTCAATAAATGACAGCTAAGTGCTTTATTTCCTGAATAACGTTTACCAAAAATCATTACAAAGAAGAACAGACTCAGACCCAGACCCAGAGGAAAATTCTGCTAGGCTTAAGAGAAATATGACTGCCCAAGATTCAAGGTGAAAGTTAAAATGCCCTGCGCTATGACTGCACCCTCACCTGGAGCATCAGCCTCTCACGGGATCCTGGGAGGAAAGCGACCCACCCTCAGTCATGCCCACACTGACTTTGGGTTTCACCAGCACAATCTAGACCCACAGCAGGGTCCCTCAGGTTCTAAAGACCTAGGAGGAAGTTCCGGCCAATTGTAGTCTGCTTTTATTTTTGTTTTTTAAAGGTATCTACCCAGTTTCTACAATATAAAACTTTGCTTTGTATTTTTATTCACCTTCCCTGTGAACAGTCATTCATTTAATAATTACTTAGGGGGCTTCCCTGGTGGCACAGTGGTTGAGAGTCCGCCTGCCGATACAGGGGACACAGGTTCGTGCCCCGGTCCGGGAAGATCCCACATGCCGCGGAGCGGCTGGGCCCATGAGCCATGGCCGCTGAGCCCGTGCATCCGGAGCCCATGCTCCGCAACGGGAGAGGCCACAGCAGTGAGAGGCCCGCGTACCGCAAAAAAAAAAAAAAAAAAAAATTACTTAGTGTTTCGTATGTACGAGGTACTGTGAAAGGAGGGTATTCATGAGTCCTCACCTCAAGAATACTGGCACGCTTATATTCTAGTGGAAGAGGTGTGCAAAAAGTAAGCGTTTCTGCTAGATGGTGATACATGTGACAGTGAAAGCAAAACAGTTTAGGCGGTGGAAGTGTTGAGGGGCTGGGGACTGAAGGGAAGGCCAAAGGTGGCTTCTCTGAGGAAGAGTCATTTGTACTCAGGACGATAAACAGAAATCGGACTGCAGTACCTTTCATGGCCAAGAACCAGGTCTGAGAAAGCAGAACTCTGGAGATGACACGACTGAATCATCTCATCTTAACTTCTCACCAGAAAAAGTCATGACCCACTGGGAGGTAATGGGTTATAAAGCACTCCAGACTGCAAACAATTTTCCTTAAACTCCAAGGGCTATCCTGTGATATTTCACTCTCACACATCGGCATGCCTCTGTTTTCTCTTACAGTCGGCAGAGAAAAGAGGCACATGTCGCTAACCTATCAGAAACTGTCCACAGCACTGGAAACACCTACAGGAAGATGTTGCATCCATGAGAGTCTTATTAAGATAAAAAAGAAAATCTTATGTTTTGGCCGCCACCTACCCCTCTACAAGTTATTTTACCACCATGGTTCAGCCTGTTCCCTGCCCCGGTTCTCTGTCATCCTGGCCATCCTTTTATTGAATGCACGCAGGGCCTTTGCAGGAGGTACTCCAACTTTCTCTTCTGCTCCTCATGGAATCCTACAGATCACACCTTCTCAGGAAACCCTTCTCTGACCTCAAAGCAGACCTTATTCCAGCCCTCATTTCACAAGCCCCTTTCTTCCACAGTTCTTATCGGAGTTACAAATTTTACAGTTTTCTGTGTGACTGTTGATTAACGCCTGCCTCTCCCCAAGAGTGTAAGTTCTACAATGCTGTAAGGACAAGGGGATAAAAACTTCATTATTGTTCACCATTCTTATGTCGATTACCTAAAACTGAAACTGTGCCGTAGACCATGCTCAAAAAGTTTGTTAAATGAATGAAAGGAAAAAATGTTGATCAAGAATTTTGCGATCAAGCCCAGGGTTCAAACCATTCTTCCACCATTTCCTCAACGTTTACTTCATCTCCCTGTACTTTAGTTTCTACATCTGTCGAATGAGGGTGAACCACAACTAGTATCTTCCATGGAGTTAAAGGCCATACCTGACAGAGAGCCCAATATAAAAACAAAACAGAGGCCAAGTGAATCTCACATAGCTTCTGTCAATCATCATGGCCCTAAACCCAACTCTGGTACCTGATAAGAATTCGTGGATGACAGACCAGTAGAATGAGCAACTCACCCCGGTCTGCCTGGGGCTTTCCCAGTTTCAGCACTCCCTCCATCTCAGGCAAACCTGGGTGGATTGGTCGCCCTACAGCAAGTGCAGGAGGGCTTAGACTATGAGGTGCCCTTGAGCAGGAAAGCAATGGAAGCACATTCCCATGTGGTCTTAGAAGTGGAATGAAAGGAAGCACACACAAGACCTACAAAGCAAATCCCTTCAGCCAGGGGACTCTAATCAGACAGCATGGAAGTTAAAACACAGGCTCTGGAGGCAGAACATCTATGTTTATTTATGTAAATCCTAATTTGCCTCTGTGCTTCAGTCTCCTCATCTGTAAAATAAGGTTAAACATAACATCACCCTTAAAGGAGTGTAAGATTAAAATAAACAATGTATACAATGTGCTTAAACCGGTGCCCAGCACACAGTAAGGCCTCAATAAATATCATATATTATTTCCTTGTCCCTCTCCGTTTTCTTTCTATCTAGATTTCTTTAAGCATCTGGGTAGACTTAACAAATTATAAGCCCTGAAGACGCGTTCTGCTTGCTTAGTAGGATAAAAGGTGGGCTTTGGGAAAAACAAAATAACACCTGAGTTTGCACTCCACCTCTGCTTATTAGCTGAGTCACTTTGAAGCCGCTCACCGCTCTAAGTTTCTCCGTCTGTAAAGTGGGGGGAAAACGTGCCCTTGCTAAATTGCTGTAAGGATCCGTGATAATAATAAACGGACGGCTTCTGGGCCCCGGCCCATCGTCTATCCTCAATAACACATGGTTTTAGCCTGGAGGGCGCAGGGGCACCGAGTGTAGAGTTGAGTGGCTCAGGGGCCAGATAATCCGGGGATTGCGGGTTCCTGCTCTGCTCCTTACGGCTGCGTGACCTTGGGCAGGTGACTCCACCTCTCTGGACCTCAGCTTCCTTGCCTGCAAAGAAGGGTACCAGAGCGCCCACCCTTGTGAACTTGTAAGGGTTAAACGTGACGACCCAGGTAAAGTACCTGCGTTATGGCCAGCCGCAGTCAACCGGACCCTTAGGCTTCCCACACCCCAAGGACAAGAACTGGGCAGTGGGATCCTCAGACTCTCCAGGATCATCCTTAGCTCCGCCAGAGACGACCCAGAGTCCTCTAAGGGTCCCAGACCCCAAGACGCCGGGCGCGGGCAGGCCTCGCCCCGGGGCCGCCCTCAGGGTCGGGAGTCTCGGCCCCGAGCCCCGCGCCGGGCTTCAGAGCTGCGCGCCCCCTGCACCCCGCGGCCGGCCCCCTGCGGCCGACCCCCGCCCGCCGGCCGAGCATCCCGCAACCCGAGCGCCCCACTCACCGCCTTCTTCATGGTGGCCGCCATCTTGGGACTGGACTACGGCCCGAGGCGGGGAGGGCCGCTAAGGTGTGCCTCGGCCCCGCGCCCTCCCTCGCTCCCCGACGACGCAGGACTCCCGCCAAACACAAAGTGGTCTCTACTTTCCCTCTGACTGGATCTTCGATCAGTGATTCCTAAGGTCTGGGACTCGGGGAGGACATGTAACCTGGAAAGACTTGGTACGTGCCAATTAAAGGGACAGGCGACTCCCTGTGGGCCGACAGAAACTGGGGTGGGTGTGGCGAGCGGCCGCAGCTCCAGCAGCGGGCAGCAGGGGGCGCTCAGCGCGGCGGGGCCGCGAGCGAGCAGAAGGGCCGTTCCTTTCCACCCGTCCCACGAACCGTGGAAGAAATACACCTCCCTAAAAAAAGAGCTAAGAACGAATGACCTTGGCAATAGCGTGAGAGATGTATGTGCCCTGATAATTCAGATGATAAAAAGGAGGAAGTACTCCTAGTAGTTAATTTTTTTCAACAATATTATTCAGCAATTACTGTATACTCTGACACACGTGCCTCCCGATTCTTAATTTTTTTTGGTCTCAGGATCCCTTTACACTCTTAAAATTTTTTGAGGACCCTGAAGAATTTCTGTCCTGTATTCTTCAACATTTATCATATTAGAAGCAGAATTTTTTAGTGTATTTATTAATTTAAAATAATTTAAAAATCCATTTCATGTTATTGTAAGCAACATTTTAAAATTAAAGATAGCCATATTTTCCAAGACCAAAAAACATATTGAGAAGAATGGCAGTTTTACATTCTTGCAAATCTCTGTAATGTCTGGCTTAATGGAAGTTTGGATTCGCATACCTGCTTCTGCGTTCAACCTCTTGCAATACATTGTTTAATTGCTATATATGAAGAAAATCTGATCTCACGTAGATATGTCGTTGGAAAAGAGAGGCCCTCGGGGATCCCCTGAATAGGTCTCAGGGACCCCAGGGGTTTGAGAATTGCTCTGGACAAGCCTCCTTTCTCGAAGTCCCAATTTCCTCTTCGGGAAGTGAGGATAAGGGGGCCTTATAGCAAGCACACCCTACCTTCTCTGCCACAGCCCTTAGACCCACGTGGCATGGCCTGCTCCGTCAGGGTCCCAGCTCCAGAATCCAAGCCCTTTGCATTAGGTCTTCCCTGTGCTCAGCTCGTGTGCGCTCAATATATATTTGTTGAACGACGATGTTTTTTTTAGGGTTGGATCTTTTCACAGGATCTGGCCTAGAGTGGAATCTGCATCAATGACACTCATTCATTTAAAAGATCACTAACTAGCTAAATGTAAAGGCGCTGCAGGAACAGACAGTGGAGGGGGAGATAGAACACAAAAGGGCAAAATCATTACAGATGGTGCCAAGCCCCTGACGGGGGAAACAAATGAGGTGCCGAGACAGAGAAGAACAGAAAGGGGTGGTCCCGAGGGGCTCTTTGGAGGTGGCCGCTTAGTGAACAGAGAATGGGAGGAAGAGAGGTGAGGAGGGGTCTCTCATGGAGGAAGGAGCTTCCTGGGCTGGATCAGCAGCTCAAAGACGTTGTCTTCCTGTGTTCAGACTTCTTTAATAAAATACCACAGACCGGGTGGCTTATGAGCAATAGAGATCTATCTCTCACAGTTCTGCAACCTGGAAGTCTGAGATCTGGGCAACAGCATGGTCACGTGTGGGCTGATTCACAGCCAGCACCTTCTGGCTGGGTCCTCACACGGAGGAAGGGGCGAGGGAGCTCTCTGGTGTCTCTTTTTTAAGAGCACTAAATCCCTCTCATGAAAGCTCCACCCTCCTGAACTCCACACCTCCCAAAGGGCCCACCTCCTAATACATCACACTGGGCATTAGGATTTCAAGATATGAATCTGGGGGGTGCAGAGAGACACAAGCATTCAGACCAAAGCAGAAGTTACGGCTCCCAGCTGGATATGCTGTCGTCCTTGGCCTTCCCTTTATCATCACAAGACGGCTATTGCATCCGCAAGAGTCATGTCTTTATCCAAGAGGTGCACAAGCAGAGAGAAAAGGGGTCAGCATGCACCTCTCTGCTTATGCTTCCTCTGACTCGCTGTCCTGTGCTCTCTCACTCTTGCTCTCTCTCGCTCTCAAGGAGAAATGTATTTCCCAGAATCTCCTAGCCCCCTTGCCTTTATGTCTGTCTTACACCCACCTCAATCACTGGCAAAAGCTACAGGAGTAATGATTACCTTGAACAATGATGACTAATTCCTCGAGGCTGGACATATGGCTGCTGAAAAAGAAAACTAGGCTGGGTTTCTGGAAACAAGGAAGGGGAAGAAGGAAGTAAGGGTTGTTGGATGAACAGCCAGCAGGTCCTCTTCTTGGGAGTTCAGTCATCAGGCGGGGCTGTTCAAAGGGCTGGGCAGATAAGGAGAGTGTCATTTAACCTGGACAGATGGACAGTGGGCAGAACCGCCCCCAACCTTAGTGCTGAATTGGCTCCCTCTGGTTCCAAAGTCTTCTTTCTCACTCCATTTCCCGCCGTCCCTACCCCCGTGGCTTCCCAGCCCACAGCATCCTTTGAGCTAATCTCCTTTCCTGCAGGAAAACCAGTGCTGCAGGTACAAGTGGGGACTTTTCAAGTCTTCTGCTAAGCATCCTCTCATTCCCTAATATTGAGTATTTCCAACATTTGCTTCTGTTTTTTTTCTCCAGCTGGAGCGTGTCCGTACTTGTTTGGACTAACAAAAGAAAGAAGCCTGGGGTACAAATGAAAACAATAGGAGACTGCAGGTCAGGAAGGTAAAGCCCAATAAGCACTTGAAAATACTATCCCCCAGGGATGAATGAACACATTCCCTTATACCAGGTTGAAAAGTGGCCACCCAGTGACTGGATGCAAGATATGGGTTGTTTTCGGTTGCTTTTTTTTTTTTAACGCATACAGTATTTTTTTAATTGAACCAACATTTGAAACTTAGGAGATTTCACTCAACAATGTTAGAGTTTTTATAGAAACAGACTCACAGACTTAGAGAACGAACTTATGGTTACCAGGGGGGAAGGGTGGGGTGGAAGGGATAGATTGCAAGTTTGCGATTGACATGTACACACTGCTATTTATTTATTTATTTATTTATTTAATTTATTTATTTTTGGCTGCGTTGGGTCTTTTGCTACTGCGCGCGGGCTTTTCTCTGGTTGCAGCAAATGGGGCTACTCTTCGTTGCAGTGCGCCTGCTTCTCACTGTAGTGGCTTCTCTTGTTATGGAGCACAGGCTCTAGGCGCGCGGTAATTACAGCACGCGGGCTCAGTAGTTGTGGCACACAGGCTTAGGTGCTCCACGGCATGTGGGATCTTCCCGGACCAGGGCTCGAACCCGTGTCCCCTGCATTGGCAGGTGGATTCTTAACCACTGTGCCACCAGGGAAACACCACACTGCTATAAAACGGATAACCAACAAGGACCTGTTGTATAGCACAGGGAACTCTGCTCAATATTATATAACAACCTAAATGGGAAAAGAATTTGAAAAAGAATAGATACATGTATATGTATAAATGAATCACTCTGCTGTACATCTGAAACTATCACAACACTGTTAATCAACTATACTCCAATATAAAATAAAAAGTTTTAAAAAATAATAATAAATAGAGTTTTATTTTGCTTGAGCTTGTAAAAGCAGCATTCCGGTGGCCTTCAGCCCCCATTCCTGTGTGCCAGCAGCTGCTGGTGCTGATTGTACGTGGCCCATTTAGCTCACAGGCCCTCTCCAGGGTCCCCACAGGTCCCTACCTGCCTCATCTGTGTGCTTCCCTGTCAGGCCTTCCAGGCGTATGAACTTGGCTACCCCCAGGCTTCTGTTCTAACAGATCTAAATGAGGGGGTTTGTGCGTGCCTTTGTTTGAGACCTGTCCCATGCTAGATGCTATTGCAAAAAGAGAGCTGAATCAAACAAGGTGCTTTGCAGCAGGGAGCTTACAGTTGGCACACGTACATCGCCACAGATCAGAGCACCTGGGGCTGCAGCCCTGAGACCACGCTGAGGGTCCTGTGTCTGGCTGGGGCAACCAATGAAGCCTCTGGAACTGATCAATAAGGGCAGGTGCTAGGCGGTGGGGCTACAGCACTGAAAAAAATAGACAAAATGCCCTGTTATATGCAGCTTACATTCTAGTGATGGGAGACAGACCATACTCAAAATATGTAAGTACGTTATACAGTATGTTAGAAGGTGCTATTCATGTGGTATTAATAGCTATAACAAGAACACATAAAATAATAATAAAAGACTACGTAACTACCAGTATGAAAACTCCATGAGGAAGATACAAGGATAGAAACGGCAAGTATGTTGAAGGGGAAAAACAAAAGACAAAAACCTCTATTTGAATTGACATGTAAGCTACAAAATTGTCCAGACACGTCCCAGCTTAATTTAGATTCTGTCACAAAGGGATAATGAGCTCATTTCATAGCCGTACGTGCATGAGTGCCCTCCAAAACCTGCAACATCCGTGCCAGGCTCCCGGTTCTAAGACTTCAAAGGGAAGTCTTGATGGGATGAGCCTTCCACGGGGAGCCGAGAGGAGTGAGGGGCAAAGAGAAGCCAACCTCTGTGATCACGTGGTAATTTACTCATTGCCTGCAGGGGGCGCCCGAGGATCGTGGTAGCCTTCCCCAGACCTGAGTCACTCAAGTCCACTTGGTAGTTTTATGCCAAAACACCAGCAGAACTAATTTTTTTGTTAATTTAAACAAATAATCTCTCTTTAAAATTTAGAATAAATATATTTTAAAAGGGCATTTAAACATCTCTGACTTAAAATGAAAACCAGTTTCACCTGCTTAAAGGAGCAGATCTTACGCAAATCTCCACTCTGGGAGGCTCGGAAGAAATTCTTTCAGCTGAGATTTGATCGAAGCTTGGAGAACTAGGGTCAGGGCCGCCTCGGGAGTGAGTGCCTCCTTAAATTCTCCACCTCTAGGCCTCTCGCATGCTTGGCCCTAATCCCTTGGGGAGGCAAGATGTCCCCTCCTCCCTCCCCCACCCCCCTGCTGTCGAGGGGGTGGCAGCAGCTCCCAAGGCCCACAGGGACCTGGCAGGAAAAGTAAATTGAGTGAAGCCGGTTAGGGAGGGACCACTCCATCCACGGGGACTCAAAACCACTAGAAGTTCCCCTTTTTACCAGAAATACAGATTTTCTTTTTTTTTTTTACGCGAAGTCTCCTGGTGTCAAACTCTTTTCTCAAATCTCTTTTCAAATAAATTCGAAACTTCCATTTGTACCAACCAGATGGAGAGCTCAGGCCACCCACCCATTTGTGACCTCTGGTAAACCTCTCCAGGTGCACATCTTCTAGAATGTTCTTAGGACCAAATTTTCCATCCCTAAATGCATTTTCATGGATCAGGGACTCCATCTCTTACTGGAAAATGTCCTCCCTAGGCTGCCTGATCATTCTCTCCTGAATTCACCTCCTTCCTGCTTTGTTCCGTGATCATGAACTTCCTGTGCCCCTGCATGACTCTTGACACCCAAGGATGTCTTTAAATCTATCTTAAGATTTAATCCAACACCTAAAGCCTTCCTTGGTTCTTGCTAACCTCTTCCATCTTTAAATTCTGCCCTTTTGGGAATTCCCTGGCGGTCCAGTGGTTAGGAGTCTGAGCTTTTAATGCCAAGGGCCTGGGTTCGATCCCTCATCAGGAAACTAAGATCCCATATGCCATTCGGCGTGGCCAAGAAAAACATTAAAATGTCACAATCTTGATTTAAAAAAAAAAACAATAAAAAATAAATTCTGCACTTGTTACACAATTTGGTACTTTTCTAAGCTACCACCGTATATGCCTTACCTTCTCTATCTTGTACTTCTTTTGACTCTTCTTGGGTAATGTAGTCAGTTTGGACTTGGCTAAGCTTGAAATCCCTGCTTGAAATTCTTCACTGCCTTCTCATTGCTCTTAGTTTATAGTTTTCTTACCAGGGTCTAGCCTCCTCTCACTCATTTCATACTGTTTTTCCCTCCACTCACTATTCTCCATCCCTCGGGCCTCCGTTCTGTGAATGCCACCTGGTCCCTTCTGCCTCAGAGCCTTTGCCGCCCTCCGGGCCTTATTTCCCGTTATTCACCTGGCTAAAGTCTACTCATCCTCAACACTCAACCTCTGTGTCGCTCTGTCAGGGAAGCTCTCCTTTAACACATCTACCACCCAGAAAGAGCAGTATCCCCCATTGAAGCACCCTTGTAGCCCTCCCCAGCACGTTTCGTTTTGAACTGTCTCCTCGTTATACTAGGAGCACCAAGGGAAACAAACCATGCTTGCTGCTTCATCTCTGTAATCACAACACCAACAGGGAAGTAGGTGCTTGACAAATATTAGCTAATGAATAAATAAATATGTGTATGAATGAGTGACTCTGTATTTAGGAATTCATACAGTAATATATAATACAATACAGCTGTTGATGAATTAATTCAGTAACAATGTACAAGAGTCCATAGAGTATTTCCATTCACCTTTTTTTTTTTTTTTGCTAGTATATCTAGTAAAACAACGTACCTCACAAATTGTCATCATGTGGACTCATTGCCTGAATAGCTCTTTCCTCCAGATGGGTTGTGATTCCAGAATCTGACATTTTTACTTTTCTCTTTGCAAACCCTCAGGAACTGTCCACATTCTCGTCTACACTCCACAAAGCAAGATTGCACAAAAGCAAGGAACCCTCTCTGTCTTTGGACCAAAGTATAACCACCTCTCACTAGTTTGAATTCTCAACTTAGTTTTTACTGGTTTTTCCAAAGCCCTCCAGTGTATGCACTGGCTTAAGGCCTGTATAAAATAGGCCATGAACCAAACTGTTTATTTCAAGGGTACACGCTTATAGCGATCTTGATGTTGAGAAAGGAGTCAGAACTTGTTAAAAGGAGCAGTCATGGCATATCTTCAAATTAAAATATAAATTCCCAGACTTCTCTGGTGGCACAGTGGTTGAGAATCTGCCTGCCAATGCAGGGGACACGGGTTCGAGCCCTGATCTGGGAAGATCCCACATGCCGCGGAGCAACTGGGCCCGTGAGCCACAACTGCTGAGCCTGCGTGTCTGGAGCCTGTGCTCCGCAACAGGAGAGGCCACGACAGTGAGAGTCCCGCGCACTGCGATGAAGAGTGGCCCCCGCTCACCGCAACTAGAGAAAGCCCTCGCACAGAAACGAAGACCCAACACAGCCATAAATAAATAAATTTATTAAAAAAAAAATATATATATATATATATATATATATATATATATATATATAAATTCCCTAGGGTGATTCATTCAACAAGGATTCGCCCAGAACTTGGGTTGCCCTTAGCATTGAGCCAGGCAAACTCTTCACACAGATGCTGCTCATAAAAGAATCTGTTTTGCAACGAAGTGGGCACCTTACGTATTTGTGACCATCTAGTAACTCTTGAACACGTTTCTCTATATTGGGGGTAATTTCCAGGTCATGGGTGTCAACTCTCCATTCTAGAAGTCAGAACTCAATTTCCCAGCATCCCTTAAGCTAGGATGCTGGTCTGTGGATTTAGGTCCAGCCAATCAGACTCACCAGTGGGAGATTTTGCTCTAAGAGAACCAATGAGAAGAGGTGCCAGGTGCCTGGGGAACCCACTGCTGGTGATGAGGGTAGTCCAGCAGAGGAAGCTGGGGCTCTCTGAAGCAGCAGGAAGACAGTCCTAGTAGAAGCCCTGGCCTTAGTGACTCAGGCTCGGAGGTGCTGAGATTGTAGCAGCCAGCAGTCCTGCAAGGTCATTTCAACGTCGTCCCTAGATGTTTGCCTCCACCGTGGATTCCTCTGCCCTTACAAAGAGTCTGTGTGCATTCTGACCCGCTTTTCCAAATTCTCCATCTGCTAAATCTACTACAGGGGTTATTTACCACAAAGAACCTAAAGAGGTGTTATTTTTAGAGAAAAGTTATTCCTTTGTTATTATTGTAAGTTCAGCCAAGACAATCATGAGGGCTGAAGGACAAAGGGCTGTGATATTCTTTAGGCTGTTTTGCGGTGCTTCTGATGTGATAACTACAGAGGTGAAATTCTATCTGAGAATAAAAAACTATTGGCGCACACCAATTACAGCCAGGGACCTTGTGCTGACTTTTAAGGTTTTTTATCGTCTATAGCACACACTCAAGTAACCTGTAGGTTGCATTTGTGTCACACTGACACAGACTTTAATGAAGAGATGAGGCTGAGGGGATAACAAAACCACACAAAGTCAACCGCAAGCCCCCAGACCGGCACACCACCCACCATTACCACGTAATAAGCAGCTATACGGGTTACACGTGTAAGTGGAAAAAACAATGAAGAGGGAGAAGTGATGCCTCAGCCACTGCTTAATGCTTATAAAGCCTCGAAAGGCATCACGACTAATCTCTTTGGAGAAACCTGGTTCGTTTTTGGCGATAAACAAAGGATAAGATGGAGGATGTCGTGGCAAACCTTGCTGTCAATCATTGATGTCTCTTTAGTCTTTCTCAGAGCAAAATACTTTGCAGGCACTAAGGCTAAGGAGAGGAACAAAAAAGCAACCCCTGCCCTCATGCTCATACGTGGCCACCCGGGAAGAGAGATGGATGCTTAGAAATGCTTAGAAAGCAGCTTAAGAAAATGAGTGAGCACTTTTATTGTTTGAAGAATAATTATATTCCTGGCCACCTATTCTGAGAAAATAAGTCTAAAACCAGAAATAGACTCTGTACAAGAGTGGTATTAAAGCAGTTAGTTTATAAAAATGAAGCATATGAACTACCCTCTGTTCAGCCTATAAGACACCCACAGTGACATGCATGTATCACAATGACAGTTTTGAAAAGTAGTGACATGGAAAACCATGCTGAAAAACAGGTAGCATGCGAAATTCCCAATTCCAATTTTATTCTTAAAAACATATCTGTATATGGGCTTCCCTGGTGGCGCAGTGGTTGAGAGTCCGCCTGCCGATGCAGGGGACGCGGGTTCGTGCCCCGGTCCGGGAAGATCCCACATGCTGCGGAGAGGCTGGGCCCATGAGCCATGGCCGCTGAGCCTGCGCGTCCGGAGCCTGTGCTCCGCAACGGGAGAGGCCACAACAGTGAGAGGCCCGCGTACTGCAAAAAAAAAAAAAAAAAAAAAAAAAAAAATCTGTATAGATATAGGTAGATATACTTGGAAAAATATAGAGATGAAACCCATAAAAATGTTGCTATGTAATAGTGATTTGATATCTAGGTGTCAGGGATTAAAGGTGACTTTACTATGCATCTTCACAATTTTCTAAATTTTTGAAAGTGAATGTGGATTACTCTTATATTCATGTAGAAATTAATATTAGCTGATACATAATAATGTAAGATGTAATGGTAAGTGATAACAGCAAGCTATAAAATGGACATATGGTGATTCCGACTAGAATTTTAAAATCTACCCATAGGCAGAATACATAGAAAAAAATGTCTAAAACTATTCTCAGTAGTTGTCACCAGGTGGTGACATGAAATGCAATTATTTTTTCTTATTTGTACTTTCTCAGGTTTCATTTAATGATTATGATCACTTTAATAATATTTGGGAAACTTCTTTTTAAAAGACATGACTGTGCTATTAACCTTCTCAATAAAGATAAAAAAGGTTAGGTAATTCTCACATTCCACTAATCACAGGACCTCAATCATCAGAAGCAAAGGATTTAAATCTAAATAGGTTCTCAACATTATCGCCCTAAGTTTCTGAGAAGGAACAAGAAGCTTTCTGAGATGTTAAACAGTTAACTACATTTTTAAAATGTTTCTGTAAATTTAATCTTTAATGTGATGAGCACAAATCCCATAAAATATGATTGCTATAAGAAATTACATTTATTCACTTAATCTGTAAATATGTTTGCTATAAGAAATTATTTTGCCAACTTAACCTGTAACTAAATCTATGAACTTTTAATAATTAGCCCAATACTAAAAAGAAAGATGTAGAGATATAGATATAAGTAGATAACTCTTCTCTTGTTTGTAAGAACACTTCATAGCAGCACTATTTACAATAGCTAAGACATGGAAGCAACCTAAGTGTCCATCAACAGACAAATGGATAAAGAAGATGTGATATATATATGCACAATGGAATATTACTCAGCCATGAAAAGAATGAAATTTGCAATAACATGGATGGACCAGGAGGGTATTATGCTTAGTGAAATAAGTCAGAGAAAGACAAATATTATATGATATCACTTATATGTGGAATCTTAAAAAATGATGCAAATGAACTTATTTACAAAACAGAAACAGACTCACAGACATAGAAAACAAATTTATGGTTACCAAAGGGGAAAGGTGGGGGGAGGGATAACTTAGGAGTATGGGATTAACAGATACACACTACTATACATAAAAAATAGGTAAACAACAAGGAATTACTATCTAGCACAGGGAACTGTATTCAATATCTTGTAATAACCTATAATGGAAAAGAATCTGAAAAAGAATATATATTATTCTTTCTATATACTGAATCACTTTGCTGTACACCTGAAACTAACACAATATTGTAGATCAACCATACTTCAATTAAAAAAAAAAAAAAGCAAGCTTCAGACTCAGTCTTGTTTTCTCCAATACACTGCTCAGAATTAAGGGTGCCTCTAGCAGATTCAAATCCAAACACAGAACAAATACCATAAAACTGTAGTGGAGTGAGTTGCTCTTGTGGATGTGCATGTAAATTAAAGCGGGTTCATTGAAGTGTTTTCACAGAAGTGAAGCTGAGGAATGGAGAGAGATGACACAGGGCCTGAGTTTGAAAAAGTGTTTCCCTGCTCAAACTGAGCTAAGCTATCTCTCCTCCTGAGCTTTTTGATGACATGAGTCAACAAGTTCCTTATTTGCCTATAAAACTTTGGTTTAGCTTTCTGTGATTTCTAATCAAAAGAGTGTCCAATGATACATTCTGGCTACATCAGTGTCTTAACAGAACCTGGGACGAGGGCTTGCTGCAGGGAGTCGATTTGGGGAGGTGATCCTGAGAAGGTAGGGGCTGGGGCTCAGAAAATGTTCAAAGGCAAGGACGGGAAGCTTTTCCAAGGGCTGGTCGCCCAGCTGGTTACCCTGTGGGCAACCGGAGATTATTCCTCCTGGGAACTCTTCGGAGAAATCATGCACCATGTGTCTCAGAATTGTTCTCGCCATAGAGACGGCATTTATCCACCCATCCTTATTTGGTCAAGGGTTGCCCTGCGGTGTCAACTCCCTTGCACTTCCAGGATCGTTCTTACATCATAATGGCTGCGAGAGCTCCCTGTACCCTGTAGCCAACAGAAGAACCCCAAGAGGAGAGGCAGAGCTGAGGTTAGATGCACCTGTGCAGAGTCCACCGTCAGCTCAATGGCCAGAGTAAAAAGGCAGGTCAAGGAAAATACAACAAGGCAGTAAAGATGCCCAACACCACTAATCCCAGTTATCAGCAGGACACATTGGTCCTCCGAGATTGGACTCTACCATTTTTTACGAGCCCAGAAAAAAACAGGGCTGAATCCAGTGGAGCCCAACCAGGATTAAATATTGATGTCCACCACCACTATTACGTAAGACTATTAAATAACCCCCTTTGGGAAATTTCCCAAAGTCTTAGGGAATTGTTTGATCTTAGGGATCAAAGTCTTAGGGACTTGTTCTGTTGCAGAACTGATTCAGACCAGGTGTGTGTGTGTACAAGTGGGCTTTCCCCTGAAATGAATGGATGGCGTCAACGGGAATTGTTCTGTTGCAGAACTGATTCAGACCAGGTGTGTGTGCGTACAAGTGGACTTTCCCCTGAAATGAACGGATGGCCTCACTGCAGTTCCTCGCTGAAAGAGATTGTCCTGGATCTGACAAATGAGAGCGAGGGAGGTCAACTTTAGATCAGGTGGAGAAAAACCTTATTTTTCTCACCTTGACCCAGAGTTCAAGGAGATGAGGGAAGCAGGAGTGACCCTCGCCTTCCTCACTCCCTCATTCATTCACCACATACTTACTAAATGTTACCAGGACGCACCACGTCATTTGCAGGGCTCAGTGCAAAACGAAAATGGGGGAACCCCTTGTTCAAACATTATTAAGAATTTCAATATGGCAACAGCAGAGCATTAAACCAAGTGTGGGAATCTTCTGAATGAGGGGCGCTGCGTGACTGCACAGGGCGCACGTGACCCCTGAATGTCATCTATGGGTCAGACATTGTGCAAAGTTTCAGGCATGTGTTGGCAAGCAAAGCACATAAGGCACCTGTCCTCATGGGGCTTCAAGTCCAGGCTAGGA
The DNA here is from genome assembly GCF_003676395.1 of Aethalodelphis obliquidens. Taxonomy (NCBI): domain Eukaryota; kingdom Metazoa; phylum Chordata; class Mammalia; order Artiodactyla; family Delphinidae; genus Aethalodelphis; species Aethalodelphis obliquidens. Next base: position 7,938,801 of record NW_020838001.1, read on the forward strand.
TTTATGTTGTTCCTTCCACCAGGATCCTTTCCTGGGTATCTTTCACAGTTTGAGCCCTTGCTATAGTGAGTTTGATTCTAGTAATTAAATATTTTTTCATGCAGCCTCTTCCCTAAACCTCTGGAGCCCAAATGAAGAATCACTGATCCCTTCCAGGGCAGGGTGTGGGCACAGATAGCAATGTCAGGGGTGGTCAGGTGTGTCTCTGGGAAGCACCGTGGTCTCCAAGGAGCAGCTTCCTAAGGGATTGTCAAGTATAGTTTTAACATTAGCAGCAGTTGATTTATAATCTGATTTACAACCCAACTGCTGAGTTTTCTGTGACTCCATGGAGTTCCCAGTTCACCACGTAGGACGTTCCCACCACTTCTTATGGCCTTCAGACCTGAGCACGTAACATAGCTACCCCATCTACACAGGCTCCGGAGATTCTGAGTCCAGGACCGCTGAACTCCTTGATACTCCCCCGCTAATATTTACAACATTCCTCACATGCATTTTCAGAGAACATCTCTCTGCAGCTTCAAAAGCTTGTCAAACGCCCGGATCTGCATAAGGAACAAGCGCTTCCAGAACCAGCACGAGCCCCGACTCGTTCTCCTGAATTGGGAACACAGGGCAGGTGTTGCCATGGGTGGTGGGGAATGGGGCTCAGGTCCAGGAAGTACCATTCCTGACTCAGGTGTTCTAAGTCGGAGACTTCCTGTTCCTGCCTCCCCGTGGATAACACTCTTTACATTACAGGAATTTGTATTTCCCATCACTGGGTTGGATGAATTGCGCTTACCATGTTCTTACTTGTGGGCTCTTTCACCTTAGCTTATGTTATGATGGGTTCAGTAAGTTAATGATTAAAATTGTAGGTATCCTTCTCTGAAGATCTTAATTCTAAAGGAGCATCTTCACCTGCTGGAAATGCTGCAAAGCAATTCTATTTAAAATGTAATGAAAGAAAAAAAATGGAAACCTAAGGTACATTTCATTTTTAAAGTCTAATTCATACCTAAAATTATAATGCTTTATACTGAAAATAGTTCATGATGAAGTAGTAGATATTTTTCTTTTCAAAAGTGATTGCTTTTTGTATGTATATTATACTTAAAGAAAAGTTTTCTTTTTAAACCATTTCCACTATTTTTTTTCTCTGGTTGATATGATTATAGGTGATTTTTGTTGGCTTATTTTACATTTTGTTGCATTTCATAACTGCTAAGAATGAGCTGCTAAAGCTTCAATTCTTTCTCTGAATCCCACATAAAAAACTTTCTCCAAAATCAGTGATCACATAATAAGTAGCTGATAAAAGGAATATTATCCACCTGGTGCTCCAGCACAAATGCTCTTCAGACCAGAAAGGAGCTGCATTTGGAATCTGCTCCAGGACACAGTCTACCTTTCCAGAGTGTAGTTTTTAAAAGGGGGCCAAAAATCAGCACTTCTGTTGGAATTCTTTCCTCCCTCACCCTTGGTTTCCTACAGAAGAGAAAGCATGCTCCCCCATCTGAGTCTTATACTACCTGCTTGCCATGTGCCATGTGCCAATAATAGTCTAAGTGGTGTCCCTACAACCACCCATGAGCTTGGTAATATCCTCCTTTTCACTGATAAGGAAGCCAAGGCTGGAAAAAGTGATTCCACTTGCCAGTAGTCATAGAACTTGATGAATTCTGAAGCTGAAATTTGCACCCAAGTACATCTGATGCCCAAGTCTATTTTCTAAACAATTTTCTCCTCTAAGATAAAGACAAGGATTTGGACCACGGAGCGAGGCACACATTTTCATTTTAGAGAAAAGTTATTTTATTGAACTACTTGTTTTATGTTTTAGACCCCAGAAAATGTCAGCAGCCCTGTGGCCTCGTCATGGTATTCATCCTGTTGAATAACAATATATCTGAGTCACTTACACTTCATGGAGCAAAAACACGTGAGGAGCTCTATATGTGATTGAATGGTTTTGAAATCAAGTCACAAGCTCAGGCATGAGGATACTATATTTATTTACGTTGGCGAGATTAACTGATTGTGAATGTTGTATAAGTAAAAGTGAATGGACGGACACCCCGGGGACACTATTGTTGATGAAACACCGAGGACTCATGGCTCACAAGTCTCAGAGCAGGGCGACAGGTGGAGGTGCTCTTGTTCATTCCATAAAATGGCTATTTATTTCAATGAAAAATAATTTCCCTCCATCCCCATACCTTCGGACACCTGTCCAAAGTCTGAATTTAATTTTTCTACATTCACATGTTACCTTGCTCCTGCATAGGTGGCATTCTCATTGAGCTCTATGAGTAGAGATTCTTCTGCCCCTGAAAATACACTCTGACCTTCTACAAATGCCTCAGATTCCCTTAGCAGGGATTTCTCAGTCCCTTAGAGAAAGGGCTTCCTTTGAGGATACGCTTGTGCGAGAAACCAGTTCAGAATGAGGGGGACCAGTATTCTCAGCTTCCTTTCTGAGAGCTGATGTGGATAAAAGAAAGGGTAACAGAGTGAGTGTGCACTAGACATGATGAAAACACATCAAGAGCCATTTATTTTGTATTTATTTACTGCTGGCCAAGCACTCTTCTAGGTGCTTTCCATGAATTAACTCAATCACTTTAATAGACTTAGGAGGTAGGTATGATCGTAATCCATGTTTTATAGATGAAGAAACTGAGACACAGAGATTCTGAGCCGTCTGTTCAAGATTGCACAGCCAGGAAGTAGGGGAGCTGGACTTAAACTTGGCTTAAATCAACCCCTTGTAACCACTGCACTAAGCAGGCCATCGAGATGCGGTGGCAGAGGTGCTGATGGGGGCAAGAGTATTGCAAACACAATGTTGGGGCACAAAATACAACCTCGGAAGGTCTGATAGCAACATAATGTTTAGTATGACTGTATTAGCCAGTATTTTCTAAGATGCAAGAGGAGAAACCCAGGTCAAAATGGAATTAGCGAAAATGAGGAATGTGTTGGCCGCTGAACAGAAAATCAGGAATGGATGGATACATGGTCGCAAACGATACCATCAGGATTTGATGTTCCCTTTCCCTCACCTCCACTTCTTAGCTCTGCTTTCCTCTGAGTTGGCTTTGCCCGTAGGGCAGCCTTCTCTACGTGGTGGCACCCAGCCAATTTGGGCTCTCAGCTACCCCTCCCGGTGGAAAGAGTCTTCTCTCTCCCAGTTGCTCCAGCAAAAGTCCCAGAATTCACTGATTTGACTGACTTGGATCATAAGCTCATTCCAGATGGACGCACCCCGTCTTACCCAAGGGGATGGAATCTGCTGATTGGTCCTAAATCCCTTGGAGTATGAGATAACCCTGTATAACCACACAGAGTGCTGGTGGGAGAAGCAACACCTCCAAGAGAAGTCAGAAGACAGCCCGGATGCTGGGTTCAAAACCCATAAAAGTTCATCACGCTGATCCCAGCTCTGTTTTATTTTAAACACATGATCTCAGAACAATTATATTTCTCAGGAGCTGGAAGACAGGAGGCCACGTGCCTCTAAACTTAGCGCTCAAGAGCATTTTGTGCAGCGTTTGGTTGATCAAATGACTCACAGATAGCTTCTATGTGCAACATTTCAGGACCTGAGAAATCGACCAAAGTTCACTCCTTCCCGATGCTTACCTTACGGAAGCTGGTTCCACCTGTGCACTGGGGAAAGTATGGAAGGTGGTCTTAATAGCATTATTCAGTTTAATTCTTACTTTAAGCAACTCGTGTTTATTTAAATAATTTTAACATTCACACCTGTGTCACCAAACAAAACCTTGAAATAATAAAATGGCTCTGCAATACTAGAGCACGGCAACCAGGAACCATTTGATAATTAGGTTTAGAGATGACAGTAGGAAATACTGTCCCTTTGTCTTTAGGGTGAATAAAATATATTTGTGTTTCTGATCAGGATTCTTTGTGTGAGTATCTGTGTGGGGCTCCTTCAGCTGTTAGCTGTGAAGGACCTGGCCCTGATCCTCCAGGTCTTAGTGAGGCCAACTACTTCTCATAATTGAAGTCTGAGCTCAAATGTTAGATCCTTAGGAAGGGCTTTGCAGATAACCAAAGCACAGTAACCATACATAACTCCATTTTATCTCCATCCCATCTCCCTATTTTGTGCCTATCTGAAATTATTCTATTTCTTTGATTACACGTGTGTTGTCTGTCATGTGAGCTCCAAGAAGTCAGAGGCCTTGTCTGTGTTATCCATCACTGTATCTCCAGTGCCAGGAATGGTGCCGGGCACGTAGTAGGTGCTCAGTAACCATGTGTGGAATAACTCCACTTCCAAAGAATTCCATTCTACCGGGATAGAGTAAAAAACAAAACAAGAGACCACCGGAAACGTACGTTAAATTATTTTTTAACAGAAAAGCCCATTATTCTGGAGGAATCTCAGTGTTCATGTAAACATACAAGAGCCCAGACTATTCTATCCAAGTTGCAATGAGGTTGGACTCTGACTGTCATTTGATATCACCAAGAACTAGAATACAGGAATTTGCACAGCTGTTCTCTTTCGGTGGAAAAATCAGGTAATGAGATCTGAACGGTGAGGGCCATTTCGCATTTGCTGCTACACGCAGGCTGCCTAAGTACTCTGCTAGCTAAACGGTTTTCCCCTCAAAGATAAAAGGACTCTTCTAGAGTTTCCTTGTTTTAGAATTGCTCACCTGGCCCAATTCATGAATATTGACAAACAACTGGATATCCACTTCCGTTCTTTCCGGAGTTTACTCACCCTGACGACGGAGGTACTTTCCATCGGTTCCGTTTTAAGGTGCCAATCCAGTGTGGAAGTACACATGTAGTGGTTCAAACTCTGGCAAAACACAATCAGAGCTCAATAATCCTTCATCCAAGCCAACAGCCACAGTAAGATATGTCAAGGCAGGCTCTTGACAAACAGGAACGAAACAGAATGTACTCTGGGTCCAAAATAATTAGCAATAATAATCCTGTCATGGAATTTTCCTGATTTTCACCGTGATGGAATTAACCAAGTTACATCATGCAAGAAAGCATAGAATGGGGACCCATGTGATGATGAAATTTTTTTAAAAATTTATTTATTTGTTTTTGGCTGTGTTGGGTCTTTTTTGCAGTGCATGGGCCTTCTCTAGTTGTGGCGAGCGGGGGTTACTCTTCGTTGTGGTGCACAGGCTTCTCATTGCGGTGGCTTCTCTTGTTGTGGAGCACGGGCTCTAAGGCATGCGGGCTTCAGTGGTTGTGGCACTTGGGCTCAGTAGTTGTGGCTTGTGGGCTCTAGAGCGCAGGCTCAGTAGTTGTGGCGCACGGGCTTAGTTGCTCTGCGGCATGTGGGATTTTCCTGGACCAGGGCTCGAACCCATGTCCCCTGCATTGGCAGGTGCATTCTTAACCACTGCACCACCAGGGAAGCCCTGCTGATGTAATTTTAAAAGTTAATTATGAAACGTATATGGTACTGTTGACTTAAAAACATTATAAGCACAACATGAGGGTTATTTGGGGCAAAATGAGGGCTGCAGCCCAGGAGACAGCGTTTCAGATAGCTCTGAGAAACTGCTCCGAGGAGGTGAGGGGAGGGGCCAGGATATATAGGAGTTTTGCAACAAAGAGCAGGTAATTGGGAACATCAAAAAATTATGGTTAAATAAAGAAAACCAGATATTTCAAGTTAAGGAATTTAGCGCTTTTCTATGTATGGGAAGGTGCAAGAGTCTGGGCTCACTGAAATCATTCCTTTGATATGCACCTCAGCTATCTAGGGCCTGTATTTTCACATCCTGAGTTTCCTCAGGACTCGCCGCCGCAGGGAGTGGCTGCAGTCGGACAGCAGCTAGATGGCGGGTATTCTTTTCAGCCCTGAGTTTCCTCACGGCTCACCAGCTCACGTTGGAGGGCTGCAATCATTGGTGACTGTGACATCCTTTGTTTATTGATATGGCAGGAAATATTCCACTTATAAATATTCCATTTATCAGCACCAATGGAATTTTTCAAAATCAATGGATTTTTTTTCATTAGCCAGTTTAGCTTGACTCTGGACCAGACAGTTATATCTAGATCTTCCAAAATTAATACTACTACTACTACTGCTAATAATAATAATAATAGTAACTGCTAATACTTACTATTTACCATGTAAAAAACACTATTCAGGGCTTCCCTGGTGGCGCAGTGGTTGAGAGTCCACCTGCCGATGCAGGGGACACGGGTTCGTGCCCCGGTCCGGGAAGATCCCACATGCCGCAGAGCGGCTGGGCCCGTGAGCCATGGCCGCTGAGCCTGCGCATCCGGAGCCTGTGCTCTGCAACGGGAGAGGCCACAACAGTGAGAGGCCCGCGTACAGCAAAAAAAACAAAACAAACAAAAAAAAGAAACACTATTCAAAATATTAATTCATTTAATTGATTTTCTCCATTTTTTTTTTAGATGTTGGGCGTAGGATTTTATTAATTAATTAATTTATTTTTGCTATGTTGGGTCTTCGTTTCTGTGTGATTTTCTCCATTTTTATGTGGAGATGCTCTATTACTTTAAAGAGGGCACATCTACATACAGACCTCGATTTCCCCAGATATTTCTGAAAAAAGAAAAAAGGAAATAAAATGTCTTTTTATATATAAGGTTTGTAATTAAACACAGGAACTGTGTTTCACCAGAACCACAGAATCAACCAAATAGAACAAGTACAGCTGTAACACGTAAGGCATTTAATCTTTGTTATTTTGCAATATCTTATTTGACAATTATTTATTGGGCACCTTGACTGATCCAAGCATAGTTATAGGTACTAAGAATACAGCAGAAGACAGACAGTCTTCCTGCCGTCAGGGACCTCCTGAAGCAAGCTAGAACTCAAGTTACAAGTAAAACTACAGTGTTATAATAACATATAAGAGCCCCTATTATTATTCCCATTTTGCAGGTGAGGACAAGGTGGACCAGTTTGGTAATATGTAGCATGGTGGGTTCAAACTCAGGTCTGGCTTAAACTCTATAAGAAACAAGTTTACTCACACAAAATGGGAAATAACACTTAACTTACCAATTGTGTGAGTAGAGATACAAAATATCTGGCAGACACATAGTAGCTCTTCAATAAATTACAATTTGTTGGGATTTCCCTGGCGGTCCAGTGGTTAATACTGCACTTCCACTGCAGGGGGCACAGGTTCAATCCCTGGTCAGGGAACTAAGATCTCACATGCCTCATGATGTGGCCTAAATTTACTAAATAAATAAATTTACTAAATAAATTTACTAAATAAATAGTAAAATGACTGATAAACTTGAGTGTATACCTGTGTTTTTCATCTCCTTAGAAATGAACCTGCTCTTTTAACGAACATTTACAAAAGTTCTCTCCATGTAACTGCATTTTGGAGGCTTTAAGATACCTTTTTTCATAGTATAATTTACCAAAAGGGCTGAATTCTACTCAGAAATTATCAAGCATATACAGGGGCCAAATGGACGTTTGTGAAGACAATGGTTGATTGCACTTCGGCTGATATTTCAAATATTCATCTTAACCTTCCTAAGACATAAGTATAGTAACCCCCAATTTTATGAATGAGGAAACTAGGCTCAGAGAGGTTAAATAATTTGCCTAAGATCACACAGCTAGTGAGTGGTAGAGCCTTGGCTTCAACCCAAGCTGTTGAAAGCCAAGCTATTCTTTTTGTCATATAGAATTGCTTCCTGTATGACACTCAAATAAAACCCTCCGGGATTTTCCAACAGTTTCTTCCTCAGAAAACAAAGAATGTATTGATACAAATCTTTCTCTTTTCATTTGGCAATGAGGAAATCATCAATGATCAATTGCCTATTATGTGCTTATTGGATGCTGGCCAAGGTAAAAGGGGTGGCACTGTGTCATTTGCTCTAGCAGAGACAAAAAAAAAAAAAAAAAAAGGAGACAATGTCTGTAATTTCAAGGATTTTTTTTGTGTGTGTCTTATCAGGCAGGAAACCCCAAGACAAATGCAACAGAGATTATGACCTTCATTATTTGAGAGCCCAAACCCTGTTAATTCTTATTAATGTTAACAATAAACATTTTAAAACCTTTACTATATGCCAAGGACTTTCAGTGCTTTGTCATCCTCAGAAAAACCCTACTGGGTAGGTCCTCTCATTATCAGCACTTTGAGATGAGCTACCCAAGCCTGACAGAGATAAAAGTAAATTATCGCTGGTTGATCCGGCTCCTAAGTGGCTGAGCTGGGATTTGAACTCACCAGATTTCTTTGCTAGTCTTCCTCTGGCTTTATTCAATTATACAGTTTCCTAAGTCGAAACTACAGTATTAAGTTGAACACTCGGTATAACAACTGAGACATCTATGTTGCCTCTCTTGTATGTAGTTTGCAAAAACCATGGCATACAATACAGTAATATTGTAGGTAATATTCACCGAGCATTTTACTGTGCTAAGAACTATAGATGTATTATTCTCACAGCAACCCCACGAGATTGGCTATTTTTATTACTCTTATTTCCAGGAGACTTGACCTTTACCGTGTGGTTGGTTCTAATACCATCCGTTTGACAGATGTGGAAAGTAAGTCCTTCAAGTTTCCACAATCAGTAAGTGGATATACAACACACTCGCTAGTTTAGCCAAAGCTCTGAAGCACAAAACTATGTATTAACGTTTGATATATTTGAGAGAGTGCTGTGTTTCTCAGCACAGAGAAATCAGCCGTTGCCCTCTTCGGGACCCTCAACCTCACCCTCATCACACAAGCTCACACAAATGCGCATGTGCACGCGCACACACACACACACACACACACACACACACACACAGAATTTTGTCATCTGCGGTCACTTGGTGTGAGGGCTGGAGTATAATTATCCATTCAGGACTTGGTAAGATTTCCCGGAACAAAACAGAGGGCCTGGGCCTGTCTTGGTAATGATGGTGGGCCTGTACCAGGCGCTTCAAGATCTCTCACTAGTAATTCCCAGCAACATCCCTATCGGGATGACTCATAGGGGCTCAAGCGACAGAGGAGGGAGGGAGGGAGAGTGAGTTTCTGGGAAGGGGCTCAAAGTAGTCATTTTGTATTTAGTTGCACCTCATCAAAGACGGGTATGTGTTGATGTCAACCAAGTTTTAAAGAACCAGCACTGCTTTCTTCTGCAATCCGGGACTTTCTCCACTGGACATGAGACAACAATTTCTCTGAAATAGGAATTTTCTTGCTGGCTATTATGAGACTAACGACTGCCTGCACTTCTAAGTATCTATTTGGAGTTTATAAAGCAAAATGATGCTAAACTCATGTGAAAACCTAGCAAATCTGAAATTATTTTCCTTTCTGCTTAAGCACACCTGCAGAGAGAGAAAGAAAAGAAAACACAGCGGGGGTGGGGGGGGTGGGCAGATAACTCAATAGCTGACAGAACAATAGGATTCAGCATTTCTTGAGCACTTACTATGTGTCAAGCACCCTGCCAGAAGAAAGGCACACAGTGGTGAACTGAATGCTTCTTCTGTTTGGGGCTTTTTATTTATTTATTTTACCATCATTGAGGCGTAAAACAACATTGGCACCACACAGCTCCACATATACTGATCCCACCCACCTCCGTTTTGGAGATATTCCCATTTAAGAAACATTTCCAATATTCTGAGATATTCCTGGTTTAAGAAAGGGTGATGTAATATAGCATGTTGTATATGAAGGTACATAGTAAAGGCCAAAATCAGAAAATCTGGGTCTGACTTCCACATAACATTATGATAAGGTCTGTGACACAGGGCAAATTATAGAACGCTCTAAATTTTAACTTTATTTATTCATTTATTTTTTTGCCATTGGGCTGAAATGGGAAATTCTACGAAAAATGTCTAGCTTAGTGCCTGGCTTATCATAAGCCCTAGAAAGCTTTACATTTGTACACTAAGTAACATATGGTATATATGATATAGTGTCTATTACATATAGTATATATTCTATAGCATATGCTATAGAATATGTACTATACAGTGTATATATAGATATATTACATATAGTGTATATTCTATAGCATATGCTATAGAATATGTACTATATAGTGTATATATAGATATCTATATAGATATAATACATTATGTATGAATTATATAAATATATAACTATTACTTTTATTAACATTAACAGCCATTAACGTTTAATCAAGACAAATCTGAAATGACAGAGTTCAAGCTCAAGTCGGTCTGCAAAAGGTTTTCAAAAAACCAGCTAAAAGTTTACAATAAACTTACGAGAGAAGGATTTGACACCAGGGTCAAAATGACGCAGTCACGTGACTGAAAACCCTCAGGGGAAACAGAACTTCCCTCACCTCCTTGGCTGGCGGTCGTTTTTGTACTGGATCAGAACGAAAGAATACGAACCACTTCAAAACAATCAGCAAAGTCTCCAACTTCTCTTCCTCGGTTAGTACAGAGAGTTCTACCCTTGCCAGCCACAAGGACCCTAGGAAGTGTGTGTGTGTGTGTGTGTGTGTGTGTGTGTGTGTGTGTGTGGTGTGTTCCCTCCTGCGCTTGCTTAAGATGGACTTTGTAGGGATGGATGGGGATGGTAGGGGCCGCGGTTCGAAGGTGCAGGTGCCTAGCTTTTGCACAAGGTGGTCGGTGTCCAAATGGAGGGAGGGGCAGATGCCCAGTCTCAACCACGAGCCCTGCTTTTGCCTCTCATTTCATAACCAGCTAAAATGGCAACATCAGGTGGAGTACTGACGGTGGACTACGTTGTAGGTGCTTTACCTGCACTCACTCATTACATCTTCATAACAATCAAAATGGAGCAGCTAGGGAGAAAACTCTCCAAATTCAGCGGCTCCTCCTTGCCCAAGTTAAGACCCTAAGGTGAAATCCCCTCTTCGGGTGCCTTTCACTAAGACTCAAACCCTCCCCACCTTGGGAGGTGCACAAAGCCAACCTTCCTCCAAAAACACTTCCGTCCAGGCTGGCAAAAAAACTGGTTTCGGGCAACGCGCGGGCTCTCGGGCTCCGGCAGGCGCCGGCAGCCTCCTCGGGGCGGTACTCGGAGACCTCGCCAGCGCGGCGGCGCGATTGTGCAAGCGCGAGGCTGCAGTTCCCGGCCGCCGGGGGAGGGCGGGGAGGCGCGCTCGGCGCACGTCCGGTGAACTCCAGTGAGCGTGCCTTCCCTGGGGGATTATCTCCAGGGTGGAGTCCGCGGCGTTCCCGCCCGGAGAGCCGCGCTCCGGTCACCCGAGGCCCGGCGCCCTCGCTCACCTCGCTGACTCCATCCTACTTCCATGCACCACCCCCAACCCCGGGTCCCGCGTCCCTCCGGGCCTGGCCAGCCGTAACCCACTCCGCCCCACTTAGCGTGCTCATTGGCCACCCAGGGCCTGCCCTGTCTCCATAAATACATGGTTCCCGGGCATGGAGCATGGAGAGGGACAGGAGGAAAGCGCAGCGCCAGCAGCATCTCTTCTACCTTCCTAGACACCTCCACTTCGCTACTCCAGAGCTGGAAGTCAGACTTGCAACCAGCAGGCGGACTCACGTCCTTTCCTTTCCTCTTCCAAGAGCCACCCAACTCCCGGCTGCGCTCCTCCAGCCCCTGCGGCCAGCGCTAGGCGGGCATCCGCTCCCTGAGGCTGCCGCGCGGTGCAGCGTCGAGCATCCTCGCCGAGTTCCTTTCTGCTCTCTGTCCGTCTTCCGCCCTCTCCATCACACCTGCTGCCCCTCTTTGCCTCTCTTCCGCAGAATCGTCAAGGCCCCAGCTCTCGCCGGCGCCTCTTTAGCCACCTCGCCCTTCCCAGCCCCCGCACATTCCCAAGCGCCCGGTCTCCCCCGCTGCCATGAGCTCCCCCATCGGCAAGAGCCGCTCCCTTGCCGCCTTCCTACAGGAGCTGCGCAGCCTGGGGCAGCCCCCCAGACCCGTGACATCTACGGCGTGCGCGCCCCGTCGGCCGCGGGAGGTGCCCCTCTGCCCCATGATGGAACAGGGCGAGGCGCAAGACGCGGCCGCCCTGCCCGGTCCCACCAAGTGGCCACTGCTGGGCAGTCTGCTGGAGATTCTCTGGAAAGGAGGGCTCAAGAAACAGCACGACACGCTGGTAAATGCCTCGTCGCGCCCCCAGTTCCCGTTCTGCTCCCCGCCTTGCTCTCCAAACCCTCCCCAAGGCGCGCGGTTCGGGCGCACGGTGCGCTCGGTTGTGTGTCCAGGCTGCAGCGGGCCCCGGTCCCCGAGAGGAAGGAGGCGGGGAGGAGGGAGAAGCGCTCTTGGGACTCTGCAGCGGATGCGCGCTTACTTCGCACCCTGCCCGGCCCGCTGCAGGCGGAGTACCACGAGAAATATGGCAAGATTTTCCGCATGAAGTTGGGTTCCTTCGACTCGGTGCACTTGGGCTCGCCGTGTCTGCTGGAAGCGCTCTACCGCACGGAGAGCGCGTACCCCCAGCGTCTGGAGATCAAACCGTGGAAGGCCTATCGCGACTATCGCGAGGAGGGCTACGGACTGCTGATCTTGTGAGTCCAGGAAGCAGGATGGGGTTCGGCGGCTGGAAATTGGGAAGGGACGGGAATGAGGGTTCCCTGGGGTTGGACCCTTCTAATGCAGGGAGAACACGGAAGCCCGTACCTGCTGCGGTCACGGGCTCTTGCGTGGACTAGAGTGGGTGGAGGGACGTCTGGGCTGAGTACGCAACACTTGTGTTCTTTCTGGCAAGGGGGCTGGGCCAGGCCTTTCCGTAAAAGAAATGTCAAAAAAAAAGGTTACGCGAATTATGATGTTTGGACTCTTGGGTGGAATGAGATTGTCAAATTAGCGTGCCAAGGCAAACATGTTATACAAACAAAATTATCCCTTAAAATTCTGAGACCCGCCCCTCTCCCCCCTTGGTAGCTCAAAAGCCAGAAGTTAACTCCTTTTGCTTTTGACAATGACCTTCCTTTGTAAAGGAAACTGTGGGAATTAGGAGATAGACCTACTTGGAAAGCGGGCATGGAGGGGTGTGGAGGTTGCATTTTAGAGAGAAATACTCTAATGTGATATGATTCCTCAGCTTTGACATTGTTAGCATTTAATACGTTAGCACTTTTTTTACCCCCAAATTATAATGCCTAATAATCGTATTTTTCAGGATATATATAATTACTGGATTTATTTATTTATGGCTACATTGGGTCTTCGTTGCTGCGCTGCGGCTTTTTCTAGGTGTGGCTAGCGGGCTCGCCAGCTCTGGAGCGTAGGCTCAGTAGTTGTGGAGCACGGGCTTAGTTGCTCTGCAGCACGTGGGATCTTCTGGGACCAGGGATCGAACCCGTGTCCCCTGCATTGGCAGGCAGATTCTTAACCACTGAGCCACCAGGGAAGCCCTAATTACTGGAATTAAAAACGGTATTAATGCATGATACATCACAGGCAGCGTGGTCATCTATAGAGCAAGTGCAAAAGGGTTCATGATGAGAACAGGCTTTTTACAGCTCCGGTGAATCTCTCACTGTTATTTGAAGGCAATGGCAAAATTCTAAATTCGAGGTGTTCTGTGAATGTGCCTTTCAACCCAATTGAAAGAAGACAAGATTTTTTTCCTCAAACAGATCTGAGTTGCTGGTGAAGTGGGTGTTCACGTGCCCACCCTTACTGCTGGAAACAGACCACTGGCCTCCCAGTTCAACCCCAGCGAGGGCACAGCAAAAGTTCTGAACCCAAATATGTGGACTTCATCTTTCTGTGCAATCTTTGGCTCAAGGGAAAAGTGATTATTCATCGTATTGTCAAACCAGCCCCAAATATTCCAATACTAATTGTTCTCTGGCTGTTTCTTGGCACGATTCTGTGTTCATTTGGTTATATAGTTTATGAAGTCAGAGAACTGGAGGTGTCTCTGCTTCTTCATTCTTTTCCTTTCCGTTTGCTCTAAATATAATTCTGCTTCTCTCCCAGGGAAGGAGAAGACTGGCAGAGGGTCAGGAGTGCCTTTCAAAAGAAACTAATGAAACCAGTGGAAATTATGAAGCTGGACAATAAAATCAATGAGGTTTGCAGGACGGGGTTCGCTTTCCTGGTTCTCCTGGGGATGGAGGGATTTAGTGGAGCTTCAAGCCACAGCTACAAAGTGCAGAAGAAAAGGCAGGCAATTTGGATGATTCAGGAGTCTTCCTTTTCTCCTCATTCCTCTCCACATCCTCCTTCCTTATTCCCCCCTCCTTCACTCCCTTTTAAAGTAGTATTACGATAAGGGAGCAGTTACGAGCATAGACTTTGACATTCTACAGTCCTGGTTTTGAACGTCACCCCACCCCCACCAGCTATGTAACCTGACTGTACCATTTAACTTGCTCACTTTCCCAGTCTATAAACTGGGAGTAACAATTCCCACTCCATAGGTTTACTGTGAGGATTAAATGAGATAACACTATAAACTTCCTAGGTAGTGACAGCTGAGCTGGGTTTTTTAGGATGAGTAGGAGTCTGCAAGCCAGAGAAGGTGGGAAAAGGCATTCAGGCAGAGAGCATAGCCTGCTGCAAATATGGAGGCATGAGATGGTGTGTTCAGAGAACAGTACATTTAGTGCAGCTGAAGTGAAGCTTTCTCTGAAATGATGCTGGGCAGAGGGCAGGTCTTTACAATATTTTTGTGCCACGCTAAGGTTTTTAGATGTTATCCTTTAGCCAGCAGGGGCCCAAAGGGGGAAGGATTTAAACATGTAGAGGATTCTTTTTACTCCTGTTCACTCTCAGTATTTATTTTGAACTGGACCCACATAGGATCATGTAGGTGAAAGACTGCAAATTCAGAAGCTTCCAAGGGCCAGGTGATTAATATCAATGTATAAGACAGGCCCAATAGGGATTTTAGCAAGCAGAATAGTGCATGCCCTTTCTAGAGGGGACAGCTGCCCAGCTCTGGCAAATGCCTGCCACATGGAAATGTAGACCCAGTGTCACCAGATCTAGTAATTATTATTATTTTTTGATGACTAATGGAAAATTCATATGTTCATGTGAAATCTCTGGATTTTTTGATGGTGACTAATTCAAAGTACTTTTTAACATGCTATGTGGACAAACTAAACATGCCCATTAGTTGCACCTGTGGATTTCGTAGTCACATATACCCTATTTCAGACCTCAGCAGAGCCACTTTTATGTGTCCAAGGGAGAGTGGCTTAGCTACTCTCTAAGCCTCAGTTTTCTCATCTGTTACCTAGGAAATGGGAGTAATGACAGTACTTTCTACCTCATGAGGTTATTTGAGGATCAGCTAAGGTAATACACTTTGTACCATGCCTCGTTCTATACAAGCCTCATTAAATGCAAAGCATTAGTCGTCTAAAACCCTGATTGTAGAAACTGGCCTCTAGGGGCTGTTAGGACCTGTCCAAGGTGACAGAGCTGTTAAGGCGCTGCGTCCAGAACTTACAGTTCCCTGGCTCTAAGCTTAACACGCTTCATACAACACCAACCAGTAAGGAGACATTTGCCTGCCCAGCTATGGAAGTGGCAAACCTCAGGGTAGCCAGAGTCCTTGAGACATTGTCCCCACAGAGACACTGGGCTGATTCCTCCTTTGTGGTTTATTCTCCATTCTGATTAGAAGAAATGTTTTCCTTTTCTTAAATTTAGATCAAAAGCTGAAACCTAAGCTTCAGGGAGGCTGCAGGGAAAGCTCAGGAAATAACCCAGGACAAGGGTGTTGGGGCAGAAGATGAACTGCCAAGGAGAATATATAATTAGTGATGATTCAGAATGAGTAACATTATGGGCAGTGAATATACAAGGTAGCAAAACCTGAAGCTAACTTACTGAACTTGAAACTTTTGTTTTCCTCCAGTGACTGAAATGTGTCTTTGGTGATTTCTTTCTGTTAAGGTCTTGGCTGATTTTACAGGTAGAATAAGTGAGCTCTGTGATGAGCGAGGCTGCATTGAAGACTTGTACAGCGAGCTGAACAAATGGTCATTTGAAAGTAAGTTTTCTTCACGTCTTGTTCATTTGATTTTGCAAGTGATTTTGAGGACAGACATGGCCCTGTGGACAACTCTTCTGTAATCATACGCTATTGCTGAGTAGGAAAGGCCATAGCAGCCCTCTTAATGCTTTCAGGCATTTAGGTGATGCTCTACCCTCTGGACTGTTTAGGTAGTCATTCAACAAACATTTATACAACACCTGCTATGTGCCAGGCACTGTACTAGGGACACAGCAGTGAACAAAACAGGCAACATCCTTGTTCACATGGAGCTCAGATTTTAGTAGGGATGACAATCAACTAGTAAATATATTTTAATATATACTCTGCCAAGGAGTAAGGGAGTCAAGAAAGAATGTAGGTTCCTAGGTGAGGCAAGTCTGCTTGGTAAGGAGACATTTGAGGTGAGACCTAAAGGAAGGCAAGGAGCAAGCCACTGGGGTATCTGTGGGAAGCCTGTTGGGACAGTGGAGACAGGAGGTGCAAATGTCCTGGGGTGAAAGTATGAATAATGTCTTTGGGGAACTTCGAGGATGCTGGTGTGAGTGGATTATTGGGGGAGGGAAAAGAGGAGCTGAGAAAGATTAAGCCGGGGCCTGAAAGTCCCCGCAAAAACATTTACTTTGAGTCCGATGTTGAGCCATGGAAAGTTCCGAACAGAAGGGAGCATGGTCACTTTTCAAGGACCACGCTGGGAATAAAAGCAAAGCCCTGCCTTGACGTGCTCGCTGCCCAGTCGATATGCAGGCAGGGGAACGAGGCAGTAGCAGTAGAATGCGGAGCACTTGACAGGGGGTTCAAGGCTGGGGGAGAATCCTGGTGGCTGCCTCAGCTGAGCATGGTCAGGGATGCTTCACAGAGGTGGTACCATCTCAGCCAAGGCCTGGGGGATAAGCAGGAGTTTCCCAGGTGAAAGTGAAGGAAGATGGAATGTTCCAGGCTGAAGGAACAGAGAGTGTTGCGTTGAGGAGAAAGAAGGGTGTTCTGAGTAACTTGAGCATGTCCAGCAAGGGACGAGGATGTCCAGGGCAGAGGATAGGAGGAAGCAGCGGCCAGCCCATGTCAGTCCTGTAAACCAGGGATGGGCATTTGGCTTTGAGCCCAGAGTCCCTGGGAGCGATAGGAGAGTGAGGGCTAAGGGCACCTTAGCAGGAAGGTGCCAAGGTCCGATTTGCCGGAAGGATCACTCTTGACTGCTAACGTGAGGGACTGGAGAGGGTGCCCCGGGACGGAGGCTTTTGTCCTGACCTGTCTCCCCCATCAGATAGACCTCGTTGTAAAGTTACAGACTGTCATCTTAGCACATGAGAAAGCCCCATGCCAATAAGAAATCCACAGAAGGTGTTAAGGGAAAGAGGGAATGATTATAGAGGAGAAAAGAAGAGTACGCTTTGGAAATCGTCCACTGGAAATACCCAGATTAAGGAGTATCAAATGCATTTCTTTGCAAGTCAAAGAAAACCTGACCATGGTGGTTGACAAATTATTGTCCACCATTATGAGAAGTCCTGAGGAAGCCAGTCCACAGCTGGCACTCAGTGATGTCCCTGGGACCCAAGCCTGTTCTGTCTTCCTTCTCATCCATCCTGAGCTAGTTGGCTTCTTGCAGAATGGCTCCTGCCCCTCCTGGCCTCACCCCTGCATTCTAGCAAAAACAAGAAGGAAAGAGGGAAGAGCTAAACCAGCTGTGCTTTCCCCTTTATCAAGAAAGCAAAAGTGTCTCCCTTGAATCTCATTGGCCAGACCTGGGTCATGTGACTGCTTTGGCTGCTACAGGAAGCCTGGGAAATCAGGGAACAGAATTGTCTTAGATCAATCCTGACTTATTGCCTGAGGACTGACACATTGACAGCCTAAATAAAATCGGGGTTCTCTTAGGGAAGAAATGGGCAAGAATGAGTATGGAGTAGGTCATTAACAATGGCTGCTACACATGATATCAAGGGTAAACTCTGAGAAGATCAAGACATTACCGGAGAGATTCACTCATGTACAAAAATGGCTGCATCTTCGCAGTGGCTTTTCCGATCAGGAGGTTCTGCAGGGGATGAGTCATTGGACCTGGAAATAATTCTAGAAAGAGAGGAGAGTAATCAGGCCCCTTTCTCTCAGAGAATTTGCTTTTCCTCTGTTCTTCGGAAAGACCTTTTTTTTTTTTTTTTTTTTTTTGCGGTACGCGGGCCTCTCGCTGTTGCGGCCTCTCCCGTTGCGGAGCACAGGCTCCGGACGCGCAGGCTCAGCGGCCATGGCTCACGGGCCCAGCCGCTCCGTGGCATGTGGGATCTTCCCGGACCGGGGCACGAACCCGTGTCCCCTGCATCGGCAGGCGGACTCTCAACCACT
This sequence comes from Aethalodelphis obliquidens, assembly GCF_003676395.1. Classification (NCBI taxonomy): domain Eukaryota; kingdom Metazoa; phylum Chordata; class Mammalia; order Artiodactyla; family Delphinidae; genus Aethalodelphis; species Aethalodelphis obliquidens. The sequence goes on from NW_020838001.1 coordinate 7,957,083, forward strand.
GCGCCACCAGGGAAGCCCAAGACCTCACTTTTATGGGAGACAGAATTGAGCCTTTGGTAGCCAGCTAATCATGGACGCCAGTGTCGTTGTGAATGGGTAACAGTGTTGATTATTTTAAATAACAGGCATCTGCCTTGTGCTATATGAGAAGAGATTTGGGCTCCTTCAGAAGAATGCAGGCGATGAAGCTTTGAACTTCATCATGGCCATCAAAACAGTAAGCATCTCCTAGGTAGAGAACCTTTCCTTATAAAACGTTTACAGAACCTAACAAATGTGCATCACAGTGTTTCCCAACAGTGGCATCCACACATATTTGATTACAGTAGTTAAGTGTTCATTTTAACATGTGTTGCATATTTTCATGAATGAACGTACATAGACGTACATATAATAAAAAAAGGCACATTCAGTCGTTGTCAGGCAAGGTGAAAGTAGGTATTTCAGTTAAAGGTCAGTTGATTAAAATACTATTGCAAAGAGTCTGAAAATTTTCAGATTAAAATTTGGGGGATTGTTTAGGTTGTATGTAGAGATAGTAGACCCTGTGAAACTGGTTTTAGGAATGGCTGAAGTTTGGAAATTATTGGAAATGGAAATGGATATGAGATTTGTATCCTTCTTTTTTTATGTTTAGGTCATAAGATCAATTTTTTTATGAAACACATCCAGTGGAAAAGCATCCCAAAGATGATTTTCATATGTCCCTGGAGGGTGTGGCCGGGGACTGTGCTGAGAGCCCTGAGGCATCCTTGGAATTCCGGCCTCTAGGGGAGCAAAGGGTGCAGTTGTTTAGAACGCTTCTCTCAAGGAGTGCAAGTTGTCTTTGAGAGAAAGAGAAACAGGGGTGAAAAGGCATTTGTGTTCCCCACAGATGATGAGCACATTTGGGAGAATGATGGTCACGCCGGTCGAGCTGCACAAGAGCCTCAACACCAAGGTCTGGCAGGCGCACACTCTGGCCTGGGACACCATTTTCAAATCGGGTAACGTGGCCACATGTACCCAGCAACCCTGTCTCCGGAGCTGCTGCCGGAAGGTCTGGATGATCTTGGCCTCAGCACCCCATCCTTTGATGGAGTTGCTCCTCCGGATTCTTTTGGGCTTTGCAAACTCATGAATTTGGGGATCGCCCTGGTACAGATGAATTCTAGGAAAAGGCAGGAGGTAGTTTTCTGTAGTCTTCTTTGGGAACTAGGAGTGGTTAAAAACAAGAACTTTGGAGTCAAAGATTCCTGGGTTCAAGTCCCAGCTCTGTCATTGGGTGTGGTGGCTTGGCCAAATGCACTCTTTTTCATTCTCAGTTGTCTCGCCTCTAAAATGGGTTAATAGTGGTAGTAGTACGTACCTCAGTACAACTGTTTTCAGTTCTAATATAGATAACTTAAAACCTGGCATATGATGTAGTGGGAACTGTCACTATTTCCTGCCAAGAAAATATGTAATATAATTTGTGCAAAACCTAAAAAAAAACAAAACCTGGCACAGTCCAATATCTCAATGGATCAGAGCTATTTCTGCTACAGAATGAAGGGAATATTTGGTGCTAAGTATTGTTCTGAGTATACACACACACTCATTTAATTCTCACAGAAACCCTGTAAAGTAGGGTTTTCTATTAGGCCTGAGTGATAGAACTGAGACACAAAATTAAGTAACTTTATCAAGATTGCATGCTGGGTAATGGCAAAACCAGGGTTGAAGCCAGGCAGAAGATCCAACTCTAACTGCTGTGCCATTTATTGTCATCATTTTTACCATCATCACCATGATTATTATTACGGTGGTGGCTTGTATGATGGATTGAAGTGAGGGAGGTGCATGCCTAGAATGTACTTGACAGACATCACCATTACTGTCAGCATGCATGGGCACTGCACGTGTGTGTGTGTTTATGTTTGGTAACAATGGTGGAGGGTTTCTCCTCTCCTCTGCTGCCAGGATTTGGGAGCCAGATCCCACTGTACCTGTATCAGTGACCATATCTGCTAGATGCTTGGATATGGGACCAAGTTCTGATTCTGAGAACAGACCCAAATGCCACCTCTGTCTCATGATGACCTCCCTCTCCCAAGCTCTAACCTCTTCCTACTCAAAACGTGACTGCAGACCCAGCAACAGCATCCCCTGATAGCTTGTTAGAAATCAGACTTCCAGGCCCACCCCAGACTCTAGAATCAGAATCTGCATTTTAAGAAGATGCCCGGGGGATTCTTGTGCATGTTAATATTTGAGAAACCCTGCTCCTGTGGGCATTGGTCAGGGCTTGCTGACTTAACAACAAGGCAGTATTAGCTTATCTGACAAATTGTCAAATTGTCAGATTGCCTGCAAAGACCCTTTAGATGTTGCAAGGAGAATTCGATCCTGGGTTCCATTTCACTCTTTTCCTCCTCCTAATTTTCAGCTGATTTCCTCTCCCTTTTTCTCTTCTCCAACAGTCAAATCTTGTGTCGACAACCGGTTAGAGAAATATTCTGAGCAGCCCAGTATGGATTTCATTAGTGATACTTATCACCACAATCAGCTTTCAAAGAAAGAATTGTATGCGGCTGTGACGGAGCTCCAGCTGGCTGCGGTGGAAACGGTAAGGCTGGGCCCGGTTTTAGTTTGCTAAATCAACGGGCTGTAAAATCTTTTTCATGATGAATTTTACGTAGTCATTCAACTCACCTATTCCATAAGGATTCACTGAGCATTAGCTTAGCAGACATAAAAATTCTCATACTAGAGATGTGCAGGAGACCCAGAGCACAGCCTTTGTGCTTAAACATATGATAGAAAAATTCATGTGCTTTAGAGACAGAAATCCGGTTCAGGGTATAAATGCTACGACAAATATGCAAAATGCGACAGGCATTAAGAAGCAGTAAAATCCTACAGCACAGCAAGGTAGATAATCGAGGTTTTTAAAAACTGGATATATTTTAGGCTGTGCATGTTACCCCAAAGTGCCTAACCGTGGATGTTATTTAGTCTAAAAACATTGGCATACTCTGCAATTCCAATAATATTTTTTTCTGCTTAAAATTGTCAACAGAGGGAGTTTGGGAAACACTTGATTTCAGTTTAAAGGAAACAGCTAATTTTGTTGTTTTTGCGGTACGCGGGCCTCTCACTATTGTGGCCTCTCCCGTTGTGGAGCACAGGCTCCGGACGCGCAGGCCCAGCAGCCATGGCTCACGGGCCCAGCCGCTCTGCGGCATGTGGGATCCTCCCAGACCGGGGCTCGAACCCGCGTCCCCTGCATCGGCAGGCGGACTCTCAACCACTGCGCCACCAGGGAAGCCCCCCCCCTCATGGAACTTAAGTGGTCTTGGGGCACAGATGATAGACATGTAAATAAATAATGAAATAGGATCATTTCAGATAGTGATCCAGGACCTAGAGGAAGCCATCAGGGTGAAGTCATAGAGAGGTAGGGGAGGTCGTCTCTCTCTGAGATGTCATATTGGAGCTGACACTGGAATAACGAGAAGGAGCCAGCCAAGGGAAGAGCTGGTGGAAGACCACTCGAAGTAGAGGAAACGGCACATGCCAAGGCCCTGGGCAGAAAGAAGGATGGACTGGAGACCTAGCACATGTGGTCAGAGTTGACAGGGGAGAAGATGATGGGCCCTGTTAACCAGGAGCCTTTGTGAGGCATTTGGATTTACTGCACCTGTGATGGAAATCTCTTGGAGTGTTTTAAACAAGGGAGGAACTTAATCAGATTGATGTTTTGTAAAGTGGGCTCTGGCTGGTGGATGGAGAATGGACCTAGCAGAGAGAGAGTGGAAATAGCAAGGCCAACTCGCTATGAGATGTGTCTCCTCCGTGGAGGTCAAGCCGGGATACTTTGTGCCCATGAGGTTTCTCAGGCCACTTCCCCTCCATTCAGCCCCTGCAGTTATCCTAAAAGGCCAGGGCTGTCTTACAGGGCTTTGGTGAAAGCTACAGTTATCTGCCTTTTGGAAACTCTATTTGGTACTTGCGGTAAGGGACCCACTGATACGGTTCAATCTGTTTCTTTTTTTAGTCCTGGCTATTCTGAAAGTCACATTTGGAAAATCAGAGAAATTTGAAAGTGTATCTAATTTGGTGGCTATGCCCTCTTCCTGTTTTGTAAATTGGACACTTGTAATAATGACATCCACGGTTTATTTGCAGCTGAGGCTGGCGGTCCTCTGACAGGAAGAAGGCTACTTGGAGGCATCTTCTTCCAAAGATAATAAATACCATTGGCTCCAAATTGTCCTGCACTTGGCTCATTTATGTGAGTGGCACATAGCACTTAGCAAAAGCGTCTTCATGTCTGCAGAGAGGACACAATGACCATTTTTATGGGAATATTTGGCTTAAATTAGACAAAAATAGGCCTAAAGACAAATACATAAGACTACCAGTGGTGAGTATTATGAAGCTAAAAGCTGCACTGGTTGTTTCTGCCAATATTTTTTCTCTTCTCATTGCCTTTGGAAAGGAAATAAAGGATGCCACTTAAAAGGCCATGAGTCTTTGTCAGAAATTGTGGCTGGTTCTTTGAAATACTCAACTTGACGCTAGAATTTCTTATTTTGGTGTTGGCCGCCTCCTACCAGGGCTCTTTCCTTGAGGCTGAAACCCTGGGTCAGATAATGCCTTTTTATTTTTGTGGTAACTTTTGAGGGTGTGGCAAAAAAAACTTTCTGTTAAATTCCAGGAATGCAACTTCTTGTGCATTTGCATTGCAAAATTAAAAAAAAAAAAAAAGACACTTTTATTAGCAACACTCTCAGGCTCTCTCCTCATTCAATTTTCATATTATTTTTTATATTAAACAATTAACAAATTTCATTTTGAGATAATTATCGATTCACATGCAATTCTAAGAAAAAAAATAGAGAGGATCCCTTAATCCTTCACCAAGTTTCCCTCAATGGTAACATGTGCATAAGATAAACTGTTATCACAACCCGGAAATTGATATTGTTGCAATCGTCCATCCGACTCTCATTGGGCCAGTTCTACATGCCCTCATTTGTGTTCAATTTTTGTACCAAACTATATTTTGCGTCCTAATGCAGCTGATTATTTAAAGAATTCTACTTTGATTCCCTCAGGAAATAAGCTATTATTCGTTGATGTGTTTTAGAAACTAAATCTGACTTTTCATACAGGGCATTTGTTTGAAGCACAGCCAGGAAGGACATGTAAAAAGGCGTCACTCCTAATGTTTTCATGACGAGGTGGTAGGCATCACCTTTGGTCCAGCTCATACTGGTTTTAAGGCAGTTTATTTGCAGAAAACTCAAGTTTATGTCCATTTGGCTTTCAGACAGCAAACAGCTTAATGTGGATCCTCTTCAATTTATCTCGTAATCCCCACGTGCAACAAAAGCTTCTTAAGGAAATTCAGAGTGTACTGCCTGAGAATCAGATGCCACGGGCAGAGGATTTGAGGAATATGCCATATTTAAAAGCCTGTCTGAAAGAATCTATGCGGTAAGAACACGTGCCTAAGCCAATATGAATATGTCAGAAGGCTGTTCTCTGCAACACATAATGAGGGGTGCCCTCCCACAGATGGCTCCCACGGTTGATTCGTAAACATTTACCAAGCTACAAAAAAAAAAAAAAAAAAAAGAGCCTTTGGACCATATTCCTTTTCTATTACTCATTTCCTAAATCGTTTGGGCAAATTCTATTAAATCTTGGAAAGTCAGAGTCTTGCCCTTTACATCAGTAATCATAATACTCTAATGGACGCTATGAGCAATAATTAAGATTAGGGGCACGATTGAAGGATGTGAGATGAAACCTCAGCAAGGAACCATATTATTATATAAGACATAGAGACACCTTTGGTTTTGAGCCGCTGTATAAAATATTCTTTGAAAATTCTTTTTCTGGAAAGCAAAGCTCACAATGTCTTAGGGTCAGAAGGAAATATCTTTAACTTCATGAAGGGTAGTTAGGAGAAACCGAGAACAAACAACAAGCTTGAGGGCGAAGCATGTCAATGTACACATTTGAATGTGTACGGGGAATGAAACCGAACAAACACTGTTAACAGCTATGAAGCAGACTTGTACTTGGGGGTTTAACCAACACAATAAGATAAAGAATATAAACAAGAGGTGTAAATATTGGGAAGAAAGAGACAGAACTTCTTTGTAAAGAGTTGCGATCATGTTCCTTTTTTGAGAACTCAGGCAGCAACTATTTATTTAACCACAATCTGCATTCCCTTGAGCTAGAACTTGGTCCGTGCCCACTTAGACATCTCTGATCTTGTTTTTTCAGGCTTACCCCGAGTGTGCCATTTACAACTCGAACTCTTGACAAAGCAATGGTTCTGGGGGAATATGCTTTACCGAAAGGAGTAAGTAGAATTTGTACAGTCTGTACCTTACCCTTTTCAAATATCCATCAGATCTCCCTAAACGTTTCTACTGGGAGAGCATTCATTTTGGAAATGTGTAGATTGCAGTATATAGTTGACGTGTTGTGTAGTCTAGCATTAGGAATAATGGTCTTCTGTCTCCATAGACAGACCTGGATTCAAGTATAGCCTTGAGTGAGTTACATAACCTCTGCGAGCCTCAGTTTTCTCATCTGTAAAATGGGAATAATAAAACCTACCACATGGGATTGTTGTGAGAATGTGATGTAACATTTTAAAGTTCATGACCTATTTATTGTGCCAGTATCACCTGGCACATTTCAAGCACTCAATACGTGTTGGCATTCATCATTATTATACCTTTGTGGGTTACTTTCACATTTGTAAGGTGATGGCTTTTGTAAATTTTGCTATTCAAACGTTTTCTTTAAGTGCTTTGTGTTTCTGTGTGTTTTTAGACAGTATTGATGCTAAATACCCATGTGTTGGGGTCCAGTGAAGAAAATTTTGAAGATTCAAGTCAGTTTAGACCCGAACGATGGCTTCAAGACAAGAAAAAGATCAACCCTTTTGCCCATCTTCCATTTGGCGTTGGGAAAAGAATGTGCATTGGTCGCCGATTAGCCGAGCTCCAGCTGCACTTGGCTCTCTGCTGGGTAAGACCCTGATGGGATTTCTGCAGCTGTATTCTGGGCTATTCCTCAAGGCAGGAGAAGAGGGGTGATTCTGCTTTTTTGTGCTTCTGTGTTCCAGATCGTCCGCAAATATGACATCGTGGCCACAGACAAGGAGCCTGTGGAGATGCTGCACTTGGGCATCCTGGTACCCAGCCGACAGCTCCCCGTTGCTTTCCACCAGAGATAGGAGGCCTCAGGTGAGCATCTGGGGTATGGAGAATGGCCAAGAGGTGAGCCAAGCTTGGAAGTCAACCATACTTGGCTTGGAGTTCCTGCTCACTGTTGGTTCACTGGGTGACCTTGAACAGTTACTTAACCTTTCTGCCTTCACATTTTTTTTTTCATTTGTAAAATGGGGACCAAAATAGTATCCATCCAGAAAGACGATATGAATACAAAATACCTGGCCCAGAGCCTGGCATCAACTAAGTGCTCCAAGATGCAAGCTGCTTGTCATGGTTTTTGCTTGTGAATATCGGGGTGGGGGGCAAACTTTTTCTGTAAAGGACCAGTTGGCAAATATTTTAGGCTTTGCAGGACATAAGGTCTCTCTCACATCCACTTTGCTCCACCTCAGGGCAGCCTCAGACAACTGGTCAATGAATAGGGGTGACTATTGTCTTAGTTTTCTATTGTTGCCATAACAAATTACTAAAACAAATTACTTACAAATTACTAAAACTTGTATTAAATAGCACACATTTATTATTTTATCATTCTATAGGTCAGAAATTCAACACAGCTCTTGCCAGGATAGAATCAAGTTGTCATTCGGCAGGGCTGTGTTCCTTTCTGGAAGCTCTAGGGGAGAATCTGTTCCCTTACAGATTTCTGTTGTTGGCAGAATTTAGTTTCTTATGGCTGTAAGACTGAGGTTTCTGTTTTCTTGCATCAACTAAGAGTTATTCTCAGCTCCTAGAGACCACCATTCCTTGGTTCATGACCTCTTCCTCCATCTTCAAAGCCAACTAGCGTCTAGGCTTCAAATCCCTCATCCTTCTTCTATTGCATCTCTCAGACAGGATATCATTCGGGATGATCTCCCCATTTCGAGGTCCATAACCTTAATCACATCTGCAACACTCCCTTTGCAATGCAAAGCAATATATTCACAGGTTCTGGGGATTAGGGACTAAGCCTTTTTTGAGGGCCATGATTCTGCCTACCAGTACTGTATTTCAATAAATCTTTATTTGTAAAAAGAGGTGGTGGTACTTATTGGACCATAGGGTCTTGATTTACAGATCCCTGGCATAGAAGAGGAGATATTTACCAGCCTGTATTAAATACAATGTAATACTTTTTCTGCAACATACCATTTATTACCTTTTCTGACAGTGTGGGTGTTCTCATACCAGCTTCATAATTTTTGCCATATTCATATATCAGCTATTTAATTGCTGCTTAATTATTTCCTTTAAATTAACATAGGCCTAATAGTATACTTTAGCCTTATTTCTAATTTCCTTGATGAAATGGTGTTTTTTTAGTCTAGTTATTTCCCCCAATCCACAATAAAATGAATTTTCAACTACTGAAGGGATAAGAAGTTAGCCTGAGAAATCTCTAGTATTATCAGATGTGAAAATATGACATTTCTGATACATAGCTTTATAGAATTAGGTGTCAGTGGTAAAACTCAGTCTTAATCACTCTTCCCTTTCAACGACATCACCTAGAATTTGCCTAGAACTAGTTGCTATTTGCTAACTGCAAGGGTATTTGCTGATAGGTGGATTATTTCGGGAAACATGCAATTACAGATGAAATTTCTGAATGAGGGCCAGTGAATTCCTCCCTACGTGTCTGGTATCATTAGGCAATTGTCAGATTCTGAACATGCCAACAAACAGAGTTGAATCAAGTAGGATAATGAAGGAATTCTAGCTTAATTGCGAAACTTTCAGTCTTCAGCTAGGACAGTGTGCACAGTTATCTTGGTGAAACACAAGAGCCCAGGGCACTACTGGTTTTAGCATTTATTTTTTTGCTAATAATTCCTCTTGTTTAACTATACTGCTCTGATGTATAATTGGGGTATACTTTATTTTCCAGATTTTTTTTTTTTTACCAAGACCACGAGCAGCAATTTTTACCCTTTTGCAAGAATGAGGCTTTGGGCTTCTGCATGACAGGAAAGCACACATCAAAACCCTGAGCATGAAACAGCATGTAAAGAACATTTAGTCCCAGGTGTTTATACTCTTTCTTCTGTACAATTGTTCTAGAAGCTGTACTGTCTGTGTAGCTGATGGTATTTATTAAGATGGTATCTGGCTCAGGGAAAGCAGATTGTTGGAATGCCAGGCACTCTACAGGGTATACCGCCTGCTTACACATAACTTACACGTAACTGACATCAGCACCACCCTGACTTACACAGAATTGCTCATCATCCTGTTTTCTCTTGTATAGGGCAGTTGGGCACTTATCCGTTGGTCAGGTAAAAGTCACTAAATGGGGCTTCCCTGGTGGCGCAGTGGTTGAGAGTCCGCCTGCTGATGCAGGGGACCCGGGTTCGTGCCTCGGTCCGGGGAGATCCCACATGCCGCAGAGCGGCTGGGCCCGTGAGCCATGGCCGCTGAGCCTGCGCGTCCGGAGCCTGTGCTCCGCAACGGGAGAGGCCACAACAGTGAGAGGCCCGCGTACCGCAAAATAAATAAATAAATAAATAAATAAAGTCACTAAATGTTTCTGTCCTAGCTTTACCAGATTCACTGCTGGAATCTTGACTTCTCAGAAGTTTACATTTCACAATGAAAGACTATCTAGATTATTGGGGGCCTGTGTAGTATTGACGATCCATTTGTTGTAACCCTGTTTAATATATTTGGGGAAATACTGCTTAATAATAGAAGCAAAACTAAATATTGGTTAAAGTTATCAGGTCTCTATGAAGCTATTGTTTTTTTTTCTTGTTTTGAAATAGAAACATTATTGGAAAATTAGAGAAAACCTCTATGTTAAGAAGTACTTTAATGAAGTCAAAACCTCCTGTCTAAGAATGCCTTAATGATTTACTGTGGCATCATTTGTTAAAGGATCCTGAAATTATTTAATTATGGCATTGAGTCTATTTAATCTATTAAGGACTGGATCAGTAGTTTTTAAATTGTGTGTGTGTGTGTGTGTGTGTGTATGTGTGTGTGTGTGTGTGTGTGTGTGTGTATTCTAACGGCAATTTGCTTACATCACTTAAAAATATATATATGATATTTGACTTAGAAGTTTAGGGCAATGTTCTAAAGTTTAGTCATGGCTTAAAAATATTCAGTGACTTTCCCTGCCTTAATTTTCCCAGCTATAGATGGCTCAGTAGTAAAGTGTGCATACATTATAGATTAACTAGGTAAACCATGTTATGTGACTTGAACTCCTTGGGAAAATATGATTTCATAAAAATGGAAAAGGCATATAGATTTAAGCAATACTTGTAAAACTCTTAAAAATTGTGTTTACATGTAGTTTATTTGCACAGGTTTTTACTACTACTTTTCCTAAAAGCATACTATATGTTTCTGTATATTTGATAAAGATTTCCCTTTTTAGGTTACATTTTTAGACTATTTCAGAAGTGTACATTTATATCTTTATTTTGAACAAATATGTGCACATCACCAAAATAAGTATATGCTTTCTCACTGCTGTGAAATTCTTTTTAGAATTACAAATCCACATGTGTTGTCAGATTTCATCTGTATATCTTCTTTGAATTCTCTAAAAGAATAAAAGTTTTCAAATATGTGAGATGTTTCCCCTTCATTGCATTTCATTTTTTAAAAAAATTTATATATTTATTTATGGCTGTGTTGCATCTTCGTTGCTGCACATGGGCTTTCTCTAGTTGCGGCGAGCGGGGGCTACCCTTTGTTGTGGTGCACAGGCTTCTCATTGCAGTGGCTTTTCTTGTCGCGGAGCACGGGCTCTAGGCGTGTGGGCTTCAGTAGTTGTGGCATGCAGGCTCAGTAGTTGTGGCACACAGGCTTAGTTGCTCCGCGGCATGTGGGATCTTCCTGGACCAGGGCTTGAACCCGTAGCCGCCTGCATTGGCAGGTGGATTCTTAACCACTACGCCACCAGGGAAGCCCCTCCCCTTCACTGCATTTCTTACAACCAAAGTTAAACATTCAAACTTTGTCTCACTAGAAAATTTTGTCATGTGGCTAGTTTACAATATAATATGACAATAATATTTTACAGTAGCTTTACCAAAAGATGATCATTTGAATGGCAAAATAACTTTCCTTTTTTTACTCCATTCACTTCTATCCGCACCACCATCCCCTTCTCTCTGGACCACAGCAGAAACTGCCAACCGATCTCTATCTTGCTTCCTTCTAGACTGTTCTTTGTCCATTGGCCATATTGGTCTTTTTAAAACCCAAGCCCGACGGTGTCCCAGCCCTGCTTCTGTGGCATCCCATTGCTCTCACATAAAGATCCAGTTCCTTAAGCTGGACTTCGGTGTCTTGTAAAGTACAGCCCACTCACCCACAGGCCCCAGCGCACCCGAGCCACCGGAGGCCTCTGCACTCTGGCCACACTGGCTTCTGCCAGTCTCTTCTATTCTTTAAACACTCTCTGCCCCCGAGTCTTTGCACCTGATGTCTTTCCTCCTGGAGCACTCTTTCTTCACCTGTTCATCTCTCCTATGCACCAATCAGAGCACAGCTCAAGCTTCCTGGAGGATGTCTTCCTGGATGATCGAAATCCCCCAGAGGCTGAGGCTGACCCTCTCTCTCTCTCTCTCTCTCTCTCTCTATATATATATATATCCTATTTGTTGGTCTCTGTTTAGGGGGAGCCCTGATTGATACACTCACTCTAAAAATGTGCTAATGTTACCTCCATTTTACAGATGTGGAGGAGGAAACTGAAGCTCAGAGTTTAAACAAACTTTAACTGTTTTTTACAAGGAAAAGTTTTTTTTTTAACTGATTATATAAATAATGCTTCTGAACTTTATGGTGACCAATAAATCCAGGCACATTTCCCCAAAGTCATCCTGTTGACAGGTGGCTGAGCCAGGACTCAGCCAAGTCACACAACCTCCTGTCCACAGCCTGGTAGATGGGTGTGTGGGACACTGCTCGGCCCAGGTGAACGTGACAGATCTGTTACGATTGTTGTCAATCACACATGCCCTTCAGCGTCTGTGGCTTATCGTTATGTCTCCTCCAGTCCCCATTCTGTCTCCCCGAAGGCCACCTCCATTCTTTAGCTCAAACAAAAGTCTAATGGGTGCTTATGGGAAACCAGTTCATGAGGATACATTGGGAATGCTGTCCACTTGGCTTTTGAGATGTCCAGATAATTTTTGGAGAGAGAGAGGGAGGCAAGAAAAGAGGGGAGGGAAAAGAACTAAGGAAGGAAGGAGAGAATCGAGAGATCAAGGGATTTCCTCGATGTTTGTAGCCAAGATTCCACACACAAGATTGGCACTGCTCCTCTGAATAGCAGAAAATTATTTATGGGGCAACTACTACTCATAAGCAGGTGATGGAGGGGAGTTGCATTATATGCACCTTTAACCCATGCAGACTTAACCATCCGTGCTCAGAGCAGAGGTGTGACTACGACAGAAGGTAGCACAGGTGACTCCAGCAGCCTGAGTGTGGTTGCAGGGCCCAGGGATCTCAGGGCTGATGGCGGGTCGCTGGTGGAGGGAGCTAGCTCCTAACACAGCTGGGTATGGGGTCTGGGGCGTCCCAAAGATTGTGTTGGCCTGGCCAGAGCCAGGCCCAGCTGGTCTCGGCGAAGGGCCTGGCCTGCTACGAGCGGCCTGTGGGATTATGGTTTTCTATTGTCTGCGCCCTGGTGGGTGAGGCTGGTCCCGAGGCCAGAGCCGGCTTCCTGGAGGGCAGGGCCAGGGCGCAGGGGATTCTGGAGCTGATGCCTCAACGCGGGGTGGGGGGGGGGGGGGGGGGGGCGGAGCTGCGTCCGAGGCCCTCTTGTGGGCAGGGCCGTGTCTAGAGGCGGCAGTGAGCTCAGGGGGTCTTGAGGCAGCCCGTCTGCTGATGGGTGGGGCTGGGTCCCCGCCCAGTCAGTTGCCTGGCCTGAGGCGTCCAGCACTGGCACCTATGGGCTGTCGGGTAGGGCCAGGCCTTGGCACTAATGAGCTGGAGGGAGGCTCCCACCAGGACAGCCGCCGGAAGCCGGCAAGCGGCAGCGTCCACGCGGTAGGACGGTTCCTGAGGATGCCACCTGCCAGTGTCTGTGTCCCCAGAGTGAGCAGCAGCCACCCCCGCTTCTCCGGGAGACTCTCCAAGACCAGCAGGTAGGTCTGGCCCAGGCTCCTATCCAATTACTGCTTTTGTGCTGGGCCCTAGTGCGCGTGAGAGGTTGTGTGGCCCTTTAAGAGTGACGTCGCTATTTCCCCCGCAGTCCTGGGGGGCTCCGGAAGTTAAACCCTGCCGACCTTCAAAGCCAAATGCTCTGGGGGCCCGTCTTCCCAGGGCAGGACCCCCAGGCTGGGGAGCCTGACGTGGGGCTCAGAGGTCACAGTCTCGTGGGAGAACCTCTGCAGTGTAATTATTCTCCAGTTTGTGGGTCGCCCACCCTGGGAATATGGGACTTGACTGTATCACGAGTCTGCCCCTCCTACCCGTCTCGCTGTGGTTCCTTCTCTTTGTCTTTAGTTGTGGAAGATCTTTTCTGGTAGGTTCTGGTCTTTTTCATTGATGGTTGTTCTGCAGATAGTTGTGATTTTGGTGTGCTCACGAGAGGAGATGAACTCAGGGTCTTTGTCGCGGAGCACGGGCTCTAGGCGTGTGGGCTTCAGTAGTTGTGGCATGCAGGCTCTGTTGGCCCCAACCTCTCAAGGGGGCATATATACCTTTCACAAGTGATGTGCAGGGTGAATTTTGGAGGTATGCAGACAAATAACTTTTATTACTGGTAATGTGTGTTTACAATTATCTTCTGTAATACTAATATTTTTTAAATGTCTAGTAGTACTATTAAATTTGCTTTTTAAGTATGTTGATTTACATTATAGAGGGGAGATGATAGTGAGTGATATTTCTCAAAGCATATAAATTAGGCAAAACAACCATGAAAATGGCACAAGGGTATCTGGAAATGAGGAATTTCTGGAATTTAATAACCCTAGGATGAAGGTGTGAGTAGATTTTTCATTTTACAGATGAGGAAGCTGAGGCTTGGAGATTAATAAATGCTTATGTTTCTTGAACTCTTATGCGATGGGGTCAGGATTTGAACCCAGGACGTTTGGCTGTGGAGCCCAGACACTCAGGTGGCCTCCGTGTTTCCCACCTCCTGTTAGTCACATCGTTATATAACCCCCTCAAAGTATGGGCAAGACCTGTGACTTGCTTCTAACCAATAGCCTATGTCAAAAGTGACGGGACCTCACCTCCTGATTATGTAATAGAAGATTGTCACATCTGTCCTCCCAGGAGACTCTCTCCTTTGCAGGTTTTGATGACTAAACGGCTGATGGGGGGGCTCCACATGGCAAGGAACTGAGGGCAACCTCCTATTAAAAAGGAAAGTCCAAAAAGGAACCTAGTAAGTCCCAGATTAATCATCAGAACAGTATCATGCACTGATTTATCCAACAAATATCTATTAAATTGCATACTTGTTAAGGATAAAGGAATTCTATTCTCACGTTACAAGAGTTGTTCCTTGTTCCCTTCTGGAAATTCTCTGCTTTCCACAGTGTAATTCACTATGGAGACAAGCTCATCCCACCTGTCAAGGTAGGATTGATTAGTTCTTTTTTAACACCTAAATTGTAGGAAATTATCTAACATCATTGTTCTCAAATGTGTTTAAGATTTTTAATTTCAGGTACATTTTGACTGTGGGAAAACCCCACATGAGTTATCTTACTTCTCATTGAAAATGAATAGATGAAAATAAGGAAGAAAACGTGAAAGTGAATGAGAAGGGAGGGCACTCCTGTTTTCGAGACATCAGTGAAGTGGATTCTGGTTTTCATTAAATAACAGAAGCAGACTATTAATTAAAATGAGGAACTAAAATTATAAGGCCATGAAGTTTAGCTTCTAGAAGGATTGCCTTCTAGAAGTACAGTGTCGGCTAGATAAGGGCCATAGACACAGCAGAATATGCGGCCATTGTGTTCTTAATGAAATTCCCAAGACTAATTCCATCTATTTTTCTTAGAGTTTCTGGTTAAAGGTGCTGAGTCTGACTTTGGATGAGCACTCATTAAATTTGCCAAGTTTTTCCAAGGTTCACTAGCAAATGACCTGGGAAAAAATTCATATTAAGGCTTTAAAAGTCTACAAGTGCCGGAAGAGCTTAAAATAGTTAACTCATCAACTAGCCCGGAATGAACTTAGGATAAGTTTGTCTAACATGTTCCTTGTTAGGACCAGAAAAAAAAACAAAACAAAACAGAAAACAACTTCATCTGAGGAAAGGACAATTCATTTGTGTAGGTCAATATCAAACTTCCTCAGTAATGAATGACTTTGGTAGTTATTCATGTTCTGGCAGATCTGATGAAATCACATTTTATCCCTAAATTTCTAAGTGACTTTGATCAAGAGATGTTGGAAGCTTGAAAAGTTGCACTAGCCTTCTGAAATGAACTGGGAAGCATGCTTTCTTTTCCTGTTTTCAGAAAGACTTTGGATTATCAATCAGTACCTTAAAAGTTAAACACCTATAAAACTACACAGGTGTGCTCAGGACTGGCTACATAATTTGCAGGGTCCAGTGTCAAATAAAAATGAGGAACTTCTTGTTAAAAAAAAAATTAAGAATTTCAAGATAGTGGCCCAAGGCATTAAACCAAGTGCCCATCTAAGCTTGGGGTCCCATGTGACTGTCCATGTAAGATCCCATGGCCATGGACCCAGCCCTGACATGGGCATGGAGGTGTTTGACCACCACGTCAATTGCTTTATCGATTATTGGTTTATTTAGATTTTCTTTTTCTTCTTGGGTCAGTTTAAGTCATTTACATTTTTTCCCCAAAGCTTCACTGAGGCTGGAGAACCCCCTCCCGAGATGGCTCCCTTGTGGGGCAGCAAGTTGCTAGCCATTTGGACGGAGCCTTAGTTCTTCACTACGTGGATATCTTCATAGAGTTGCCTGTGTGTACTTATAGCCCAGCTGACCTCTCCCAGTGAGAGCAAGGCAGAAGCCACATTTTCTTTTAGGAGATAAGCTAATAATAGTAATAATAATGATGATAATAATCATTTACTAAAGTGCTTACTGTGTGCCAACAATGTAGTCAGCACTCTGTGTACATTATTTCATTTTATTTTTTATTTTTTTGGCCACGCAGTTTGCGGGATATTAGCTCCCCAGCCAGGGATTGAACCTGGGCCCTCTGCAGTGAAAGCATAGAGTCCTAACCACTGGACTGCCAGGGAATTCCCCCATTATTTCATTTTTAAATGCACAGCGACAGCAACAAGTCCTTACTATTACCAACCCCGGGATACGAATGAATAAACAGGTTTGGATAAATTAAGTAACTTGTCTTCCCTTTCCTACAGAAGTTTTTAACAGAATTATCTAGACCAACCCTGGTTGAATCAGGGTTTCTCAGCATCAGCATTAGTGACGTTTAAAGCTAAATAATTCCCTGGGTCGGGGTGTTGTTCTGTGCATTGCAGAATACTTAGCAGCTTCCCTGGTCTCCACCTGCTAGATGCCAACAGCACCCTCTCTCAGTTGTGACAACGAAAGATGTCACCAGACATTGCCAAATGTCCCCTGGGAGGCAAAATCACCGCAGTTGAGAATTACTGCTCACACTAGGACTTTTCTCGGTTGGGATGTCACTTCAGTGTAGTGCAAAATTTCAAGCATTGGATGCAAATTCCATCCATTGAAATGAGAATGAAAAGGAGCATGCATTCATCCCACAAGCATGTATTGTCTCCCTAGAGACCTGTACACACAACTGTAAAAATGCCTACACCGGCAGTCGTGAACTTTCCAAGATATGTAGGGGTGAGTTATTAAGTGTTGGAGATTAAAATCTGTACTATGGATTAGCAATCAAATAAAGAATTGGCTTGTCAGGTCAGATTAGGCTGACAAAATTAGGAACCACATGAATCACTGAGTTAACTGCAACAAAAGCTGCAGTTTACCGAATGCATTCCATTTACCCATTTCAGAAGGAATTCCGCCTGCCTTTGAAGCCAAGAAAGTTTAGGGAATGTGTGGATTTCCATGCCAGTGTTGAAATTGCTTTGGGAATCTGTTCGTTACCAATATATTTATCTTGCATTACAAACAGTTCCCAGGGATCTTGTATCAGCCCTCAGAAAGACCATTGAGAAACATGACTTGTGAGCAAGACATTATCACTCAGAACACGTTGTTGGCAATTCAGTTCTAAACAATGGCTTCGGGAAACACGTTTGTCTCAGCAAGTTAATGCATTTTTATCTGTTATTGAATAATTAGGTGGCTGATTACCTGGGTACAAATGTTATCCCTACCACTAATGCTATTATTCATTTGGACATAAGGATGGAAATCCTTCAAGTTTCTAGCAACTTCTGGCAACTTGTAGAAAGTTAAGCCATCAAAAAGAATAATAAGGGCTATGATCTCTAACTGATGACTTTAATTCTGAACACCATGAGAGCTGGGGTTCAGGCAGACTTGCTCTTAGCTGCTTTGCCAGCACCTGGTCTAGTGTCTGGTACATAGTAAGTGCTCAGAAACCTTAGTTGAAAACACTGAATGATCTTTAAAAGTTCATTAGCTTCATTTCCTAGAAGACTGTCAAGAAATGTAACTCTGGAATGGATTTGAAATCCTGTTTCTTATCCTCTACCATGTTCCAAATAATCTTGTAACACCTTTTGATATAAATACCTGAATCATCAGCTCATCCTTTGACTCATTGATTAGATTTTGCATTGGGGTTGAACTTAGATGCTCCTGTTGAGCTGGCCCAGTGCTTGACTCCCAGCTCATCTGAGGGCAAATGGTGAGTCTGCCAAACTTTACCATACCAAAGGGGAATTTTTTATGACATGTCTGAACTTCTGGCATCCTGAGTATGCATTACCGGGGATCATGCAGACCACCAAATCCACCATCCCTCCAATCTAAACTGATTGCAGGCTGGGCTTCCCAGAAGTGTTAGCACATCACTAAACTTTATGAAACACTTCAAGGAGTAGCTGCATTCTGCAGTAATAAAAAAAAAAAAAAAAGGAATAAGAGCAAGGGCAGTGGTAGATAATATCTACTGAGAATTTGTGTGACAATCATTATGGCTAAGTTTGTTTATAAGCATTATCTTACTTTAATTTTTACATCAATCATGAACTGTGAGGTAGAATTATCTCCAGTGTTCAGATGAGGAGATAGAAGCTTAGAAAGTTAAGAAATATGCCACAGTTCGCAGAGCTAAGGAGTGGTAAACCTGATCTTTGAACCCAATATTCTTTTTGACCCCAGAGCGTGGGCTCACAATCACTATGATTTATGTCTTCAAATGAGACATAAAAAAAACATCAACACAGTAGACATTACATGAGTCTGAGTTCATACTTGAAAGGTGTAGAAAGATGAGCTGCCCTTGTGGGGCCCCTCCGCTCCCACACTGAGCAAGATGACCTGTGTGACCAATAGATATTATGAAAGGCTAGATCATAAAAGACATTGTGACTTTCACCTTGTACTCTCTTGGATCACTCTTTCTACGGCGAAGCCAGCACCATGTCGTAAGGACACTCAAGAAGTCCTATGGAGAGGCCCATGAGACACGGAACTAAGGCATCCTGCTAACAACCAGGACAAACCTACCTGGCATGTGAGTGAGTCAACTTGGAAGTGAGTCTCCCAGCCTCATTCAAGCCTTCAGATAACTTATAGTTATCTTGACTGCAATCTCCTGAGACCCTCAGACAGAATTGCCCAAGAAGCCACAAAACT
This sequence comes from Aethalodelphis obliquidens, assembly GCF_003676395.1. Lineage (NCBI taxonomy): Eukaryota > Metazoa > Chordata > Mammalia > Artiodactyla > Delphinidae > Aethalodelphis > Aethalodelphis obliquidens. The sequence continues at coordinate 7,976,034 of NW_020838001.1, forward strand.
TTTTTGGTGCAATTTGTTACACAGCAATAGATAACTAATACAAAGGGGGAAGATGTTTTCAAGGGAGTGATTATAATGATGAATCAGGATAACTAAGATGGATAAGCAAGGAAGTGAAGGAATGTAGGGTGTGCAGTTGGATGGATATAACTGATTAAAATCACAACTCCCCACCATGGTGTACGTACCCCAGGCCCTGATGCATTCTGACATAATCTCTTACCCTTCTCATCTTGCTCACTAAGCATACCCCACACTGATTCCGTTGGTGCCATTGTTGTTGCTTCAGTAAACCAAGCTCATTCCTGCCTGAGGACTTTTGCGATTGCGATTCCTTTACCTGGGACACTCTTCCTCCAGATCATTGTATTGCTGGCTCCTTCTCATTCTTTAGGTCCCAGCATAAAAATAGCTTATTCAGAGACAACTGTCGCGTGTAATGTTGCCATCCCCCACTCCCACTAAGCTGCCCTACAACATCACCCTATTTTATTTCCTTCATATTCCTTAGCCCTTTCTAAAATTATTTGTTTGTTTGCTTACGTATCTCCTCAACAAGAATATAAGAGAACAGGGACCTTATCTGTCTTGCTGACTGCTGTGTTCCCCAGTGTCTTAAATAGTGCCTTGGCCAAAGTGGGATCATAATATAAAGCTGCTGAATGAATGGATGGTTAAAAAGAAGCAAAGAGAGAGAATAGGTTGAACCCTGGCTTACACAAACAGTACACGTACTGACAACAAGGAAATGCCAGTTAGACAGTAACTGCAGACACTGAGAAAGCAGAGAGGCTGGACAGAGACACCTTCAGCCTCGGAGGAATTCAAACCGTCATTCAATTCAAACCTCCAGGAAGGAGGCCAAGCACAACGAAACCAGATGCTGACTTCTGCGTGGAAATGGTGCTTCAGCCACGTTGGCGAGGGTTCAGATGTATCAGGAAGGAGTCTCATACTTGACCAACCCTCCATCCCTGCACTGTGTCTGATCCTATCTGGGGAGGCTTCAGAAGGACCCACTTTTAGTTCATCACGACTTCTCTGGCCTCTGAATATGGCCACATGGTAAAGTCAGTGTTACCTGGGAAGCCATTCCTCCAATTTCATAGAACACAGTGCAGCTTCAAAGAAACTTCCACCAGGACGTGAGTGATCTTGTATTCATTCGCTACCACAGGTTGTTTAATGTTCCACCCTAACTGGACACTCTGAACCCGATATTCACATGTTATTGGCAACTAGAGCCACAGCAGCCTCGCCCCAATTATGAATTTACAAGCTGTGGACACATCACATGCAGGCATTTTTAATCATTAAAGACAAACCCAGGAATAGTTTGGATTCTACACCCAACTGCATGTTACTTAATGTCTACAACTGGGCAAATTAGGCTTCAAAGGGTCTGAAACCCAATTCCATGTCTGCGTGAATCATTATCCCCTCAAAGTGGATCTCAGCACATTGTAGAACTGCTAAATACATGGGTGATGTCCTAACCAGGAAAATAAATTCTTATTTTGAAAGGGAAACAGTTTTCCCTCTTTTCAGATGAAAGGCATACATTTATGTTCTGAAAGTTGCCGCTAGGGCAATAACGAATCCATCTTCATGTTCAGGGACTGGGGTGATTAATAACCAATAATTCTTAATAAGAGTCTGATTTATGTGGCAGCTTTATCAGCCCACAGGCATCATGTGTCGCACTGGGAATGTCTTCATTTCATCCAACCTGAAACACAGCTCTTGGGATGTTCCCAGGGGTCCGTTGAGTGGTGTAACCAGCATTAGAAATTGAAAACAGCAAACACAAAAATGGCAGTTAGGGGCTTCCCTGGTGGCACAGTGGTTGAGAGTCCACCTGCTGATGCAGGGGATGTGGGTTTGTGCCCCAGTCCGGGAAGATCCCACATGCCGCGGAGCGGCTGGGCCCATGAGCCATGGCTGCTGAGCCTGCATGTCCGGAGCCTGTGCTCTGCAATGGGAGAGGCCACAACAGTGAGAAGCCCATGGTACTGAGAAAAGATTTACAATATTTATGGGGTTTTCTTTTTCCTTTTTTAGAATTTTTTGTTATTTTTTTCTCTTACTGCATGATGTAAGCAGTACTCATTTATCTAAAAGAACTCTGCCAAAAATCTTGGTTCTTTTTGATAATCAAGACCAAGATTCAAAACCTGAAGAGAAGGTCTTATGCAACTTTCCCTGTTTCAAAATTGAAACTGTCCTGCTGAATCCTCCTGCTTTTCAACTGGAAAAAAAGGTCATGAAAGAGATCTTCGTGGTTTTCAGTGGAAGTTTAGGACTTTTGTTAGGCAAGGAAAGGCTCCAAGAACAGTAGAGACACTGAGCAAGAGAAGAGGAAGGGGAGGAGAGAAGATGAAGAATAGAAAAATAGAAAAGAAGAAAATGGGGAATAGGAGAGATGCTGAGCAGAGGAAAACAAAGCCAGAGAAGTTCACGTGCTGAATGGCGGTGGATCCACTGGCTGTGAGAAACCGTGTAGTGATGGCTGGGAAGAGACTTTGAGAAAGGATGCCCTGTGTGGAGGGCTTCTCTGGGGTCACATCACCCTTATTCATCTCTTTGCTTCCCCATCCAGATCCATATGTGCCCACCTCTATTCCTGAGAGGCTGACCTCCATGGTCCTCCAGATCCTTTGCCCTTGGCTACATTTGGATTAGCCAATGGGAGGCACGCACCAGCAGGAAATCAGAGGCTGGGAAGTGAGAAAGGCCAGAGTATTGCTTCTGTCACCCCTCAGGCCACGTGTCCGCCACTAACTTCATCCCACTAGACTACGTCTCCTTCCAGGACCCATCCTCCACTGCCTCAGCTCTCACTGGGCACCTGCAAAAAATATTTCCTCTTCTTGCCCCTTCAGGCTAAGTTCTTAGCACAGATAATGTTCTAAAAAGATCTCTCAAGTCAGTGAAAGAAATGAAAGAAACACGTGTTTGATAACCAGCGGTTATCAGGTACTCCCAACATGAACTCATTTCCCCCTAAAAAAAAAAAATAATAATAATTCCCTTTTCCTACAATGGCAGATAAATTATATCATCATTACATACTAAGCACCAAGCTAGCAAGCTATTTTTTTTTAAGTAAAAACAAAGCATTCTACCAGACAGAAGAAGCCCTGATGAGATGACTTCTAAGAGGAAAGAAGCGATTTTTGATGAGGAAAACACTTAGAAATAAACCAGAGGGGTGTGAACTTGAACCTCAGACTTAAAGGTGGCAAATAGGTTCACTCTTCCATGAAGCTGAGGTGGAGCCCTTGGGTGCTTCTCTGAACCACACACACAGACCAACATACTGACTCACTGTTCAAGCCAAGAAAAGAAGCAACCGGGAAAGACAAACCAGGAAACTGTGTTGAATTCCACTCTTGAGCACTTTATTGCCAAAGCACATAGACCAAGCATCTTCAGGCGTACCGGTGAGAGATTTTCTCCCACATATTTTGGCCCATAGCCCAGGTACAAACCCCCTGAGTTCAATTATGGCCCAGGAATCACCATCCCCAACAGTGCTGTGACAAAATTACTGGGTGAACTCATCAGGAACTTTGTGTACGGAAAAAAAAAGAATGAGGAAAATTATCCACTGTGGTTGGTGCCAGAATCCCTTCGTAGGAGCACTTTATCACGAACTATATGACCTTCTTTCCCATCAGCCATACCTTCAATGAATATTGGATTTGAACTCTGGGGTGCACAACATCACAGACTTAGGACTAGTTTATTATCTCATAGTTTTATGGAAGACTAAGAAAAATAACCAATTAACTAAGTGGTCAATTGCATAGAGATGACCAACAAACACATGAAAAGATGCTCAACATCACTAATTATTAAAGAGAAATCAAAACTACAATGAGGTATCACCTCACACCGGTCAGAATGGCCATCATCGAAAAATCTACAAGCAAGAAATGCTGGAGAGGATGTGGAGAAAAGGGAACTGTTCTACACTGTTGTTGGGAATGTAAATTGATACAGCCACTGTGGAGAACAGTATGGAGATTCCTCAAAAAACTAAAAATAGGGCCTTCCCTGGTGGCGCAGTGGTTAAGAGTCTGCCTGCTGATGCAGGGGACACGGGTTCGTACCCTGGTCTGGGAGGATCCCACATGCCGCGGAGCAGCTGGGCCTGTGAGCCATGGCTGCTGAGCCTGTGTGTCCGGAGCCTGTGCTCCGCAACAGGAGAGGCCACTACAGTGAGAGGCCCACATACCGCAAAAAAAAAAAAAAAAAAAAAAAAACCCTAAAAATAGAACTACCATGTGACCCAGCAATCCCACTCGTGGGCATATACCCTGAGAAAACCATAATTCAAAAATATGCATCCCAGTGTTCATTGCAGCACTATTTACAGCCAGGACATGGAAACAACCTAAATGTCCATCAGCAGAGGAATGGATAAAGAAGATGTGGGACATATATACAATGGAATATTAGTCGTAAAAAGGAACAAAATAGTGCCATTTGCAAAGACATGGATGGACCTAGAGACTGTCATACAGAGCGAAGTCAGAAGGAGGAAAACAAGTATCATATAATATCGCTTATATGTGAAATCTAGAAAAATGATAGAGGTGAACTTACTTGCAAAGCAGAAATAGAGTCACAGGTGTAGAGAACAAACTTACAGATAGCAAGGGGGGAAGGGAGGGTGGGATGAACTGAGAGATTGGGATTGACATATATACACTACTATGTATAAAATGGGTAACTAATGAGAACCTACTGTATAGCACAGGGAACTCTACTCATTGCTCTGTGGTGACCAAAATGGGAAGGAAATCTAGAAAAGAGGGGATATATGTATACGTATAACTGATTTCACTTTGCTGTACAGCAAGAAACTAACACAACGTTGTAAAGCAACTATACTCCAATAAAAACTAATTTTTAAAAATTTGTGTGACATCCCCCCCAAATCAATAAAAAATAAAACAAACAACAAAAAAGTGGTCAATTAGCCAACAATAAGTGATGGAGAAAATGGAAGAGAAATTTGAAGGGAAATAAGGTAACTACTATGGGAAACAATTTTATAAAGACTTAACACGCATCTCGGGGTTGAAGACTTCTATGTGTCAGACCCAATAAGCATCTAAAGGCTTAAAAAGATTCTCATTTGACAGTAATGGTATTTCTTTTGAAGAAAAGGTTAATAATAGCCTGCTACACACAGGAATCTCTGAGGCCTCCTTCCCACAACCAGTTATCCGCAGGAAACTGAGGTCGTCGGGTAATGTCATGGTGTCTCACGCTATTTCTTGAACACAGGTTGGGATAATTACAGAATGTTATGGGAATCTCCTGAAACACCTCAAGTAAGGAATGTGCCTCAGATAAACCGGCTCCTCTGTGGAAATCCGTATAAGTACTTTGTGTCTGGTCCCGGAACATTGAGATTCCTTTGCTCTTTCCTTCTCTCTCTCCTTCTACACGCCTGGGCCAACTCTGTAATATTCGTGCGGGGACAGGAGTTCATTCTTGACTTAAGATGATCGGTTCACAAGGTGAAATAGGCGAGATGCACTTCCCTCCGTTGTCCTGTTCTCCGCAGCTGCCAGCTCCATCAATAACCGCAGGTGATGCAGCCCCTTCAAAACACGCCCCTGAGCACGCGCCTCCGTGCCCTTCTGCCAAGCTGCTTCATGTTAGGGACCGTTCTGAAGACTTGTTTCTTCCCCTGTCTCCTCTGAGTGTTCTTCTGTGACTTTCAGACAGAGTGGCAACGATTAAAACACACACACGTCAATGTTTTCTGGGGCATAGAAATTAGAAGGTACTAGTTTGAATTCTCGTTTTTCTCCTCCCTTCTTCAAATGTCACAATCCTTCTCAAATCCCACGCCATTCAAGACATTACCAAGATAAATTTTCACATTGTTAAAATAAAGTGTGACCCTGTTTCCTCAAAATAAAGATGTGCCGACCACAAATAGTTAAAGCTTGGCTTGACACAACGTACCAGCAATTAAAACACACACACACACACATATTCTTTTCCTTGATCCAAATTTCTAAACTACTTATTTAAGAATAACCCAAATCACCAATGATACATTTAAACACTAAACATACAAAAAGTTAGTACATTAAAAATAATTAAAAGCTTGGAACTGGCGTGAATCTGGACGGTCTTATATATCAGAAAACTAGACCATGAAAAGAAAGAGAGCACAATCTCTCTGTGAAGCAGATACTTTTATGATCCCCATTTTACAGATGAGGAAACCAAGGTACAGACAGAAGTAACCTATTCAAAGATCAGTGACAGAGCTAGAACCCAACCCCAGCAGGGGGACCCCCCAAGCCACACACGTAAAGACTATGCTCTAATGCCTTCCTGCCAAAAGTCGTAAGTAAGAGGATGTGTTGAGGATTTCTGTGTGCCGGCACCATACTTGGTGCAGGGTGTACGATACGGGAAGCAAAAGCAGACACGGTCCCTTTTGCCGTGAAGCTCTGGTGGGAGAGAAGAACATTCACCCAACGCTCCCTCATCAGGACTGAGCGGTTCGTGGAGCAGTGAGCCTTGAGTGGTGGCTTGGTTCCATTAGGGGTGAGGGTCTCTGGTCATTAAGACCTGTTCCTACAGAGACCCTCTGATGTGTTGTCCTCCTTAGAGGATGACATTTCTAAGAGCATCTGATTTGCCAAATCCATGTATTATTTAAAGCACACACTCAGTTCAGAATTTCCCTTTCTGGGTGACACACACGTGACCCCCTCTTTATCCGCCCTGAGGTGTTTGGAACAGGAGAGATTACTTCCTTACCTTCACAAGTCCAAACCAGCACAGTATCCAATCAGCCAGTTACAGAAAGGAACCACCAAAATTTATCAAGTCTATAAAATCAGGTACATAACATCAAGTACAGAAACTCTGAAAACCTTGGGAATTATTTAGCCTTAGGAGAACCTCAGGAATATGCTCATTTATTGATGAGGCCATAAAACATATATTCCCCTAAAGGTTTTCAGCTACCTTAGGGCTGACTAAATTAAGATCTGATTTTTTCACAACCACCTGAAAAGATGGTTGAGGCCTGGAAAAAAATTATTTCCAACCTATGAAAAAGAAATATCAAAATGACATGTAATATACGTTTCATAAATATCTAGAAAATGTAAAACTATGTTGATGATCACTTGGTACTCAAGTTAGTACCTACATGTGTACATATGTGTATATATGTATATGCTTATATGAGTGTGTATGTATATATAAAAATATGACTTAGTGTGGGATTTGGTTGAAGTTAAATCTGTTATGGTATGTGGTAGAATATTCCAGATATAAGAAGACCCTAACTTGTTCTTTAAAATTTTTATTGAAGTATAGTTGATATACAGTATTGTGTTGGTTTCAGGTGTACAGCAAAGTCATTCAATTATACGTATATATGTATCTATTCTTTTTCAGCTTCTTTTCCCTGATAGGTTATTATAAAATATTGAGTACAGTTCTCTGTGCTGTACAGTAGGTCCCTGTTGGCCATCTATTTTATATATAATTGTGTGTATCTGTTAATCCCAAACTCCTAATTTATCCCTCGCCCCGCCCTTTCCCCTTTGGTAACCATGAGTTTGTTTTCTATGTCTGTGGAAGACCCTGAATTTGAAGAAAAGATATTTGTGAGAAGGTGGGTCGGGGAGGGCAGTATCAAAGATTTAACTGCAAAAAAAAAAAAAAAAAAGATTTAACTGCATTTTGGATTAAGCGTCTAAAGGACAACCCAAAGCACTTCTTTTCTGTTTTCAATTCGTCAGGTTTTAAAAATGTTTCTTTTAATTAACTGGCTGGCCGATTTTTCACAGCAATGGGTCCCATGAATTCATGCCCCGGGAATTTACTGAGCACCGAATGACAGCCACATTCCTCTTCAAGACTTAAGCCTAATCCACATGTTCTAAGCCCCCTTGGGGTCTGCTCTGACACCAAGAGGTGGACAAAATTAGCAGTGTCCTCTTGCCCAACTCTTTGACAAGAGACAACTTGACTTCCCTTCCTGGTGAGGGTGAGGAATTGTGCCCGATCATCCTGGTAACCTCTACTGCCTCCATCTGGTCCGAGTGATTCAGATGGAGACCTGCCTGCCTGTTGGTTCTCCTAACTGGGTTTGGCGAGCCTGATAAAACCGGCAGTTTGCCTTTTGATGTGTCGTCTACAGAAGTGATTCAGCAGGTCCCTGTAAGGAACGCTGAAAAACTGGGGCGGGGAGGCTGACTTTGTAAGGTCCCTGCTCCACAAACCCAGCTCCCGTCGAGGCTGAATACTCCTCGGCACTCTCTCCCTTTGTTTCCCTGAAGGAACCAGACAATGAATCACCAGCTTGAAAGAGCCTGTTCTTTCCTTCCCCATTTCGAGCCCCATTAAAAGTTCCCTCTGACGCTGCCTGTTTACATAAAGGCTGAAGTCATCCTGACAGTGAGGAACACGGTTTGCATATGAAAACACACTTTCCTTGTCTGTTGCAAGTTGTTTTCTACACGGAGGTTCTAAACCTGGGAGGTGGTGGCAGGGGAGCTCTGTGAACCCTAGAAAGACCATCAACATTTGGGTGGATGTGTGCGTGAGGATTTTTCAGGATGGGGGTTCATAGCTGGGGGCTCGAAGTTGAGAGTCTACTAGCTCTCCAAACTGACTGAGCTGGTAGAGCTCATGTTTCTTGAATTTGTACTCAGAGCCAGGCACTGTTGTAAGTATTCATTTAACCCTCCCAGCCCACTTACGAATTGCCACTACTATTTTCATTATCCCCATTTTACCAACCTCAAATTAACCAACCAAGAAAAATGGTACAACTAGGAATCAGACCCAGGGACCCTGATTCTCTAGCACGTGTGCTCCTAACCCCTGCACGACACCACCTCCCGCAGTGAAACAGAGGGAAAGCTATGACTGTATTGCCATTTTAGCTCTACCTAGTCTGAGTGGGAAACTATGAAGAAAAAGTAGACTCAACAAAGAAGAAACGGGGCTATTTGTTGATTAAACTACCAGGTTATTTAGCAAAATTTCCTGGGCTTTGTGGGCACAGCTTATGTAAAATCTTATGAGCAACAGCTGCCTGCAAAATTCATCTAACGCCCCCCAGGAAATGTATTTCTTCCCTGGGGTCTTCAATGTCCCCAAACAAAGATACTCTATCTCCGCACCGTCATTCCACAGAGAATATATGCTTTCTAGGCACACACACAACTAGGGAGATGGGTCTTTATAGGCACAAAAACATTCACATTTGAGGAGATAAGCATTGTTCACGGTCCACTGTTTCTCTCTCCCAATGTAAGGCAATTAGTAGACGCAGGATATGAATTTCGTCGTGTTTATCCTGGTCATAGGCTTTGATGGAAGGAGTCTGGGCTCTGGAATCAGATAGTTCTGTCTGTGGTAGTTGATGATTGGAAGCAAGATATCTGTAAAAACATTAGCTCTGGAAGTATTAGTAGCCCTAGTATTGTTTATACCACGTATGGTCTTTGTTTATGGGCCAGATACTGTGCTAGAAGTGCTACATGTTTTACATCATTGTATTTTCACTACTTTCCAAGGGAGATACTATTATTACCTGTGTTTTGCAGATAAGGAACAGAGGCAACTAGAAGTTGAGTAAGAAATTGACTAGAGCCACACAGATGATAAAGCTCTGAGCCATGAAATGAACTGATGTGACCAGTCACACTAAATATTTGCTCACTACCTGTGTCTTGGAAGTGTGTGTATGTGTATGTATGTGTGTGAGTGTGTGTGTGTCTGTCACCCAAATTTACACAGGTGAAAACTCAGATTTCTATCCCCCATTCTTTTATTGTAATGTATCTTTCTCTCCTAAGCTGTTTGAAGCATAATAGAAAGTATTTTAGCATTTCTTTGATAGACAATGTCTGTTTAATGACTTTATTGATGAGGGGTTTTTTTGTTGTTGTTGTTTTGTGCTGTACGCGGGCCTCTCACTGTTGTGGCCTCTCCCGTTGTGGAGCACAGGCTCCGGACGCGCAGGCTTAGCGGCCATGGCTCACGGGCCCAGCCGCTCCGCGGCATGTGGGATCTTCCCGGACCGGGGCACGAACCCGTGTCCCCTGCATCGGCAGGCGGACTCTCAACCACTGCGCCACCAGGGAAGCCCTATTGATGAGTATTTTAAAGTAAACACATTTGTTCACTAAAGAGGAAAAATTATAATCTGGGAAAAATGCCTTGTCTTAAATGAAGGACTTAACCCGAAACTGAAGTTCATGTGTTTACGAAGTGAGTCATCTCTGACTCACTCTCTGGGCTTGCTTGGAAATGCAGGAGAGAGACTTAGAGCCCAGCCTGGGGTCGCACTGCTGTTTTTCTTGTTGTTGCCTTAAAAATGCTCAGATGGAATCGAGGCACAGAATCAACAGTGCATGAAAAATGGAACTAGCCTCCTGGTCAGTGTCTTGTTCCAAGCGCAGAGGTGGAAGTGGTTCCAGTGGCTGCTCTCGTGGGGGGAAGGAGTAGTATTTGGACATTAAAGATTTACCAAACTGTATTTTTTATTCTATTTTTGAACTTTGCTGAGCAAAACCCATGCACCTTCTGAACCTGGACTCTGAACATCCTCTCTCTGGTTTACTATAAAAAGAAGATTCTTTAAAAAAAATTGGGGTGGGATGAGAGTTTAAAAATTTCTTTACTTCTCAGTAGCCTTCCTTGTGGTTCCTGCGTTTCTGGCTGAACAAGCACAAGCTGGTGAATGGTAGGGAGGAAACACAAGTAAAATATTGTCTTTATTTGAGGTCCTGATTCAGAATGAAGAATTAAGGAACTTATCACACCAAGGGTTCCTGACCTAAGTAAACAGTGCTGCCTTGGAAGGAAAAACAACACTTGACAAGAAGTGAGGTGGGAACTACACTGTCAGGAAAGGCGTAGGGTGCTGGAAGATTCTGCAACCCAGGTCACAAACAGGCAGGTTTCGAGCCACCTGTGGACCTCAGAAAGTCTTTGTTTGGCCGGCATGGTGTGGTTTAAACTTTTGAATTCGTCAACAACTTTTAAAAATCGGGAGATTCCATCCTCCAAATTGGGATCTTCACTTCTCTTCAAAGTTAGATCTGTCTCCCTGTGGGCCTGCTTCTCGTGGCACCATCGATACAGCCAGGTAACAGAATCCCCTTTGAGGAGGTCAGGCCCTCTCTGGTTTGCCCTGCTCTCCACCATTCCCTGCTACTTCCCACCTGGTCTATCTCACTCATTGAAACCTTGCCCCACCTTCTGTGCATTTGGGCTTTTAGCATGTGTTAAGGACCACGTGCAAGTCCTTTATTTAACTCCAGCCCCCATTTATTTACCTCCAAAATGAAAAAAAGACAAAAAGTCGGCAAAAAAAAGTCTCTCTAGTTTTCTTCAGCTGTGAAATCCTATAAGAGAAGAACCCCTCATCCAATATATCTCATGTCCTGAGATACTGGCCTCGGCCACCAACATAGCTCAATGCCCCTAGCATCCGGTTCTCACTTACCAGCAGTCCCAAAAGAAGCAAAATGACTCCGTTCTTTAGATCTTGTCTCATTTCCCCAGCTGTTAACAACAAGCATCCTCACTGAGGAATATTTCAACTGAAACCTCTATGAAAAAGCTCCCTGTCTTTCGCTGTGTTCTTCTCCATTGTTAAAAAGCAGGTATTCCTTCAAGTGTTGCTTCATGAATACAAAAGGTCGGGTTTTGTGATTTTCCTTTGAGAGGCCCCTCAGCATTCCCACTGTCAGTGTAGCAACCTGCGGTCAACAAGAAGATCAGGCAGAGTCCCCCAAATGCCCTCCTGCCCCCAACGCAGAGAGACCGCCCTCTCAAATGTGGCTTTTCAAATGTGTCCTAGGAGACAAGCCTCAGTCTGTTCACTGCAGGCACTCAGGCCCCAGGCTGCTTGGCATTTATCAAGCGCTCAGTGAGAGAAACAACGATCCTGGAGGGACTGAGCTGCTGTGCTCATTTATTCCTCCAGATGTATTCTTAGATAAAATCACTGGTGGCAGTAGAGCAAAGTAGTTAGGGGCTCAGCTCCCCAGACCAACAATGAGCAAGCAGGTAGATAGCCTTGGCCCCTGCTCTCAACCTTCCAGTGGCTTCTCCATCAGACGGGAACCATGTAATACTTACCCAGCAGGGTGGTTGTAAGAGTTAAAAACAACCCCGGACCAGGTCTCGAGGCATACAGTGCACTTAGCTCAGACCTTGGAATATGGCCAACCATCATGATAAGGGCGGCAATAATCATAACCATGTTTACTGAGCACTTAGAAGCACATGGCTCTGTTAACTGCCTTACACCCATGATGACATTTGACCCTCACAACAGCCCCACACAATGGGTACTGTTGTTACCATGCTTTTTTTTTTTTTTTTTTGGCCATGTCACACAACTTGCGGGATCTTAGTTCCCCAACCAGGGCTTGAACCTGCGCCCTCAGCAGTGAAAGCACAGAGTCCTAACCACCAGACCACCAGGGAATTCCACCATGCTTTTTTTTATGAAAAGCAATAATGGACTCAGAGATGTTAAGTAACTTTCCCAAGGTCACACAGCAATTAAATGTTGGAGCCAGAATTTGAAGCTAACGTTTGCCATCCTAATCACACTACTCTCTACTCATTTAATGTTCATGAAAACTTTGGAAGTGGATACTATTGATGACCCCATTTTGCAGATGAGGAAACTGAGGCACCAAACAGTTGAGTAACTTGTCTCAGGTCACCTAGGTCAGGCAGTCTCTTATCCACTGCCCTGGGTGCCAGGCACTATACAGAGTCCTCCGTATACAGTTCTATTTAATCTTTGCAAACACTATAAGAAAGGGATTATCACCTCATGTTATAAATCAGGACACTGAGACTTGAAGACATGCTGTAAGTTGCTTCTAATTACACAGCAATGACACGGGGTTACTGAGATTCAGGTCTGCCTGTGGCTGACCACAGAGCCCTTAACTGTTACAAAACCCAGTGGCCTCCTCCTCCTGTGCCAATGGCCCAGATCCCAAGCGGCCTTTTCTCTCCCTCTGCCATGTCTCTTTTTCTCATAAATTCAAAAAATCAGGATTCTTTAGATCTGGCCTCACCCTGGGACTAAACTTTAACCTCAGGAACTCATTTAAAGGTCACAGTTCCCAAACAGAGATGTTGGGGTGGGGGGGGTCTGCCAGTGATTATCACCTGAACTTCATCACCTCCACGACTCACTGCAGTCACTGGGTTCACGCATTACGAAACCGAATCAGAGATATCTTCTACCAGCCCCTTAGTCAAACCAACAGTGAAAAACTGCTCTCTCATCAAACACGTATAAAATCCAGAGAAACAGGTTCAACCATTTGAAAAGTCTTCACGTGAATATGATTGGTACCAGCTAAGAGATTGATCAGTTATCTTTATATACTTACTTAAAAATAATGTAATCGTTTTTTTTTCCTTAAAACTTAGAATAGAAAAGATCAAGAGGCTCCAAGGTGGATAATACTCAAATTCAGTCTGTATCATTTAGGGTTTGTTCAGGGAAGCCAGAACCATGCCGAGTGATCTAGAAGAGGGATTTCTTATGGGATTGGACCTTATCCGATTGTGGGAGCAGAGTAAGGACTTTCAAGTTGGGGCTCCTTTACTTCCCTCTTCTCAATTCTGTGCCGATTTCTCTGGCAGGCAACCTCAAGCGGAAATACACAGGAAAGCAAATTCGGGGAAATGTCCTACCTTAGCTACATTGACACAGTGCAAATCTACCACCCATAAGATGAATTTCTATACTTGAAAATTAATAATAATAGAAGCAAATGTATTATTTCATCCACCCATTCATTCATTTAACAAATACTGAGCATCCCTTATTAGGCACAAGGGAGACACAGGTGGACAAAATGAGGTCATAATTCTGCCGGAGTCCACTTCTCCTTTCATCTGGATGCTGGTCTCCCTGCTTCCTTTGGGCAACACCCAGCCCACCGCAAAGATTTCTCTACAGAATTGCCAAAGCAATCCTTTTTTTTTTAATTAATTAATTTTATTTTATTTATTTTTGGCCACGTTGGGTCTTCGTTGCTGTGCGCGGGCTTTCTGTCTAGTTGCGGTGAGCGGGGGCTACTCTTCGTTGCGGTGCACGGGCTTCTCATTGCGGTGGCTTCTCTTGTTGTGGAACACGGGCTCTAGGCACATGGGCTCAGTAGTTGTGGCACGCAGGCTCAGTAGTTGTGGCTCGCGGTCTCTAGAGCGCAGACTCAGTAGTTGTGGCGCACAGGCCTAGCGGCTCCGTGGCATGTGGGATCTTCCCGGACCAGGGCTCGAACCCGTGTCCCCTGCATTGGCAGGTGGACTCCCAACCACTGCGCCACCAGGGAAGCCCCAAAATGATCCTTTTAAACACAGATCATGTCACTCCTTACTCTCAACCTCCCAATGGCTTCCCATCCCAACAGAAATAAAACCCAAAGTCCTTCCTACGGCCTAGAAACCCTCCAGGGTCTGGGCCCGGCCGCCTCCTCGTTCTCATTCCCTCCTACTCCCGCCGGCGCCCTCTAGCCCTCCTCGCACCCATGCTGTTCCTCAGTCACACGAAGCCTGTCCCTGCCCTTGGGTTGGTGCACTGGCCACCCCTCTGCCTGGACCACTCGCCCCCTGAGCCTCTCAGTGCTCTCCTCACTTCATCTCAGTCTCCTCTCAGATGTCACCTCCTGAACCCGGTCGTCTTTGTCCCCATGCACTGAACCCTTCAGGACACTCTCTCTCTGTGTAGCAGCTGCGTGTCATCCTCAGGGCATTTATCACTACCTGAGTCACTGTAAATGTGTTCATTTGCTTCCCTTTGGTCTCCCACGCAGCAAAGGGCACTGCGGGGTGGCAGGGACTCTGCTTTATCCACAGTGACTTTGTCTATGCCTACCTTTCCTTCCTGTTTCCTTCACAGCACACAGCACCATCTGAATTGACTTGCTGTTCATAGCATTTACTTGTTTACTGCCTGTCTCTCCCCCCAAAGGAGGCAAACCCTGGGTGGGGCGGGTGTTGGGCAGAGGTGGCCTTCCTGCTCTGAAGCAGGGCCTGGCAGACACTCTGCTCTCTTCTCCAGGAGTAGAGAAGGGCTCTCCCCATGAGAGACCTGCTCAGAAGCAACCTTTATGTTCAAGGAAACAATCCTGGCAATAAACATATTCCAGTGAATTTCATCTTAAAAATTTCAAAGCCCCACCTAAGCAAGCCATCAAAATTTACGTCGCCCATCGAGGGGCAAATTGACATCGTGGGCTTCCCGGTACGATGCACATGACGGGAACATACCGCCACTCGTGTTTTCCTGTCCGAATGTTCAACCCAAATCTAACTGGGATGAAGCAATCGAAATCAAACCCAAACTGAGGGTCGTTCTACAGAACGGCTAGCCTGCACACTCAAATCTGTCCGTGTACAAAAAGACAAGGAAAGGCCAAGGAACTATTCTAGAGAACAAAGGGAACTAGACGTGATAAGACAATATGTGACCCTGGATCCTGGGTCACAGAATTAATCCCTTTAAATGGCCTTTGTGGGTGGGAGCAGTTGGGAAGATCTGAATATGGTCTGTACTGGTGGTAGTATTGTTACCGATGATCAACTTCAGGAATTTGGTAATTGCATGTGCTTGTATGAGAGGATGCTGGTGCCTTACGCAGTACTTGAGGGTTTTAGGAGTAAAAGAACATGATGTCAGCAATTTGCTGTCAAATGATTTAGCAGGAAAATAATGTATATATTATCTTACTATATACAGTACATACTACATAATATATAGTATATCTCAGAGAGAAAGCAAACGTGGCAAAATGTTAACAACTTGAAGAATCTGGGTGAAAAGCAAAAAGGTATTCATGGTGCCCCTCTTCCAATGTTTCTGTAGTTTGAGGTTTTCAAAATAGAAATTTGAAAAATTTTTAAAGCATCTGGGTGGATGAACAGACAAAGAAAATGCAGTCTATAGATACAGGGGAAATATTATTTGGCCTTTAAAAAGGAGGAAATGCTGCAAAATGCAGAAACATGGGTGAAGTTTGAGGACATTATGCTAAGTGAAAAGAAGCCAGTTACAGAAGGACAAATACTGCGTGATCCAGTTATATGAGGGATTTAAAATGATTAAGCTCGGAGAGGCAAACGATAGGATGATGGTGGTCAGGCGCTGTGGGGAGGGGCAAATGCAGAGTTGCTAACCGATGGGTATAAAATGTCAGTTATGCAAGATGAGTAAGTTCTGCAGATCTGCTGTACAGCATCAGGTCTAGAGATAACAAGACTGTATCACACACTTAAAAATCTGGTAAAAGTGTGGATCTCATCTGAAGTGTTCTTAGCACGATAAAATTAAAAAAAAAAAACTTTTTTAACCCAGCCCACCACAAAATCATCCACAGAGAAGAATTGATTTGAGTTTCTACCTGGCTTCCTTGGAATATAAGCCCTTTAAAGATACAATAGCCTTCCCTATCTTTGCTGAGTCATTTCATAGTTTAAGTGTCAGACATTTCACATTTCACAGTGTGCTGAGTTAGTAACTTAGAAGATGTTGTGTACGATACTATCTGCTTTAGATGTAATACATATATTTTAACACACTCCTTTACTCATTCACACACACACATGCACGTAGTCACCCATTGGATTTGACCCCGTTGACACTGATCTCATCCATGAACTTGATGCCTCACTTGCCCCCGTTGTCCACTCACCTCCCCTTGGTCAAGTCACATTTTAACAGGAAGGTCACAAACCTCCTTGGCCTCTCTGAACTCTTCCCCAGTAGGTCAGGGACAACTCCACAAGCACCCGATTCCCTCAATGAGTCTCCTTCACGCTGTTGATCAGTTGAGGCGAGCGACAGAGACACTGATGGGTCGGGGAGGGAGGGATGCTGTGTGACCCAGCCTTCAGCGCTCAGCAATCACGTCACCTCCCGGTCCCTCTCCCTCTGCGGGTCCCCGGCATGGGAAGGCGTTAGCTGCCAGAAGCACTCAGGGAGTTGACACAGACCAAGGGGAAGCCATGTTCAATGATTAACTCAACCCTGACTGCAGAGTGCACTTCACGACCTCTCATAAGAACCCAGCAGAAAACAAGTTCTAACACTCAGAACTGAAATCCATAAACCCAAAACCTTTTACAGAGGGTTCATAGCAGAAATAAAATGCTGTTCAGAAAAATGCACATCTAAGCGTAAGTGCTAAACATGTTGAAACTATAAAGCAGACAAAGAAAGAGGAGAGCAGACAACACAAGTGATGACATACGAGTTTTAAAATTCTGAAACATTGCAAGCATACCGAAAAGCATCTACCACCCAGCTTTGTCAAATCTTAACATTGATCATTTAGGCCCCAACACTTTTATAAGAAATAAAATATTACAGATAGTGTCAAATTGCCCTGATTTCTTTTCAGCAAATCTAATCCCCTGTTCCTCCTTTTGCAGAAATAACAGCCAACCTGAATTCCTGAATTTGGGATCCATTATTGCCAAACATGTTTTATATGATTACCACAAATGAACATATTCATAATCAATATATGATACTGTTTGCAGGTTTTAGGCGGCATATATCTTTCTGCAATTTGCTTTTTTTCAACATTCTACTCGAGATCTCGCCTTGCTGCTGTAATTCACTTGAGCGCTAATGCATTTATTTAACTTTGGTGTAAGATTCCACTGAATGACTTTATCCTAATTTGTTTACTCATCATCTTGTTTCTGGACCTTCAGTTTGTTTCCATTTTTAACCATCTCACATCCTTCTGCTGTCAACATTCCTTGTGCATGGGTGTGAGGGCTCCTCCAGGGCATCACGAAGTTGCTAGGACCCAGGAATGCACATCCTCATTTTGATTCGATCTTGTCGAATGACTCTGCAAAGTGGGTGCAGTCCTGGCCCCCACCTGTACTCTATGAGAGTTCCCACCACTGCATATTTCAGTACTATCTTATTCCAGATTTTTGGTCCACATTCAACTCAGTGAACACCTTTAATTCACTGGGGCAAAAAACTGTATAAACATAAAACTTAAAATAGGATCACTTTTATCCCGTATCCCATATACACATAATTATATTTACATTTTATATAAAAAGCACTCACCTCTGAAATAAAATAACAGCCTTTAACACAGATGTCAACATCGTGATAATAATCATTAAAAACTATCAGCTATGGGCTTCCCTGGTGGCTCAGTGGTTGAGAGTCCGCCTGCCGATGCCGGGGACACGGGTTTGTGCCCGGCCCGGGAAGATCCCGCATGCCGCGGAGCGGCTGGGCCCGTGAGCCATGACCGCTGAGCCTGTGCGTCCGGAGCCTGTGCTCCGCAACGAGAGAGCCACAACAGTGAGAGGCCCGCGTACCGCAAAAAAAAAAAACTATCAGCTAATATATTGAGTACTGACTGGGTGTCAGGAACTTTCTGCATTCAATAAATGCAATATCTCCTTGGACCCTCACCACCACCCTTATTTAGATACTATTGTTATTATCTCAGTCTTGCAAAGGACCTAGTAAATGTTGAAGTCAGTAAGTAACTTGGCCAGAGCCACACGGCAAGGAATCGGTGAACACAGGATTTGAACCCTCCGCCTAAGCTTCATAGCTTCCGAAAATTTACTTACTCTGCCCCCATTTCCTCAGCTGTAAAAAGGAGGAAAATAATCGGACTTGTCTCATAAGAACGGACCTGATGATGCAACGGCAAGTAAAGCAGAACAGTCACGAGCATGCGGAAATCTCTTCAGCAGTTCTCAGCTGTCGTTATTTTCCTGTTTATTAGTTCTGTAATTTAAGAATCTTACAAATAACCTTAATCTTAAAATGAAAAGCTAACACCGGAGGCCTCTGCTGTCACACGTGTCCTGTGCTAAGGGCTTCAGGTAACTCTCACTGCCACCTTGTCATCTCAGTGTGTCTTCATCAGTACAAGACGGTGCTCACTTTGAGTCCGGCTTATAACCATCCTCGCTAGTTATTCTGAGCACCGTTACCATTAAAATGCACAGGAACAAGTGAGGCAATTGAATGTGTACACCCAGTTCAAAGGAAGGAGAAATGACTGAATAATTGCCTAGACCTCCAGAGAGAAAAGGTAAAGAGGCTTTGCTTCATCAACGACCTTGAGTCACGATGAGAAAAATGTCGTTGCTGACCTCTAAAGAACCAGCTGTTTTACACGCCCCAGATGTTCGAATCGTAGAATTTCAGGTCTAGAAGAGCTTCGCAGATGAAAGAGTAAGAGTTCCAAAGCGTTGTTCAGATAAGTTTGGGAAATGCTGTCTGCCGCACCCCATCTTGAAGATCTATCCCATACATTGGTACGTGAAAGTCTCTGAGGAGTCCCTATAATAATCATTTTTAAATCTGTTTTTATTTGCTTAGCACTCATGTCCCCTAACTAATTGGATCACAGCATGCTTTCATTATTAAGCACCCCATGCTGCCCATCCTTGGGAACCAGTACCCCACGGACCTCAGTCACCTTAGGGGTCATTGATCTAAAGAGACTTTATTTTACACATGAGAAGACTGAGAGCCAGAGGCAAGTGGGCAGCTGGTGGACGGATTTCTCCAGTGTGGAGGGTAGTGCTTTCCCCATTATCCCAAGCATTTCCCTTTCTGGAAGATAAGAGCCACTTACCTAACTCTGGCCTCATCCCACTGCCCAGGAAAAACAAGTCACATTTCTTACAGATCTCAGCATCTGTGGCCCCTGCGCTTCTACACGAATGTTATCATAGCCACCATCTGTTTGGCACCTACTAAGCACTGAACTAAATGGCTTAAATTATTAATTTAATTTTTACAGCCTGTGGTTATTACCCCCATTTTATAGATGAACTAACTGAGGTTTAATGAGAAAACCAGCAGAGCTGGCACTTGTCTCTTTGGAAGCCCTGCCCCTTCTGTGTATGGCAGTAAACTAACTTAGCCTGTTTATTAGTGATGGGTAGGAAGGCTTACAATAGAGGCCTCTAGAAGAGGCAAAGAACTTTATAATTTTTACTAATTATTCTGCCAAGCAAAGATAATGCCATCTCAATTTACAGGTGATGGAAAGACTCAGAGAGAGTAGGCCAGTCTCAAGAGTTCACGAAAGTTAAAGGCATAGCCTGCCTCTTGCTTGATCAAAAGTTCTGCTTTTCCAGCATGATAGGGCTTACCTAAGCCATATTATTGCCATTTGCTAGGCCAGTTTTTAGCCTCACATAGTGGAAGCAACTTGAGTTTGGTGGTAGATCTAGACTTGCATCCTGGTGTCACCCTTGGGGAAGTCATGGAACCTCTCTGAGACTCGGTTTCCTCATTTGCAAAAGGAGCGTCTAGCCTGATGCTTGGCACATAATTGACCTTCAGTAAATTGCAGTTGTTTCTCTTTTGATGCACCTGGTGATCCTTGCCCCATTGGATCATCCACTGGTGTTACCTGCCATGCCCCTGCCAGCTGGCATGTCCCCTCCAGCCTGCGGGCACTGACGATGGGAATGCTTCTTCAGGTCAATCTAGACCAGCTACAGGCTGGGGCGCTCTACCACCTGTGCCCTCAGTGACCACAGACACCTGGCAAGAAGGATGACTCAAGAGCCCTCAGTGACCCGGCTGGGGATGCGCCGCACTCTCAGCTGTAGCACATCCGTCATCGGGCTGTCCTCGCTGGCCTCCACATCTGCAGAAGGAAAGCAGACGGTCAGCCAGCGTCCAAAGGTCAAAGGGAAGCTCAGCGTTTGTTGGGCACTTGATCCTGTTTCTTTGGGAGTCGCCTGCCTGGAATTTTCAAAACCTCTGAAAATTTTTCACGTTTTAAGCTTATCCAAGTGATTAATGCCACAGTGTGTGAGTGGTCCCCTGTGCTCTGAATTCACTCAGCTTGAAGCTTGGTATAAATAGCATCACATTCATCACTTCTGCATCTTCGGGTGAGACTTCACTCAGCTTTCAGGCTGTTAATTTTATTAGTTATGTAATTTCCAAGGATCGTCTTGGGGCTTTGTTGTATCTTTAACGAGAAGGAAAAGGGAAGTAGAGAAAAAGGGAAATATTATGGAGGGGTGTCTATGGGTTTTGTGCTAGGACGTATTAAACACAGTTAATCCTCGTATTCACTCATTGTGCTGGGTATTATTATCCTCATTTTGCTCAGAGAAGTCAGTTAAGGTACCTAAGGACACCAGTAGTCATGGAGGCTCCTAGGATTTGGCCCCAGGTCCACAAGACACAGAACCCAAGCTCTTTAATCACATGGTCAGCATCACAGGGAGTCAATTATGGGTTGGGTTCTTACAGTTTATACTGGCGGTGATTGGATTGAAACAATACAATGAAACCCCATTAAATCATGGCCCACATAGTTCAGCCTCAGAAAGGAGTGCAAGAAACACGATCTGCTGTGGAAAAAGAATTTCCGATTTTTACATAGATTTCTCCACAGTCATAAGGGAGTTCACAGTCAAGGGGGGGTGGGGAGACAGATGTGTAGTTGGATTCAGCAGCATAAATGGTACAGTGTGGAGCAGACAGGGACCGGCAGGCAGAGTGCGTGGAGAGATGAGTCCCATGTGCTGGAAGCAGCGGACATGCAAGCAAGGCTCCACCTTTACCCACTCCTTCTCTGCCTTGCTGACCTCACCTCCCATATTCTTTCAATTCTCTCTACGTCCCCCACGTAGTCACAAGCTGGCTGCCCAAATGTCCAAAAAGCACATCCTCTCAACAACGTCCCAAGCAGGAAGGAAGAGGACGAGCCTTCTTCCTGTAACAGAGAAGAAAATCTTTTCCAGAAGCACCCATCAGACTTTCCCATATCTCACTGGCCAGCCTGGGTCATCTGCCCACCCCCAGACCTGTGAGCTGGATATCTTCCAGTTCCCCCCAGCTCTGCATCCTTTCTTCAACATTCTAAGTAGACCAGTGAGGGCTACCTGTAAGGACTTCAGGGCTCCCAGATTCCCTGCCTGGTTTCAGCCCAGGCGGGATCCCTGCAGAAGGTCAGAGGAAGAAAAGACAGTGATGGGGGAGGGGGACGAGTCCCCAGATGTCTTCTCTGGATGTGACCTCAGGCTGGCTGGGGACTTTTCTGCTCTCAAGAGGGTCCTCCCTACTTGACTCTCTCCTCAATTCTATGATGACGCTACTGATGCCTTTGGCCTGAGGAAGGTACAGCTCTGTCGCTGCTAGTCTGTAATTACCTCACTATCCTTTTGGAGTCCCATGTGTTCATGCCTCTATAAATATTCTATTTTAATAACCCCTCCTAAATCACCTGGTGCCATCTGTTGCTTCTTGGGGGCCTGATGTGTTACAACTTGTCATTTCCAAAGAAGAATCATGGTGTAGACCAACCCTATTTCATTCCCCTGGGGCCAGGAGAAGGGTCTACTCTTTCTGAGGGGCTAAACGCACAACACAAGGCAGCGTGTGCCATGAGCTGCAGGCCAAGAGGAGGGCAGGACCCTTGGGGGCAGATGTATCCATGTCCGAAAGCTTCACAGAGAGGGTGACAACCTCTAGAAACCCAAGTAGAGGTCTTCCTTCACTTTTCTCTCCATCCCTCTCTCCCTCTGTCAGCTGTTGCTCTTTTTCTACTTCACCGGTTTTCACTTGTGAGCGGTTTATTCACACAACTCAGCATCACAAAGCTGATTTAGAATCTAAAATATTGGGCTGGCCAAAAAGTTCATTAGGGTTTTTCTATAAGATGTTACAGAAAAACCTGCACGAACTTTTGGGCCAACCGTAGCAGTGGGTCTCAAAGTATAGTCCCTGAACCGGCAGCCTCCAGCATCTGGAAACTTGTGAAAAATTCTCAGACCCACTCCAGACCTACCGAGTCAGCAACTGCGTTTAACAAGCTCCCCAGAAGATCCTGATGGACACTGTGGCTAGAGACCCCCAGCTTTAGATGGTGGCAGAAACTGTCGGTTGCCAGCTCAAGCCATTACCAACCACGCTCCTTGCGAGCAAACTCAAGACAGCGTGTGAGTTTCAGGTGAGGGACATTGTTCTCAAGTTCTTTCAGGACAGGAAGCGGAAAGGTCTTTTTTTCTCCATTCTTTGGTCCTTTCCCTCCTTGGCAGCTTGCACTGCAGGGTGGGGCGGCAGGTGTCACGTGGTCGTGGTCAGAATTGTTGCTGAAAAGGTGAGAGGTGAGGCTAGCCAAGGGAGGAGGAGGGGGAGGGGAGGGGAAAGGAAAAGAAGGCGATTGTGCGGAATCTCCGGGATCTGGTTAAAATGCAGATTCTGGTCCAGCGTGTCTGGGTGGGTCCTGAGACTGCATTTCTAACAACTGCCACGTTGCAGTCAAAACTGCTGGTCCCTGGACTCAGCAAATGCCCCCTCTTTACGCACTCAGCTTCGGAGTCAGAACCGAGACCTGGCTGTCCTAGGCACAGCCCTAGCAGGGGGGTTCTCCTACCTGAGTGCGTGCAAATCACAATCACTGTGCCCCTTGCCCCTATGCACACACCCGAGTTTCTGACTCCGCCCTGCTGGAGAGTTTGCATTTCTACAAGGTGGTACAAATGATGTTGACATTTTGAGAACTGGTGCTCTTAACTAGCAGAACTTTTTCTTTGATATTTTTTAGCATTAAGTGACCAAGATAACTGTTATTTATTCCAGATGCTAATGATCCCAGGTGTTGATAAAGAGAAAAAAGACAAGTATTTATCGTCCCACAAAACCCCCAGCTGAAAGAGCCCCAGGCCCTGACCATCTAAAATATAATACAACTCCACCACCTGCTGGTGATCTCAGGAAGTGCAAAAAGGTGTCTGTCCTGTTTGAAAACAGCTTATTGCAAATTAATCTTGGCAAACACAACAGGATGCGAGACACTCACTAACTACCATCCTCCTCGCCTTTATTTAGAGCATAAACATGATTTGCGTAGTTAATAAATCAGTCCCTTGATTCTCACCTAAACGGTGCCTGGCACATTGAGATAAAAGAAGTGATAGCTAACATTTGTAACATGCAGGGTAGCCACGCTTCGGCAATGTGTGCGTATGAACTCTGCTGCTCCCGTGCTTCCTACAGGAACCGGTGCAGGGAATTTAAGTAACTTGCTTAAAGTTACACAGCAAAAAGTGGTGGAAACAGAATTCAGACCAGGTAATGTGCCTCCAGAGTTGCCTGCTCTAAATCTCCATGCCATGCTACCTCCCAAAAACAGCTGGAGGAAGTGCCCAATAAATATGTTTTAGGTTAGTTAACTCACCCCACCCAGAAATGTAGCACTGGAATATGCCTCAGATCCAAACTTTTCCATCCCTTTCATTTTATAAAAAGAAGACAACAACAATCTGGGGCACAGAGAGGTGAGGTGACTTGCCTGAGGTCACACAGCAACTTGATGACAGATCA
Organism: Aethalodelphis obliquidens; assembly: GCF_003676395.1. NCBI lineage: Eukaryota > Metazoa > Chordata > Mammalia > Artiodactyla > Delphinidae > Aethalodelphis > Aethalodelphis obliquidens. The sequence goes on from NW_020838001.1 coordinate 8,000,434, forward strand.
GCAAGGCCACTTGGGCTCCTTCAGCCGTATCACCCTTGCAGTAACATTTACTGAGGGTAAATTGCCAAGTCTCTAGCACAAGGCGGTGTGCCATGGGAAAAGCAGAATTGTGACTAAACGCCCATTTTTGGACAGTTAGGGGCTCTGATTCCATTTGGGGACTATGATTCTAGAAATAATAACTCATTAAAAAATATAATCAAGGGCCCACTACATTCTCTCTTCCACTGTTTAAAAAATTATTTTCTATCTATTCAAATAAGCTATGAAAAGTTTTGCCATGTGCTACCTGGATATTATTTACTCAATATTTTTCCTGTAATCCATGTTCATTTGTCCTTGTCCAAAGTAATATCTGTCAAAGCATGTGTATGACATTACTTGATAAATCTGTTGTTTGACTTAGTCATGTGAACTACACAGAATTTACTTCTGTAAAGCCTAAAGCATCTTCCTCTCCACCAGTGACACGCCACCATGTTTTGGGCAGAAGTGACTGGGTCCTCAGTAGCTCTGGGACCTGTATCCTTCTCTTCTCAATGATACCTGTAGGTCATGTGATGTGGGGCAGGTTATTAACCTCACTGAACCCTGGTTTTGTCATCTGAAAAGCGGGATTAATATCATTTCCCATCCAATATAATTATTGGGATTAAATGAGAAAATCCAGAATTTGACAAGATGCCCCACTCATAGCAAGTATCCAATCAACGCCAGCTATTATAATGAGCTATAATCATTGCTCTAATGAGGCATGACAGTGTATTTTTTCAAAATGAAGAACCATGAATCTCAAGGCTAGTCATAAAGGTGGCATGTCATCGTTTTCTTTGAGAATATAGACCTTTCTTTGGAAGAGGGACTTGTTTCCCATTTAACAGCTGGACACACTGAGGCTTAGGAAAGAGTCATTATCGTGAATTCCCTAAAGTCGTGGCATGACTCAACAGGAATACAGGCATCTTCAAGTCTTGAACTTAGTAGGAGGTTTTCATTCTTGTTTATTTTCTAAATATGTGGCTTGGGCGTTTATGCTATCTAAAAAGGTGCATCCTTTTTCCGTGTCAGGGAACAAACAAACCAGGAATTCTTAATGCTGCTTCCTAAGAAGGGAATGGATTCTACCTAACTGAGCATGGTCTCCTCCGTGATTCATGGAGGACAGTTCTCTTGCTTCAAGAATAAATTGTGCATACGGAGAAACCACTTAGAGTTCATAAATTCTTGCATCTATTCAGGAGGAGGAAATTCAGTTTGACTGTATTCTTTGGGCTTCTTATGCCATAGACATAAAAATAAAGCAGCTTTTTAATTTAGAGAGGACCTTATGACCCAGAGCGTTTAAGTAATTTTACACAAACAGAAAAGCCGGAATTATTAAAGAAGATTCAGATTCAAGCTACAAATCCCGTTCAATGGGGGCATTGTTCTTTTCTCCTCCAGGGAAGGTTGAGTGAAAGTGGATGGTTCCAGTCAAAATCAGGAAAGCACACTCCACTTTTTTCTCCCCACAGCCAGTTATGCAGTGGAATTACATAGTTGGGAGCCAGCTGGGGGAAGAGGGAAACAATACTGCAATTGAAAGAACACTGCTTTGCACACACGCTTGGTTTAATGATATGCTTTGTGTTTCTGCTTTTTCATATTATTGGATCTTCTCTGGTTAGAAATGCCCCAGCAAATTAACAAAGCTGCAGTCTCAGCCCTCACCAAAATAGGAAGAAGCGAGAGCCTCACAGGGCTCCCCACGACAGGGGTTCTTGCTCTGGATATACATTGAAACTACCTGAGTAGCCTTAAGATAATACGAAGTACCTGTGCCCAGGCACACCCGGAAACTACGGAAACTTAATTGCTGGGCGGGCAGCTTAGATGAGCCCAATGTACAGTACAGCCAGGGCTGAGAACCACTGAGCAAGCAGACAGGTGGGCAGGGCCGGACAGCTCTCCATCATGAAGCAAGCGGGCTCTCTGTCCTCAAGGAGATGCACTGTGGGAGGATGTGGGCATCATGGTGGATGTTCGGACATCAGAGAAGTCATTGGTCTAATTCCAGTCTGACTCTGACTGGCTGTGTTTTTTCAGGCCTTTTCTGTAATCTCCCTGAACTTCTCTCAATTTCTATTCTGTGGACCGAGGAAAAGAACTCATTCTACTAATGATTCAAAAAATCAGTATCGTGGCTCACAAGAAATACTTTTTAAGTGGACCAGGATAGAATGCAGTAGAATATAATTGAAATAGAATGTACTACATAGAGTAAGTAAGAGCATTTTTTTTTTCAGATGCCTGTGTGTGTGTGTTTCGGTGAACACGGTCCTAACGAAAAAATGTGTGTCTTAATTGTAAGTGACCATTAGAAAAGTTTGAAAGCCTGTATTCTCACCTACAGGGTTTTTGGGAGGATAAAACGAGATAATGTTGCAGTGCACGTCGCGTATGTCGTGCACATCACATATTATACAGATTAGGTAGATTGATAGATCAATAGATTGATAGACAAGCAATCTACAGCAAAATACGTCTAATTTGGTGCACAGATGACGGAACCAGCTGGATGAGAGTGGGGCCACTTCAGCTGTGGTTCTGTTAGTGGTAGAATTGGAAGGTCTGTGTCCTAAGAGAGCATGATTTTGAAAGGGACTCAAACCCTCGATCGATTCCCTGTGTGATGAATGGGAATTTGCTCCATCACATTCAGATTCAAGAAATGTCACATCTCTTCTTTTCCTCGTTATCAAATGAATCCAGCTGAAAACCTTCACTAACTTCATTGCTGAGAAATTCAGTCTCAGTCCTGGTTATGGGGTCACTGCTCTTTTTTTTTTATATAATCATACAATAATAGAAAATAATAATAAAACAGCTGTGATTTATGAACCTTATTATGTGCCAGGCACTGTGCTAAGCACTTAAGTACATTGTATTGTTTAATCCTACCTATGAGATACTTACTATTACAATCTCTATTTTCCAAATTGGAAACTGGGGATTCAGCATCTCCGGGGATTCACTTTGAAGTTACAGCTGCTGTTTCTGCTAATTACCCCCCTTACCGACCTGTTCTTCTTCCGTCTGCAGAGCCCAGATGCTTCAAGTGGGCTCAAAGATTCTCCCCTTTCCCCTGACCACAGGCTCAGACTGTAACCCTCATTGTTACTCTTAGAACCTCTGCTCTCAGAAGCTAGATTCCACTGGCGGCCCATAGCTGCCCTCCAGGGAACATGAAAGCAAAGGTGGCACTGGTCTCTGGCGCTAACAAAAACAGCAACCACCCAAGAGAAGTGTTGCCCCTTCCTTGGAACTGGGCATAACCCTCTGTCTACCAGGGTAGAATCACTCCCCCTTTTTCAACCACCAGCCCCAGCTTCCCTCCTGGGATCCTCTATGCACCTCTTTCTTTTTCTTTAAGAAAAACCTAAATCTTGTCCTTGGAGTGTTTAGAAACCTCTGTCTTTGAGCTTGAGACACAAAAACCACGTCTCAGGAAAGCACAAACACTAAACACAGACAGTTTGGCTAATTCCTTAAGGAACCTCTCATGATTTCAAAACTCCTACATTAAAAACAAGTCTCTCAATATTTGAGGTGTTCCACGGTAACAAATCACTTTCACTGACACCGTTGGTTCCCCACTTATTTGCAAACAGAACCCTGTTTATTTTTCCAGACAGCGATGCATCCAGCCCTAGGAAGTGAGCCATGCTTGCTTCAAGCCTACTGCCACACGTGGCAACGTGTTACAATTTGCCAGTGATTTGCCTGCAGGTGAGGGGTTCTTGGAGCTATTTTTCTCCCTGCATCTGAGAGAGCCACTCAAAAGTGATGCTCCATCCTGCTTTGGAAGCTACCATGCCAGGATGCGATATTTAGATCAATACAACCATGGGATAATAGCCTAAGGACAAAAGTCAATGTTCCAAGGACAGTTCAGTGGAAAGGTGGAAAGTCCTACTTTCCTTGATGACATTATTAAACCAGTATCATCCCGGGGGCTGCAAATTTGTGTACTTCTTAAGTAATAAATAAGTGTACTTGTGATTTAAGCCACTGTTTTTGGACATTCTGCTACTTGTGGCTAAGACTATCCCTACAGATGCATGAATCCTTCAGGCAAAGAGGAGAAATAAGTCATTAGGAAAACCTGAACAAACTTTAGGGTACCAACTTCCTTGACTTAACAGTGTTTCGATCTTTTCTGCCTTTGCTGAGTTACTCAGACTAGATCTTCAACAAGCTTAGCCCTGGAAGCTCCTTCAGGTTTAAAGTGTTGGGGTAATATGTTATTACCTAGAAATGCAAAGTCTTTGTGTCCCTTTGTGTCTCTGATAGCACTGTTCAAAAACTTTTCAGATAATTCCACAAGCATTTATGTTCCCAAGGATGCTGGGGGATGGCAGCAGGAAGGTGCAGTACAAGGTGCCTGAGACACAGTCCCAGTGCTCATGGGGCTTGCTGTCTAGTGGAGAGATGGGCCTGGAAAGGAAACGTCTCAAGTACAGCATGGCAAATACAGATTCCAGGTGAACAGAGAGGAGGGATGCTCTTACTTCAGTTCCCTCAAGAATTTTGGTATAAAGCAGAAATGGTCAGAAGTGAAGGGCATGTCCCATCCTTGATAATGTTAAGAGATGAATGAAGAAATTTCTCCAGGTGACTTTGGGGTTCAAGAGGGAAAGGGGGACAAGAAAAGTCTTTGGATGAAAGGAAAGGGATGTTGGAGATTCCAGGGAATTACTGAGGCTTAGGCAAGTGACTTCAGAGCAGAAGCTTCTGCCCTTCTTAAAAAGAAAAAAAATCCCTTAAGGCAAGAATATTAAAAGTCTGGCTGATAGCGTGAATTGAGGACCAGGGGAAAATATGAGATTGACAACCATAAATTACAAATAGATCCTTCCAGATTCTTGTTCTCCCTCTGTCATTCACTGTTGCCTTGTTCGCAGCTAATTTGACAGCGGTTTTTGTAGGTTGTCCTTTGCTGAGGTTTTTCCCCCAAAAGAATTTAACTAACTTTTCACTGAAAACTCTGAAAACTCATTGAAAACACTGTGAAAACTCACTGAAAACACTGAAAACTCAACTCTCTTTATTTTGATCCTGATAGTGTACTGAATTATTTACTATTTATTTCAATGATCACTAACAGGTGCTACCACTGTAAGCGGGTATGGGGACAAACATAACTGAGTCGTATAAACGTAACATTCAACAGGTGGGAACAAAGGGAGCCTGCAGACCATGGAATAACCAACTTCCACAAGCCGCCAGGTGCTGTGGGCATCCTCAGTGTGTTTTACAGTCTGTGTGTGTGCAAATAAAAGAACCGTCTGTTTATAGAGGGAATGGAGGAAAAATCAATCCAGAGGTGAATAATAAGATCTATTTTACTTTAGTCAATCATTCTGTTATCTGGGCTTTGAAATATATCGTACTTCCCTGAGATAGATACAGTAGTTCTTGGACTGGAATGTAGCATGATATTCTTGTTTTAAAAGACTTGCCGAACTTTAATTGGTACTTTTTTTTTAATGTAAATTTATTTATTTTTATTTTTGGCTGCGTTGGGTCTTCGTTGCTGCACACAGCCTTTTTCTAGTTGCGGCGAGTGGGGGCTACTCTTCGTTGTGGTGCACAGGCCCTAGGTGCGCGGGCTTCAATAGATGTGGCACAAGGGCTCAGTAGTTGTGGCTCGCAGGCTCTAGAGCGCAGGCTCAGTAGTTGTGGCTCAGGGGCTTAGTTGCTCTGTGGCATGTGGGATCTTCCTGGACCAGGGCTCGAACCTGTGTGCCCTGCATTGGCAGGTGGATTCTTAACCACTGCGCCACTGGGGAAGTCCTTAATTGGTACCTTGAGTCGCTAGCCCAAAAGCTGATCAGTGATACAGTCGGTCTTTAGGACTAGCTTCACCAGAACCTTCCTGTCCAGGCAGCTCAGGAGCCTCATCTCTCCTGGGGTGTCTCTTCTGTTTGCCTTACTGTTTCCACCCCTCTCCACCTGCGCTCTGCCTCCCAAGGCCAGCCTGTGTGGACGGCGTCAGCACGCAATTGACATAGTGCTGTGCCCTTGGCTTCCGGTTGGGTTTGGCCCCTGGGGATACCAGACAGGAAGTTAGAGAAAAGGAGGAGAGTGAGGTGACCTCAGGCTGGCCGTGTCCTTCTACAGAAAGTCACTGTTCTGCTTTCTCCAGAAAGCAACCAGCTTTCTCCGCTCTCTTTCTTTCTGAGTCCACGGCTGCTACCCCTTGGGTTTCCACGCTGTCCTTGTCCTTCTGCTAAACTCCACCCACACCTTGGGGATGAATCTCTCAGGAGATAAATCTCCCTTGAATTGTCCTCATTTGAGCGTGCCATCTGTTCCCTTCGGACCCTCACTGATACACCACTGGAGGGCTCTCTTGGATGCTAGCCACGGACTTGCGGTTTCAAAGACACAGGGGGAGAAAATCGATGGGGAAAGATGTGGTTACAGACATACTTTCCTTTTAGGAGGAGAAATTGTCAAGGCTTGAAATCTGCTTGGAGGCAAGGGTGTGGGACAGTTTGAGAAGTTCCTGATGGTACATGCTCTCCGAACAGCTGTTCTTGGCTTTTAAACAAGGCAGTGTCCTTTTATGAGAGTTTACACACTGTAACTTAGAAAAAACATGATTCCCAGGAAATCAGCAGCAGTAAATGATGCCAGGAGAGGTTGAGAAAACTATAGGTCCCGTTTTCAAAAATCCTCTTCTCTCTCTTCTTTTGGAAACTTGGAGCAGCGTTGAGAGTGTGCTGAATCATAGGAGTAGCACCAACGACAGTAAATTAATCGTCGCAAACATCGATTCAGTGCTTCCGGTGTGCCAGGCACGAGCTCCAAGCTTTCCGGGCACTGGTTCGCTTAATCTTCACCAACTGCCCTGAGAGTAGCTACTACTGTTCTTCATACTTTACAGGTGAAGAATTTGAGGGCGACAGAAGGGCAGTGACACTCACTTGGTCACACAGCTGGTAAATGGCAAAAAGGAGTCAAACCCAGGTCTGTCTGATTTCAGTGCTACCCGGGGCTCGTCAAGCGTGGGCTGGGAGGCGGGCATGGGCTCAAATGCTGCCTTTGCTGCTTAGTGCTCGGGTTGCCTTGGGCAAGTCACCAAAACTCAGAATCCATGTTTATCCAATGAAGCTAATATTACCTGTGTCCCAGGGCTGTTGTCAAAATGAACCCAGGTCCCCTATGCCCCCTACAGAGACCCCTGTTACAGAGTGGACTTTCTAGAACATGCAGGAGAAGGGCAGGAGGTTGGCATTGCGAGGGCATGGAGTTCCCATCCCTTTGCAAATCTGCTTTCGTAATTCTTAATTTGGCCAACTCAGCTGGGGCTATAGTTGAGGAATAATAATCATGCTGAACGTTTATTTTTTGCCAGACTGTGCCAAGGGTGCTGTGTGCAAGATCTCCTTTCAACCCCACATAATCCTAAGAGGGAGGAACAATCATTATCCCCATTTGAGCAGTGAATAAACTGAGTACCAGAGAGGTGAAGTAACTTGCCCAGGGCCACACAGCTAGGAGGTAGCAGAACTCACATTAGCACCCAGATCTGCCTGGCTCCTGCACCGCTGCTCTAATCCCCTGTCCTATACCGCACACCTTTCTTTATTGCATTTAACAAACATTTCTCTGCTTACTCTGTGCCAGGAACTGTCTGAACCCTTCAAATATTAACTTGTTTCATCCTCATAAAAACTTCATGAGGTAGGCGCTGTTATCATCTCATTTTCATGGGTGGAGAAGACTAAAGCCCAGAGAAGTTAAGTAACTTGCCCAAGATCACACAACCTTTCCAATTCCAAACCCACTTTTTCTTAAGTTTGCAAATGAAACCAATGTCAGGCACTGTAGTATGATGGGAGTGACAAGTTTGAGTTGCCCATAGACTTAGTGATGTGTACTCCCATGTCATAAAGTTGTGTTCTTTGTAAAAGGGTGAAGGAAACAGATAGTGGTTTTCAATCCTCAGCCTCACCATAAAACAGCTTGGGGTGGGTCATGGCCTCAGTGGGGATACCAAAAAGATGTCAGAAAGCAAGCTCTGTACTGGTTTAACCTCAGAGATTCGAGAGAACCTCCAAGCCGTTTGTCAGCAGACAAAATAATTCTGTATGAAATGCTCCCAACAAGCAGCCCTGGGCCAGGAGAAATGAGCTGGAGAAACACCCATTCCCTTTTTCCACAGGGATATGGTGGATACGCCAGGCTGAACACCAAAGGTTAATTGCTCTGAGTAATATTGTAGCATTTAATCCTGGTGCCAGACGAACTGAGACAATATTGACCATGGTTCAGCCAACATCAGAATGCAAACACAAATGAAAACCCAAGTCCTTAGGCAGAGAGAGTCCAAGCAGGAATCTGAATATCCAGAAAGAGCAAGCAAGGCCGGGCAATCCCCTCAGAACTTAAAATTTGCGACCCATATGCCAGCGCTTTACTACTAGCAGTGTTGTGTGCGCTGGGCCTTTGCACATGTAGCTCTCTGTGCTAGAAGCAACTTTCTCCACCCCTCCAGACCCCTGATTTTCACCTGACCAATGCCACGTTTTTGTTCAACTCTCATGTGTAAGATGCTTCCTTCCGGAAGGCTTTCTCTCCCCCGAGGCAGAGCTAGGGTGTCTCCTCCTCAGTCTTGTATTCCCCCTGCTGTTTGAACACTTTTTTTTTTTCAGTTTATACACATGCGTTTCTCCCTGTTAGTCTGTGGCCCAGACAAATCTATACTTTTTGTGTCTTTGTATCCTCTTGTAATCTGAGCACTTACCACAAGGCCTGGCATGTGATAAGTGCTTAATAAATGTTGAAAGCAAAGAAGAATGGATGGATGAGTGGCTGGATGATGGCTGGAGGGAAGCGTGGATAACTGGGGAAATGCACGGTTGGGTATTTGGATGGGTGGGTGAGTAGGTAAGTGAATGGATGGTTAAGGGGATGACTGGATGGATGGGTGAGTAGACAGATGGACAGATACCTCTAGGAGGCAGCTGATGAAGGAATGACAAAAGCTTCCATCTTCTGGAATTCAAAGAAATCAAGTCTTCTCCCAACTGTAATTGACCCACAGAATTCTGTAGAAGAAGGTACAGGCCCCACTCCCCCTTTCTCAGAATGTAAGTTGTCTTATTTTTAGACACTTGTTCTCCTTCAAGGTAGTCTATTTGCTAATTGTAAGCAGATTTCACCTGGATAAAGATATAGTTCAATACGGGTCACATCTATGATTGATCCTGAGAGCTGAAACCACAGCCGCCCTTGTTCCTAAGGAAAAAATGAACACTTCTAGGGGTTTTCTATTCCAGCCCTCTGGCAGGGGAAAGCCACTGGAACACTACTGATTTCTTAACTTGTGAGGGCTATGGGGTTTGAGGGGGCAAAACTGTAGTGAAGTTGGTTGTTGATCTGAAGGGCAAGCAATTCCAACTATTACAAGTAGTATGAGACCTGGGTTTGAATTTCAGCTCACTTCTAGTTGTGAGAAAACCTGGCTAAATTTAACTTCTCTAAGCCTCCTTTTCCTCATCTGTAAAACAGGCAGTAGGAATAATTGAGAAACAGTATGAAAGAATATCTCAAAGAGTTTTGTCGGGATTTGAAAAAACTAGCACATTGTAGCGATTGTTCAGTCAATAATAGGTTGACATAGTAGCTGGTAGGTAGAAGTAACCCAAGTAGTAATACAAATATTTTCAATTCAATTAAAAAATGATTAATAGTACACTAGGATTTCACAAATTATGGAATACTTACCAGTGGTGATAGAGAAAAATCTTTACATTGTAAATAAAACGAGATTTATATAGCATTAACTCACCAAGTAAGCAAGTGGCAAAGTTATTCCCTGTGAAACTTTCTTTCAGTTACGAATTACTGCTTTTAATTTGTCAAGGAGGAAATCTTAGTTTGATGCCGGAAGTTCTTTAACATCTTTTAACAGAACGAGCAGGACTCAGGTGTGGGTCTTAGGCAGGTAACAGGATCTAGCTAGAATGTATGACCCTTCTTTATATTTGTTTGAAGTTTATTTTTTTAATGTTACTTTTCAATTGTGGGAAGTAATATTGGTTTTCCTTTTATGGTAATCATGTCCAATTAAAAAAAATACATCAAATAAAATTGTGAGTCAATTTAAAAGAAACATATAAGTGATAGTTTAGTTGGCATAAGAGGTATGGCAAAAAACCAAAAGTGAGTAACTAAAGTTTGGAAAACCCTGCAGGAGGAGGGAGAAAATACAAATATGGCCATATGGATAATGTTTAAATCCACCTATGAAAAACTTGCCATCTTTTTTCCTAACCGTCTGTTTTAATCTGTCAGAGCAGTGTACATTATAGCTCCTAAGAGATGGCTTTTCTCATATTCTCAGCTCTAGCTCTTTAGAGAGGCTAAAATAGCCCAGATGCCTAAACACTGCACGTGGTGAGTTGAGAAATCTCCTTCTCTCGAGGGAAGGAAAAACACTCACAAAGCTCAGCTTAAAGCTTCTGCCTAAATGCAAGAGGAAGATGGATGGACACCATCTGACAGCCTTGTTGGGATTCGCAAACTCAGGTGTCTACAGTTCAGAGAGACCCAGGGCATGTGATACACATGTTGGAATAAACTCTCCATCTAAAAAGAGCTCGATGCCTGGGCATTTTTCCACAGGTTTTTTTAAAAAAAATAATATGTTTTAGATGAAAAAATCATACCTGCTGCTTTAAACACACATGCTTTGCATACTAAGTATATGCAACTATATTTATATACATATAATATATAACATATTATACATTGCATTAAATGCATTGCATTAAAATGTAGTATATCAAATTACATTAAATATATTTCACTTTCACAAGGATACTTACAAATGGAGACAATGGGGTCTCCTACTCTTCTTTTTGGTACTTTTGATAGAAACTTGTGCATAAGAAACAGTTCATGGTTCTTTTAAATTTACCCTAAGAAAAAATGGCAGCATGAGGGTGAGGATAAATGGCAAACGATGCTGGGACTCAGGGCCAGAGAAAGAGAGAGGGAGATGGAGGTCGGGGTAGGGGGAGAGAAGGGGACCAGGGTGAATTGAAACTTGAGCAAGGAACATGGCTCTTTGAAAGGTACAGCCGGGCTTCCCTGTACTGTAAGAGGGATTAAGAGTGGTTAAGAGTCCGCCTGCCAATGTGGGGGACACGGGTTCGAGCCCTGGTCTGGGAAGATCCCACACGCCGCGGAGCAACAAAGCCCGTGTGCCACAACTACTGAGCCTGCGCTCTGGAGCCCGCGAGCCACAACTACGAAGCCCTTGCGCCTAGAACCCGTGTTCCACAACAAGAGAAGCCACTGCAATGAGAAGCCCGCGCACCGCAATGAAGAGAAGCCCCTGCTCACCGCAACTAGAGAAAGCCCACGCGCAGCAATGAAGACCCAATGCAGCCAAAAATAAATAAATAAATTTATTTAAAAATAAATAAATAAAAGGTACAGCCAATGTCCAATCCCTGTCAACAGTGATGAGAGACTACTTCCTAGCCCTTTCCAAGTTAGAACTGTGAATTTTCGTATGCAATTCCCTGATTATTAAATTAATTCCTGCTTTTAAAAAACACTCTTCCCTTTACCCATTCCTCTGTCGATGGACACTTAGGTTGCTTCTATGTCCTGGCTATTGTACATAGTGCTGCAATGAACATTGAGGTGCATGTATCTTTTCGAATTATGGTTTTCTCCAGATATATGCCCAGGAGTGGGATTGCTGGATCACATGGATAAAGAAGACGTGGTGCATATCTACAATAGAATATTACTCAGCCATAAAAGAAACGAAATAATGCCATTTGCAGCAACATGGATGGACTGAGAGATTGTCATACTGAGTGAAGTAAGTCAGACAGAGAAAGACAAATATATGATATCGCTTATATGTGAAATCTAAAAAAAAAAAAAGGTACAAATGAACTTATCTACAAAACAGAAACAGAGTTACAGATATAGAAAACAAACCTACGGTTACCAGGGGGTAAGGGGGGAGGGATAAATTGGGAGATTGGGATTGACATATACACACTACTATATATAAAATAGATAACTAATAAGGACCTACTGTATAGCACAGGGAACTCTACTCAATACTCTGTAATGGCCTACATGGGAAAAGAATCTAAAATAGAGTGGATATATGTATAACTGATTCACTTTGCTGTACATCTGAAACTAACACAACATTGTAAATCAACTATACTCCAATAAAAATTAAAAACAAAAAAACAACACTCTTCCCTCTGACAACATCAGGGAAGGTTAATCACTAAGATTATGGCCCTCATGCCACTTATTTCCACCTCTGCCTTGGTTGAGTAATGAAAGCTGATCAGGAAGGAGGCCGAGTCCTGGAAGATAAACGGAACTGGGTGTCAATTGTTTTGGCAGTCGACAAAGAATAAAGACAAATGTCCAATAAACATGTGACAGCATTTTCACCCTCATGTTCACTAAGGCAGGAAAAATTATGAGATGGCATACTGATGAGAGGTCATCTTTTTTCACTAAGCAAACACAAAATAATTTTTTTAACTGTGAATGCCCAATTTTCACCTGGATACAAAGAATCTGTCCCTCTCACACACTGATTCATTCATTCATTCATCTGTGGAAAAACAGAGTATAATCATGAGTGTTGGCGACCCAGTCCCTGGCCTCACGGAAGGCCATTTAGTGGAGAGGAATTTGGCCATGTGTATCAAATGCCTTTAAAACATGACTATCCCATTGATCCCACACTTCAACATCTGGGAAATGCTTCTACGAGAAAAATCTAGGAAATGACTTCAATAATACTGCTGCAAGGATGTCCATCTCTGTCATGTGTATAATAGTGGAATATGTCAAACACTTAAATGTACAGCATGGCCAGTAGTTAATTCATCTGGGGCATGGCTACTCAGAGACACTCCAAACCCTATTTTAAATGACATATTTGGCAGGATATACAGTGATTTTTAAAAAAAGATATCTTAGCTTCAAAACAGTATTTCAGAATCAGTAATGTTTGTGATATTGACATGGAATGAGAGAAATACCAAAAGAGAGTATTTCTCAGTGATAGGGTTATGGATTAGTATTCCTTTTATACGTTTGCTCCCTGCATATTTTATAATGAGCATCTATTCCTTCTGTAATGAGAAAAGAGAGGAGCAGTTTTTGAAGTTTTGTTCTCTAGAACCCTTTTAAACTGTTAAAAACTACTGAGGACCCCAGAGTGCTTTTATTTATGTGGATTAGAGCTACCAAAATTTGCCATATTAGAAATTAAAGCTAAGAATTTAAAAAATATTTATAAATTCATTTTTTAAAAAATAATAAACCCTTTCCATGTTAACAAAAATAACATTTTATGAAAAAGAACTCTTTTTCCAAAAGCTTCCAACAAAACTCTTTGGTTTGTTCCAAAACTGAAAACAAAAGGCAGAAATAATGGTACAGTTTTTCATTTTTGCCAGTCTTTTAAATTTCTGCCTTCCGAGAAGACAGCTAGATTCTCATATCTGCTCTACTTCAATGTGTTTCCATATGTTGCTTTGGTTAAAGTATAGGAAGAAAATCCAGCCCCACACAGTTCTGTAGCTGGACAAGGAAGAAGTATTTTAACAGCCTCTTCAAATAATTGTGGGTAGTGTGCCATGATGCCACGCCAAAACTTGACAAAGGACAGTTTCTTAAGGTTAGTTGTAGTGTGAAATCTGAAACCATATAATGAACTTTTTATTGTCTCTATAGATGTGAGAGGATGAGCGAGAGAAAGGCAAATAGCATCTTAGTGATATTATGAAGACTGTGTAACCTTTTGGCCCACCTGAAAGGCTCAGAGACATCCACAGATTCCTGGACCACACTTTGAGAATCGCCATCATAAATTATCCACAAGAAAGTGTGTAGCTCCTACCAAATGTGAAATAGATAGCTAGTGGGAAGCAGCCTCATAGCACAAGGAGATCAGCTCGGTGCTTTGTGTCCACCTAGAAGGGTGGGATAGGGAGGGTGGGAGGGAGATGCAAGAGGGATTCACTTTGTTATAAAGCAGAAACTAACACACCATAGTAAAGCAATTATACTCCAATAAAGACGTTTTAAATTAATTAATTAATTTTTAAAAAAATTATGTAGCTCTAGGGTGTCATCCTAGGAGAGTTGGAGTGATAGCTCCATTTTTTTGTTTGTTTACATTTGTTTGAGTAACCTTTTGAATTATTTTTTTCACTTTTTCCCATGTGCATCTCAATTTAAAAAATCAACTTTCCTAAGGTCATTATCATAGATTGGTTCCATGGGATGCAGACTCTGAGATGGAGATTTGCCTGTCGGGAGTTTATTGGGGTGTGCTCTTGTGAACCACTCCTGGGGTTGGGGGGGGCGGGGTAAAGGGGGCGGGACTGGGCAGAGGGAGAAGGGAAACACTGTCAATCCGACAGGGAGCTCTGGAGCTGAGCCCACCTTTCAGGGCTGTCCCCACTGAAGCAAGGTGACCAGGTCTTTATATGTACACTAACCAGTCATAGGATGCTGACTGCCCAGGGAAGGGCTGATCTGAGGCAGAGCAAGTTCCAGAGAGAGAAAGAGCCATCCACAGCCAGCCCTTCCAGAAGCTGGGACCGAGCGCTCAGTCCTGGAGGGGGCGTCCGGGCAGGCCTTGCAGCATTCCCTGCAGCCACGTGGCTAGTTCAGTGCCAGAGCTGAGATTAAACCCTGTCCTTCCATTGGACTCTGGAGCCTCTGTAAAGAGACTCTCTGAACACTCTCCTCATGTAATGAAGTCTCTATCCATCCATCCATTGCGGATGACGACCAAAGCAGAAAATCCTAAGTTAACGGCGTAAGAAGAAAGGGTGGGATCTGCACATCACCCTGTCCTGCACAAGTACAGTTGGCCCCGGGCTCTCTGCTCCTCTCGCGGTGAGAATCTGATCCACTTGTCGTTTGCAAGCATGATAAGCAGGTCCATGTGCGATTTGCTCTGGGCTCTCGCGGGATGGATTCTGGGAAAATGGAGGACTTTTCCCGAAGATTCACACACTTTCCCCATGGTGATGGGAATAAGCTAACTGGCCAGGAAGGGGAAAGGAAACCGTAGAAATTATGCCTTGAAAGTGTCACCTGAGTCTGAAGTGCTACTATTAAGAAAGTGAAATAATCGACGTAGGGATATCCACGCCCATCTATAAGATTGGAGATGGGGGTACCCAGCTACAGGGGCTACAGATACCTCTTACACCCACACGGCCGTAATGAATACAGTAACGGCCTGTGTCTCTCTGACACAGTAACCTTTTCTCTATTCTGGAAGTCCCCACAGAAGGAAATCTCTAGTTGCCATCTGTGTCGTCGTTCGTGTTTGCTCTAATACAGAGGGAGACCTGAGGTGGTTTTCTGACACTCCTGCCCAGGAAACCCCGTCCACCTTTCTGAAAGCAGGAAAAGAAAACAAAACAAACCCTGCCTGCCCTCCGATCTATGTTCTCTGCCTCTTACTTCATTCAGTGTGAGCAGGAAAACCCCACGAGAAATCACACAGGGAGGGAAAATTATTAGCACCTCATAATACCGTATTTCCAACTCTATTTGCAGAAGTATTTACAGATGCTTCTAATTTAAAACAGCTTTCTGACTGAAGTCTCTGAAGCACAGTACATTGACAACAGTACGATATTTAGACAGTTTTATCCTATGTTCGTGGTAATGAAGTCTTGGAACGAGCTAGGAAGATGGGAGTCCTGTCCCCTTGCCATCCTCAAGAACAGGGGTTAGCAGGGAAGCCATTAATTCTAACGATTAGAAGAAAGAAACAAATGACTAAAATTGTGGGAATCTAACATGGTGTTTAATTTCCATGCCAGTCCGTGTAGATTGTGCTCCTTCTCGGCAGCCTCTCCGTAGCTGTGCGGGTCCTCCTACGGCCTTTATGTCCCTGTAGACTCTGAATAAGCATGTGGGTGCGGAGACCACTGCAAAGCTGGTGTTGGAGGCTGGTCTGCAGAATCAGATGGGTTAGACTGTGTGAACTCCCTTACCCCGTCCATGCTCAAAATCTAGCTCCCAAGTCTAGACTAGGATCCATGAGGTCAAGATCTCCCTTCTCATCAGTGCTGTCATATAGAAGCTAATGTCATCCCTTTCTTTCCAAACCCTTCCGAACCATACTTTGTGCCAGGCAGTATGTGAAGTATTTTCTCATTTGAAATAATCAAATTATCTCATTTGATTCCCACAAGTCAGGGTGCTGCTGCCAATACCCCCATTTAGCAGACGATAAAACTGAAGCACAGAAAGGGCAATCTACCTTCTCAAGGTCACACAGCCAATCAGCTCCCGAAGCCAGGATTCTTTTTTAGACTGCATGGCTCCAGAGCCTGGGTTTCTAATCAAGGCTGGGCCCTGGATTTAGCCTTTAACTGACTCCAGTGTCAGTCTGTAGTTCAATTTGGAGCAAGACATTTGTCTTCTCAGAACCTCTGTTTCCTCCTTACCCAAGTAGATACCTCTTATGTCATATGATTTTACTAAGGAGCACATCAGGTAATGTACAAGAAAGTGATCTGAAGAATGCCAAGTGAAGAGTGGACACATGTATTAGATTTAGTGTCTCAGCCAAAGCAGGATGGGCATGCATGACCACACTGTGATGTCTGGGTCATTCCCCCCTCTGGGTCAGTGATCAAAAACACGGCTGAAATCAGCTCAGAATGAGTGAGAGGCCTGCAGGTAGAAAGGAGGAGTGTCTGCAGTGCTGGCCGGAGGAGGCCTGGAAAAGTTGCCAGGGAGACTTCAGATTTCCGATTTCCGATGAATCTTCAGCAGAGGGACCAGCTCCAGTCCAGATTCCAGGAAAGCAGTTTGATAACAGGAGCTGACAACTTCATGAGTTTGTAATATTTGAAGAGGGGTGGAGATGGTAAAGAAAGATTAAGAGGAGAACCAGGTCATGAGAAGTGATGATGAACACCACCTAAAATATGCCTGGCCAGGAGCAACTCCTGCCATGTGGACGGTCAGAAGTGAATTCTTCCACCAAGAAGTCTGTCAACTCACTGCTACCTCCAGCCAGTGCCCTGAGCTTGGTTTAACACTCTGTGGTCACCGTCTTGAAATTATTAACAATTTTATATTTGAACTCGTGTTGTGGAAGCAAAATTGGATGGGACAACCTATTAGAATGGTCAGACCAGAACACTGACAACATCAGACGCTAGTGAGCGGACTTCCCTTCCCTGGTGGCACAGTGGTTAAGAATCCACCTGCCAATGCAGGGGACACGGGTTCGAGCCCTGGTCTGGGAAGATCCCACATGCCGCTGAGCAGCTAAGCCCGTGCTCTACAACTACTGAGCCTGCTCTCTGGAGCCTGTGAGCCACAAATACTGAACACACACGCCACAACTTCTGAAACCCATGCACCTAGAGCCCGTGCTCTGCAACAAGAGAAGCCACCGCAGTGAGAAACCTGCGCTCAGCAACAAAGAGTAGCCCCTGCTCGCCGCAACTAGAGAAAGCCCGCATGCAGCAACGAAGACCCAACGCAGCCAAGATAAATAAATAAATAAAAATGCTGATGAGGATGTAGAGCAACAGGAACTCTCTTAGATCGCTCGTGGGAATGCAAAATGTTGTGACCAGTTCGGAAGACAGTTTGTCAGTTTCTTATGAAAGTAAACATGCTCGTACCATGTGATCCAACAATCATACTCCTTGGCATTTACCCAAAGGAATGGAAAACTTGTGTTCACACAAATACCTGCACATAGATGTTTATAGCAGCTTTATCCACAATTGCCAAAACTTGGAAGTCACCAAGATGTCCTTCAGAAGGTGAATGGATAAATAAACTTGTATATCCAGACAATGGAATATTATCCAGCGCTAAAAAGAAATGAGCTAGCAAGCCATGAAAAGACATGGAAGAAACTTAAATACATATTTCTAAGTGAAAGAAGCCCATCTGAAAAGGCTATAAACTGTATGATCCCAACTATATGACATCCTGGAAAAAGGAAAACTATGGCGACATTAAAAAGATTAATGGTTTCCAGGGTTAGGGGGAAGGAAGGATGAATAGGCAGATCACAGAAGATCTTTTGGACAGGGCATTAGTCTGTATGATACTACAATGGCGGATACACATCATTGTACATTTGTCCAAACCCATAGAATGTATAACATCAAGAGTGAACTGTAATCAAAACTATGGATTGGGGGTAATTATGAAGTGTCAGTGTAGGTTCAGTGAATGAAACAAATGTATCACTCTGGTGTGGGATGCTGATAGAGGGGGAGCCCTGCATGTGTGGAAGCAGGTGGCATATGGGGAATCCCCATACCTTCCTCTCAATTTTGCTGTGAACCTAAAACAATAGAATCTTTAAAAAACATCTGATGGAAAAGGCGGCAGGTACGTGAGCAGAGGAAGCACGGCACACACGCCTGCTGCCTGTTGCTGCCTGTTCACAGATAGCATTCATGGTGCCCCACAGGAAGAGAATCCCAGGGGACCGTGATGGGTGGGTGTCTAGCAAGCCTCAAGGTGAGTATAAAGTACAGTGTGTTGTAGCTACAGCCGAGTTTGTAGGGGCGCTGGCAGCCCTGAGAAGCCACAGTTTCCATTCAAATCAGAGATTGTCTCGAATGCAGACAGAAGGCGATGCAGTCTAAGAAGTATGAACAACAGAAGAACCCTATTGCATGAGTTGTTACTCAGGTTACCTCGCTGCCAATGTGCAAAAATGATGACTTAGAAAAGGAAGGATGGAGCAACCAGTAGCTTCTTTTCCTTTCCACCCTTCCTTACTCCTCCATAAACTGAAGGTACACGGTGTTGGTAGAATGCATGCGTGTCTAGAAGCAAAATCAAAACAGCGGAGTCAGTTTGTGTGGCTTTTACTCTGCTTTAGTAAAAAAAGGAAATACGAGTGTGTGATGTGGGAGATTCTGCACAGGAGTTCACTGCATTTAAAACCGATATTGCACAATAGAGTATGAATGGTAAAACTCACGCTAATAACTTTTTAAATTTTTCTTTCCTTAGAGTGACTTAGAATAGCAAATAAAATACATAACACGTAGCGAGAGACAGTGGAAGAAGGGAAAGCGCTTTCTATCTCAGGATGTCTACCAGTACTATTTCCTGCTTTTAGAGCGAGGGGCTCAACATTTTCCTCTTGCACTGGGTCCTGCACATCATGTAGCCAGCCCTGCCCACATTACCACTACTCAGTAACACTCGAGGAGATTCTAAGATACACCAGCCACAATGCCAAGTGTCCTGCCTGATGTTCCTTCGTGGCCCGAGTCACTCACGGCCCTAAACCTCATATAATTAATTCTCCCGTAAAACAGATGCCAAACTCCTAATCATGGCGTGGACGTAACTGAGATGGGTGGATGTGAAATGCTTTGCAAAGAGTAGAATGCCATCCATGGGGCACTTATTGTCATAAGTAATGATGGGGGGGGGCGGTCCCATCAGGAAGTGCTTGCCCAGCACCTCTTCGACGGCGGGGAGGTGGTCACCCCGTTCTGCAGGGTGCTGAGAGTCGGGATACAAAAACCAGCACCAAATCAGCTCCAAGGCACTGGCAGCCAAGAGGGGTGGCAGAGACTGAGGGGGGCGGAGGGCAAGCTGCTTGTTCCACTCAGCAGCTGGTGACGTGTGAACCCAGGGTCCGGGAGCCCAGGCCCTTGACCCCCAAGGCCAGCCTGCCTCTGTGCTTGTGTCCGCACTGTGTGCGCGCCTGACAGCTGCTTAGCAATTGGGTTTATTACATTCCAGATTTAAAGGTACAGTGCTGAGCTGAACTTGAGGTTATAGACCTAATTATGGTGCATCCAGCTGTGAATTCAGTTTTTATTTCAATAGTATTTTTGTCCCTTAAATGTGGCTTTCTGAAAGGGGCCTTCTCCAGCTCTCCCTGTTTCTCTCTCTTAGCAGCCTCGGCTTTTGTTTCATAATGAGGATCCTACTCTGTGACTCTATTTGTAGGACTCTGTGTTTAATTATAATGAGCCCGGGCAGGGTGGGGACAGGGCCTCTTTTCCTCACCACTCTAAATGCAGGCCTATATATAGCCCAGTGCTCAACAAGTATTCATGGTGGGTGCTTGGATGTGCATATTAATGAATAAAGCCACAATAATTACTAGTTTGTATTTCTCCTGAATGTTTTCAAGAACACTGAATAATATAACTTATCATGTTTCCCTTTTTGCAATGGCTATCAGGAGGCTCAAAGCCACATCTGTGAAGCCTTCATAGCAAGTTTGTAAATCCACATGCAGATTTATATGTGGTGCTGGTCCCATTTGCTGTACGCACTCTTATTTTTCTATCTTCTTTTGTTATCTTTTTATTTATGCTCTCATACTGCCTTGCATATGTCTTTCTAAGACACCTTAGTAAATATCCTTGCTGGAATTAAATAAAATAAATAGCCTGTCTGGAATTTCTGGCCTGCAGAGAAAAAGAATGCCTTTTCCAATGCCGTGCTCTGTCTCCAGAGCAATAAGCCACCCTTAGGTTACCTGCCTTCCAGTATCCAAAGCCCTTTGGGAGTGATGTTTATGTGACTGGGGGCGGTGCAGTAGGTGAGATGTTATTTCCTCCCGATTAGGTGGTTAGGTGGTGGCGGAGGGGGTGTTCCAGAAAGAGTGAAGGTGAAAGGCAGACAGAACGGTAAAACCTTACAGAACGTGTTTTCCCTGCTCTGCCCATGACCCGTGGTTACCGGGGAGGGGAATTAGCTACCCAGGTCAACCCGAGCAGCTGCGGCCGGTGAGGGCAACCAGACAGGATGCTTGTGGTGCCAGGGAGGCATTAGCACAAAAGAAATCAGGTACTCGGGTTTTATTGGAGAGGTGAGGACAGCCCCTGAATCCAGGAAGAGAACCTGCTTCTATAGGGCAGTCGGGGAGAGGAGGGCTCCACCCAGACTTGTGTTTGCCCTGCTCTGTGTATTCAGCCAGCAGGCTGCGGACGAGGAAGCAAAGGGCAGGGAGCCGCCGGGCTCAGTTGACAGCCTGGCACTGGGCAGCACCAGCTGGAGACACAGCGCTCCAAGTAAAAGCAGCTCCAGGTGACACCAGAGGACAGAAGACACTCCCACCAGGGGCTCAGCAGGTAATTGCTTCCAGATCCTTTAAGCGTGACTGGAGGGTTTGTTGTTTGTGGCAGGCAGTGAAATGTAGAAGCCAGGGGTCAGAGAGGGTTGCGCTTGACCCCGGCTCTGCCGCTGAGTCACTGCGTGGCGTTGGGTATGTGAGAGCCTCAGTTTCACCATCTGTGAAATGGACCCAAAGATAGCCTTACCTGAAAGGATACAAAGATTAAATGGCAATGTGGGCAGTGTCAAGTTCAAAGCAACAGAAACAGCTCCTATTTGCATGGAACAGTGGAGCGTCATTTCAAGTGTAAAACTTGGGGGAAAGTCAGCAGGTGGAAGGGTATTCTGTGTGATTTGGGGACCACCATCAGGACAAGAATCCCCCATAGTAAAGCCAACTTTGAGTCTGTGTCTAGGGCCATTGTCTAAGGAAGTAAAGGAGACAGGGAGAAGGACTCCCCGAGTGCCTTTTGTGAATCCTGCTGTTCACATAAATTGTCCTAGTTAACATTCAAGACTGCCCCTTGAGGTAGGTGCTGATTCAAATCCCAGCAGCACAACTGCAGAAATTTGCATTGCCCTCAGAAGTTTTCCTGCTTTGAAGAGTCATGGTGACGAGAGGGTGGGACCAGTCTCAGTCCCACCTTGGGCTGCCTGGTTGCTCTGGGGCGGGTGACTTCACTCTCTGGGCTTCAGTTTCCTCAACTATAAAATGGGCATTATCATAGTACCGAGATCAAAGTGACAGCCATGAGAGCTGAGGAGACCAACGCATGGGAACACCTGTGCGCTTGACACGTTAGCTGGTATTTTTGTTGTTGTTATATCATCATCGCCGTCTGATAATTAGGAAAATGAGGTTGGAGGAGGGCGTGGGTAGGAACTCCTTCTAGAGCTCACAGAAAGGAAGTTGTGAAACTGGGATCCGATCAGGGCCAGAACTTCAGTGAGAGGAGTGAGGCACTCCTGGGTGCAAAATTTAAGAGACACCAAAAAACTCAGTTTTCGAGATAAATTATATTTTAAGGCAATGGTTTAAAATTTTAAGATCAATGCCAAAACTCCACTGTGAACAAAGTAGCAACATATTTAGTAAAGATAGGATCAGTCCCAGCACTAACTTTGGTTTTTTTAAATATTGTGGTGAAATATATCGTCTGTCTTGATGGCTGAGTTTTCTGGTGCCCCTTAAATTTTACACCAGGGGGCACCTGGCCCCATCCTCATGGCACTCTGCGCCGATTGCACTGCCTTAGATGCCTAGGGTGTATAGATCCTTCCTCTCTCCCTAAATAAAAGGCAAGAGAGGGCTGTGCTAATGTAGTTTTCAATTTAAGGGGTCCCAAATCATGGTGGGTGTTTTTTCCAAAGGGTTCTGAAACTTGGGAAGGGTTGTCTTTTTAGGAAAAAGGCATGTGCTTCAGGAGAGTAATGGGCCTGGAAAAGCCCATCCTGGCTTGTTCCCAGTGATGGGGTTGCACAGGGAGAGGGTTGGAAAAGACCTGGGAGGGCTGCTCTCGGCTCCCACAGGCCTGCCCGAGCTGCTGGCGGGTTAAACATTTGTGGAGTGTCACCATGTCAGCAGCTTCTTTTGCTGCCCAGACCTGGGCCTGGACGTGGTTAAGGATCTGAGTGCCTGAGTCACGTGGAACCAGGTTCAACCTTAGCTCTGCCTCTCCAGAGCTTTCTTTCTGATCAGGATTACTTTACTCTCCTTTATCCATTTAATCAGCAAAGGTGAACTGAGGGCTCGCTCTGTGCAAGCAGGAAAAGCAAGGTGCCTGCCCTCATGGAGCGTATATTCTAGGGATGAAGGGCTTGCGTCACTAAGGCTCAGTTTCTTTATCTGTGTAATGGGGGAATAATGTGGGCTGCTGAAAGAGAAAATGGAGACAATGTAAATAAAGTGCCTGGCCCCAGGCACCTTGGAGGCAAAATTCAGGGAGGCACTCACTCTTAGGTGCCCATCTGCACCTACCCAACCTTGAGGGGGAAGCCTCCTTGTATTTTGCACCCGGATGCCTCTCCTGTCCCACCCTACTCCTGGCCCTGCCCAGCTCATGGTAAGCCTGCAGTTAATGTTACCTGCTATCTTTATCAGCTTAAAAATGGTTGATGCAACGCTCAGAATAAGATACTGAGCTCTGACCCTTCTAGGAACAACAATGCGTAGATGGATGCAAACACAATGGAGTGTTCCAATAGCAGGACATCAGTTACGAAGCGTTCCTAAAACACTCAGCGCCATTTTGATAAAGAAGCCCCTTCCCCTGGGCCCACATGGGCCCATGGCAGGGCGCAGGGCACAGGACTTGGGGAGCACAGAGACGGATGGATTTCAGTCCTCATGTGCTCCCTCGTTCAGGTGGCAGCCTGCACCACTGCACACTGCAGCCCATGTTCCCAGCACGGTGCTGGGGACCATGGGGAGATGCAGAACTATGGGACCTGGCAGAGCAGGTCTGTTCTCTTTACTCATCCTGACCCTGCCTTTGGAGTTGGGAGGCAGAGGGCTGCTGCTGGTGTGCCAGCCTGGCCATGTTGACACCGCCTTCAATGGGTGGTGAGAAGGGCCACAGTTGGCCTGCATTGCATTGCATTGATCAAAGGTGTTTCTGTTTACTTGGTGACTAATTCTGTCGCCATTCCACCATTCGAGGACCTCCTCCTTTCATTTAACAGTCACTTAGCTGCCGGCTGGTAAGGCAGCTGCAGGGCAGGTTGTACCATATTTGGTGTTTGATCTGTTCCCAGGAGGACGGCATACTGTTAAGCTGTAACTAAAATGAGGAGATGCTGGCGGTGGTGGGAGGGCTAGGAGGGGATAAAAGTGAAGGTGTCTAAGAGAACAAACTTGCAACGAGTCATAAATAAGCCATAGAGATCTAGTACACAGTATAATGAGTATAGAAAATAATATTGCTTTACAATTGTGTAATGTGATAAATATCACTACATCGGCAGTTACCTTGCAATATATAAATGTATCAAAGTAACGTGTTGCACCTTAAACTTACACAATGTTACACATCAAATTTATTCAATTAAAAATCTTTAAAATTAATTGATTAAATTAAATGAAGCCACATGAACACAAATCACTGGAGTAAATGAGGGATTCAAAGGAAACTTCCAGAATGGCCAATTTACTTGTGGATCAGACCACAGAGCTAATGGGATCATAACATTAATATGAGAAATAAATAGTAAAAACTAACATTTTCTCATCTGACTACTGCCAAGCCCTCGGGCTAAATCTTTCCAAAGATTATTGATGACTTCTCAATTTTTTATTCCTCACTTTAGATCTGGCTACATTCCTTGACTAGTTATGATTTTAATTTCTCACTGCAAAAACACATATGCAATAAATATTTAATATTCTATGTTGTATTAATAAATAAAATATAGCATAAGTTATATGGCAGAGGAGACAGTAAAGGTAAGAAAGTTAAGAGTTTGAACTCTGGAACGAGGCTGCCAAGGGTTAAGTCCTGATGTTTCTTCTTACTAGCTGATCATCTGTATTGGTCAGCTCAGGCTGCATAACAAAAATACCATAGACTGGGTGGCTTAAACAACACATATTTATTTTCTTACAATTCTGGAGGCTGGGAAGTCCAAGGTCAAGATCCTAACCAATTCTGATTTTGGTGAAAGTTTTCTTCCTGGCTTGCAGTCCTCACACCTCTGCCCTCTTGCTGTGTCCTCACGTGGGAGAGAGAGAGCAAGCTCTTAGGTGTCTCCTCTTATGAGGACGCTAATCGTAGAGGATTAGGGCCCCACGCTTATAACTTCCTCTAATCTATCTCTAAATACAGTCACATTGGGCTAGGGTTTCCACATGTGAATCTGGAGGGGGATGTAATTCAGTTCATAGCATGATCTTAGGCAAGAAATTTAGGGTCCCTGGGCTTAGGTTCTGTATCTGTAAAATGGGGACCGAAAGAATATCTGCCTCATGAAGTTCTTAGGAGGATATAATACGAAAAGCATAACAAAAATTAATACAGAAAAGTTAATACAGAGAGTTAATACAGAAAAGCATTCAGAGCAATACCCAGCATAGAGAAGGCACTGTAGAAATAGTAGGTGTTATTGTTTCTAAAGTATGGCACACTTTATTTACCATTTATAATAATAGCTAATCTTTATTCCTCAACTGCTGTGCACCAGCCAGTGGGCTAAACCCTGCATGAACTGCTTTCTTTTCAGCTCAGCCTCCACGTAGTGACATTGGGGCCAGATCACTCTCTGTTGTGGTGCTGCCCTGTGCATTGTAGGATGTTTAGCAGCGTCTCTGGTCTCTACCCACTGAATGCCAGTAGCAGCCTCCCATCTTGAGTCATGACCATTAAAAATGTCTCCAGACATTTCCAAATGTCCCTTGGGGGGCCCCCAGTTTGAGAAACACTGCTCTTGAATCATTGTGAGAAACAGAAGCATATTTCTAAGGAGAACTTTTTTTTTTTTTCCAGTGGTACGCGGGCCTCTCACTGTTGTGGCCTCTCCCGTTGTGGAGCACAGGCTCCAGACGTGCAGGCTCAGCGGCCATGGCTCATGGACCCAGCCGCTCCGCGGCCTCTGGGATCTTCCCAGACCAGGGCACGAACCTGTGTCCCCTGCATTGGCAGGCGGACTCTCAACCACTACACCACCAGGGAAGCCCCTAAGGAGAACATTTTAATATAATAATGTAACTCATCAAGAAATATGACAAGATCTGAAATATAAAATGTAAATATATAGTCCTGGATAAGTGGGACCAAATGCACCAGACATTATATAATTTAATATACTAGCTCTGTGCCTGCTACGTGCCTACCTCATTTAACCTTTCCCACACACTACTGTGATGTATAAAGATTGTTGGGTAAGTGTCACAACCTTCCTGTGCCTCAGTTTCTCAAAAAAAATGAGAAAATATCGAAAAAGACAAAAATGTTAATTCAAAAAGATACATGCCCTCCAATGTTCATAGCAGCATTATTTACAATTGCCAAGGCATGGAAGCAACCTAAGTGTCCATCAACAGATGAATAGATAAAGAAGTTGTGATACACACACACACACACACACACACACACACATTTATATACAATGGAATACTACTCAGTCATAAAAAAGAATGAAATTTTGCCATTTATAGCAACATGGATGGACTTGGAGAACATTTTGCTAAGTGAAATAAATCAGACAGAGAAAGACAAATACTGTATGATATCACTTATAAGTGGAATCTAAAAAATACAACAAACTAGTGACTAAAACAAAAAAACAAGCAGACTCACAGAGATAGAGAACAAACAGATTGTAGGGAGAGGGAGAGGGAATGGGGGAGGGGCAATATAGTGGTAAGGGGAAACGGTTATTATGGGATTATATGAAACCATGTGTGTGAAACTTTTGAAAATTGTAAAGCACTGTAGAATTTAAAGAGTCTTACATTCAATTAAAAAAAAAGAAAATTGAGAAAATAGCATCTAACCCAGAGAGCGGTTGCAAAAGGGCCAAGGGAAGTCAATACACACAAATCAGAAGTGCTCGGGGGCTTCCCTGGTGGCGCAGTGGTTGAGAGTCCGCCTGCCGATGCAGGGGACACGGGTTCATGCCCCAGTCCGGGAAGATCCCACATGCCGCGGAGCAGCTGGGCCCGTGAGCCATGGCCGCTGAGCCTGCGCGTCCGGAGCCTGTGCTCTGCAACGGGAGAGGCCACAGCAGTGAGAGGCCCGCGTACCGAAAAAAAAAAAAGAAGAAGTGCTCGGCACATAGGAAACACTCAGAACATGCTTATTGTTGTCACCGTTACGAATACTGTCATTTTCCACAAGAAAAATGCATTGAAAGGGCCCAGTGCTTGGCCCAGAGCCTCACAATCGTGGGGTTTACAGAGGCATGTGTCACTCCAGAGCTCTTTTTCATGAGGGGGAAGAGGGGGTGCCCAGAAACGGAGGAGAGTGATGGCTCCCCGCTCAGGCTGCCCTTCTACCCTCCTCCCGCGGGGCACGTGCCCCTCACTTCTCAACAACCAATCAGGAGGTGAGGCTGTCCAGGAGCAAGTGTGCCCTGCACCCCTATTCTCAGGGAAGGAAAGCCGGAGACCCAGGAGGTTTCTTTTGATTTTCGGGCTAACAAAACAGAGGGCTCAAAAAGGAGTGCGGGACTTCCCTGGTGGTCCAGTGGTTAAGACTCCATGCTTCCATTGCAGGGGGTGCAGGTTCCATCCCTGGTCGGGGAACTAAGATCCCACATGCCACATGGGCGGTGCAGCCAATAAAAAAAAAAAAGAAGTGCTTTGAAAGGGTTGTGAATGTTTTCAAATGCCCAGGCTGATTGTGATTTGTGGGACCTGAAAGCCAATGCCCTTTCTCCAGATGAGAATCTCGAGCCTGGTTCTGGGTACCAGGGTAGTCGGCCTCTGGAAGGGTCCCTGGCCTGGGGGATGCTCACTTCCCCAAAATATCCAAAACAGCACCTCTTGGCCTCAGCTCTCATGGAAGTCACCCAGAGATCTTGAAAATATTCCGATGCCGGGGCCCCACCCCGGGGAGTCTCATGGAATGGGTCTGGCTGGGGCCCGGGCCCGGGCATTTAAATCTCCAACGGTGATTCTAATGTGTAACCCAGTTTGAAGACTGGCCTCAAGGACACAGTCGGGAAGCGGAGAAGGAAAGGGACTTTCTCATCTGAATGAGCCCCATCCAAAGACTTACCCCATGTTCTCCAAATGCTGGGCCCTCAAACATGAGTCCAATTTCAAAAACAAACCCCTCTGCCATATGGAGGCTTGTGTTTAATGTGAGATAAGGTCATAAGAACAAAACAACTCACACCATCAGTTCATCAAAGAAGGGGCATTTTGACATCACCTTCAAACTTTTTTTTTTTTTTCCAAAATAAAACCTAGCTCTTTCAAAGAATATGTTTTTCTTGATGAAAAAACTTGTCATCTAATTTATGTTTCTCCTTTGTTGGAGACTGGAGGAAACTTCATCACAGACAGGAATTGTCATCTGGACCACCTGGAGCCTCGGTTTTACCGTCTGCTAAATGGGGATAAAAAGGGCCCTTGCCTCACAGAGTCCCCGACCTGGCTTCCAGGGTGATCAGCTTATCCTGGTTTGCTCAGGACTTTCCTAGCTTTAACAGGAAAGTCCTGCATCCCAGAATGCCCTCATTCCCGGGACAACCTGGTTGATGGTCCCCATCACGGTGTTTCCCCTTATGTGCCTGATCGTGAGAATCACCTGTGTGCATTTGCTAAAATTACAGATCCAGGGCCCCAACCTGACTTTTTGGTGAGACGATCATGGGAATCAGAAGTGCTACAAAGTTCTTTAGTTGATCATATCAGACAACTGGGGGAAAATGACTGAAAATCTCAGTGATGATCATGGTGATACTTCTAATCCTGAAGAACACCTTCAGGGTACTCACTGCGTGCCAGACCCTGTTCGGGGCACCTTCCACGTATTAACGCCTTAACTCCCATGAAACTCTTAAGTGTGTGCCCTTATTATCCCCATTTTACAGAAGAGGAAACTGAGGCCCAGTGAGGCTCAGTCACTGGCTCAGGGTCACTCCTTCAGTATGTAGCTGAGCAGGGATTCTCAACTTGGTGGTTTCTCTCCAGAGCCCACATTTTTATCCTGCTGCAGTGCTCTCCGCTTAGAATTCTTAGCACTGGGTTGGCACGTCATAAGGCAGATGTGATCATCATTATTGTCTTATTAGTTGTACTATCTTTGGGGCTAGAGGACTTGCCACCGTCTTGCCAACTTTTATCGGAAGGTTTAAGTGCTAAATGTAAAACCGTTTCCTTTGACCTCCCCAGACATTTTGACCTTGCCCTGGAGGCTGAATATGTTCATTTCTGCCGATACTGACATTGACCAATAGGTGGCAGTAACTGTTTTTGTCTCGTGGAAATCAGGCTCCTCGCAGAATTTGAAGGAAGGGCAGGAGCAATTTCACAACACATATGTTGTAACTGCTGGTGGAAAGCAATGTTATCTGAGTCCAAGTTGTCCCCGCAAAAGACGTGCAAATGGATTTTCCTTTTCTGAGTCCATTTGGCCTTGAATCTGCCAAGAGGCTCCTTAAAAGTGCAGTGATTGGGGTAATGGAACCCGAACTCGAACCCGAACTCTGTGGGTTGAAAAAATTTCTCTCCTGCTTGCACACATGACATCTCTCCCAGTCCAAAGATTTTTTCATAACCTCAAATATTTTTATTGAAGGTAGCCCCCAAATTGGACTAAATTTAGATTGAATAACAGGAACTTTGAAAGTTTGTAAATCTTTTGGTAAATAATTTTTAATTTTATAAAACCTGGATGATGGAGATGTCATCTAGTGTGTGTCCATTTTTGCAAGTGGCCTTGGTCGAGGAATTTAACCTACAAAGCTCAGTTTTCTCATCTGTAAAACTGGAATGATGATGCCACTGCCTTGTTGATTTGCTATAAGGAATGAATTCATTTACAGCAAGTAAAGCTCTTAGAACAGTTTCTCAGCACATCGTAAGCACTCACCAAATTTGTTGTTATTATTATTACTATCTTATCATTACTATGGTTAGAGTGTTGTTGTCATTATTTTTATACACAGTGGGTTCAAATCCTGGTCAGTCTCAATTTGGGCAACACTTAACTTCCCAGCTGCTTCAATCTCCTTATTTGCAAAATGGGTATATATGTGACCCAGGGTGATCTTGAGCAGAAGTGATAAACTTTGTAGAAAGGGCCAGACAGTAAATATCTTAAGCTTTGCAGGCCATATGGTCTCTGTTGCAACTACTCAACTCTGCCTCAGTACGTGAAAGCAGACGTACGTAGATAATACATAAATGAATGGGCATGGACGTCTTCCAATAAAATTTTATTTATGGATACCAAAATTTGAATTTCATATAATTTTAATGTGTCACAATCTATGATTCTTCTGATTTTTTCTCCAACCACTTATAAATGTAAAACCCATTCTTAGCTCACTGGCCATACTAAAACAGGCGGCAGGCTGGATTTGTCCCCCAGCTGTCATTTCCTGACCCTGGCCTTGAATATTCAATATTATATTCATAAAGTCCCATTTATAGATGAAGTGATGGCCTATTGTAAGTATGTATATCTCGGATTTTATAAATAGAAAATATTGCAACATAACTAGTGTCCTGTATGTTTTAGCACTGCTCAGCCTGATTACATGTTGTAGTTAGTAAACATATATAATCCCCAGATTCTACCAGGTTCCCCCAAGAAAGCCCTTTTCTGGCCTCCCCAATTTCTGATTACTTGAGTCTATTACCAGGGCATAAAAACTCATACCATGGGCCAGAGGCCCATGGGAATCCTTGGAGATGCACTGGCTGCTTTCAGCCAGAAAGCAAAAGCCCTGGCTGTTATTCTGGGAGCCATCAGGGCAGATGAGCCAGCAGCCAGGTCTTTGGAGACGCACGCTATGCTGGAATCGTTCGTGTGCGTGGAAAAGCTTTTAGGTAGTAAGGAAGCTTGGAGTGGCTGAAAGAGTCCCACTTCTGGAACCAGACATACTCTGGGTCAAATCCTCACTCGGCCATTTTCTGGATGTGTCCTGGGTGAGTTTGGGAGACTCAATTCCCTCCTTTACAAGGGGAGGTAATAATATGTGGGACATATTATTACCTCCCCTTGTAAAGTAATATGTGGAACATTCCAGTGGTTGGGAGCACAGGCAGCCGGTGTTTGAATCTAGTCTCTGCCATCTTTTTTTTTTTCATCTTTATTGGAGTATAATTGTTTTACAAAGTCTCTGCCATCTTTAACAGGCTGACCTTTGGAAAGTAATTTACCTCCTTGTGACTCAGCTTCCTCTCAGCTAGAGGGACACGATGGCAACACCTCTTTCACACGGGTGTGTAGGGCTACATGAGACGGTACAGGAAACGCTCTTGGAAAACAGTGCTTGGAACTGAGAACATGCTAAATTATCGTTAACTATTACCATTATTGTTCTAACAAGGCTTTTGAGAGGTTTAGTGATAATGTGGGTAAGTGTCTAGTTCAGCGCCTCCCTGCCGGGTGAGGGGTTGTGATGAATGATTATTCCCTCCACTCAACTAATAAGTAATAATTTAGCACCTGATCAATGCAAATGCAGTGCTGAGAATAGGAGATACAACAGTGGGTAAAGACAGACAGTCCCTGCCTTCGTGGTGCTTACAGTTTATTGGGGAAGGCAGACAGAAGTTAAAAGCTCTGTTTTGCCCTCCAAATCTAGATCAATTGTTACTTCATTCCAGAACCATCCTATTCAGTGCTGCCACCTCTTGCCCTCTGCTGTGGCCCCCCTCTTGTTACGTTACAAATTTCGTTTTTATTCATAGCACTGAATCCTATGTGTTTTGATAACACATTAACATATATATTGCTTCTTAAGAGCCACACATTATTCTAACTGCTTTACAAGCATTAACTCATTGTGTCCTTGTAGCAGTCCTGTAAGGCACAGAGAGGCTAATCAACTCATCCAAGGACACACAGCAGTGAGGGGCAGGGAGAGGGTTCAAGCCCAGGTTGTCTTGTTCCCGGTCTGTGCTCATAACCACTGCACCATGCTGCCTTGAACTATCGAAAACGGCCTGATTTGTGGATTTATTGTCTATTTGTTTATTGTCTGTCCACCCAACAGATTTCAGCTCCATGAAGTCCGGGGCCTCATCCATTTAATTCACAGCTGTAACTCTAGTGTGTGTCACAGCGTAAGGTACAGAGCTGGCACTCACTATATATTTGTTGAATCAATAAATGAATGAAAATGTAGCCAGATAAACACACAATTACACGTAGTGCTAAATGCTATGAAAAAAAATGCCAGTCCTATGAGAGGTTTTAACGGGACTAAATTTAGTTTGAGGATCAGAGAATACTACAAATTATAAGTATTATTTTAACTGTCCCCATTCTAAAATCTTCTTGATATAATAGTTGTGACTGGCTAAGAAAGAAGAAAATGTTATCTACGCGGAATATCCTTTTTGAGATGATAATATTCTCCCAGCAATGAAATGTAATTGAAAACTGGGGCTGCATTTGACTTTAATTCTGTTGAATTTATGAGCCCAAAATCTCCCCTCATTCCCCAAAATAAACACAAGCAATTGGTCTACCTGGGGCTTGTGATAATATACCCACAATACCTTGGCAGTCTCTGCACCTTAGTTTTATAGGCAGGAGTGAGACTTCTGCTGGTCTTGGGTTTTCATTTTTCTCTGTGTCTCTCTTTTTCTCTGTTGCAGGAACAATGGGTAACCAAATGAGTGTCCCCCAAAGAGTCGAGGACCAAGAGAACGACTCGGAAGCGGACACTCACAAGGTGGTGTAGTTATGGTCACTGGGTCATTAGCTACTAGTTGGGAGAGTCGGGGGTAACGGCAGAATAAACAGCCTGCCCAGGGCTCATCACAGAGGCGTGGTTGATGCTGCTTTTCCCAGGGGTTGTTCGGTTGTATTCAAACCTCCAGAACCCATCAAGGAGCTTGTTAAGAGTGCAGGCCCTTAGGCCCCGCTCAAGGCCTGCTGAGTCAGAAATTGCAGGGCTGGGAGCCTATGAAACCTGTCTCCATGGTGATTGGTTCCCCTGGGGCCAATCTGATCTCTGTTCCCAGGTGGGTTTAGACCAGGGGTTCTCAGCTGTGGGTGATTTTGCCTCCCCACCAGGGGACACTTGGCAGTGTTTGGAGATGTTTCTTGGTTGTCACAACTCGGGTAGTGCTACTGGCATCTAGTGGGTAGAGCCAGGGATGCTACTAGACACCCTGCAATGCACAGGACGGCCCCACAGCAGAGAATGATCCAGCCCGAAGTATCAGCAGTGCTGAGGATGAGAAACCCAGTTTTTGATCAGCAGTTTGCAGCCGTGGCTGGACATTAGAATCATCTGGGAAACTTAAACATAAATCGTGAGGCTGGAATTGTACCCTAGACCAATGAAATCAGAATCTGTGTGTGGGAACCAGGGCGGCACCTGGATTTTCAAGGCTCCTCAGCTGTTGCGTGTTCAGCCGACGTGTAGAACTTCTTGTTTGTGAATCCCTCCTTTAGAAGATTGCTCTGGAGGGCTGAGGCCAGGGACACCCAAATGCTTCTCCTTAGACCTTAGATCTACAAGCAGGCAGCAGAGAAGCTAAATGTCCACCACCAGTGCTTCTGCAATCAACTCAGTTTAAGATCTAGAGCCCAGTTAGACATGGAGATCATTGGAGGAGGAGGTAATACCTACGAACTGATATTGATCACAGCATAGAGGGAATTCCTGCTCAGAACAGAAGGCTGCAGTCAGAGAAGGTTCTCACACCTGACCACGTATTAGAATCCCTGGGAAATGGTGAAAACGCCCGATGCCCAGCACCACCTGAGACCAACTAAAACACAACCTCTGGGTAGGGGCCCTGCCATCAGTAGTTTCCCAAGATCCCCAAATGATTCCGAGTCTGGGAGCCTCTGGCCTCCAGGACCAGGCAGTGACAAAAATGAGCAAAGCGGGAGGGTGAAGCCCATTTGCAGACAGTTGGTTCTGACCAACTTCACCCTTAACACGTTCCCAGAGACTTATTTTTCATGTGAAGCTGGAAAATGGTGTTAATGCAACCTCCTGATTTTTTAAATATTGGCAACTGATTCCAAAATACTTAAAAAAAAAAAAACAAACAAAACTTCTGTGAGCCAAGTAAATCAATTTGCACACCAAGTATTACCCCAGGGATGCCTGTTATGACCTCAGACCCAAATGATCTCGAGTTTGATATTTCAATTTTATGATTTCTTGGTGGGGTTAATGATAAATTCAGGAACACAGGCTTCTTTTATTTTTATTTATTTATTTTTGGCCACACCATGTGGCTTGGGGGATCTTAATTCCCCGACCAGGGATTGAACCTGGGCCCTGGCAGTGAAAGCACCGAGTCCTAACCACTGGACTGCCAGGGAACTCCCAACACAGGTTTCTTTTAAGCAAAACTGTTACAAAAATATAAAGAAAAGAAACATCTTTCACATCTCCCCAGTAGTTTCCCATCATCAGGAGGTGAGTATTTAGTCTTTTAGGTTTTTTTCTCTCTTCACTTATTAACATATATTATACTACTAATAGTATTGGCAAAATAAGACACGATATGCAAAGTACTTAGCATATAATCAATATTCAGTTAATGCCAACTATTAGAGGTATAATTTATTTTATT
This sequence comes from Aethalodelphis obliquidens, assembly GCF_003676395.1. NCBI lineage: Eukaryota > Metazoa > Chordata > Mammalia > Artiodactyla > Delphinidae > Aethalodelphis > Aethalodelphis obliquidens. The sequence continues at coordinate 8,034,803 of NW_020838001.1, forward strand.
ACTAAAATGACATTATATAACATACATTCTTTTTTGCAACCTTTTTTCCTTTCCATGTGAGAGTATGTGTATATGTGCGTGTGTATATATATGTACATCTGTGCATACATATATATGTATAATCTTTTTAAATGTCTACAGTAAATAACAGAAGAGAAAAAAATTCAGGGCAGTGGTCTAAAATCGGAAGGGGGTTGTAACAGTGCAGGGGAAGGAGTGGACACAGAGCAGAAAAATAGCAACAACGAACTTCCTGTATTTGACGAGAGACGCCTGTGCTTGTGTGCAGGACCCTGGAGTGTGGTTAACCTCACAGCATGTCAAGTTCTTGTCCCCTCCCTGGTCAGACCAGCACCCCAGTTTGCCTGTGTGTCCCATCTGTACGAGGGTGTCTGTCCTGCTTGTGCTTGTGGGACTCATTGAAAGGAGGTAGAGACCATTCAAAGCTCTTATCAACACAGGAGTCCAGTCCTTGCAGCGGGTTATAGAGTTTCTCTGAGGCGTGATAGAAAACGGGGTAGTTCCTAGAAATGCAGACTTGAATTTTGTGAGGCACCCTTGTGGCCTTGAGTTTTTCTGACTTTCCCCAAAGACTCGGCTAATACTGCCACATGTTCTGTTCCAGGTGGCATCTGGCGACAAGTGTGGTCAAAATGGGATGCCGGTGATGGTATCCACCCACTCTGTTCAACTCTACCATGAAGGTCAGTGTCACGTAGGGACTGCTCCTCCTGGGGGTTGGGGGGATGGTGAAGGGTCTGCTGATCCCTGTTGATGGTGAAACAAGATGGAAGAGTTGAAGCCACAGACTCACGTGGAAGACACTTGTATTAGTTCCTGGGGCTGCAAACGCAGTGTCACGAATCAGGTGGCTTAAGCAACAGAAATGTATTGTCTCACCATGTTGGGGCCAGAAGTTGGAAATCAAGGTGTGGGCAGGGTTGGTGCCTTCTGAGATTTTGCGGAAGAATCTGTTCCCCTGCCTGTGCCCTGGTTCCTGGTGGCCTCAAGCACTCCTTGGCTTCTACGTGGTGCTCTCCCTGTGTCTTCATAGCATCTTCCTTCTCCGCTCTGTGTCCAAACCTCCCCCTTTTATGAGGACACAGCCCTGTGGGATTGGGCACACCCCCACTGGCCTCATCTTAACTTGGTCCTCTGTAAAGACCCTCTTTCCAAATGAGGTCATAGGAACTGGGGGCTAGGACTTCATCTTCTTGGCAATTCAACTCTTTTTTGTTGTTGTTAATTAATTATTTATTTATTTTAATTTATTTTTGGCTGCATTGGGTCCTCGTTGCTGCACATGGGCTTTTCTCTAGTTGAGGCGAGTGGGGGCCACTCTTGGCAGTGGTGTGCAGTCCTCTCACCACGGCGGCCTCTCCCGTTGCAGAGCACGGGCTCTAGGCTCACGGGCCTCAGCAGTTGTGGCCCATGGGCTCCAGAGCGCAGGCTCAGCAGTTGTGGCACACGGGCCCAGTTGCTTCATGGCATGTGGGATCCACCCGGACCAGGGCTCAAACCCGTGTCTCCTGCATTGGCAGGCGGATTCTCAACCACTGTGCCACCAGGGAAGCTCCTCGGCAATTCAACTCTTAACAGTACTCATCTCTCTTGAGTATGTATGATGCCTGGAAGAGGCCGAGGCTTTACAGCAATGAATTAAAAGCAATACAGTAGAAACACTAAGAGTCTGGCCTCTTCAGAGTCCGACAGACCAAAGTGAAAATCCCTGTCCTGCAACTTACTAGCTGTGTGACCTGGAGCAAGTCGTTTGGCTTTCTAAGCCTCGGTTTTCTCATCTGTAAAGTGGGGATAAGAACACCTAGCTCACAGAATTGCTGAGAGGACTCAAGGAGATCATTCACCAAGCATTTTACATATTACCCAGCACTTAGGAATTCCAAAGAAACAAGTAAAATATAGAAGACAACAGAGGGCAGTATTAAAACTGGACAATGTAACTTACCAATTTGATTTCATTCTGGAGTATAAGGCTATAAATTCAAAGCATCAAAAATGACTGAGTCCTACGATGTGAGGAATATCTATAAATTATATGAGGCAGTATAGCCCAGTGGTTGAGGGTATGAACTCTGGAATCAGACTGCTGGTTTTGCCACCTACCAGCTGTGTGACCTTGAGCCAGTTAATTAACCTCTCTGAACCTCAGCCTCCTTGTCTGTGAAGTGGGATAATAACAGTAGCTACAACACAGATATCAGATATAATACAAGTGTATCTTTCAGTGCCTGGCACATAGTGAGTGCTATGTATGTATTAGCTATCATGATTATATGAGGCTTATGGTTGCTGTCCTTTACATGTAAGTTTCTGGGCTTCAGCTTCATTTCCTGAACAATGAGATGAATCATAGCATTGGTTCCAGCGGCTTTAGAATTTCCTAGTGTAAGAAAAATAACTGCTCTCTGTTTCCCCTCGCTATGCTCTGCTACCCACACCACATCTGACACCAGATGTGTGGGTTTTCCATACAAGTGATTCTGTGACACCAGCTGGGTGTCCCACAATTCAGTTCGGTTCTGACACCATCAACCCAGAGTTGGCAGCAGCTCCCACAGGTAAAGGGCTCACTCCCACAAGACTACCTCCCACTTCAGTTGCCAATGGCAAGTGGGGAGTCCCCAGGTCACCCACAACTTCTGTTCCTACTTGGCTACAAATCAGAGGTTCTCACGATCTCCTCCTCAGATTCAGTCATTTGCTAGAATTGCTCACAGAACACAGGAAAACAACGTACTTATTAGATTACCGGTTCATTATAAGAGGATGCAACTCAGCAATGGCCAGATGGAAGAGATGCGTAGGGGAAGGTATGGGGGAGGGGATCCTGGGGGCAGTGGATGGGGCAGTGGATCTTCCATGCCCTCTCTGGACAAGCCACCCTCCCAGCACCTCCCCGTGGTCACCAACCCAGAAGCTCTCTGAACCCTGTTCTTTAGGGACATTTGTGGAGGCTTTATTATGTAGGCATGCTTGATTAAATCATTGACCATTGATGGTGGAACTCAATATCCAGCTACTCTCCCCTCCCTGGAGATGGGGGGCGGTGAGGCTGAAAGTCCCAGCCCTCTAATCACATGACTTGTTCCCCTGGCAACCGGGGCCCCCATCCTTAGGGGCTTTTCCAAAGTCACCTCAATAACATAAACTCAGATGTGGTTAAAAGGGGCTGGCTTGTTATGAATGATAAAAGTCTTCTTCATGGCTCTTAAAGTTAAGTTTTAGGAGCTCTGTGCCAGGAACAGAGATGAAGGCCAAATATAGATTTATTTTTTAATTTATTTTTTGGCCACGCTGCACTGCTTGTGGGATCTTAGTTCCTCGACTAGGGATCAAACCCATGCCCCCTGCAGTGGAAGCGTAGAGTCTTAACCACTGGACATCCAGGGGAGTCCTGTATTTCTTAATACATTATACCCCCAGGTTGCTTGTTAAAAACTTAGATGCCCAGGTCCCAGCCCATAGCCTCTGTCTAGACTACCCTAAGGTTGAGGCCTGGGGATCTGAACTGTTGAAAGCTTTCTAGAAGATTCTGACGCATAGCCAGGATTGGCAACCACAGGATGAGATCATGTCACAAGTCTCTTCCTGCCTTTCAACCTTGTGAGTCAAGCTTCTACTTTGATGTGCACAAAATGGATTGTACTGACAGCAGTGGCCTTTGATGAGAACAGTGTAAAGCTGGCTGTTGAGATGCACAGACTTTGAAATGAGAATCATATTGTTTTTATAATTTGCAAACTGTAGGTGTTCTCAAAAAATTGAGAGGCACTGAGAATATAATATGCCCTACAGAAATGGTTTTCTTTATCATCATTTTATCTGTATTATTACTGTTGTTGTTGTTTTTATGCCCCTATTTAATATGGGGCACAAGGGCAAGGAGTGTGTAGGAAGGGCATAGGAACAAACTTGAAAATTGAAAAAGTCTTTCTCTCTCTTTCTGTCTCTCTCTTTCTCTGCCCCTCCCTCCCTTTTTTTCTCCCTCCTTCCCTCCTTTCCTCCCTGCTCCCAACATTTATTTTTATAGAAGAGGCAGTCTTCCTGGAAAGAGGAAAATAAGTAACAGAAATATAGGGTAACAGTCTGGGACAGTGTATTGCTGTGTGGATACCTACACACAAGGGAAAAGAGAATCTGGTTTGAGTGAGTCGTAGGTTGGTTGCACGTAGCTCTCATACCCTGCAGCCTTGCATCAGCACCGGCTTGAGAATCTGTAAAGGGTTTAAGTTAATCCTCTGAAGTCAAAAACTCTGCCTACGTTCACTGACAACCCAGGTCTCTGCAACTCACTTTGGAATGATTATCTCATTTAATGAGGAAGGCAGCTTATCATCCTCATGCTCTTTCCCCTAGGTTATTATAATTTTCGATGCAGTTTTTAAAGGGGTATGAAAGTGGGATTCTGGGTGACTTTTTTTGTCCTTTGGACAGAATTTTCTGACTGGGTCTTTTGATGCACATTTGTGTTCATCTCTCTTGCTGTTTGCACATATGTATGCACATAGAGAAAAGTCACCAGAAAAATAGCTAAGTGGGATGCTGGGTGACTGTTTTCCTTCTTTCCATCTATACTTTTTCCTGTTATAATTAAAACTGTTCATTGCCATGCGGGAATGTTTTCTGTGAAGACTTATTGAGAAGCAGTGATGGCACAGTGGCTGAGCACACAACCTAGGGAGTCAGGATCCTAAATTCAATTTGTGGCTCTGCTGTGTGACCTTAGGCAAGTTGCTCAGCCTCTCTGTTCTCACATCTGTAAAATGGGAATCATAATAGCAGTAGGCCAGAGCTTCGAAGATCACTGGGAAGCTTAAAGGAGTTGATAGACCTACAATATTTGGAAGAGTGCCTGGCACGTGGTCAACATGTGAGGAAAGTTTATTTTTCTGTGTTGGATTTAATGTTAATAAAGGCTGTCATTACAGTTTGAAGTTAACTGTATTAGCCCTGTCTAGCATAGCACTTAGAAATTTAAAATCTGACCTTAAAATTTGCTTTTCCTACATCCCTTATTCTTTTTCAATGTTTTACTTATTTGTCTTCCAGAGACACTGTGGGAGAGAGCAATGAGGCAAAACACCTCTTTTAAAGTGATTCATGAAGTTACATTCTGTTTCTTCATAGAAATAAATTTATTTCGCACAGTATTTTTTCTTGGGAAGGGCAAGAGACCAGGGGATTGTGATATCAAACAAACATTAATTAGTACAGCTCATGTGAATGAGGGCTTTCTCTCCAAAGCTTAGCATTATAATTCATCTTCAATAACAGTATCTTAGAAAATCAAAATGTCTCATTTTTATTGCCACATTATATTTCTAGCTTAATTTGCCAATTTCAGATGCCATTTGAAAGTCGTGTGTCAGAGAAAGCTGGTAATGATGCCAAAGCCTCGCACAGCGTGATTTACCTGCAGTGCCACAGAGAGCAACACGTTGTCTTGCAACTTCGGGTTAGAGGCTAACGTGTTTGCTCTACCAAAACGTGATTGTTTAAATTCATATATTCGGTTTCTCCCTTTCTTTTTCCAGTACATGTTGATTTGAATTCCAGAGTAGCTGGGGAAGTACTTCCAGCAGAGCAAAATGTCCATTGGTAGAGTGGTCGCATCAGTTAGGGCAGACACACACAGTCCTCAGCAAAAATAGGAATGAGCTACCACCAAATACAGCACCGTGAGGGATCTCAAAACTATCCTGCCAAGAAAAGGAGGCCAGATGGCCACATCTGAATCTCCTGAACCTGTGACTATGTTACCTTGCTTGTCAAAAGCAGGTTTTGCAGAGGTAATTAAATTAAGGATCTTGAGATGGGGAGCTGATCCTGGATTATCCAGGCGGGCCTAGTGTAACCACAGGGTCCTTATAAGAGGCAGTGTTACCAGGTTGGTCGTATGGATCACCACTTAGGCCCTAGCCAGGCTGAAGCCCCCTGCCTTGCTGGGGAAGGTGCTTTTCCTGTTCGGATTCGCACAGCCAATGACGAAACTGACGCTGAGGCTGAAACAGCACAAGCTTTATTCCATGGCCAGAGAATGGAGAAGCGGGGACTTAGTTCGAAAATCAACTTCTCAACCCGCCTTGGTCTGAGACACCGTATATATAGGAGGGTCGAGGCAAAAGGGAGGGAATTGAATAAAGAGAGGGAGAAATGTACATGACTTCTCCGAGAATAGGGGTGTGGTATGCTCAGTACTGGAACAACACCCCTTTTCAGTCCTTGTATGCCCTCCTCCGGCTGTTGCCATGGCAACTGTCAACAGTCACGGTGCTGGCGGGTGTCATTTAGCTGCTAATGTATTACAGTGATATAATGAAGTTCACGGTCTGCTGGAGGTTGGGGCTTCTGCCATCTTGGCCCTTGCTGATTCGAACCAGTTCTGGTGGGCTCTTGTTTTTCTCTTCTGGTGGTCTCCTGTAAAATACGGATAACACTTCTCTGCAGCTTATATCCCCTCAAGCAAGGCGGAGGGTTAGAGCTCAAGACTAACAGCCATGGTAACAGGAGGCAGGAGGGTCAGAGTCAGAGAAAGAGATGTAATGTTGGAGTGGATGTCACAGAGAGAGAGACTTCAAGATGCTC